>NC_138497.1:111044075-111695046 GCF_964252035.2 Podarcis erhardii | reverse complement strand
ATTTTCTGCTGAGGAAGGAGCTACAATTGCATGCTTTCCATAGCATCAAAGCCCCTGTCCTTTTCAGCTACTCTCTGATGAACAGGAAGGGACCCAGAGGGTGAGGTGAAATTTGGCTGCAGGTGATCTCTGGCTCACAAGCCAGAAGGGGGAGGAATGTGATGCAGTTCACATATAAAGGTGGAGCTGCCTAGTTTGCACCTTGTGAATCAATACGAGAACTGAAACACTGCCGACTTTTGAAATGTGTGCTTCTCTGAATTTTGCAGAGCAGTTTTTTGAGCAACGTGATGTGAACGCAAATGCATATGCTAGCGTCAAGTGTGTATATGAATTCATATAAGAGCATATAAAAGATTAAAATGCACATATTTTTTTAAAATGTGTGTTGTAGGCAAATTGCACAAAACACATTGAGAGAAATTCATACTACAATGCTGATGAAATTCCATGAAAATTTTGCAAATTGAAAAAAAATGGAGTGAGGGGCTGCTGAGCACCCATTATACATGCTTCATGTGTAAATATTCAGAGTATGCATATGCTCTAAATATTTCATAAAAAATACCTTCAGGTGAGGATAATATTGCAAAACTCAACTGTATTCCAGCGAGAACACAAATACTTCACAAACACCCCTTTCCTTTCCTTTGTGCAAGCAATACAGAGGTAAAACCCATGAGTATGTTTTTTAAAAGATACATGCATTGTGTGTGTGTGTGTGTGTGTGTGCGCGCGCGCACGCACGCACGCACACACACTTGAAATAGGTATAGGACACTAATTATATGTGCAGCTGGGAGTGAAAGCAAATCTACAGGATTTCATATGGATCCATTACTGAAACAAAGATAGCAATAAGCCCAAATGCCCTTATTAAGTTTACAAAGCTGAGGTATGGCAGTTCAGAGAGAGCTTCTGCGTTCATTGTAAAGAGATGAAGTGA
The DNA here is from genome assembly GCF_964252035.2 of Podarcis erhardii. Classification (NCBI taxonomy): domain Eukaryota; kingdom Metazoa; phylum Chordata; class Lepidosauria; order Squamata; family Lacertidae; genus Podarcis; species Podarcis erhardii. The sequence goes on along the minus strand of NC_138497.1, from coordinate 111,694,100 downwards.
GATCAGGTTGCGTGCATATGCTAGGGCTTCAGAGGACCAAGGATGGTATTCAACTATAATATACTCAAAGTAGACCCACTGAAATTTTTTTGAAAGTTAATGGCATTGAAATGAACTGAAGGGGTTCTAGCAACGAGGTTAAAAATAAGATTGGATGGATAATTAGACAAATAAATTGGATATGAATTGCTGAATTAATTTTCAACAGGGATACAAAAAAGGGAGATGTGAGGAAGTCAAGAAAATAGTGAATCAAAGATGAGAAGTAAAAAGAGGGATTTTTGTGTTTTTTTCTTCTTTTTTCATAAATGTGTTTTTTCTTTTCTTTTTGAACTAATTTTTTCTTTTTTTTCTTATGTATTTTGTATTTTTGTGTATTTGTCTTGTTTTTTCTTATGTTTGTTGTCTTTCTAAAACTTAATAAAATATTTATATATATAAAAAAACAAAGTAGACCCACTGAAACTAAAGAACATTTTAAGTTAGGCCCATTAATTTCAAATGGTCTGCTATGGGTAAAATTTAGTTGAATGCCACCCCAACTCTCTACTTCTTCAAAAGGCTCCTATTTGTATGTTCCTGAAACTAAGAGCCATTGTCCGCATGCAGCATTTCTTGCAGACCCTTTCTGAACAGCTCTTGTACTAGATGTAGTGATGTACTAAAATGTAGTAATTCTAGGGAAATGATTTTTATTTTGAAATTTGTTGCTACATTTCTATCCCACCTTTTCCTGCCCATTCCCTTTTGATTTTACACCAACTCTGTAAGGGAGGCTAGGCTGAGGGAGTGTGACTGGTTCAAATTCACCATGTTGAGCTACATGGAAGAGTAGGGATTTGAACCCTCATCCTCCTGGATCTTAGTCCAACACTCTAACCACCGTGCCACAACTGCCTAATAATTTCAGCCACTGTGTATTTCTGATAGTAACCCACTTTGCTATATATAAGCAAGCTACTCCCATTCTAGAGCAAGTTTCCTTCTCTCTTAAAATGCTTATATCTCAGCATGACTGCAGAAAGGAAGGGGGGGCATGTATGCTGTTGAGGAAGTTTGATTTGCCCCTAGCCTGCCTCGTTATGTTGCTGAAAGCCAATGCACAAACTGACAGAAGCTTTTTCAATTGAAAGCAAGTCAATACTGTCTTACATCTTTGTCTGGTGGCTGACACTTCATTCCAAATTATTGTATATCAATGTGACATGCCTAAATGAAATGAGATTGCAACAGCCTCCAGAGGTTTTAAAGGCTATGCAAATATTTTCCTGTTAAGAACCTTGCTGTAAATGTAGTTTGTGTGTTTGTGTGTGTCCATGTGTGTGTCCACCCCCCTGCAATACAATCTTATATGGGAACTCTTACAAACTAGATTTTTTATTATATACTTGAGAGAGATTGGGGGGTGGGGGTGAGAGGGCTGTCAGCATAGCAAACAACACTATCAAGCCACACGTAAGTGCATGATTTTACCAGAAGATGCGAGTTAGGAGGCACTGAAAATCCTGGCCAAATGTTTTCTTGACTGGGCCTGCATAATATAGTATCCTCTACTCATTTTTCTTCTTCTCTTTTTCCTAATAGAAAAGAGCCCATTTCTACTTGCCTCCCCTCAGTTTATTTTGTTAAGCTATTAACATTTATTTTTTATAGAAAGTCTGTCAAAGGAGCATGCTGGTATTATTCCAAAGGCCAATCTCCTTAGCAACTCCTTTGTCTTCATCAGTATACCTTGATACAGTCCTGTCACTAAGAGAATTTTCATTTTGCTCTGGTGGAATATAATTGTTGATTCCTGAATCTGAAGAAAGCTGATAATGCTGGCCATGAAAAGAAATAGCAGATTAAGCTAATTGTGAATTAACAGTGTTATATAGTAAAACATGCAACACTATATAATGCTAAACCATGATTTGTTAAACTATGGGTTATTAAAGCATGGCTTTGTTTTATGTGTGAACTTAGTCCAGCGGCTTAACTAGGGTTCATTAACTAGCGTTAAGCATCACTGGTTAAACAGGGTTTGTAGCTGGTTTATAAACTTTAGTTAATGTTAACCATAGCTTAGTGTTGCATGCAATCCCGTACCTTCTCCTTAACTACAGCTACAGAGCTGTCACTGCCTTAGAATGTAGCAAAAATTTCAAACAACATAATTCTCCACATTGTTGTTAACATGAATAATTCCTCATATTGCTTATTTATTTGTCTGCATATGCTTTGCCTTTCTACCCTTCAATATACTTCATACACAAATATATAGTCAAAAGAACAAAAAGGCAAAGGATAGAAAATCAGTATGTTTATTGCGCATGCCTAATAAAGTTATTTTTTAAAAATACAATCTAAATCCTTTTAAATTGACATGGATTTTGGAGTTTGGACTGGAAAATGGAAGTTTTGTTTGAGTCTTGAATTTTTGGAAGCTGGCACTCCTAAAGGACTTGTCTTTCACTTGAACTTTCCCCCCCTTATCTGTGACTTCTGACTGTCCAGGTGGGAATTAACAGAACTCACGGAACACCACAGAGAATAAAAATGCACTTAAAATAGCCCCTGTTCCTTCCTTCAATAAAATAGTCTCTGAAGAACCAGGCAGCACATGAACTATTGTGGAATGCAGAACAGCTGCTGTGTTCACTACAGAGTCCCTGAGCTGATTCTATCTAAGCTTATTATTGCAAAGCGCTATGGGACACCGTGACTATCAAAGGAGCCACTTAAAAGAAAATTCTGCTCTAGTCCATAAATAAAATTGCCAACTTAACAATGTAACTTGCAGTATAGTTTCCTGCAGAAGTTTTCTTTACAGCACTACTGTTGGGAGTTTATACTGCCATTAAAATCCACTATCTGTTCAGTTCAACCAATGTTCCAGTGACATATGATATGCTATATTATGTTACATCATATTATTGTAGAATCATAGGGTTGGAGGTCCTCTAGTTCAGTCCCATTCTCGGTGCATTATCTACATTGTGTGGGATACAACTGCGGTACCTCTGACCAGTCACTAGCTAGCTGCTATTTAAATGCTCCCAGTGAAGGAAATGTTTCCACCAACTCCTGAGACATCCTGTTCCATTATCAGACAGCTCTTACTGTTAGAGAGTTTTCCTGAATGTTTACCCAAAAATCTCCTGCCTTCCCATTTCCACCCATTATTTCTAGTCCTACTTTCAGGACCATTCTGATCCATCTCCTACATGACACACCTCACAAGTGCTCCTCAATCCTCCCTTCTCCATGCTAAGCATACCAAACTATTTCAACTGTTCCTCATGGGGTTTCCAGGCCCCTCCCTATCTAACTGGATAGTGGACATCTACTTGGTCAACGTCACTCTTAAAATGTGGTGCTCAGAACAGGACACAGTATTCCAGATCTGGTCTGAGCAGTGCAGAACAGGATGGAACTATTACTTCTTGTCATTATATAGAATTGTTTTCATTCCTTTTCTTAGGATAAAGTAGTTTAGAGACAAGTAGTTTAGAAGACAAACATCTCAAGAACCTACATGCACCTGGTGTTTCAAGTTGTGTAGTTTTGGGCTACACCAATATATGGTAAATCTAAGAGGATAATACAATCACAAGTTATGCTCATCTTCTTGTGTGTCAGCAGAACCCCCAAGAAATGTAGCACAGTTGTGTCAGTATTACATGATACCATCACAACCGTTACAGTGGCTGGCATGGGGCAAGCCACAAAAATGGGTGCAATCTGGGTATTCAAAGAGAGGAGGACTTAGCCAGGAATCAATACTCTCTCTGAGATCAGAGGCACTCCAATACTGATGTAACATGATACCTGCAATGTCTGGGAGTGCCCAGATGACAGCCTCACATCCTCCTCCACCTCTTTCCACAGTTACAATGAAAGATAACATTGTGGCCAATCATGTAGCAGAAGAACATGCTAACTGATGTCTCTGCTATCTGGTTCTGGGTTCATTGAGCAGATCCCATAGCATTGTATAGTTGGGGGGGGGGGAATGGGCGCATTTTCCTAGCAGAAGTGTGTCAATAGGAAGCCCCACTGATCCCATTAGCCTATGGCTGCTTCTTCTTACCTTCCTGCCTCCATGTGATTCAAATCGGCTCCTCAGATCTTCCAAAGGGATATCAAAGCGCTCTATCTTGCGACGGATGCCTGGAGGCCCTTCCTTGTACACCTCAGTGGAGGGGTTGTTTTTGGCCATGGTTCTGGGTGGCTCGACAGCAGTGATTTTAATCCTGAAGTCAGCTGTGAATGCTCACTTCCTGCTTTCCTCCTGCAGAGTCCCCAATTTCCTCCACTATCCAAGGCTGTTATTTCAGCTAAGAGTCAGCAATCACTCTCCTCTCATCTGGATCTTGTGAACATCAGCAACAGAGGACTACAGTGGAACTGCACAACACTTGGGGAGCCAGTCCTTTGTATATCTTCAGTTCCGTATGAAGCATGTGAGATGCCTTCAGAAGCAGATATCTGGGCAGCACCAGGGTGAACTGAAAAGAGCAATTGAATGATTTAGTCATCATAGCACATGAAAGAAGCCCCGAGATATCTCTAAAGCTAACCTGTCCCAGTTTGGTGCCCCCATAAGAAAAGTGAGATTAGAATCTTTTGGATCCATTATTCCACAAGAGCTTAAATAAGGCCAGAGTATCTTGCAGAGTGAGTCTGTCAATGGCATAAGCAATTCTCCACCCCATAAAAACGAAAATAATGGGACACAGAATTCTGAAAACTGTAGAAACCTGAAATATTTATATGTTTAAAACATATTTAGCCTGCTCTTCACTGCAAAGTAATTTCAAAACAGAGCATATTAGAAGCGGATAAATTGCACATCAGATGCACAACCAACCAGTCTGACATTAAACCCCAAGAAAGACCTAGGCAAAAGTTACATTTTTAATTGGTGCTGGAGATTTAACTCTTTGTGCCATTCATATCTCAGTTGGGAGTTAAAAAGCTGGGACGTTAGAATTTTTTTCATTCACTGAAATTTGTTGTTTTTATATACATCAATGTGTTCCTTGGCATCTTTTTTTTGGGGGGAGGGGCATCCTTTATTCTCAGCTTGCATTTCCTTTGCCAAATATTATGTTCCTTATTTGTTCTCCCAATTTGGAGATGACTTCCCTTTTCCAAAGGAAGCCTTTTCGCCTCTAATACCTTCTTTGACTCTTCTCTTTAACCACATAGGCATCCTCTTGGCCCTGGTGGTACCTTCCTTGATCTGTGGTATACACTGAAACAAATATTTAAATGATGCATTGTTTATCATTTTATTACAACTGTTAATTTTTAAGGGGCTGGATATGGGGCACATTTCATGTTGTTTGCCCTGGGAGCAAAGATACCCAGTTCTGCACCCCATCTCAATTCCTGCACTTGTGTGAGCCATAGTAAGAGCAGTTTATGTGCATGCTACAGTAGTTCTATGTTAGCATAGCTGACAGGCCTGAAGATCAGGCTCCTCAGGGGTCTGCAAGGTTACAGATCCAGTAGACACACAACTGCTGGACCCTTGCCCTGAAACAGCTACTTTCCACAAGAAAACTGTAGATGGTAGCTTGTCCCCCTACCTGGATGTAGCTAGGTCCTCTACCATGGCAGACCTCAAGGAAATATAACCATGGTGCTCTTCAAAAGGAAGATATGCAGAATTCTAACTGTCCCCAAGCATCAAAGGTGCAGCAGAGGGAGTAGGATTGCACAGTAAATGTATCTGCTGAAAATATAATTGTCTATAGTGCAGATGAAAGCTATAGGTAGCTGAGAAGGCCCGTTTGTAATAGAAATCCAAATGTAACAGCAGGGTAATGCACAACACTCTAACACTGCTGTTACTTTTGGACTGTTTTATTAGAAGCAACTAAAAAGTCCCAGGGAATTGAGCAAGCGCTTGATTTCTTCCACTAACTCCCATTCCGTTGATAAAGACAAACCATTATTTTAGAGTTGTCACTAGCAGATAAACACCCCTACACATCCCTCTGACTTTTTCTGGCACAATCTAACTAAATAATCTTGAGCTGATTCAGTTCGATATTATTGGGGCAATATTTTCAATATCCTGCCACCTATGTTTGCCCGGTGGGAAATCTTGACTAAGAAACAGCTGCCTTTAAAATCTTAAGGATTGTAGCTGTAATGCATGCCTTTTCATCCAAGAAAAGGCATATATCAGGAAGAATGTTGCAGGCTAAGAAGGATGCAGAAGGGACATGTACTTATTAGGACTTGATAGTAAATAATAGGTCCCTTCCTCCCTTCTGCCAACTGTTCATCTTGTCCACGCTGCCTGCAGCTCTCTGCCTCCTGTGAGCAGGTAAACTACAGCCAAACAAAACAGCCCTACCAGGATGTGAGCACTCCACAAGTACAATGACAGATAGTGCTTATACTGCTCCTTACACGGGGTTAGGCTTAGTGTTAGGCCACATTCACACCATACAATTAAAGTACAATGATACCATTACGATAAACAGCGATGGCTCTCCCCCAAGAATCCTAGGAGCAGTGCTATGTTAAGGGTGCTGAGAGTTGTTAGGAGGCCCCTATTCCTCCTACAGTTCTACAGTTCTCAGAGTGGTTTAACAATCAATCACTCTTCACAGGAAACTCTGTGTCATGAACTGGCAGGATGATGGGGAGGAGGAAGAGGATCCCGGCGAGGGGTGCAGCCAGGACTGGGACACACTGGGCAAGCAGGGGATGGGGAAGAAAGTGCTCACAGGATGATGGAGGATGACAAGGGGATGGGGGTCAATGCACAGGAACCAGAGGCAGCAGGACCCATCACCAGGGGGGTTTCTGTCTCCACTAACATGGTGGGCTCTGAGGCATAGGGAGCAGTGAGAGGGGTGTTCTAGGAGGCTGAGGCAGACAAGGGCCCATTGCCCGGCTCCCTAGCTGGCCAGGGTGGAGCTTGCTATCTTTGGGAGGAAGTGTGTGATTCCTCAGCTGGAGAAGGCTTGGAACAGGTGAAGGTCACCTGCCTTGTCAAGCCCAGAAGCTGCAATCAGCATGCAAAGTACAAAGACAAGCTGAGGTGCTGTGTCCATGTTGATGGACCTCAGCTTGGTGCTCCAGGATCTCTGCAGGACTGTGCTTCAGTTTGGACTTTGGACCTGTGAATGGACCCTGGACTGGGCATTTGGCATACTGACTTGCCACCAAGCAGGCCAGGGGTTCAGGACATTCTTGGAATTGTTTCTGGAGAGTGGGAAATGGACATGGTGCTGTTGTTGTTTTGCCTTTCCTTCCTCCTGAAGCATCCCTGTGAAGTGTAAGGAGGTACTAACAAAACCCCCACCTCACAGCACACATACCTTCAGCCCTAATCCTTTCCTTCAGGCAACATACTGTAAACTGGTAGCTGCTCCAGCTGACCTGTTCTCTTTCTCCCTGCCAACTGACACCTCACCATTCCATACATCTTGTAAAGCCACCAGTCCTTTGAGTTTTTCAAAAAAATCTGTCTCTCTGGGTATTATTCAACTATGTGTCATTGAGAGCAGACCCATTGAAATGAACAAGCATGACCTAGTTAGATCCATTAATTTCAGTGGGTTCTCTTTCTCCCTGCCAACTGACACCTCACCATTCCATACATCTTGTAAAGCCACCAGTCCTTTGAGTTTTTCAAAAAAATCTGTCTCTCTGGGTATTATTCAACTATGTGTCATTGAGAGCAGACCCATTGAAATGAACAAGCATGACCTAGTTAGATCCATTAATTTCAGTGGGTTCTCTTTCTCCCTGCCAACTGACACCTCACCATTCCATACATCTTGTAAAGCCACCAGTCCTTTGAGTTTTTCAAAAAATCTGTCTCTCTGGGTATTATTCAACTATGTGTCATTGAGAGCAGACCCATTGAAATGAACAAGCATGACCTAGTTAGATCCATTAATTTCAGTGGGTCTACTCTGAGTTCGATACAACCCTGTGAGTGGAATTGGACGTAGTGCAAAGGAGATTGTTCCACCAGCCAAAGCATTTCTGTTTGCTCAATGAAATGATGTTCCGTCTCATCACCCTGTGCATGGTCCTTAGGGTTCTCCTGACCTTCCAGAGCAGATTTTGAGGAGGTGTGGCGGCATGTGGAGAGAGGAATGTGTGGAGAAAGCCTTGCTGTGCTAGTGGGAGTCCTTCTACTAGAGGCCCGGATAGTAGACTCCGCCCCTCTATCTTTCCATTTACAAACATAAAATATTTCTCTATGACCTGAGAATCCCATGAGGACATCGAAGCCCCTAAATGTTCTGTGTGACTCCACCTCACTTCCAAGCTGATAAACACTCAGAGCCCTCTCCCAAGTCTGCTATTAGAGGGATTAGAACAACAACAGCCCAACTTCACTGTGCACTAAATCCTCTGACTTCAGTGGACTCGGGGAGATCTCAAGTGCCATAATTGATTGGATGGTGAACTATTTATATAAACAGAGATGGGTGTGGGGGGAAGGGTTGATTTCAGGCAGACAGGGCTAGTTTATTTAAGCATACAGAGTGTAAATGCTCTTCTCAATTAGCTGTGTGTAAATACATTTCATTGCATGAATCAAGGGAATAGGCAGGGCAAACTAAATTGAGCAAACAAGGGCCAATTCTGCTTTGATAACAGCTTTGCAGATTTCTTCCCCTCCACTGTGCTGATCATGTCTGGTCCCTATGACAGCTGAATTTAGCACATTTGGCATATAGACAAAGTTAATGGAGGGGGGAGGGGGTTTGCAACTGAACTGCTGCAGATATCTCAGCACTGAGCACCGTTTGCCTCGTCCAAGGAAGTTATTTATAGATTTCTTTTTCATATCTGAAAATGTTTGGCTTCTCCTAACAGGCTTTTTTTTTAAAAAAAAAAAAAAAGTGGGGATGGAGATTAGGCTGCCATTTCTGTTGCTATAAACCGTTGCTGAACAAAACTCCCTCTTGTCTTTATGGCTGCATTATCTGGGCTGCCTAGGATCAGATTAAATTCATAAAGATGGGTGTTGTGGGGGGGGGGGGGGCGGGGGCAGAGCATTAAGGCTGTCAGGTTGTGTGCTCCCCCCAGCCCTCCAGATAGTACACCAATGGTTCCCTAGAGAAGAGGTGTCATTTACTGAACTGATCCAATGCTAGATTTAAAAAAGGTGTGTGTGGGGGGGGGGTTAATGATCTTGGCTAAAAGGCCAAGAAGAAAGACTGCAGATTTCCACCCCCCCCCTCCCGCAAAGCACTGAAAGCAGAAGACTTTGAATGCTTCTTCTTCAGATGCCCCCCAAGGGCTGATCTTTTAAGCCGGACCTATTATATTATAATTAATGGAGAGGCAGGCAATACATCAGGAATCACCAAAGGGGGCAATGTGCTGGTACAGTAGAAAATCAGCTAATTGGCTTGTGAGTTAAGTATATCATTTGGCTACTTCATATTTCTGAAGTTGCCTGCAGCAGTGCTCCTGTCTATCAAGACTGAAGCAGCAACACTTTTGTAATTAGGGGAGGAAATCACTCCAGGTGGGGGTTAACTAATGAATGCCAGATAATCAATGCTTTCTGCTGTTGAAGACCATTATGACAGCTGAATGCTGTGTTTTCTCAGATTTGGAACAGCACTCTGTAGAGGCACTGCATTTTAATGTTCAGGTGAAGTAAAACAGAGGTGTGGGGACAGGCACTGTTCTTTCTCTACCCACATAGTCAAACATTTATCAGCAGATGTTTCCAAAACACTTTGTTAAAGGGGATATTCCATTACCAGTGATGTAGTCCCACCAGCTCCAATGAAACTGTATTGACTTCACACAGCCACTGAACCATAGAATAATATGCTGTTTATTCACAAAAAAATCACCCTGTTTTCAAAGGCTGTTGTTTACCCAGAATCATAGGAGCCAACTCCTAGGGGTTGAGGACCTTTTGCCCCCCCCCACAATAAAATATTTGAGGGGGACAGGGCCCCCTAAAGTTGTTGGCCATTGCCGTTCAAATGGTGTGTAAGTGCCATGTCATGTGATGGATTATGTGGGATGGGGCTTACCTGCTCCACACCCAATATTTTATTCAAGTTGGCACCCCTGCCCAGAGTTCTGATTGTCCATTATTATTATTATTGGGGGGGGGGGGCTTGGAGGTCTAAGGGACCTGTTGCTTCAACCAAGGAAACAGCTCAGACGAGAACCTCGTTTAGGAGCTGGAGACACCACCCCTTTCTGGCACTCAGCCATACTGGCGCTTCCACATTCCCTTGAAGCTCCTATTTGGCTCTCTGACTCCTGGGCTCATGTGGCCATGAGGGAAATGGGGGAGCAAGAGCTGGCCAAGAACCCAGCTGAGTGGGGTCATCTGGGGTTTTGGAGTACATTGTCAGCAACATGCTGATGACTCACAGCTCTATTTCTCCTTTAGGTCTGCAGGTGGGGCACTGGGTGTGCTGGACTGTTGTCCTGCCTCAGTAATGGACTGGATGAGAGTCAATAACCTGATGGTCAGTCCAGATAAGGCAGATGCACTGTTAATGAGTGGTTCCCTAGACAGTTCCCTGTTTGTGAGACAGAAAGGAAATGGTCTGTAATGATTGCTGCTGGGGTCTCAGTTGAGGTAGGGAGGGCAGCTGGGCCCAGCATGCAGGGCCTATTCAATTCTGTCTGGGTTGGTGAAGGAGTAGCTGTCCACCCAGGCTGGCAGGACACGTCTAGAGTTAATACTAAACAGCATTTGCAAACCGTGCACCTTCCAACCACCAGTATACGGTATTTATACACAAATTATATCTGGTTCAGTGGTTTAATTATGAAGCAATTATAAATCTGACATTCAGCCATGGTTATCCATCAGGAGAACAAATTCACTATGACTCTAAGCCTTACACGAGCAATAAATTTGACCATAGCACTTGACCTGATTTTAAAACAGTCTCCAACACACATATTGGATGTGAAGCTCTGCCAGCAAATTCCTGGTCCACATTTTAACAACGATATATGCAAAGGATCTGGAGTTTGCATTAAGCAAAGTGTTGAAACATCAACACTGATTGCTGCTCTAATCCTCTAACTCCTATGATCTGCTCCTAGCTGTTTAAATCATTATGCAACATCAATGGGGACTTTTCCTCAATTACATGATGAAGATTTGACATTTGGGCATGACATTTATTTTCATTCATTCCCAAATTTTGTAAGGGCTTAGCATCTGGAAGGAAATAAATATAAGGCAAGGAAGTCCTGGACGTTGGCCTAAATTTAAATCATTATTTTGGACTTTGCCGCCAACATTCACAACCCACTTTTAAAAACTGCTACATGCAAGCAAGTCTCTTGGCCTTCTCTGTTGCTTTCTTTAAGTGTTCACAATAATAATTTCACTTTAGTTGCACATTGGCATAGGCAGTTTTCAAATTTGGCCTCTTGGTCAACCAAAGAGGACAGCTTCTGCTTCATTTGTTCCATTCCTCCTTCCAAGAAAGGGACAAGAAAGCCATGCTCCTATGCACAGTTACCTGAGAGTAAATATCATTAAACACAGTGGGACTTACTTCTGAGTAAACATGCATAGGCTTACCCTGCACATGTACCGATTTACTGCAGCTACAGTTTGCTCAAGCTTCTTCATAATTTCCCGTGGAAGCACTAATTTACATTTTTGGGCATTTCAAATCCCATCTCCTATTAATCTGGATAAGATGTCAGGTGGAGCCCCACATCAAATTTATATGAATTATTTGCACAGCTATACAATTAATGACAAGAAGGAGAAAGAAGGAGAGTGTTTCAGGGCCAAGAGGAGATAATCTCTTGCTTGTTTGGTTTTGTATTCATGGCACTGTGGCCCTTCTAAAACAGATCGATGTCTACTAGTGCATTTGCTATCTTGTATCTTCTTGTCTCTAACCATGACATTTATGATCACAAACATTTCACAATCAGGAAATGCTCTTTATGAGAGAGATCCAGTAGAGGTCTTCAGGGCCAGCTCCAAGGATTGGCATTCTTGGGCCCTTGCTGAGGTCTATATCCTAGTGGGGACCCATTGCCAATTCCTGGAGTCTCCTGACCCTGCTGCTCCAGATCCTTGATGCCCTGGCCAGTTCTCATTCCCCCTCTGACTGAGCAAGCTGGGAGGAGAAGGAGCAGTAAACTCTGTACACCTTGTTCTCTCCATCTGAAGGGTGGTGTGGCTGGGCCTGAAGGCAGAGGCAAATGGCAATAGCAGGGAGGATGTGAGCCACTTGGAGAGGAGCCCACTAAGAGCATCTTGCTCAAGGCAATGAGGATCTTCATGCAAACTCCCTCATGTTGGAGACAATATACCTCTTGCTGGAAACTGCTGGAGGGGAGAGTGTTGTTGTGCACAACTACTGCTTGCAACATCATATCCCATGACCATAAGAAACAATAATGCGTAGCAATACAATATCAAGACAACGGTTTTGTTCCTCCTCAGCTTGTGTGAATTAAAAGCCCATGCAATTACCAGCATGGCATCTCCTCCAGCGCAGCATCAATGCTGAATTGTGCTTGGGGCTTGTTGGGAGAAGGGACAGAATCTCACTCAGGCTTACTGCAGTGGACAGTAAGTCTGATCTCAACAGGCAGCCCACTGAGTTGATTCAGCCCAATGAGCATTTCCTATTGACCAAAGAATATTTTGGTAGGCACTGCTGATTATCAGAGCCTTACTGAAGCCTGTGTCAGTCACATTGAGCGACCCAGTGCTCTGATCCTTATCCTGTGTGCCAATCCTGAATCTTGATATTTTCTCATTTAGCCCTGCCAGAGAGCCCAAGCTGGTCCACATCCAGACAGCATCTCATCCTAAAATGCCACTCCTTTTTAAACTTCTAGAAACTCGTTTCTCGGTCGTTTCTTTGTGGATCTGGGGCCATACGTCATGGTCACTTTTTGACATGTGGAATGTGACTCTGCACCCAGCTCTGCTCTCTGCATCCCAGAATCGCTTTTTTTGGAGCTGGGCAATCAAATTCCTCACCTGATGCAGGTCTTTAAAGTAGAATCGCATCATTTCAGCATCATACAAGTCCTTTGCAGAAAACATAGTGTCGTTTCAGGACCAAGGAAAGCATCTTTGACGCCATGGCCTTCCTTCACAGCTCATACCTGGTCGCCTCGCTGTCTCCAGTGTAGGTTTTCAAACAGGAAGCTGGAGGTGGCTGATTTCCTTTTTTAGATACATGTGTCTATGCAAAGAAGGAACCCACAGCTTCTCTGTTACGGTGACTTTTTCCTCTAAACCCCACAGAGCTAAGAGCTTTCTTATTCCCTTTCCTAATGCCAATGCATACCCCAGCTATTTATTCCACTGATTCATCTGGGTCTGTGTGGCTTGAAAAGCTATAGTCCTTCAGTGATTAATTAGATGCTCACTTATAGAAAACTGTGCTTCTAAAACTTCCCCCCATGAGTCACATCAAACAAGGTCAAGAAGTATGGGGGGAAGGGGGAGGGGAGGGAGGAGAGAAGAAAACTACATTTTAATTAATGTAGACATAAGAAATCCTGTTTTCAGAAAACAGATTCATTTTTTAGATTGGCATTTTCATATGCCATGCTTCGGCTTGGTACAAATTTAAGTGGCTAAATAATATACCTCTTAAGAAGCAGAATTAAAATGTAGGAAAGAAGGGACTCCCATTAACTCTCACCATACCAAGCCGGCGCTGTAATTCTGAGGTATGTGTCACACACCAAGGCACTAATTCGCAATTAGCATTCGGTACACCTTGTGTGCAAATTGACGCATTGCTTCATGTAATAGGAAAGGACAAGAATGCATGCATTATTCATATTCATGAAGAGTAAACTACAGCCTGTGCACTTGTTTATTTTACTTCCTTTTTATCTCCTCATTCTCATTTATTAGGAGAACAGTGTCAGGCACCACACCGGATAACCTATTTCCAGAAATCCATTAAGCTGCACATTTATAATAGGCTTATCTTACCACTGTAAGGTCTTTTCGCCCACCGTCCCCTTCTGTGCCTCTGCCACAGCAGTCATACACCTGTTGAAGGAAAACTGGGGGGAAATTAAAAGTTTTTGACTCTCCAATTCATTTAACGAAGCAACAGCCAGCAGGAGAGACATACATTTGATAGCAGCTACAAGACACCAAATCTCCTATAGCTTCGTCTTGCAAATCTATTATTTAATAAGGCCTGGAGAAAAGCTGAGCACTGGTTGCCATACCTCTGGGCTGTATTGATGTGCTCACCTTACACTTAATGGTGGTAAAAGCTGGAGGCAAGAGCTTTTGTTTCAAAAGTCTGCTGGGAAAGGAACAAAGCCCACAATTTTTGTGGAGGCTGAGGGCTGGAACACACAGAGAGGCACAAACATATATCAGATACCAGATAAGAGATATGCTGTATTACGGAATCCTCCTTCTTTTCTTAGTGGCAGTACAATTTATTTATTTGAAGTGTTTTATACATTAGCTTAATGCCACTGTTCTTTCCACACAGCTTAAGATGCCCACTAGTGTACAGAAGGATTGGGTAATCTGTAGTCCTCCAAACTCCAAGTGCCAGGAGCTCCAGCCACCATGACAAGTGGTTAGGGATGTAGTGGGAGTTGTAGACTGGCAACACCTGGGAGACCAGAGGATAAGTCTTCCCCATCTCTGATGTAAAGGTACATGGCAAAGAGTATAGTATTTTTAATTTATGTGTGGGCTAGCTAACAACCAGAACTTATGAGCTCTTAATTGGACATAGCCACAAGTTTCCTTGGTTTGTGGGAACCCCATAATCGCTTGACATCACTAACTATGGTTTGGTAATACAGATGATGGCAATTCCACCATGTGCAAAAGCTTTATCACTGAACAGAGTCACAACAATGGAGAATGCATGATTGGTGCAGGTAACTAAGCAACCACATGGTAGAAAAACCTTATAACGTATTTGATGCAGCTGTTAGAGGGCATAGTGGAAGCCCAGAAGTCCAGGTTACACTATGTTGACAGTCTTAAGATGGCAATTAGATCTTTACAGGCTGATTAAGTTAGTGTGCTGATCCCGGGGGGAAGGTTACCGTTGGCATAGTCAAAGTCCGGTCCTGGGTCACTAGCCTGGAATCAGTCCACAAGGAGCGGGGCGAGGTCCGAAGCAGGAAGCCGGGCGGGGACAGGAGCACTGGAGAGTCAGGTCTGGGTCCGGGCAGGAACAGGTACTCAACAACGACGTTGCTCCCACTACCTGGGACCAGGCCGACTGGCCTTTATCTGTTCTCCTCCTAGGAGACCCGCCTCTCTTGGCCTTAAAGCGAGCACTCCTCCTGGGAGAAACCAGTTCCCTTCACCTCTCTGCCCTGAGCCTCTGCAGTTCCGGAGAGGCTAAAGGGTTACTGGGCCCAGGGGGAGACTCACCTGCAGGCACTGAGTCCTCAACCACCTCTGGAGCCAGAGTGGGATCACCTGGTGCCTGCTCCTGAAGATCTTGGACTGGGATTTGTTCCCACACCTAAATATAATGCGTTCCAGACAAGGGTGGACATCTTCAAACTTGTACGTCTTGTTAAACTAAGGTGCCATTTTGGCAATTTTCAGACTACACCATCTCAATTCCGTGTTCTCTCATCATTTAACCCGCACGTAGATAATGCCCACCTGAATGCATTCTATCAGGTTCTACTAGAAGACATTAATAAAATAGAAAAGAGAAGACCACCTCCACACAAAAGGAATTTCACTGCAAAAGATAGAGAAATCATTGCCAGCCTTCAATCAGATGAGAATATTGTTATAAAATCAGCAGATAAGGGCGGAGCCATAGTTATTATGAATACTCAGGATTATACCGCAGAGGTAAATAGACAATTTCAAAATAGCAATTTTTATAAACCATTGCCCAAGGACCCTACCTACGATGTATCCAGAATAATCAGGACCACCTTATCGGAAGGCATATCTTTTGGATACCTTGACAAAAAAACAACTGAATTTCTATTCAATAAATATCCACGTACCCCAGTATTTTACATACTTCCAAAAATTCAAAAATCACTCAATGCTCCAACCAGGCAGACCGATTGTCTCAGGTAATGACTCTCTCTTGGAACCCCTTTGTCAGTATATGGAATATTATTTGCACCCATTCGCTATCGACACACTGTCTTATATTTTGGATACCAAAACATTCGCTATCGACACTCTGTCTTATATTTTGGATACCAAAACATATCGAGAACACTACTATACCAAAGGAGGCTTCCCTTGTCACCCTGGATGTCGAGTCTCTGTATACAAATGTCCCGTTACCTGAAGTCAGGACGATTATAGAAACACTTTTGGATTCCAGACCCACGAGAGAACCTCCAACACATTTTTTGCTCGACATCCTGGATATCATTTTGGACTATAACTTTTTTCGTTACTTAAAACAGTTCTATCTGCAAACCAAAGGCGTAGCGATGGGCTCTTCCTGTGCCCCTTCTATTGCGAATATTTACATGATACACTTTGAAAAAACCTTCATCCTTCATGATAACAATCCCTTCAGATCTAAAATAATCAAATACTATCGGTTTATAGATGATTTATTCTTTGTTATACAGGATCAAGACACAGCAGTACAATTCCTCCAATGGATCAATGACCAAGATCCAAATATACGACTGTCTGGGACCATTCATGACACATCAGTTAATTTTCTGGATGTCACAGTCTTTAAAGATCACTCTCAACAACTTAAGATCCGCCCATACCACAAACCGACCGATCGAAATTCATTACTACACGCCTCATCTTTTCACGCTCCACATTTATTGAACAACTTACCGTATGGACAGTATTTAAGACTAAAAAGAAATGCATCGTTCCAACATGACTATAAAATAGCGGCCTATCAACTCACACAGTCTTTATTACAACGAGGATACACATCACGGACTCTTGCTGCAGCTCAAGATAGAGCAGAAGTGAAAAACAGGAAAGACCTTCTTGCTATAAAAACCTCAGATAAACCCAGAGAAGATCGTATCTACACATCACTGCAATTTACACCACATACTTCTAGCATTAAGAAACTCATATATAAACATTGGCATATGCTATCCAACATCCCAGGATGTCAAAAACCACCTATAATTGGTCTAAAAAAAACTAAATCACTGAGGAATTATTTGGTGAAATCAGACCAACTTACATATCCGGAAGCATCAACTAAAGGTCACTACAAATGTGGTAGTTGCAATGTATGCAAATACGCACTACAAGTTAAGGAGTTTGTCAACATACAGACCGGCTTCAAGTTTCAGATTGAACATTTTAGTAACTGTAACACGAAGAATAGCGTGTACGCATGGATGTGCCCATGCCACAAGATATATATAGGCAAAAGCACCAGATCAATTAAACTACACATAAACGAACATCGATCACGGATCCGCAACAGAGTGCTAGAAGCCCCAATGGTGGAACATTATATACAGCAAAAACATACGGAGGATGATTTTGTCTTCTTCATTATCTGGAAACCAAAAGTAGATTTATATACCAGAAGAAACATTGATAGACTATTGTTACAACAGGAAGCACGATATATTCATTTGTTTGAAACGATGTCCCCCAAGGGCTTGAATGAACATCAAGACTACAATTCTTTTCTTTAAAAAACCACTACAGATGACCTTGGACTTTATATCTCTTCTCTGTTTACACCTTTAAGAACGGAGAGCCTATCCTCCTCCCCCACAGACACACATATAAGACAATGATCTCACTCCCTAATAGAAAACGCACAGAGAAACGCAAGAAAATTTGGATTCATTTATCTAAGGTGAGAAAACACTCATCTGATGTCTGTTTTTCACAAACAATTTTACTGGAAATAATAACTCTTGTAAATTCTCATTTCTAGACGCATGTTGGAAAAAGAAACACAAAAGAATTGAATGATTCAGACTTCCAACAGATTTATATTCCTTAAAAAACCGAGGTATGGAACCAAATATCATGATATGTGTTAACACACTTTAGAATGTATATACTTCATTATATTTATGATTTATGGTATTGGAGAACCTTGATCTATTTTGACATATTATTTGATATTACCAGCTGAAGAAGGCATTTACTCCGAAACAGGGCCCTGTCCTGGTCACCACTACTGAGTCGTACATCTAATTCATACTCCGGATACTTCTTTTTGGCCCTATGTGATTCTTTATTCTGACTTTATATAATATGGACTCTTTTTGACTGCCATTGAGACTTGTATAAAACAATTGTTGTGTACTGGTATTTTATGTACCTTTATACTATATCACTGCATATTTGAAACTACATTATTTCTGCACTTAAACGTTGTGTTTAAATTTACTATTATTTTAAAACTGTCACACTTATACGTTGTGTTTAAATTTACTATTAGTTTAAAACTGTTATTCTTAGCAGAATATACACGTTTTTCTTTTCAACTCTCGAGTAGGAATTATTCCTTGTATTGAAACTTTTGGCCAGAGCTCTTGGTATAACCTTTTCAGTGCTCCTGAAGATCCGGCACAGGTGCAGGCGCTTCAGAATCAAGGCCCTGCCCCAGTTCAGCCGGCCCTGGAGGCGGGGACTCCTGTGCAGGCTGGGATTCCTCTGGTTCAGCCTCTGAATCGGAATCCCAGGCCATCACAGTTAGGTTGTGCCTGATGCAAAGGCTGCCTGCACTCAAATATATTGAAACCAAGAAGCAATGCTGCATCCCCTTTAAAAATATAAAAATTAAGAGATGACTCTCTCTCCAGCACTAATCAATATACACCAGTCCCGTAAGTTAGAGGGAAGAAGAAAAATGGTGATCCTCATCTTAGCAAAACTGGAGATAAAGGCTGCAATTGTATATACACACTTACATGAGACTAAATCACTTCAATAGGGCTTTCCATTTTTGCAAGCAATTTCTCCCCATATAATGCATTTTCCTAAATCAGGGAAGTATGAATAGTGAAGGATTCCTGCATTTCACTTTGTATATTAGTTCAGGAAGTGCAAGTTCTGAGCAACCAGGGTAAGGGCTTGAACCAATGAACTTAGCAGACAAGGGGCAACCCTTACATGTCTTGAGTCACACCCTTATGTGTGCGGCTCTGATTGTTCACAATATAGTAAAATATTTCCTCTGTAAAGGAAAAATCAGACAAGAAGGAACCCAAAGTATAATAAATGTTTAAGATGAGGAAGAACTCAGAGGGAGCTTGATGCCAAACATTTTCCTGCAATTAAAATTAGACTTTCTAACGAACAGCATGATCTACTTATTCCATTGACTCTAAATCAGAACCAACTTCTGAAGCATGACTTTGAATTATAGCCTAAAGAATGTAAATTGTTGCAAATAATTTTTCTCTTTTGCATGTTGTTATCTCCTCTGCAGTGCCCAGGAATATGAACCTGTTTATCAGCATTCTCTTTGTCATAAACATCAGCCAAAAGGTTTTAGAGTAGCCTCTTGACGAGTATTTGATCTCCTTGACCCATTTTTTTTTGCCAGCAAAATGAGTCTCCAAGTGCCATTGTGTTAATGATGTATCATTCCATATGATGTTGCTTGTTGCCTGTGACAAATGAATGCAATGTCATTCACCATTTTCCTTCTTAGAATGTTAAATGCAATTTATGAAGTGCAAAAGGTGTAGCGCTGCAAGGAGAAGCACTTAGAAAGCTCAGAGGGGCTAGTCAATCTACTTACAAGAATGTGATTTCCATAAATTTGGTCCCGCTTTGTAAAGGGGTGGACAATTACTGACAATTTGAGAAGTACCCAGCGGCTTTCCTACCCTGTTCCAGACATGCTTTGACGAACAAACATCAGACTGGAAAATGGAAGCGAGGAAGCAGGGGTGAAATGGGAGATGCTTTCATGTGTGCATGTGCCCAATACATAACCACAGGAACCCCAATTTATAAAAATGATATCATTGTTAGGTTGGGTGAGCTCCCATTGGTCTGATTAGGAGCTGGCTTGGTACTCATGAGCCTTATCATTCATTTCCCCAGAGTTCTCTCCCATCTCGTGGCTGATGGTGCTGTGTGTGCAATCATATTAACTCCTAGGCCCTGTAATCACCTGGCTTGGACCCACTGCACAGCACCAGTCAGGTTGAAAAGCTTTTTAGAAGCTAGACCCCTCCCCCTCTTCAAATTCACACACTTGGGAACAAGAAAGGGTCCTATATTTTTAACCCCCCCTTTCTGCAAGAGCTTCAGAATGATGTGCATTGGAGATACAGAGCTTGTGGCCTTCCAGTTGTCATTGGACCATAGCCCCCATCAGCCCTAATCAGCATGGCCAGTCATCAGGAATGGTGAGAGTTGTAGTCCACAACTTCTGGAAGGCCACAAGTTGTAGGTGCATGTGGTTTTCTCTCCCTCCCCAGTATTTTTCTCACCACATCATATAACTATCCATGAATGCCCAGGGTCCCCTGGTGAGCTCTATGGGATTAAAGTCTGGGTCCTCCCAGTCTAGTAATTGGTACACCACACTGGCTATCGATTTTAGATCTGGCGGGAGAGGGCAGCAGCTTCTTGAAATTCTGCAAAATGCAAGAGAACTGAGCCTAATAGAAAAAGACATTAATCAAACAGAAGTTTGCTTTGTCAACTGGGGGCCAGGTCACAACAAATCAAACAAGAGAGGATCAAAAATAGAAAACAGCCAAATGAGAAAAACAGGATTCCTGCATTAGGACTTGAACAAGTTCATAAACTGAATTATGAATTGTGGCAACATCACTGTTCATTATTAAATGAAAGGAGAGAACTGAAAGTGGGCCAGTCCTAGCCACCGGGGCTTCAAATGATGAAGGGGGGGGGGATCAAGGAACACCCCCAAGCTACAGACTTGCTCTTTCAAGGACAATGCAGCCCTATGTAGGGTGGGCCATCTACCCAGTTCCCAGACCTGAGAGCCCACAATTCACAGTACCTCAGCTTGTCTGGATTTAGTTTCACCTTATTGGTCCATGGCCAGCCCATTACTGCCTCCAGACATCTAATTCAGAAGAAGCAGAGAAACAGTTGAGTTTCATTTACATATTGATAACACCTTGCTACAAATCTCCTGATGGCATCTCCCAATTGCTTCATATAGATGTTAAAGAGTATGGGGGGATAAGACTGGTTCTTGAAGAACCCAACACAATAACTCCCTTGGGATTAAGCAGAAATTCCTAGCTGCTATTCTTTAGAAGCAACTACGGAGATTGGAATGGAACCACTGCAATACAGCGCTCCAACTCTGAATGTCTCCAAGAGGACACCATGGCCCAGATTATCAAAAGCTACTGAGAAGTTGAGCAGAATCAGCAAAGGTTGAACTCTTCCTGTCCCTCCTCTGATAATGGTAATCAATCAGGAAGACCACCAAAGCTACTTTGATGCTGTATTGGGGCCTGAAGCTAAACTGAGATGGATCTAGATAAAACTTTCTTTTTATTTGCTGTAACATGGAATACTGAAAAATACACCAAACCCAGTAGAATGCCTCTAAATACAAAAGTTCATAGATCAACATAAATCACTCCTTAATTTTGATGCGTGCCTCTGTATGATGTTACAAATGGTTTCCACTGAGCCCTTTAATTTTGCTATTTTTATTGCTGTCAAAATTCTGAAACCATTAGAGAGTATGAAAAACCACCAGAACTTAGAATGAGCAATTTAGGGACAAAAATAAAAATGATTAAGTGGAGGAAAATAGCAAAACCATTTAAATTTTTATAGATGTATTGTGAGCAGATATACCACAGAGAATGAAGAAAGCAGACCATGTGTAACTGATAAGGAATTTTTCCCTGACAGCTGATACAAATAAATTACAGAAGCAGTTCATAGAAATTGTTTAACAAAACAGAGGGAGGGGGAGGCATCCGCCAATGCAGATTCTTTGAAATGCTTGTATAAAGTCTTCCCTGTTGTCTGGTCTACACTGGAACTCAGTGTCTTCCAGTAAAAACAATTGGCTGGGGATTCAAGGCAAGGAAGGGAATCTGAATGACTGAGAAAAGTAGGGGAGGCAAGATATGGATTTCTAGGCCTTATTGACAAACTGCAAATTAATAAATCCCTGGGTCCAGATGGCAGCCATCCAATAGTTCCTGAAGAACTCAGATGTGAGATTGCTGAGTTTCTAATAAAATTATGTAACGTGTCTCAAAGCCTGGTCTCTGTATCAGAAGACTGGAAAGAAGCCAATGAAAGAAGCCAACTTTTTTAAAAAACAAAGCAGTCTAAGGGGTCTAGGAAAGAGATCTTGCAGTCATGGTAGATAGCTCAGCTAAAACCTCAATCCAGTGTGTGGCAGCTATTTAAAAGGTGAGTTATGGGTTAGGGATCAAAAACTAAAATTTCCCAACATCATAATACTTTTCTACAGATCAAATTTATACAAATCAATGGTGCAACCACACTTGGAATACTCTGCATGCTCTAACATTCTGGTCCCCACATCTTCAGTATACCTGAAGGAGTGTCTCCACCCCCATCGTTCAGCCCAGACACTGAGGTCCAGCTCCGAGGGCCTTCTGGAGGTTCCCACACTGTGAGAAATGAGGTTACAGGAAACCAGGCAGAGGGCCTTCTCGGTAGTGGCGCCTGCCCTGTGGAACGCCCTCCCATCAGATGTCAAAGAAATAAACAATTATCTGACTTTTAGAAGACATGTGAAGGCAGCCCTGTTTAGGGAAGTTTTTAAGGTTTGATGTTTTATCATGTTTTTAATATTCTGTTGGGAGCCGCCCAGAGTGGCTGGGGAAAGCCAGCCAGATGGGTGGGGTATAAATAAATAAATTGTTGTTGTTGTTGTTGTTGTTGTTATCATTATTATTATTATTGAAAAGGTTCTTATAGAACTGGGAAACATGCAGAGAAGGGCAACCCAAATGTTTAGGGAGCTGAAACAATTCCTTTGAGGAAAGGTTACAACAGTCGTGATGCCTATATGTTCCCTCCACAAATCAGAGGGTGGTCATGAGTGAGAGAACGCTATTTTGCTCATGTCTGTTTGTAGGCATTAAATAGGCTTCTGGTTGACCACTGTGGGAAGTGGGATATTGAACCAGAAATGATTTTGGTGTGCATTCCAGAAGGGCTGTCCTTATATTGTTATGGCAGACAGGGAGAAGTTCTCTTTCCTTCACCACATATTTAATGAAACTCTCTTCCACAAGATGTGTTGCTGCCCATGAGATCAGGCAGCTTTAAAAGATGATTAGACAAATTCATAGCCCTCAATAGGCACTGCTATTCACAAAGGCTAAATTTAGCTTCCAGTAAAAGTTGCTTAGGAACAGTAGTAGGAGTCACTGTTGACCTCTTTTTCTTGTGGTGCTTTCCAGAGGACTATGGTTGGCCAATGGAAGAACCAGGATAGGCCATTGCTAACATCCCACAGGGCTCTGATTCCTATTTGTTTTACTTAAAAACATTTTCATGTGTTTTTTATGTCCCATCATAAATGGAGCAGATCTTGCATGCAGCACAGCCAGCAAGGCCTCTGTCATTAACCTCAGGAGAATTTCTCCTCAGCAGAAGTATGTCTGAGGAATAGTGACTTTAAAAATTCTCTCTTAAGCTTCAAAGGGTGCCTCTTTCTTCTTCTCTTTTACATGTATACAGCTGGTTGCTCACCTGTGAGATTTAAGTCTAACGACTTTGAAAGAAGACTTTGCCAATCTTGATGATAACCCAGTTGTTTCTTCGACTGCCAATATATTTAAAGGTGTTTTGGAGGAACACAGAGTGTTAGAGCAAAAACAAAACCCAAACACTGATGCTTAAAAAGCCATCATGTTCACTGAAGTAAAAATAAACTGAACATGACCCCCCCAACCCTTTTCAAAAATAAACATGTATCTATCCATATATCTATCTACAGCTCTTTGTTTTTCTTACTTGAGATTTAAAATTTTGCAGTAAGGTACAATGGGACATACTCAGTAGGGAGCAGCAGTCTCAGAGCAGAAAAACATGGGTGAGCACATCATGTGGCCCCTCCGCTTTCTTTAATTATTTTATATTTGGGAGAGGAGAAGAAGAGTTTGGATTTGATATCCCGCTTTATCACTACCTGAAGGAGTCTCAAAGTAGCTAACATTCTCCTTTCCCTTCCTCCCCCACAACAAACACTCTGTGAGGTGAGTGGGGCTGAGAGACTTCAAAGAAGTGTGACTAGCCCAAGATCACCCAGCAGCTGGATGTGGAGGAGCGGAGACACGAACCCGGTTCACCAGATTATGAGTCTATTGCTCTTAACCACTACACCACACTGGCTCTCAGAAGACTATGCAGGACTTAATGCTCCCATGTTACTCAGCACAGGAGTGGGGAGCCACTGAGTAGCCCCACCTTTCATTTCCCTTGAAGGGTGTGACCTTGTTATCACAGTGGCCCATAACATCAGTTGGACAGGTTTCCAGATCATTGTGCAAAGGCTATGGGGCTCCCACACCCCCTCTGGCTTATCGCAGCCACGCCTGCAAGTCCCTTCCTGTGGGGAGGCCTCTGACCCCCAAGTCCAGTCAGGAAGGAGGTGCCACTACAAGCTGCTGTCACCAATACCTCCATGGCCCAAGTAGTGCCAACGTAATAATACTCATCTTCCTTGTAATTTAATACTTTTAGGATAATAATGTGCATTATTAGCACTATTAAATATCAATCAAAAATGAACGAGGGTTCCCGTGTTGCAGGTGGGTCCTGGGTCTAGACCTGGTTGAAGAATACTGCTATAAGGCATTGCCTGTGTGTTCAAGATCACATTCACCACAGAAAGGACCTTCCCCCCACAACAGCATAAATCCAGGGCAGGCTAGCCTCCTTTGTCTTGAGAAATTCATGAGCAGGCATCATAACACACCAACTCACCATTGCTGTTGGTCTCTCTGAAACACTGGCCTAAGTCTGAGTTGTACATTGTTATGTAAGGGTTTGGGGAGTTTGGAGCTCAGTTGTCTGTCACACTGAGATGACAAGCTGTGCATGGGCAGCCATGTTCTTGATCATTCCGACTTGGTCTGACAAACATTGCCTGAACTGAACAGGAACTGAGCAATGGAAAAGAAAGCTGTGCCGTCTTGCTTCCATAGTGAGATGAGAGGCATGTATGGTGCTATCAGATCCCTTTTCCATGCTCCAGACAGCTAGTCACCAAATTCCTGGCTGTAAAATAGCAAGGAGGCCTACTCAGTGGTTCATTTTCAGTCTTTTAAAAAACCGTGTTTCTGGAATTTAGCTGCACATTAAAACTACACCGGTTTTAATAATGGCAAAACTTGTGTTGCTGTTATTACTGTCCACGCAGGCTTATTAACTGTTATGTAGGACTAGGTTTGTGGTCCTTAATTCTGTGACCTACATCCTCATTAGAGCCAGACACAGCTTTGTTTTATTAATATGGCAGGATTCGGTCAGATAATAGGCTTGAGCCTCTTCCCTTGAGGCCGGTGGGAATCTACAGCTAAAGTTCTGTGTAGGTCTCCCTCCTCATAAAATAAATTATCTGCATCATTTCCTCAGTTTGCTGCTCCCTTTCCAGGAATAAAGAACAGCTTGGGGCTATAGCAAACATGAGGAGTCTGTGCCATTTCAGATGTTGTTGTACTCCAACTCCCAACAGCTCCAGGAAGTGTGCTCAATAGTCAGCGATGATGGGAGTTGTAGTCCAGCAGCAACTCACGGGCCACAGGTTCCCCACCTCTGATCTTCTTCTTCTTCTTCTTCTTCTTCTTCTTCTTCTTCTTCTTCTTCAAATGAGAAACCATAGCCTGCTCTGTGTGCACCTTGAATTATGAGGTGAAATGTGGTTATTTGAAAAGATTCTCACATTTCTGTGTTGAGTCACACCATTAACAAGGTGTTTCAAGTCATAGTAGGGAATCCTTAAGTTTCCTAGTCTCTCTGTGGCATCAACTGCCTCTAAAATGCTCAACCACTTTTATTTCTTTCTGTGAGTGAGCATGGTAGTGACAAACATAGGTGCCTTTTCCCATTGATGGTGTGGGACTGATGAGGTAACCATTCCTTCACCATTTTGTGATCCTGACTCTTTTCTGCTTGTTTAGATGTGACAGCCATTTTGAGTCATACCATGGCCCCAAGGCAGCCATTTTGTGTTCTGCCACACAGCACATTTTGTGGCTGGTGCACCCCACCTTTCTCAAAATGCTACATGTGACTCTGGTCCCAAAACATAGACAAACTCTCCTACATACACCTACCTGGAAATTTGTCTCATTGAATTCAGTGGTACGTTGTGGGTCCCATTCTATGCCAATAGCTACGAAGTCCAGACTGTAGACTACACAAATGCAACTGGTTTCTAAATTTCAAATGTTTTCTCCCCTGTTAAGTTAATCTACATGTATCTCCTGTCAATCAACTTGCTTAATGTACCCTAAGGTTGTTTCCACACAGTTCTTACAGTGCAGTAATGAGCTACCAGATAATAGAACGTAAATTTTGCTCACTCTAAAAGGTCATTCTCTTTTAAGGAAACCAATTGGCTTAGACAGTGCACAGCCACAGTATTACATGAGACTAGTGGAGGCAGATCATTATTCTAAGGCATGGCAGAAATGACTTGAATGCCTACTTTGCTGCACTCCAAGACGTTTGTTTTAGGGCAGAGAACAAGTGTTCAGAGTCCTTCCACCACACTTAAAGTTGCATGTGTGTGCTTATCCCAGTAGAATTAAAAATAACCAGAAGTGGGGAGAAATAATTTGTTAAAGACAAAGAGTTGTGATTTCGAAGATGGATAATGGTTTTTTTTTTTGTAGGGGGGGGGGGAATCTAATAGCACAGTATTTCAAATTTCAGTCCCTTTTTTATAATTCTCACAGCTGAATAATATATGGAATAATATTTTGTGCTTTGCTACACAGGGCTTCATAAGAAAAATGCAGCACCCAAGACAATTAGCTTCCACATATGAT
Source organism: Podarcis erhardii (assembly GCF_964252035.2). Taxonomy (NCBI): domain Eukaryota; kingdom Metazoa; phylum Chordata; class Lepidosauria; order Squamata; family Lacertidae; genus Podarcis; species Podarcis erhardii. The sequence goes on along the minus strand of NC_138497.1, from coordinate 111,667,172 downwards.
CAAATGAATAATCTGAAACAAAAAAAGCAGACTACAGAGGCTGATATCACCTAGCCCTGCTGGCCTCCTATCCTAAAGCCAGCTGTTGATCAAGGCCCCATCTGTACCATACATATAAAACAGTCATGTCATGCCAACTTAAACAGTCATAAAGGTAAAGGTAAAGGTACCCCTGCCTGTACGGGCCAGTCGTGTCTGACTCTAGGGTTGTGCGCCCATCTCACTTAAGAGGCCGGGGCCAGCACTGTCCGGAGACACTTCCGGGTCATGTGGCCAGCGTGACGAAGCTGCTCTGGTGAGCCAGCACCAGCGCAACACACGGAAACGCCGTTTACCTTCCCACTATAAAGCGGTACCTATTTATCTACTTGCACTTAAGGGTGCTTTCGAACTGCTAGGTGGGCAGGAGCTGGGACCGAACGACGGGAGCTCACCCCGCTGCGGGGATTCGAACCGCCGACCATACGATCGGCAAGCCCTAGGCACTGAGGTTTTACCCACAGCACCACCCGCGTCCCTTAAACAGTCATGGTTTTTCCCAAAGAATCCTATGGACTGCTGAGAGTTGTTAGGATATCCCTCTTCCTCTCACAGAGCTATAATTTCCAGAGTTCTCTGTGAAGGATCAAGTGTTAATGCCACTATCAGAATTGTACTTCTGAGTGGAGAAGAGGGCAGTCAGTTCAGATATCTGGCAAGAGATACATGCCTCTCCCTTGGTGGCCTGCTTGGCAGAGATTGAGAGAGGGAGAAAGGGCTGGTTCCACCCACCATTAGTAATGGTAGAGAAATTTAATTCTGTTAGGAACATAAGAAGCTGCCTTATACTGAGTCAGTCCATTGGTCCATCAAGGTCAGCACTGTCTATACTGGTCAGTATTATCTACACTGACTGCTGGCAGTTCTCCAGGGTTTCAGGCAAAGTTCTCTTTCAGTCCTACCTGGAGATGCTGGGGATCAAACCAGGGACCTTCTGCCTCCAAAGCAGGTGAGACCAGATGCTGTACCACTGAGCTATGGCCCTTCCCCTTCCCAGGTAAAGGTGAACTATGACAATGTAATAAGCAAGATCCTAACAATACAATGGGCAAGGTATAAAAGGAACAGCAGCTGGGGAGGGAGGAGGAAAAACTGGAATGATCAGTTTTGCTTATGAGGTTTGTGATTTGGTTTTACACATGTCATTTTAAATCCTTTGACTAAAATGCCGATGCTAAACAAATATGGCTAAATAGTCTTAAGATTCAGTAGCCCAAGAGAGAAGCAGAGGATGATCTCATTTCATGTGAGAAAAAATGAATTCCGTAGACCGCACAGCTGAAATTAAGTGATTTGCTGTGTTGAATGAGCCCACAGCTCTCAGAGGACAGATTTAAACCCTTGTACGAAAGGAAAACACTCTTTCCAATTCATTTATATTCCTTGAGTTGCCAAATTAGGAGAAGGTCCACTGAGGCAAAGTGTAATGGGTTTTTTTCTGAGAGGCTGGATGTTGGGGGGGGGGAGTCCATGGTGCCACTCGTGACAGTTAACAGGCAGCCCCAGATTCACTTCAAAGTGCTTGTATGAAACAAGCCTCACTTAAACAGGATCTTGCTTTCATGTTTCCTGCAACAGGCTTAAATCTGCGACATCTGCATTAGGGTTGCCAATGACTGATTGTCTTTGATTGTTGACACATTGTGTCCTCCCTAAAAGAGGGCACGTGTTGCGGTGAGACCTGGAAACTGACACCCTGTGTTGTGGGTGGGTGGGTTGATTGGTTGATTGGTAGGTCCCTCGATGTTGGGTTCAATCTGGCCAATGGGGTGCAGTCTAAATGGATCGAGGGACCTATTTATGCCCATGCACGTGACCCAGAGCTTCCTCTTTTGGCTCGTGCATTCGGAACACCCGCCCACCTCTCCCTATTTTTAGGGCTTTGTGCGTTTGACCTTGCTATGCCATTGTGTGTTGTGTGCCGTTGGGACAGGGGCACGGCAGGAATTTCCCCACTTGGCTGATTGGCTGTTGCCATTTGGGTTTCACCTGCCGCGTAGCAAATCGTCACAACTTGTAAGGTTGAGGATAGGCACTGGTTCAGGTGATAGGGATGGGGGAGCGGTCTCACCATCCCTATGTGAAGGGTATTCCGTTAAAGGAATCCAGGGAATCAACTGGTTTGGTCAACCCCTGAGAGGGGTTGTGCCCGTACCTGAGTCCAGGGGGCCATCTAGGTGGTGAACATAGTCTGTTTCTGGCTTTTCACCTTCCCAGGTGTTCACCCTTGGCTGACCTATGCTGGTGCCCGGGGTCAGCGCTGCCTGCAAGGGTGCAAGGAGCTAGTTGAACCAGAGTCTATGCAACCACTCATTCTCTGTAATCAATAAAGTTGTGACCTAAATTCTGCCAAAAACTAAAATTTGAGTCATGTGTGAATTTATTTAGGGGGGAGGTATCTGGGTCTGAACATGCAACTGTTCCTTGAGTTGCTGCATCATCCATACCAAGCATCCATACCATAGCTGCTTCACAACATGGGTACTCCCCCCTCCCCCGATAGTCAAAGCATTGTGATGGAAGAAACCGCAGCTGCCAAATTGCCACTGCCTTACAGTTATTTATACTGGAAGCTGGTGAGGCTTCTCAGAGGCAACAGAAACCCACAACTCAACATTCTGTTCCACGTTTTGGGTGCTCTGTCCATTATTACAAGGTAGACTCAATTGCCATGTATCTGACTGCAGTCATGTTTACACCATACATTTAAAATGCTATGATGCCACTTTAGTTGTGATGTCCCACAAATAATTCTGGGAAATGCAGTTTGCTAAGGGTGCTGAGAGTTCTTAGGAGACTCCTTTTCCCTTCACAGGGATTTTTTTCAGGAGGGTATTTGAGGGTTCGCAGTAAAGGTAAAAAGGTAAAGGACCTCTGAATGGTTAAGTCCAGTCAGATTCAACTATGGGGAGCATTGCTCATCTCTGCTTTCAGGCCGAGGGAGCCAGCATTTGTTCACAGACAGCTTTCCGGGTCATGTGGCCATCATGACCTAAACCGCTTCTGGTGCAACGGAACACCATGATGAGTGCCAGAGTACACGGAAACGCCGTTTACCTTCCCACAACAACAGTGCCTCTTTATCTACTCCTGCTGGTATGCTTTCAAACTGCTAGGTTGGCAGGAGCAGGGACAGAGCAATGGGAGCTCACCTGTCACACAGATTCGTACTGCCGACTTTATGATCGGCAAGAGGCTCGGTGGTTTAGATCACAGTGCTACCCATGTCCCAAGGTGCAGTATCGGCACCTAACCACCCCCGTCAAAAGTGTGGCGCTGACTGTAACAACTGCATGATGAGTACTAGCACCCCCATTTCTTCCTATAAAAAGGTACTGGCCACAATTCCCAGAGTTCCCTTGGAAAATAGATGGAATGTTAAACCATACTTTGGAAATCCACTTCTGCTTCCCAAACACACACATTTCTGAGGAAAAGGAAGAGTTTTTAGGTCGGGACAAAAGTCAAGTGTTTGCAACCTGGATGGTGTACCATTTTTATATATTTACAGTATCTTGTTGGCAAGGTCTGTGTGTTTGTGTGTGTGTTGTTGGAGTCCAATGATTTTTTTTTTGGACCTCATAGGTACTAGGGCAGCAATGGAGCCCTCCTCCTCCTCCTCCTCTCATTTGGTCTTGACAGGATAGTGGTAAGACATGATGGCAACATCCCTGACACTTCAGTCTTTTCTTAATGGGAGGCAGAGAGAGCTCACCGTGACAAGAGACCTTTTTCACAGTCTGCCACATGTTTCTCTGGATTTCTGTGCAAAAGGAATCAGAAACAAGTAATTAAGGTGACATTTTCACGTTAGTGAAAAACGCTTCATGCTGTGGGTTATTTTGGAAGGAGACAATCCAGAATCATCATCACCTGTTCACATCAGGGGACCATCTGTTGGATACATACAGTAGAAGTGGTTCTGAAACAACGGTCTTTGGGATTATGTTTCAGGAAGAAGCAGGCATTTGTAGGTGTTTTATTCAGACACACCTAATTGATTCAAATGAATAATGATTCTTAATGAAACCGATTCCAAAGGGAAAGGTGAAAAGGTCCCTCACCCAGAGCATCGCTCCTGGAGAACAAGGAGCCAAAAGAGAGCGAGAAAAAATCTTCCCCCAAAAGGCTGAACTCTGGTTCTTATATGACTTAAAATCTACCTTCCATATGGATCATGGGAGTTTTACATTGAGTGTTTCTGTCCTACTTTTAAATCCTATATTTTATGTCCATATTAAAGCTGGGCATCTAGCATAGTGTTGCTGTTTTTTAGTTGCAAGCTCTTCCCTCCTAGCATTCAGTGAACTAGGTAGGCAACATATTTCCCTAAATTACAAATTATTTCCTGAAAAGGAAGAAAAGGAGAAGGTGAATGCTGTGCAGATAAAGCCTGCTTGTTATGAATACGAAATTAGGTTGGGTTGAATTTCTTTGCTTTGAATAATTTTAGGTGCAAATGAAACTGAAAATGGAATTTCCTCATATTGCCACCATTTGCACTACCCGTGAACTCCATCAGCTATTCAGAGTTCATCAGACCATGGACATATTAATTGGAACAATGGAAAATATTATCAGAAGTGTGTGCACAGTAGGGGACCATCAATATCATACCATAAATACTTGGAAGACACCTTTTGAATTAGGGCATGATTCAAGCTGATTGAAATCCCTTATTCCAATGTCCCTTCCAATTATTTTGCAAATGAAAAAAAAAAACCAACCATGCAGTGGGATACTTATTGGTAGGAACGTGTTACAACAATGAAGACAATAGTTTTACGATTATAGTACTTTATTCTCACTTAAAACAACACACATTTTATTTCAAAGGACGTATTTCGTGGGACAGTGGATGTCTATTAAAATACAGTGGTACCTCTGGTTACGAACTTAATTTGTTCCGGGGGTCCGTTCTTAACCTGAAACCATTCTTAACCTGAGGTACCACTTTAGCTAATGGGGCTTGCTGCCGCCGCCGCGCAATTTCTGTTCTCATCCTGAGGTAAAGTTCTTAACCCGAGGTACTACCTCTGGGTTAGCAGAGTCTGTGACCCAAAGTGTTTGTAACCTGAGCTGTTTGTAACCCGAGGTACCACTGTATAGCTGATGATGGCAATAGCCACTTCTCTTAAGTCCCTAAAGCGATGAAGATCACATTTAATCAGTCACATGCCACAGTAGGGACATTTAGGATGCTACATTATTTTGGTGATTCATAGGTACGAATGTAACATCTTAAACGTTTGTCTCTTCTACAAACATTTGAAAGGCTACACGTTTTCAGGCACAAGCCTGGGCAACGTATATGGAGATCCTTGGCTGCCCACATGACAAGACCCACCTCTTGGCCTTGCTGATGGGGGCTAAAGAAATCAGAGCAATATGTTTGACACCAGCTTGGCTGCAGAAGTTGCCAGAAGGAGGCAGACAAGATGCCATCCAACAGCCTTAGGGATTCCATTCTAGATTTGTGTAGGGTTTACTCCTTAGCCTTATCTTCTCCCGAAGATGTCTCACAAGACAGTGGGTGCAGATTTTTCCTCGGGGTTTATTCTCTAAGACTTTATCACAAATGAGCATAGCTTCAAGGCAGCAGAGGATTAAGACCAGAGTTTTCCTTCTCCAAAGCTAGTAAAGAAAGCTAATGCATCCTTGCAAAAGAAATGGAGAGGAGGGGGACATGTTCTCGTGGCAACACGTGCAAGGACATAACATTTGGTCTGCCTCTATCTCACACAGGATGATGCCTTTTCAGCTGTACCAATCTATTATCTGCATATATCCTATCTTGTTACTGGATTCCACTCAGCAGGTACCTTAAACCTCACTGAAGGATGCCTGTTAAATTATCCTCGTTAATTTTCTTAGAACTAACAACGTCTAGGGCATTCAATTAGATAGCACGGCACAAAGTGCCTGGTAAGAAACATTTACTAGTAACAAAGGAAGAGCTTCATTCCTGTGAAATTTCCCCCAAGGACTTTAATAGCTATTGTGTTCTCTTCTTCATTATGATACAATGGAGCACATCTGCCCTCTTTGTAGAAAGTAATTTCTTCTACATGTTTGTACTCGCTCAATGAGTAGTCATTATTCATGCTCTGTTTTGCTTTGGCTCCTCCCACCTGGAGAATTCCTGCAGAGCCTGAGTGTGTCCTGGTTGCTTGAATTCCGATTCTGCCCGATATGCCTGTGTCAGGGAACTGCCATCGGCTCAGAGGCGAGAAATAGAAGGGCAGTTGTGTTACAGGGAGCCTCCGAAAATCTTGCGAAGCAGTTCCTCTTCCGGGGAGGAGGAAAGCCCCACCTCCAGTGGGGAAGAGGTGCAAGGACCAGAGGATGCTGGTGGGAGCCTTAACACCACTTCTGGGCAAGCCAGACAGGAAGGAGACATTCCCTTGCCATCACCCATCCTGTGCAGTAGCCTAAGGCGCAAAGAGGGAAGGAGAAGTTTGGGGGTAACGAAACTCTTACGTTGGGGGGGGGGTCCAAAAAAAGACCACTCCCGGATTCTGCTAGCGATTGAGCCAGACATGAGCTTTGAGGCTCCTCACTGTAAATAGTTTGCACCAAAATGAAGCCTGTAAAACACAGGTCGGAGTCCTGCCTGCTTACTCTCGAGCAACCACAACAGCCACCTGACAGCTTGCTTCAAACATTATGGCACCCACCCAACCGCTGAGTTTGGCATGCATAGGCCAACAAAGGAAGCAAGATCTAGGCAAACAATATGCTAATATCTGATGCAAAAGACATCAAGCTTTTGTGAGTACTTAAAGCAAATGCTGTCTCTTGCACACACACCCAAAACCTGATCATATCACAGCCAAATGAAGGGGTGTTCATGCATCTCTGGAACAAACTGTTATCGGACTATAGCTTGGGTTAACAAATGCAGGTCCTCTTTCCAAGTTATTTCTTCACATGTTCAAGTATCTGGAGAAGGAAGGGGCCACACTCAAGCATTCAGTGGAATATACCCAGATTCTTCCATGCATTTGGTAACACTGATTGTGAAGAAGGTTCTAAGCTTCCCTCTTCATTCCTTCCCACTCTGTGTGCCCCAAATGGAGCTGGTGGCAATATTGGGGGCAGGCCTAGCTTGTGCATCACTGTTCAGTAGGGCTCACCTTGTTCATTCCCATTAACACTTCACATATTCAAATTAAATGCCTGAAGAAGGCTCCTGTCTTTTCTACATCGTATCAAAGCAATGTGGCAAGAAAACAGATTTTCTTGTTTATGAGCTCAAAATAAACAGGTTATTGGAGCTGGGGGAGTGTTGCATTTTCGCCAAGAAATTTTAAAAAGGATTGACACTATACGAGGTGTGAAAACAGATTTCTGGAGCTGCTAGCAAACTGGGAGATAGTAGTATCAGAGTTTTGTTAGTGTGAAGGGTATGGCTTTGGGCCAAAACCTATCTGCTCATTCCAAACCATAATTCTCCAGGAAGTCAATAGCATGAAGGGTTGTCTATTGGGAAATGAAGTTATAGAATTTATATATTGTTCTTTGAAGAACATGAACATTTTGAAATTTCTTAGAGGATTTTGAATTTCAGCAGCTAGCTTAGCATACAGATTTCCCTTTCGTCTCACTGGTCAATGAAAGCAGAAGGAAATCCCTAATGTTTTCAGTTTCAAATTTCATATTTTTAAATATTATAGTAATTTCTGTGTCTTCATAGAGAATGGAAGCCAGATATCTTTGGCAAGCTTATGAAAACAGAGAGGAACCACCTAAAACAGAAGAAGGGGGAAGACCTGTATATTCTCCCTTCCCCACTCTTTATTCATTAATATTTCTTAAAATGCAAGGGAAATTTGAAGGAAGCCCTTTTGTGCTGAACTGAGGAATCAACAACTGAAATCATCCTGCAGAAAACCAGGCTTTTGGGGTAGAAACTTTCTTTAATTTTTCTCCATTGTCATCAAAATACATGAGCCATGCTTACTGCAATGAAGAATCTTATGGTACCTTGGCCAATGAAAGCTTATATGCCAAAATAAACATGGTATGTCTGTACCACAGATGACCTTGGGTGCTTTTCCAGGCATTTAATTTTTCTTCAGGCATTTAATTTTAATATTTATTGTGGTTTGGATGCTCCTCACACATGCCAGTTTTATGCAACATCCACACAACATCCAGACTGACAATTTCAAGTGGGGAAATAATGAAATAAAAGTGTTGTCAGTGCCCCATTTGTGATATGTGAATGACCCATTTGCAATGTTAAGTCCTACTCTTAAGAAGAACTTTTATAGGGCATTATACATTTATTGAAAAGCAAACCATTTTCATTGTGTATTTTGAATTTGAAAGTACAAAACTATGCATTGTACAACCATGTAAGCAAATAGATCCTGTTTGAAATAACAATGTGGAAAATGTTAATTTAATTGGTAGTATCTTCTGTTTATAGCTTTTCATGTTAATGGTTTATTCAGCTTAATGTAAAGATTCTTTTCTTCTAACTAAAAGAATTATGAGTAAATAAATAGGTGTAATGTCTTTAAGGTGTCGCAAGAGTGTTATTTTGGCTGAAATAGTTCTGAGATGGCAGGAAAATCTCAGTATCTTTAGCTGCAAGGAATTTGTATGCGGAATTGAGTGTAATAAATGATGTTTTGGAGATCCGGTGTAATATAGAGAGATTTGAACAAGAATGATTGAGGGCTGATATTGCACAGGAGGTAGTTGTTCTCCTGTTTCTCATCCCCTAATCAATACTCACAAGGTATAAGGGCTGGTTCACACAGTCAGAGAGGCAAGCGCCATCATACCCTGATAGAAACACAGGGTGTTTTCCCCCAAACTACAAGCAACTTACTAGGAATGTTCTATTATTATTATTATTATTATTATTATTATTATTATTATTATTATTAATATTATCATTATTATTACATTTTTTAAACCCAAGCATTTGAGGTCTAAAAGATACTGTTCTTGGAAATGTAATGTTATTAGTTGTGAGAGTGTGTGGATTGTTTTTACATGTTTTTAATGTCTTAGATTTTTTCCCCCTAACCCCTAAGCATGCTTTTTTATATTTTTTTCATTGTATTGTCTCATTGTATTTGTGCTTGCTGCCTCAGCTCCTTTGGAGGGAAGGTGTGTGTGTGTGTGTGTGTGTGTGTGTGTGAGAGAGAGAGAGAGAGAGAGAGAGAGAGAGAGAGAACACATGAATTTTGTATAATATGCTCTGCATTTTCAGTTTCCTGCAATGCTCAGTTCCTTAAGTTCATGCATATCCCCTCCCCTTCTGCTTCACCAGGGTACATGTGCACACTGCTTGTAGAGTTTTACTCATCTTAGTTGTATCAAGAGTACTTTTGTAATAATAATAATAACAACAATAATATATTATTTATACCCTGCCCATCTGGCTGGGTTTCCCCAGCCACTCTGGGTGACTCACAACAGAATTAAAAGCACAACAAACCATCAAACATTAAAAACTTGCATGTGCTTATATGAAATACTGAACAATCAAGTAATGGATTGTCTTATCCCCAGTCTGCAGGGTGATAACTTCCATCTGCACTTTGGAGAAAGTCCCTAGACTGAGATGCTCATGCTGTTCATCTCTTCAAACAGAACACATGGGCTTCACGGTTAAGCAAATAACAACAGTTTACACATTCAAGAGGGTTCCCAAAAGGCATTCACATGTACAGTGCAGTCTTATACATGTCTGCTTAGAATTAAGCCCCAATGAGCTCCCACATAAGTCCATATGGGGTTGCGGCCTTAGCGTAACTTTATTAAAAGCTTGTTACCATGCAAACTCATTGCATGTTTTGTACTGTTAAGAAATTGGTACTGGGCCAATCCATTTCCCCCCTGCCCCCAAGCACCTGCCACCAGAGGTGGCAGCCTCGCTCTACCCAATGGTAGAGCCAGCCTTGTCTTAACTACAGCAGAGTCATCCCCAAGGAGCACAAGTTTATGTCCAACTACAATTGAAATGTGAAGCAATTTCCGCCATTCAGGCTGGATGTTACAATAGTAAGGATTGTCATTTTTGCTTCCTCCTCAGCAAAAAGATACCACTTTTAGCATGTTTCTAAGTTCGTTCAAAGAGCGCATAAGTCTGAAAAGCGAGAAACCTCCCTGCAGGCAATATTATTGTAGAGCTTTCCTACAGAGCATTTCATTTTTTGCAAAGGCAGCAGAATGCTTATGATGTCTATGATCTCTATAAGGGTGATGGGGTTCTTTCTGTGCAAGAGGTCTCGAAATGTCAGTCCTATGGGGATATCAAATGCACCAAATCTTCCTTCACCTTATTAATAGTGTTGCCTTAGTTGGCAGTGCCACTACAGCGCATTTAGGCTGAGATATATACCTTCTTGTGCAACTGCAGCAGCTGCAAAGGGGGGAGGAAAAAAACGTTCAGTGCTGCAGGTCATTATCATTTCAACTTGATTAAAATGTTTAAAATGCTTGCGGAAGAACTCCACACATTTTGCTGACGCTGTTTTCAGAAGAACTAAACTCTCCGAAGCAGAGATTTCAATTGTATTTGACTGCCATGGTGGAGAAAAGCCACCTGGGGCCTTCTCTCTCTTTTTTTCCTGGGCTGCATGACAACTTTTATGTCCATCTGCATTTTAATCCTACAACAAGAGCATAAATATTGAACTCTATTACATCCAGCTGGAAAAGACATGCTTGGTGAGGAAATGGGATTCATACAGTTATGGGCTCCAAGGGGGAAGCGAGCTTGAACCCTACACCGTCGGCGGTGCTACATTTTGCAGTCTGAAAAGTTTCAACAGAATCCCCTTGAGGTATTAAGAAACACAATTTTAAAAGCATTCACCATACAGATGACGTTCAAAAGTTGATTGAACAGCTACAGAATGACCGGAAGGCAGTAAAAGGGCTGATGCATAACAATTCACAAGAAGTTGCACCTTCCAATATTCCCAAATCCAACGTTGGTTGGTTCTTGGACACTGACTCAGCCAAAGATGCATCTGATCACAAATCAACAGGTGACTACCTATTTCAGGATGGAAGAGGAGACGCACATTCGCCCAGCAGAAAGCAAACATCTATATCACTTTCATCTACTAAAGCAGAATTTGTAGTAGCTGTTCAAGCAAGTGAAGAAATTACATGGTCAGATGTTGTCAAAACTAGTACAAAATGTTCTAGAACCGGCAACAATTTTTGAAGCTAATCAAGGATGCATAAAACTGGCCAAAAGGTTAATTTTCAGACAAAATATTACAAAGTGAAGCATCATCTACTGAAAGACATGCAATAACGGGGGCTATTAATCTTCAGTATCATCCTTCAACAGAAATGATTGCAGATGTACATTCTCTCTCCTTTTGATTTCTTTTAATTGAAGTTTTCACCATACAATTAAAATAACAAACTAAGCTTCAAGAAATAAAGAAAAGAAAGAAACTAAAAGAGGCACATTCTCAACCTCAGATGAGACACCAGCACTGGCGTTTACAAACAAAAATGAATGTTGCATGTAGATTACTCCCAACATGTTGGGAGTAACAACAGTACTGAGTAGTGTGCCTGAGCTTGTATACATGTTTTGCATAGGTTGCAGGCTAGCTGGTGGTCTCCAAGGTGACCTGAGCATTCCTTCTGCTAGTCTGTGAATGAAACTGTTGTCTTGCTAGCTTGATGTTTACATTCTTTCCTCTCAGTTAGAAAGTTGTTGTGTTCATTAGTAAAGTTTCCTTGTGTGTACTTCATGGGCACGTTCAAGTTTCCTGCCAGCAATCCACATGGGCATGGCATTCAAAAGTTAATTTAACAGTCAGAGGCAAAACAAGTAAAGCTTCAGTATTTTATTTCCTTTTGGAATCAAGGATGCTGCCCGTTGAGTGTGATTTAAAAAATGAATAAGACTTTGATTTTTATACAAGACAGAAATAGCTGATTGCTAATTTGGCACTGTCTCCATAATCATAAAGGAACTTTCATCCAAAACAATGCATACAGTGGTACCTTGGTTCTCAAACTTAATCAATTCTGGAAGTCCATGCCAAAACCAAAGCATCCCAAAACCAAGGCGCAAAACAAAAAGAGCCGCAAAAACAAAAATGCAAAATAAATAGCAAACACAGACAGACCGCAGCGTAACACTCAAAACGGAAGTGTGGCACTCAAAACAGAGCACGTTCAGCTTCTGAAAAAGGTTTGCAAACCGGAACACTTACTTCCGGGTTTGCAGTGTTTGGGTTCCAAGTTGTTTGAGTACCAAGGAGTTTGAGAACCAAGGTACCACTGTACTATTAGAGTTAAAAGTATTATCATCATTAGTATTATTGTACTATTCATTAAATTTATATTGCCCTTCATCTGAGGCTCACAGGGTGGTTAACAATATAAAAACACAAAAGGCATAACATAGGAACAAACTAAAACAGTAACATCCTCCACCCCAACCATAAATTGTTTAATTAGGCCAAGGCCTGGGAGAAAATGAATGTTTTTTCCTGGTGCCTAAATGAAGGCACCTGATGAGCCTCCCTGGGGAGAGCATTCCACAAGCGGGGAGACACCACAGAAAAGGCCTGTTCTCATGTTGCCACCCTGCAGACTGCTCATGAAGGAGGCACACACAGAAGAGCCTCAGATGACGATCACAGTGTCTGGGTTGGTTCACATGGGAAGAGGCAGTAGATAACCTCTGAACAACGGAAGTTAAGTGAAAGTTAAATGATAACAAAAGTCTTCGTGTGCGTACCTCACTCCTGCCCAAAACATGATGACAGAGGCTTTTGCATGTTGAGACAAAGATCTTTATTCAGGAAAGTAATAGGACAGGCTCAGCAGCAGACAAAGCACTAGAAATCAAGAGTTCAGGAGCTGAGCAACAAGTTCAGAACTGAGCAGAAGCAACAAAAATGTCCCAAGAAGTGTCTATGCTCTTCTGCCAAGTTTTTAAAGATGAGGTATGGAGAGCTTACTTGCATGACTCTCCTGACTTGTGAGAATGGGTGGGCAAGTCCATTCATCTCTATGGACTTGGTGCTTCATCCCTGGTGATAAGGCTGCACCCTTCCCTTCTGACTCCTGTTAACATCATGTCACTTCCAGCTCAGCCATCCCCAGCCATCCATGCTCCCCTCAGCCCTCAGTTAGGCTCTCCTCTCCACAGGAGGGGCAGAAGCTTGAGAATCTACTTCCTTTATCCTCAGTTTCCACTATTTGCCCCTATTTGCTTCATCCTAATCCTCCTCACCACACAGAACCTGTAAATCCATGTTTGAGCTGCAGAGTATGTGTGCTCCTTTTCCCTGCTCCATTCTTAACATTCATGTAATTCTCCAGAAATGTTTAAAAGCTACTAGCTGCAAAAAAAATTACAGAATAAATTATGCAACACCAACTACTGCATTTGCATAATTTATACAGGTGGAAAAATCCAGCTTTCTGTGTCTCAGAAACTGGGTTATCAGAAGGTAGACTTTTTATTCTATTTCACTTTAGTTTAGCATTGAGCACACATAAGCTTTGGTGGCACTGGGGACAAAAAAGAGCAGGGGGAATGGAAAACCATCACAAAGAGACCAAATAATGTGAAAATATATTTAGATTGTGGTGTTGCTCCCAGGGAAACAACAAATTCAAGGGCAAGGAACAACTTTCTTTGAAAATAGTGAGCTCTATTTGTGGTTCTTCTTTGCAGATTCCTCCTGCAAAGATCAATTTTTAAATGCCTACTGTTTAAAGAATCGAGTTAAGGGTTGCTGGTGAGGATAGTATTTCATGAGTATCACCAAGTAGAACAACTGAACTGGGAGGTTTGGAGCTTAAGAAACACCACAGTAGCTTGGCGATGACAGTAAGAGGGCAAAAAGAGAATTGTGCAATACAAACAGTAGCACTGCAGTCCAACAGGGATTGCTTGTCGAGACCCCAAAGCCACCCCCTCGTTGATGACTAAGATACAAGGACATGGATATTAGGTTAATTGGGTGAATTTAGGCCACAACTTAATTGGTTACAGAATATGAGAAGTATTGGTTTAGGCACTGGAATAGACCCGACTATATCTAACTCCTGCCCATCATGCAGGGAGTCCTGTAAGGATCAACCACCGGTACAGGGAGCCCCGTCGATGCAAACAAACCTGAGCTCCACTTGGGTTCCCGGCAGGGTTGTGGCATGGCCCTAGCCCCGCCCCAGACTTCGGACATGATCCACAGCCCTGGATTCCTTTAACGGAATACCCTTAAGCTTGGAGGGGCAGGTGATGGCCACACCTCCCCTACCCCAACCTAAGATCAACCAAAGCCTAACCGCCAAACCTTACAAAGTTGTGACGATTGCTACGAGGTAGGTGAAAACCTAATGGCCCATGCCGTGGAAAAATTCCTACCAGGCCCCTCAACGGCGACCAACCGAGGTCCATAGCAAGGCCAATGTTAAAACCTGAAAACAGAGAGGAAGGGAGGGAGATTGAGGAGGTGAGCCAAGAAGAAGCTCTCTGGCTCGCGCCTCCATTTAAACGGGGCCCAGCCATACCCCACCCCCAGCCAGCGGATTGGCTGGCTGGAAATGACTTCGTCCCCTGTCCCTAGAGTGGAATGCGTGGCCATGTGGGCCACCACAACTCCTCCCCACTGGGAAATGGAATGGATTTCTCCTTCCTTTCCTTCCTGCCCACTGCAGTTCCTTGCATGCCCCCAACATCTATTCCATAGGGTTAGAGGGCCCTACAGAGAGATATTGGGAGCTTATAGGGGCCTGGAGCAAGAGAAGAGAAACAGAAGTCCTAATGCAGAAGTGGATTCCTGTTCCACAAGCATGTGGATATCATTAGATGTTGCCTGAAGACTTCTGCATAACTGTGGAAACTCACCTGTCTCTGCTCAAAGGGTTCAGTGAGATTACAGGAGAAGACATGAGGCAAAAGAATTAAGAATGCAGCTATTAGGATAATAAGAATCCATATACTTCTTCATATAAAGAAGTCTTGATGGATGACATGTGATGGTGGATTTAAATGTGGCTGCCATAATTTTTCATAGCAAGTTTCTGTAACTGCAATGTTCTAATCTGCTTTTAATTAATTTTATTGGCAGGTATTAAAAAAAACAACCCAACAATTTATAATGTTAAGTGGTTGGGAGTGAACTGTGTGGTCTGTCCCACTTTCCCAGGAATGTCCAGTATTTCTGGGAAGCTAAACTAGCATCACAATTTTGTAATTTTATTCCATTTAATAGTAAAAATAATAGTAAATAGTCGCTCTTCTGTGAGCCAAGAGGAAGCCTGGTATAATTAGTCTAACCATGCAATTCAGTACTGCAGGGAGTCCTGCAGCCGGTCATTAATCTGTCCGCTTGCCAGTAGGAAGCCTACAGTGAAAGAAATTAAATAGCGCTGCGTCTCTGCAAGAGAATACAAATCAAATGCATTTTTAATAAAGTTATAAACTAATAATAATCACCCTTTGATTGTCCTTTCTAATCTGCTCTATGGCTGTTTTTATCTAGAGTACTTTTTCAGTGGAGGCACTCGCAAGACTATTGTATGCCGAGGAAAATGCCAAATGAAGGCAAATCTTGCCAGAGCTAATCCCACCCCACTTTCTGCATGATTTTGCAGTCTTCAGCCAAGCTCCAGTTTTCTACAAAACAATAAACTCAGCAAAACATTTGACCATAGCAAGCTGTGCCCTCAGCAATTCGCAAAGGTGCCCTCTCAGTGATGCATTTCTAGCTCATGTTTGGCCAGCTCTTGAAAACAAGATGACTAATGGGAAAATCTTTAACAACATGAATAATTGTCTCCTTTCTTCTCCCCAACCCCACATTTCTCAGCCCAATCTAAAGGGGATAGTGATTGAACTAGGGCTGGGCTGGACTTCTGATAATTTACAAAATGAAGGCCCACATTAGGGACAGGGTGTCTGGAAGAAGGAAGGGTGCATGAAACACTCTCCGCTATTTCACATTTTCAGAAAGGTGCATAGTTTTCAGGGCAGGTGACCAGAGCTCTTTGCAGTTTCAATCACCTCCATTGTTTCCAGAATGCCATTTGGAATGGCGCCACAAAATGGGGGCAGGGTAGTTATTGTTATTATTTGTTTAAACTTGTATTCCACTTTCCCATACAAATATGTTCAATATTTGCATCCCACTTTCCTATATAAATAGGCCGGATAGAAATATGCAGCTCATAACAAACAAAAATGCAGATCAATACATCATTACAATAACAACCCAATAACGGATCATTTCAAAACATAACGTGGCAATACAGCAAAGTCAGTTTGAGTGCATGAACATTATTACATTTTCAAGTCAACATAAAAGAAACCATCAATCATTATAACATGTCAATTAATGACAAATATAATAAGGGTTTCAGCTCGCTGAACGTGAGGCAACTCTTCCAGACACATGCTGAAGGGGACAACAAAACGACCTTGATTCCACAAATTATGTATTTATCATCATGGTTTGGGATATTGTGCTGTTATAGCAGCTGACAAACTAAGTACTTAGATCTATCTGGTAGGGTAAGTCCATGCAGGAACACTGCATGTGACATTTCCTAACATGTCAGTGAAATTGCGTATAATTGAAACCCATTGAAAAAGCCTGCAAACACCCCATACTGTCCCCTGCTCCACCCTTGTTTCACCCTTTTAGTGACGTTTCAGTGACATCTTTATTATGTTTCCAGGTCACTTCTGAGTTCAGTGCGATGCACGTATACACCGTCACATGCATACTGAGGCAAGTTTGCTTGGGTACCTAACTCCCATCTTTTGGGAAAACAGCATAGGATCTTATAGGATTTCAGATTGCTTTTATTCTCTCCAAAGGCTCCTACTTCCTACACCGACAACGGAAAACAGACACTTCCTTGATGTCGAGAAGCTGCTTCTCCCATAGCTCTCAAAGGGGTTCCACTCTGCTTTGGATGTCATTCCGAATTGTCTTCTTCCCTTGCTCTTTTCCAAGTTGTACATGGAGTGTGCTATGGTAAGACATACTGTAGAGGCTATGCAGCAGTTTCTGGACCATTTTTTTTGCCCAAGAAGAAAGAAAAGACCAACCTTGCACACACACACAAACACAGAGGGAAAGGATTTAGTGAGTTGCTTACTTGCATATGTATGGCATGAAAAGTTAGCAGTTTTCGTGAAGAAATAAGCTAAGAGAAAGTATTAAGCTAGACTAGATGAACTACTGAGCTGACCCAGCAAAGCAACTCTGATGTTCTTATGAGCACAAGCATCGTTGTTTCCTCTGAATCATTTCTGGAATAATCTGTAAGATTAAGGGCATGATGGAGCCATGATCAACACCTCAAACTCCCATTGATTTCCACTGGAGCATGAAAAATCCTCCTCCTCCTCCTCAGAATATCTGCCCTGCCCTTCCTTTCAAAGAAGTCCAAGGCAGCAGACACTAAAGTGGTAAAACATTAAAAATAAAAAAAAAATATTTAAATATGTATGAACAATTAAAAACATCTAAAAACATGCAAACACAAATAAAGCACAAAGCCAATAATTTCAAGGCTACCAGGAATAGCACTTAACTCTCTTCCACTAAAATCAATGAGACATTGAAGTGTATCATCTGGATCATAATTTTACATTATATTTGCTGCATGTATTTTCCAGTTTATCTATCTGCTCCCGGGGTAGTCAGTTGAAGCCCGCAATATCGTGTTGGACTCCATTTCCCATAATCCTCTGACTATTGGCCATGCTTGTTGGGACTGATGGGAGCTGGAGTCCAGCCACAGGTGGAGGACACAATGCTGGCTAACCCTAATCTACTCATGCAATTTACCTACCATTCACTCTTTATTCCACTACCTAATCTAACCGGCTCCCCTGTTAACTCTTCCACTCCAAATATATGTATCAAAGCGTTTCCAAGTGTTTGCATAGGGCCGTCTTTACCCGGGGTGCAAGGGGTGCGGTGCACCTGGACGCCTAATTCTGGGGGGCACCAAATGTATTCTGGGGGGTGCCAAATGTATACCTACTGTATTGTGCTGATCCTGGGGGCTAACCAAGAGGCGAGGTCCGAGTCCAGTCTGAGGTCAATGGTGCGGTGTGGAGGCAGTCCATCAAAGCTGTAGCTGGGTCCAAGGTGGGGAGTCGAGAGGAGTCAGAAACGCTGGCAGAAGAGCAGGACAGGGTGCAGGCAGGAACAGGCTAGGAACAACATTGCTCCCGCAACCTGGGATTGGGGCTGACTGGCTTTTATCTGCTCCGAGGCATAGGGTGACCCCGGTCCACAGGTGACTCACCTCTCCTGGCATGGAGGCGAGCACTCCTCCTGCAGAAACTTAGTTCCCTCCGCCTCTCTGCCCTGAGCCTCTGCAGCTCAGGAGAGGCTGGAGGGTTATTGCACCTAGAGGCAACCTCCTCTTCCCCTGACTGGGCTGAGAGTGGAGCACCTGCAGGCAATGGGTCCTCCACCACCTCAGGGGCCAAAGCAGACTCACCTGGTGCCTGCACCTGAGGATCCAGCGCAGGTGAGGACCCTTCAGGCTCAGGCCCCAGCCCCGGCTCAGCTGGTTCTGGAGGCGGGGACTCCTGTGCAGGCTGGGATTCCTCAGGTTCAGCCTCAGAGTCTGAATCCCAGGCCATCACATGTATACTGGTCCCTCTCAATCGACAGCAGTGAAAATCAATGGAGTGAAAGTCCCCGCTCCCTGTCGCTCTGTTACTCCGTAGCGTCAAATATTCCCGACGAGTCAGGAAACAAAAGCAGTTCTTTCCCTGTGTCATTGTTACAGGTGAGCGATTTTCCTCCCACCCAAAAAGTCAACAACTTTGGCTCCCCCCTCCCCAAAAAAGCTCAAGAACTTAGAGTTTGCCCCCCCCTAAAAATCTGGGGGCAGCTAAACTAAATTTGGGGGCGCTGGGCGGATCTTTGCACCCCGGCGGCACATATGCTAAAGATGGCCCTGCGTTTGCATCATACCTCATTGCGTTTTGTGGGAATTGTCTCAGCAGAAGTGGAGACTACTGTGCAGAAGGAAGTTAAGAAGAGGAAAGTAGTAAAAGCTACAAAGATCTCCGTATAGTGAGGGAAAATGTCTAACACAAGTACTCGCTAGGCTTGATTACTATTGAGGCTGAGCAAGTCTGAAATTAATGAAGAAAGGTAATTACATCCCCACCTCCTCTTTCAAGCACATGTTCTGTGATTAACCATAATTTTACAAAATAGCCCAACTAGCGAGGCATGCTTTATTAACCCCAATATGAAAAAAGAAGTTATTTTACAAACCTAATGGTTTGGAGGACTTTGCAAGCTGAGGCGATTAAGTAATGCTCCGTGCTTGTCCCCCAATAAAGGTGGCTGAGTGTGCAATTCTATACTTGTCTATTCAGAAATCAGCCCCTTTTGCTCAATGGTGTTTACTCCCAGTGTGTAAAGGATCGCATCCCAAAACATTAAAAATAAATTTGTTTAATAAATAAAGGTTTAATAAAGAGTTTTAAAAAACAAAGGATATCGGGATGGCGCTTAAAAGCAAACAGAGGCTACATACACACTAAACCATCTGTAGCACAAAAATTTGGATTTTCTCTATCTGGAATTGTTCATGCTCATCCTCAACATGTTGCTTTCAGTCTAAATTCATTCTAGATTGTGCAATCAGGGTGGGTTAAAAAGACAAACTCTGGGGCTGCCCTGGGTAGCAATGAGGCAGTGTGTTTACATCCCTTTTGCAACTGCTTATAAAATAGAGAGCCCTTTTCTTACCTGCAAAGGTTTTGGCAGCTCAGGTTTTGCTTGGCAAGGGTAGGTATAATGTCTGAAAAGTTCATGGATGGAAAACACAGATGTTACAGACAGCTGCAGACCAGCTGCACCTCCCACTGAACACAGTGGGAAGTGATGAAGAAAGGGAATGACAACAACAAATGAAACAATAAAATGAATGTGATATTGATGAATGAATAATTAGACAAATTAGTGTTTAATCATGAAAAATATTAATAATGAGAATGAATGGAACAAAAAGATTCTTGAACGACCTGAATGGGTGTCTTGGTTTTTGCAATCATTATCACTCTGAATAAGAATATGAAGGGCTTTGGGACAGACAATTGCCGTTCCACAAATACCTTTACAGTATTAGACCTGTTTGCCACAGAAAATTGGTTCCATGTGATTGTCCCCCCCTCCCATAGTTCCAGAAAAATCTGGATGGATTTCCCACATTTGTTAGCTCAGCCTTTGTCAACCTGGTGCCCTCCAAACACTTTGGACCACAACTCCCACCAGACCCAGCCATGTGGTTCAAAGCATCTTGCGAGAACACCAGGTTATAGTGAAGGCTGCTCTGGAGCCATGGTTCTGTGAGGGAATGGCTGGACACTGTTGAGTGGTGGTTGGATCCTGATGAGTAGGCACCAGGAAAAGGGGGTCTGGAGACTGACTTGGATGAAGGGATCAGTGATCTGGGGGAACCTGTAACAGCCGGGAGATGAGAGGCAGAGGCAGGAGAAGATGCAGGATTGGAGAACGAAGAACAGGTGTAGGAGAAGTTCCAGTTACAGGTAGGTAGCCGTGTTGGTCTGCCATAGTCAAAACAAAATTAAAAAAATCCTTCTTCAGTGTATCTGAAGAAGTGTGCATGCACACGAAAGCTCATACCAAGAACTAACTTAGTTGGTCTTTAAGGTGCTACTGGAAGGAATTTTTTTAGGTGTAGGAGAAGGGAGAGATAGGTGAGCCTGGTGCAGGGTCAAACACTTCCACACCTCTTCCTCCAGCTCCCTCCCCTCCTGCTCTACTGTCTCCCAGGACCAGGAGAAGATTGAAGTGGAAGGAGCAGATACAAGTCACACACAGGCAGAGTCTTTGGCCGCTTGCACACAGCTTGGATACAGGCGATACCTAAGCCAAGGTCAAGGGTTGGGCCTCCCTGTTGCAGCAACTGCCTCATCAGATGCTCACCTAGAAGTAGCTGAGAGACATGGTACTGACAGACACACCTTTTCCTAACTTGTAAGTGTCCTTTTGACAATCAAGAGTGAACTCCTCACTCTGGACATTCCTTGCCTGACAGGCCGTGACAGATTGCTACGCGTACCTAGCTAGTTAGCAGTCAGTCCAGCCAACCTATGCCAGAAGGTTGCCCAGATACTCAGAAAGCTCTATGGGAATCATGCAGAAGCTCTTATTAGTGGCAACCCCATTGCTTGTGAAACGGCCTTTTGAATCAAAGCAAAAACTGCACCTTTATCCCAAGGCAAAGGAACTTTTGCTGACTTCTTCCAAAGTGCTCCTGCAAGCAGCACTGTCAAGAGCATTATGGATTCGCTTTCAGAAAACCACTTACAAAACATAAAGATATGATTGGTCTTTGATGCCCTTCTATTTTGCTGCTGAATTCCAAAAGAGCTTGGTATAATAGTAATGGCTTTATGATGGCAAGAGAGAGCAAAAGGTGCCACAATGGGGGATGCTGTGCAGTATAAAAACAGTGGATTTAAAGGGGGGGGACTACAGTAAGGTGGTAAGCAACACTGGGTGGGGGGAAAAGAAATGATTATTTATATAAGTACCATAGTTCAAGTCCAAAAATGTAAGCCACCATGATTGTCAAGTTGTAAGTCATAATTTTTTCCTTTCAGGTAAACTTCTGAGGTCTGCTGGTTTATTAAAATATCCACTACTGTGGATTATGTGAACAATAGTCTGTGCCCTTTAACAACACATAATTCATTTGTAACTTTCACAAATCAAAGCCAAGCGAGAAATATATATTTTCCCTTGCTATGTAGGTACCATTGGGAAGCAAAGATGAGTGAAGGTAAGTGATCTGATTCTATAATTTCATCTATTTATTTTACTTGTGTGCCAATGGGTATGTTACATCCTTCCCTCCTAGCTGAAGGGAAAAAGAAGGAACGCATTTTGCCTCTCCTGCTATGAAGGCAGCACAGGCGATTTTGTTTCCACCTTAATCATTTATCCTCAGGATGGCTACTTCTCACGGAAGGAAAAACAGACCACTGCACACCTGCTTAAGTTAATAATTTAAATGTATGCAGGGACAACAAGGTAAAACAAACTGTGCAGAAGACAAACGACCCAAGCAAGCTCCTCTAAGGCCATACACTAGTAAAAACCTGTCATTTGTCCTATGTTCTGATGCTTTATTTAAATGTGCATCCTGTTTGTGTGAAGACTCAAGATAGGAGGCATATTTTTAAAATGTAGGGTTGTTTTTTATTATTAAATGCATCACAAAGAGGAAAAACATAAGCATAGTAAATAGCTTCCGAACAGCTTACTCCTTAGGCTCATCAGAGGGATCTGAAGTTGGAAACATTCAAGCCTACATTTGGTTGAAATTGTGTAGGGAGCTTCATAACTACTTGAGGGTGCAGGTTGGTGAATGTGTCAATTTCAGTTTCGCTCAGTTTCTCATTTTCCAAATCTTAAGTTCAGTTTGGCCCTCATTTCTATATCACTTTGCATTAAAAAAAAAAATAATTCTCATGAAAGCTCACCAGCATTTAATACCACATTTCTCCTAATTTATTGCCTGGAAATTTTGCCTGCCACAGGTATTTTTACAAACAAATTTCCCTAATACATTCTAATGCATTTTTCTAGGATATTTTCTACTAACATGCATTTTTATAGCAAGATATCCTCTAACAGATGCATTTTGTACACATTTTTGGTTGGAGACCAAACCATGCATCTGTCTTTCAACCTGGATGATTCATTTAACCTCCATGAATTTGGTAGATGATCTTCTATGACCTTTGAAGAAAGTGGCCATGTCTTTGTATTGTAGCAATGAGTTCCCTTAAATTAGGCTGCAATCTCAAAAACCCTTTCCTGTCTTTGCAGCCATTAAGCTATGATCAAAATTATCATAGCCTTTCTAAATTCAAGAAGCGAAGTAGGAGTAATATTATGAAATATACAGCAGGAATTAAAGTCAATTTGAGGGAAATTTACAAACATATGTTCTCACTTTTATGCCGAGGACAGTACAATCATATTCACTTACATACAGGGCCTAAAAATATATTATAAATTCATATCCAGCTGTTGTTGGTGTTGATGAAAACGGGCTCTTGGAGAGAGAGAGGGGGAAAAACCTATACCCAGCTAATCAAGAATAGATTCACCTTCTGCTTCCTGAAATGTTGTAGCACATACACCAAGGAAAACAAACCAAATTCATGAAAGTGTTTCTTTTGAAAACCTGGAATTAATTATATTGCTAGATCTCGTATGCAAACTGTAGACCCACTCAAGAAGTTTTAATGGGAGCAGAAATTAACCCTATTGACCCCTTCAGTCAGCTGATTCCTGCTGAGCTGGCACCTGCACTAGGACCCTGAGGTAGTCCCTTGATAGTCTTATCCTTCATGAATTTGCCTAATATTTCAAAGCCACCCGAGTTGGTGGCCCTCACTGCCTCTTGCGGGAGCGAATGCCATAGTTTAACTATTTGCTGTGTGAGTAAGTAGTTTTCTGAGTCTTCACTGGATGTCCATGCTATGAGAGAGGGAGGAAAAAACTTTTCTCTGTCACTTTCTCTACACCATGCATACTTTTACGCTTTGTCTCCAGGCCCCTCACTATCCTTCTTACCCAGGGTGGATCTACACACAACCCCCCCCCCTCGCTATAAATAAGTCAGAAATTAAATTGTTATAACAAAAGGGGGGGAAACCCGCTATGTAAAAAGCACATAGAATTTCCTTTCTCTCTGGCACCATCTGGCGTTGCGTGTTATAATGCATTCAAAACGTTGTGTGTGTGTTTTTTTACTAATGTAGCTGAGTCCCCTATTTTGAGCATGCTCCTGTTTGTTGATACCCTTCTAAACAGTGTCGCCCAGAATAAAATGACAAGAAGAACCCTTCCCACTACCTAGATAGTAGCTCCATTAGTCACTCCCAAGTAAGCATACATGTGATTTCACTGCTAAGGACTTCTAAATAGAAGAAAACGAAGCAATCAGTTACTGAAACAGAGGTGGACTACCTGTAGCCTTTAACCATTGCGAGACTATAACCCGTATCAACCCTGACCATTGGCTATGTTGCCTGGGGCTGGTGGGGGGCTGGCGTCCAATAATATATGGATTCCTCACCCTTGTACTAAAAGAACCATATGTTGATCTCCCAACCACAAACACGGAATACATAAGAATGCATGTAAAATGGGCCTTCTACTCATGCAGGAATGCATTATGCGCATTGGAACTGATGCAGAGTTCTGGGCAGAAGTGCCAGCTTGCAAGGACGATGGGGGAAGCCACTCATGTGATGTCAGGAGGAGCCGGGGGTGGAACTGAACATGGCGGCCTTGCGGCTTCAATGGCCAGCGGCACTTCTTCCTCCCTCCTTCCCCTCCATGGCAGCAGCAGCAGCAGGAGGAGGAGCTGGCCACTGCAGCCATGCCTCCACACTTTGCCTCCACCCTTTTTAAACATGGGGGAGCCTGGCCCCCACCCCCCAAAAATTTTTGGGGGGCCCAATGTCGGGATTCATAGGATGCTGTGTGAGATAGTAAGTCTGCAGGCTTGAGTTTGCAAGCTGATGCAATACTTTCTCTGGAAGTGCTGAGTCAGAAAGACTCAGCAGTAATGTGCTGACAGTTTATTGGCTGTCCTCGGTTTAAAAGGGAAACCTGTCCAGCAGCAAGTGGTGGTGTAGAGGAGTGTGGTCAGAGAGAGACAGTTAGAGGTCTTCCTATTTGCCTTAAGGTGCAGCCAGATACTCTGTTTGACTGTATGAACTGCTCGTGTATTATAGCCTGTAGATATTTGTATATATATAGCTCACAATAAATATACTGCACTAAAGAACCTGGAACTCTGAGCATTTCTGCTGAAGCACCGTGAAGAATTCGCAACACCCAAATGGGCTTGGCCCCCAGGAGCTGGCACCCCCGGAAGGGAACCCATAAATGACACATTGGCAGGATTTGGAAATAGTTTTTTGCCCCAAATCACGATCTTTCCTCTTCATGTGTGCCTGAACTTCAGTCAGACATTTATTTATTTTTTAAAGAATAAACTGGGCCTGCGATCTGAAAAACACTATGTCAGCTACTTATCTTTGAGTGCAGGCTCCTTGTAATCTAAAAGATAGAACTATTTCTTCCCACACAGGAAAGCTCTAAGGACAATTACAATGCCACTGGCATGCTCAGTGTGTATAGAAATTTATATTGTAGCAAATCTTAAGGGTGCTTTTTCTGCACTCGTGTGTGCTTTCCACACCTGCGGAGCACAACATATGACACCTGGCACAAATTATAGGCACCTGAGAATAATTGATTCTATTTTTAAAACATTACATTTCCTGTGCTTGTGTTCTCGATGAAAAGCTTTTGAAAGTAGAGGCCCTGACAGCTCTCATAAAGGCTTAGACACTCATGTAGACACACTCACACAGAGTGAGATCCTTCATTTCAATTCTGTTAACTTACAAAACATAATGCTAAGGAAGGTATTCATGAAAACCCTATTCCAGAATGCCTAAACCACTGAGCCTCCTGGGCTTGCCGATCAGAAGGTCGGTGGTTCGAATCCCTGCAATGGGGTGAGTTCCCGTTGCTTTGTCCCAGCTCCTGGCAACCTAGCAGTTCAAAAGCGCACCAGTATGGTGGGATTACAAGAACATTAAAAAAAATTGGGAAATGATATACAACGAACTGAAAAAAATGTTTAAAACAACTTTTGTTAAGAAACCAGAAGCCTTTCTGTTGGGTATTTTAGGACAAGAACTGCCAGGGGGAAAACTGGACATTATTTATGTATGCTACAACAGCAGCAAGAATTTTAATAGCACAGAAATGGAAGACTGGAGAAATACCATCAAAAGAACAATGGCAAGATAAGTTGATGAATTATGCAGAATTAGCAAAGTTAAATCGTGTCCTCCCTAAAAGAGGGCACGTGTTACGGTGTGACCTGGATACTGACCTCCTGTGTTGTGGGTGGGTTGGATTGGTTTGCCACAACACCTGATTGGTAGGTCCCTCAATGTTGGGTTGAATCTGACCAATGGGGTGCAGTCCAAATGGATTGAGGGACCTATTTATGCCCATGCACGTGACCCAGAGCTTCCTCTTTTGGCTAGTGCATTCAGAACACCTGCCCACCTCTCCCTAATTTTAGGGCTTTGTGCGTTTGACCTTGCTATGCCGCCATGTGTTGTGTGCCGTTGGGACAGGGGCACGGCAGGAATTTCCCCACTTGGCTGATTGGCTGTTGCCATTTGGGTTTTGCCTGCCACGTAGCAAATCATCACAACTTGTAAGGTTGAGGATAGGCTTTGGTTCAGGTGATAGGGATGGGGGAGCGGTCTCGCCAACCCTATGTGAAGGGTATTCCATTAAAGGAATCCAGGGACTCAACTGGTTTGGTCAACCCCTGAGAGGGGTTGTGCCCGTACCTGAGTCCAGGGGGCCATCTGGGTGGTGAACAGAGTCTGTTCCCGGCTTTTCACCTTCCCAGGTGTTCACCCTTGGCTGACCTATGCTGGTCCCCTGGGTCAGCGCTGCCTGCAAGGGTGCAAGGAGCTAGTCGAACCAGAGCCTATGCAACCACTCACCTTCTGTAATCAATAAACTTGTGTCCTGAATTCTGCCAAAAACCAAAATTTGAGTCATGTGTGAATTTATTTACGGGGGAGGTCTCTGGGTCTGAACATGCAACAGACAAACTGTGCGAAAAGGACAATAGTGACTTTGGAAAATAATGGGAACTTTTTACAACTTATTTGCAGAAACAACAACAAAAAACATGGACTCATTGGCAGGATTTAAATAAACATTTACAATTTTATTTACAGAGAACAAGAAATATAACAGGTGATAAGATAGTATTATGTACAAACAGCAGAATGTAACATTTGATGTAATAAACCAGAAATGGACGTTGGGGGAAGTTATGGGGGGGGGGGGGAGTGGAAAAATGAATGTTACGGTAAGTAATGATACTGGATATTTGTTATGAGAAGAAGAAAAATATATATATTTTTTTAAAAAGGACACCAGTGCAAGTAGATAAATAGGTACTGCTGTGGTGGGAAGGTAGATAGTGTTTCCGTGTGCTTTGGTTTCTGTCACAGTGTTCCATTGCGCCAGAAGCAGTTTAGTCATGCTGGCCATATGAGCTGTCTGTGGACAAAGCCACTTCCGAGCTACAGAGGAGGTGGGGTTGCGGGCTTCAAGCCCCTCCCCCACATTCACGGGGGCTGCCTCCAGCCCCCGCAATACCAGGGAATCCTCGGATGCGTCATCCCCAGGCCAGCCAATCGGCTGGCCCGGGGGGCACGGCCTCGCTCCATTTAGGTCTGGCGCGGCAACCAGAAAATGAGATGAGCGCCACAACCCCATATTTGCCTTTGGCTGAACTTAACCTTCCAGGGGTCCTTTACCTTTTACCTTTACCTCTGACAGACAGAAACATAGGAATCATTGAGCTGACCTAGGAAGCTGCCTTATACTATAGCAGACCATTGGTCCATCTAGCTCAGTACTGTCAACACCAATTGTGTGGCTATTCCCTCCCCCCCACAGGTGGAATAAATGAAGACAACGGACACAGAGTTTTAGGTTAATGGGCGAAAATGGCCACAACTTTATTGATTACAGGAAAGAAGGGTATTGGCTTTAGGCATTGGCCCTAACCGACTATCCGGTCTGACCGGGAAGGGTTAAACACCAACAGGGGGAGCCACCCGAGATGCATATCCCTAGGCGCTCCCCGAGGGGTTACCGCTCGGGGGCGCGCTTTAGGCCCTAGCCTCCGTAGGTTTCGGACGAGGCGTCGCCCCTCGGAGTCCTTTAACGAACTACCCTTCAAGCATTGGGGGAGGTGATGGCGTTCCTCCCCCCCAACCTCATCTGCATGATAATACCCCGGCCAATGCCTACCGCCAAAACCGAGGGAGTTGTGACGATTTGCTACGAGGTAGGCGAAAAAACCAAGTGGCTCACAAAACCAGCCAATTAGCCAAATGGAAAAACTCCTACCAGGCCCCTTGCGGCGACCAGCCGAAGCCCATAGCAAGGTCAGTGGCAAAACCTAAAGGGCGGGTGGGTGGGAAACCGCGTCGTCTCCAGGGAAGAAAGGGGGCGAGCCAGGGGCTGCCCTGACCTTAAGTGGCCCCTACGAAGGCCCGCCCCTGCCGCCAGCCGATTGGCTGGCGCCACAGGGTATGCTAATTGGGGGAATCCCTGTCCCTCGCGAGGCTGACGCCAGCCTCGCAAGAGCGAGTGTGGGCGGGGTCGTGATCCCACAACCCCCCCTCCTCCTGAAGATCGGAAGGGGCATTGGCAGTTTTCAGACAGAGGTCTTTCTGAGCCCTACCTCAGTGGTGGGGACTGAATCTGCGGCTTTCTGTGTGCAAAGCAGATGATCTGCCATTGAGGTATGACTCTTCCCCACTAATTGCATACAATCAATGGGGAAGGAAGGGCTACCAAAACAGCACAACACAGAGGCTGGAGCCAGGACATCATGGAAGAATAGAAAGCTACCGTAAGCCCACAATTTACACAGTGATAGCGTTCCAGGATAAAAGGAGAGGGAGGACAAACATGTATGCCACCTGGAGTTCTTTGGAGGAAATATAGGACACAGATGTCACCGTGTGTGTGTGTGTGTGTGTGTGTGTGTGTGTAAAACCATACTCCAGAATGCCTAAAACACACTTTACATATCTGTAAAGTTGCTCCACAGCCAATACAATTTATGTATGATACGGCCTTAGTTGCATCAATTTGGGCTACAACCATATGCAAATGTATTTGGGAGTAAGTGTTGGAGGAGACTCTTGAGAGTCCCATGGAATGCAAGAATATCAAACCTCTCCATTCTTAAGGAAATCAGCCCTGAATGCTCACTGGAAGGACAGATCTTGAAGCTGAGGCTCAAATACTTTGGCCACCTCATGAGAAGAGAAGACTCCCTGGAAAAGACCCTGATGTTGGGAAAGATTGAGGGCACAAGGAGAAGGGACGACAGAGGACGAGATGGTTGGATAGTGTTCTCAAAGCTACCAGCATGAGTTTGACCAAACTGCGGGAGGCAGTGGAAGACAGAAGTGCCTGGCGTGTTCTGGTCCATGGGGTCACGAAGAGTCAGACACGACTAAATGACTAAACAACAACAACAACAACTGTTGTTGTTGTAATATTTATTTTGAAATAAGTTGTTAATAATACACACACACACACACACACACACACACACACATCCATAGGATACTACTCGCCATCAATTTTGGAGGCCCTGAAGGCCCTGGAAGGGAGATGTGGCGTCATTTTTATTTTTCACTCCAGGTGCCAAACTGTTTAAAGCTTAGCAAGGCCCTTAGAGGACACTCAGCATGAAGAATACACCCAGAGTAGCAGCTGATTTAAATTACGTAAGAGTTTCAGAGTATTAAAAAGTTCATTTGGTGCAGGATGACACAGTCCTCTAGTCTAAGGCACCATTTCGACACTTTGCAGCTGCAAATGTGAGCCCTATGATTGTATGATGTTACACTTGCACCAAGGGGGGGACAAATGGGTTTAAATCCCAGCTCACTCATGATTTTTCTTGGTGACCTTGAGCTGCTCCACAGCTGTATATTAGAAATAATAAAGATCAGAGGGAAATTGTGAGGGTGAACAAGATAGAAGCTATGAAGCACTTTGAGCACTTTCCAAAGGCACTATAAATAATCATAATAGGGGGTGAGATAGCTATCAGCCACTTTCGGTTGCCCAAGAATTGCTAAACTTATTGGATCCAAAGCAAAGGTAATGCACAAAGCCTTCTTTAAATTTCTAGTGCTTTCGTTTATGACTGATTTCCTAACAATTTATTATTTACTGGGTACCACAGTTCATCAGTTAGAAAAGCCTTTATTTACATTTATGGCAACCCTGCTTTCGGTTGTTTCTGGGGTTTAAGGTTTTTCTTAAAATTGCATCTATTCCTTTTATGACTATGCCTTTCTTTTATTCCAGGACGCTGTGCTGAAGTTCCCTAAACCTCAGTAATGAGTTGAAAAATTTCCTCCTCCTTTTAAAATTACACTTTGTTTCAATTACAGGTTGGCGCATTGACAATTACCTTTGTTTTGAGCACAGCAGGCTGCCATTATTTCACCCCGACGTGATTCCATCAAGTAAAGTTACTCTCCTTGGTGTGCACAAGTTCATTTCCTATCAAGCAGCAGCCCCACGTTAGAGCTAAGAATTACATCAGAAGCAAATAAAGTGGCCCGAGGATGGGGGGAGGCATAGGTCCTACTTGAAAAGGAGGCTGATTTCTACAGATTTCAAGGGATTCTGAACACAAAAAGCTGTCTGATCCAAATCTGACTTAAAGAGCAGTGAAGAGGCCTTGAAGTTGCTCCTCAATGACACCTGGGCAGCAAACTGAGCAAGTGCAAATGTCGTTGCCTGCCCCTCTTTCACCTAAGTTTTACTCAGGAGTAGACCCATTGAAATTGATGGAGATAACACATTACACACTGTCTAAACCTTAGGTGAGCATAATCCACTATATTTTAACAATACTGAAGCAGAATTATATAAAATCTATCATATATATTTTCTGCAAAAACTGAGTACCAACAGTAAAATCCAGCATCTGTCTATTCAAAAGTAAGTCCCAGTGAGTTCCGTGGGTCTACCTCCCAAACAAGTGTGCACAGTATTGTAGTCTAACCCTGCAGTCCTAGGCTCATTTACCTGGAAGGAAGTTCCAGTGAATTCAGTGGAACATACTTATGAGTAGACATGCATAGAATTGCATTTCACACACATTGCATTCTTAACAGTCTCCCTTGGGAGAGTGGGGAAGTAGCTTACATTGGTTGAATTGATCCTGCAGCCAGATCCTAAAATGTGTGCAGCAACTTCTATTTATGTATACCCTAATTCTGAAGATTGTTTTGCAAAGTTGTTCTGTGATATTGATACCTTAGGCTTGCCTTCCCTCCCTGGCAGTCCCACTGACTTCAGTGGCCAAGTAAGCATGCACAAGGCTCACAACTGAGCAGTGTAATTCTATGCACAGTCGCCTGGCAGTAAGCCACAATGAACAACAGTGGGCCTTACTTCTGAATGCACAGGATCACACCGTATCATATTTACCCATAGCTTGCTTGGCCAGTTTCTATGCTTAGCAATCTGGGCAACAGTTGCCAGCCTTCAGTTGCAATCCTTTCCCTCTTTTCCTTCTGGTATAGTGTGAAAATCAGTTGAATACTAAAATCCTACAATGAATGAGAATGAAATATATGGTTAGCATTTGCTTGCAATGTAGCTTCCTTATTAAAATGAATGTGCCCTTTAATAAGACATTGCAGTTTATTCCTCCTGTTGTTCTTTCAAATTTGCCTACATGAGCTACTGAGACATGGATTTATGAACGAGCCACGGGGACTGTCAAGACGTGTTTAAAATTTATACGTACAGACTTGCATGATGATGTTTCGAAATTGCAAAAATGTGCGCAATAATTAGACAAGTGTCAGTCTAGGCAACAGAAGCACACTCTTGGATTTCTTCTCCAGAGTGATGTTAAATTTATCTGCTTATCACATTTACATCCCACCATCCCACATAAAACTCAAGGATGGGCCATCATGGGAAATAACCTTTTCACAGCCTACAATCCCACAAGGTAGAATAGAATGAGCTGCTTCTTCAGGGCCACCACATGAGCATCATAGAAGGGGATATATTTATTGTTATTATTTATGTCATTTCTGAATCACTTGTCATGAAGCACCCCAAAGTTATTTGAACCCAAGCCTTTCCAAAAATATACCCATTTCATGTTCAAAAATATACCCATTACACCACAGCAGGGCCCTGAAACTTCCATAGCCAAGGGTAATAGTTACAATATTTCTCGTGTCAGGAAGTAATATTGACAAGACATAAAGAGCCGGTGGCCCTTTAGATGTTGTTGGACCTCAACTTTCCATGTGACACTTCAATGGTGGCTCCCCATTTATGGAATGTTGTCCTCAGGGAGGTTCACCTGGCGCCATCTTTGTCTGGTTTTAGGTGCCAGGCAGAAGCTTTCCTTTGTAGTCAAACAAATACTGGAGGCCCACATGTTCTTCACCCCAATCCAAAACAAAAGAAACCACCCTGTCTGGTGTTGTCTTTTTCTGTTCTTTTCTCCCCCTTTGTCCTCTTTGCATCATGAATGAATAGGAGGTGATAGGGCCACATAACCAAGTTGTAACACTTCTTTGTGTGAGGGTGCTTAGCAAGACTAAGGGTGCAACCACACAACACACTTAAAGCATTCTTGTGCCACGTTAGCAGTCATGACTCCCCCTGCCCCAAGAATCCTTGATGTCGTGGTTTGTTAAGGATGCTGAGAGTTTTTAGGAAACCCATGACAGAGCTATGATCCCCAACACCATGAGCAAAGTACAGTTCTCAGCAGTACTATTTTTCTAGAAAAAGAGGTGCCAGAACTCACCATGAATGCCTCCCTTGTTCTCTCATAATAGCAATGGTGCCCACCTGAGAGGGGCCGGAACTGAGTTCTGGCAAGTTCTGGCTGAAAAAAAGCCCTGGTTCTCAGGATTTTGTGGGGGAAGCCATGACTGTTAAAATAGTAAATGGGTGATTTAGATACAGTGGTACCTCGAGTTACATACGCTTCAGGTTACAGACTCTGCTAACCCAGAAATAGTGCTTCAGGTTAAGAACTTTGCTTCAGGATGAGAACAGAAATTGTGCTTCGGCGGCGCAGCAGCAGCAGGAGGCCCCATTAGCTAAAGTGGTGCTTCAGGTTAAGAACAGTTTCAGGTTAAGTACAGACCTCTGGAATGAATTAAGTACTTAACCCGAGGTACCACTGTATATGGTATGCATGTGACCAAAGCCAATAGCCAAACAGCAAGCCAGTGGGTTTCAGCTCTGCATATCCACCCAAGGGAGGAAAGAGGCCTGTGGGAATTTGCAGCAAATACTTGTCCTGCACTTACAGAGTGGCTGTCTCCTAATGAAAACATACATTATATTATGCACGGGCATTTCTAGTCCTGTCTTATAAGATACCACAGATGAGAATGATTGCGGGCAGGGGCAAATACCTTGAACACAGTTGAGCCATCTGGCAATAGAGGTCTTAGTGCTTCTTAAGAGCAAACGATCAGCTCATGGCCAAGTTGAACTTCCTGGTGCTGGGATGGAGCCACCTCCCCTAGCCTGTGTGGCACCAGCTACTACTGTGAAACTATTATAAATAGGTTTGCTTGTAAACATCAGTTGAGAAGGACTAAGCTCATGGGGTTATTACAAATAAAACTGGAACATGTATATTGAGTTCCAGCTTTATTTCTAGATGTGTTTTCGCTGACCTGGAATCAGGATCAAAACATGTCAATATTACCTTTGAAATACCCAGACTGTTGGGGCATTGCAGCGGTCAACTAGGCCTTAAACCTTGACGGGAATTTGAATCAGCCAAAAGTTTTGAAGTGCTCATCGACATCTATACAAAAAGCACACCTGATTTTATATTCTCGGTTGTGTCTTCCTCCTTGCGCAAGTTATTTTTCCTGGTTTTCAAAGCCAATGTGTAAGGCTGGTCACGAAAACCTCAACTTTCTCCTCCGATATCTCATTGTGCCCATAAACAATGAAGCTTTTTTTATAGGGCTGGGAATGGTTTGTTTGAGGTTTTGGAGAGTCGTGTAAATGGAGTTTTATATATTGTAATAATAGCATGCAGATAAAAGCATGTCTAAATAAAACAGCTTGTGTCGCTTAAAAAGAACTGCAAAAAGAGGAGCTGATTGAATTGTAGAGCGCAGGAAATGTGAAACACATTCTAAATATGTTCCAGAGCCGCTAATAAAACTGAACGGGGCTTTATGTGTGAACTCTAGCAAGGTAATGGGAAAAGATGGCGTGCCATTTGAGGAGGCTTTAAGGGTGGGGGAGCAGTGCTTTTCTTGTCTCTTTTTCTTCCCTGCGTGAGTACACAGAATCACTTCTGTCTCTGGTTACTTTGAGGGATAAAAAAGTAATCACAACAAATGCTTTTAAAGAGCATTCTTTTTCCCTTTTTGCAATTAAGAACAGAGTCCTAACACACACACCCTGTCCATTTCAATTGTGTGGAGTAGAATGGTGCACAGATTTCCAGACTGCCCCTGGGGGTGAGAGGACCTAAACTACACCCAGGTATGTGGTAAGCTGCCGCCAATAATTCTCCCCCAGGATTCAGCGCACTAAGCCCTGAAATGGGGCATTTTAGGGCAAAGGGATCAGTGGTTTTGGCCGCACTGGATCTCCAAAGGTACATTAGTCTCCTGAGAGGCCCGTCCCCATCTTGGCATAGCAAGAAAAAACACACAGATCTCTCTCTCCACATTTGCCATGGCATGCAAGAGCTGGTAGGGGTTAGAATGCAGTGGTAGAACCAGAACTCCCAGTGCTCCCAGTCCCAGTGGCAATCCCATGCACAGCTACCTGACACTTAACCTCCAAGTGAATATGCATATCTTGAAGATAATCCATGGTAAGGTCTTTCAGTGTCTATGAACATTGCATGTCTCCTTTTCACAACCTGAAATGGCAACCGTGCATTTCAGTATTAGCTTCCTATAGTTGGTTTCCGTTTTGAAAATAGGTTCAGTTTTTCTCAAGAGAAATGGCTATTTGAAAAGAGAAGTTTAGTACTATTTTCTAAAACTGTAGACTAATCCATTTTTATCTTATCCCACTTAAAAATTCTTGGTTGAAATTATCATCTCTGCGAAATCAGCTCCTGATCCTTAAAATAATTAACTACTCCGCAGCTTATAATGAGGCCCACACACTGCGGATCACGTTGTAAAATACTACCTTTTTATTATTTTAAAATATATTAATGGAAGATGAGCAGAACGTCATCATTTTTCTCATGTATCAGACACGTACTTTGAAGTCCTGATTCTGAGGCTGATAAATAGAAAGTTGGATTCATTTATCACCATTTAACATATAGATATTTTTGGAATCTGCATCTGACTGAAAGTGCAACACAGCAATAATTGTAAGTAGAGCTTTCAGGAGCTCAGATTTTGCTCAAAGGGTGAAGCATTTTACGATGATGGATTTCAAGGAAGGGAGAATTCTAGTCAGAGACTCAGGATATTGTCAATATTGTGCTATGATACACTGTGAAAAATGTGCATCCATTTACAGGATTTTATGTATATATAAACATAGATCTACTTTCAGCAAATGATGAACAAACTCCATTTGGCTCATTTCGAAAACTGCTTGGTTGTTTTGCGATTTCCTCGAGAAAAATCCCCTCAAGTATTGTTGGGTTTTTAATATATATATATTCCTGAGGGGGAAAACATGGCACTATGTAGCCTATCAAATTAGGATGTGTGACAATGCTACTCTGGAAAAGATGGTTAGGAGGGAAACCTATGGTCTCTGAGTGGACCTCACTCGAAGAGTGAAAGCTTCACTCTCTTTCAAAGTGATCCCTGGAAGAAACAAACACACAAACTAAAAGTCCAGGGTACCTTTCAATGCAAATGAAACTGTTTGCAAATCTTGCGACTTATTTTCGCTCAGCCTTTCTCCTGCTGCTGCTGGACCATCCCTCTGCACCTTCTCTATAGCTCAGCGGGCTTGGCTCAGCTCCACCCATCTCCATTGCCCATTGGTTTCGCAGCACCATGTGCCATGTGGCATAACTTGGAGGGGAGGCCCAGCCTCCGCAAGCCCATCTGCCTCCCTGAGATGCTTCCCCGTTCTCCCTTCTCCTGCCCTTGTCACCCCTGAGCAGCCAGCCATGGGATTGCTGGCCAAGGATCCCCCGCAGCCAGCAGACCTCTACCACAACATGTGCATGGCTGCAGTGGTTCCTCAGCAGTCCCACCCTCCTTTAAGTGGGGGGATTTTTACTCCCGAGGAAGCCCGCAGGTGCCAGAAGAGCACTTCACTGCTGGGATTACCTTCAACAAGAACTTGGCAGTCCCTTTAAGGCAGTGTTTTCCAACTGGTGGTCTTCAATTGTAACTCACCCAGGGAGTCCATGGCACATATCAACGATGGCATGCTCCCAAGTGTCATGTCCCAGTTTTGTGCTGGGATACATTGGAGAGCATGTGATTCTGTGTTTCCAGCCAATGAGTGACACTTGTAGCCCATGAAATGTTGAAAGATATATTCTGCAGGAGTGCGGTTCCAGACATACCTACTCATAATTAAGTCTCATTGAGTCTTAAGTCTCATTAAATGCATCAGTTTACATATTCCTGACAGGAATATGCTTTTCTGAACATGTTGAAACAATGGAGGGGATGAGGAATCATGCATTAATATATCTTCTTTGATGCAATATATTTCTACATACATACATACATACATACATACATATATACGTATTTCCAGTTATAAGAGAGGCAGTAAAATTTCTTCTGCTGGTTTACTTGTGGCATGTACCTTTTCTTTTTACCTTTAAATGATATGTCTCTTAAATTCCACCCCAGACAGTGCAAACTTATACACATGTCTTGCTCCCAGGTAAGTGTGTTTAGGATAGCAGGTGGAGGAGACACGTCTGGCACTCTGGCCATTGGCCTATAGGCTTCTCAGAAGTTTGAGAGAACCCTAAGGAGATATCCCCAAAGCTCGAAACCACATGATCTAGAAGATGTCGACAACTGCAGAAGAAGCCACTGGTCCTTTAACTGACAGCATGTAAGAGTGGTGGTCCTAGTCAATGAATACCTAGACCATATCCTTCTTTAAAAGTAGCACAGGGATTTGGTGGACTTGATAACATCAGTTTGCACCAGCAATGAGCAGCAGCAGAGCCAAGTACAATTAATTAATAACATCCTTGAGCACCACATGAGCTGCTTCACAGACAGGCTAGTCGGTTGATCAGTTCAGGCTGCCTATGAAAAGCTACTCTGGACACATTTTGTTCTCCATCCTTTCATCTCTAGCAAGATCTCTACAAAGTTACCGGAGGGGTAAACCAACAGGGTGTTTAAAGCAAACCTTCAGGGGACCATTTAGCATTTAGTATTGAGCAGGAGTCTGGAGACTCAGTAAAAGACTCATCCTTGGTTTGGTCAGTAGGATCACGCCCCCAACAGTTTTGAAAGAAGCCCCCCTTGGGGAGATAATTGCCTAATATGCAATGGAAAAAAGCCCTAGCACTGAAATTATTCCTTAAACTAAAGAAAATTTTTTAAAACATATGTGTTTGTGTGAGAGCGATATTATATATTAAGGCTTCGATCCTATACAGAAGATCCATCTGATGATGGGTAAAGGACCCCTGGACAGTTAAGTCCAGTCAAATTTGACTATGGGTTGCATCTCCGCTTACAGGCTGAGGGAGCCGGCATTTGTCCACAGACAGCTTTCCGGGTCATGCGGCCAGCATGACTAAACTGCTTCTGGTGCAGCGGGACACCACGACGGAAGCCAGAACGCATGGAAATGCCATTTACCTTCCTGCCACAGCAGTACCTATTTATCTACTCACGCTAGTATGTTTTTTGAAATGCTAGGTTGGCAGGAGCTGGGACAAAGCGATGGGAGCTCACCCCATCATGCAGATTCGAACTGTTGACCTTATGATCGATGAGTCCAAGAGGCTTGGGAAGCCCTGCTGTGCTGGTGGGACACTGGATATGCTGATGCCTCAGATATGCTGGCAAAATGTTCTGCTGGCAGAGCTGTTCCACTAATGAAGACCAGTGGAATGGTTGAAATAGGACATGGTTGCAGGCAGCACAAAGAAGGAGCACACCTATGTCAACAAGACTACAAATAACATACTCTGCAACATATTGCAATGAAAAACCAGGATCCAATCCTCTTCCGGGATTGCATTCCTACACAAGATTGCGGCCCCGGAAAACGCATACTTTTGAGACAAAATATTATTTGAATACATATATACATTTATACATTACATACATCTGTTAAAATATTTATGTACATTTTTAGATCTGAATTTTCATATGGGTTTTTTTAATTTAAAAAATGCAGATTTAGGTGAAAGTGGGATAGAAAAAACTTATGACTATATTATGAATGATATACCATATGCAAAAGTGACACAGACTAGAGATGCAGTGATCACTCCATTCTAGTCAGGGGAATCACCTTTAAAAAGAATGCATTTCCCTCTCCCACAACCAAAAACACACAAATGTGGCATGTCGTACAGTCATGCCAAGCTTTCTCCTTGACATGCTAGATTCCTAGAAGGTAGATATATTTTTCTTTGTCAAGCATGCGTAAAAATGCAACTTCTCCCCAAACCAAGATTCCTAGAAAATCTTTACCTTTCGATTCTACTGAATGTATGAACTTTAGCCTCCACACTTCGAGGGAAATGCTTTAGAAGTAAAATATGCTTGTTAACAGTCAACCTGACCGTAGTGGCAATGAATCACAAATGCAAAATTAATCCTGGGGAAAACTAAGCATAGCATAAAAAGGAATGGGGCAACAGCCTAATAGGTCTACATCCCTAAACAAATAACCAGTTTCCTGTAAAAAGATCGGGAAGGCGCAAGATGTGTGCATTAGCACAAGATGAATAATATAAGCAACTGAAATGGATACATCATACATAATGAAATATTGTATACATTTACAGGCGCTATTGGAGCCATGATTTATCCTATAGCATCCATGCATCATAAAATGGTATTGAAATCAGGCACATTATCGATGCGCAATATCTCGCAGAGTGAAAAGTTTATAAAGCACAATCAATGTAGCACACAGTGCATGACATAACTTGGACCAGAATTTATCCTGATGCATAAACAATACATAGGACAATAAAAGTAATCATTAATAAGTTTTTGTCCAGAGTGAAGCTTTTGGATGGGAACTATTAACAAGGTCTGTAAAGTAAAGGTAAAGGGACCCCTGACCATTAGGTCCAGTCATGGCCGACTCTGGGGTTGCGGCGCTGATCTTGCTTTACTGGCCAAGGGAGCTGGCGTACAGCTTCCAGGTCACGTGGCCAGCATGACTAAGCTGCTTCTGGCGAACCAGAGCAGTGCACGGAAACGCTATTTACCTTCCCTACAGAGCGATACCTATTTATCTATTTGCACTTTGACGTGCTTTCGAACTGCTAGGTTGGCAGGAGCAGGGACCGAGCAATGGGAGCTCACTCCGTTGCGGGGATTCGAACCGCCGACCTTCTGATCAGCCAGTAACAAGGTCTGTTCCTTCGTGTTAAAAAAAAGAAAGAGGCATGCAGTCAGAAATGTTAAGACTCCTATAATCATGGACCTAGTGACTGAGTTACCCAAGAGCACAAGCATCTTGTTGCTAAGCCCCGCATTGCTGCATTCACCTTCCTTGCCCAGCACAGGGTGTCAATAGCAGGACAGGGTGTGCCACTGTGATCATGTGACTCAATTACTTTGAGTGCATGCACTAGTGCACAGAGCTACTACTGGTTCATACCGTGAATTTCCCACAAGCCCCATCTACTCTTCTGGAGAAAAAAAGGTGTGGTATGCACTTCCAAGGACCCAAGTCCTGAGCACAAAGATTATATTTAAATGGATGAATTTCTCTATGTGTGAAATGGCATTTTGCCAGACACACTTTGGGTTTATATTTTCTCCATTACATTATAATAAAAATGCCAATTTATAGCGGCAGTAAAAAAAATTAGCAACACAGTTATGGAGCCATGTCCCATTGGTTTGCAGAGGGGCGTTACTACAAATGGTTGTGATAGTTGCTCATTGCACCAGTCCTTACAGTGGAGGATGTGAGGCAAGAGAAATCAGTAGCGTAAGTCAGAGCAAAGCTACCCTTAAGTATATGTATACAGTAATTGTTCTGTATCAGAAATCTGCGAACTGTTAACACAGAGAGACCTGGTTTGCACAAAATACTAAGCCAGGTTTATAAATCATGATTTAAGCTGATCATTGGAAGCCAGCTGAGTGGCTTAACTATACAGTGGTACCTCAGGTTACATACGCTTCAGGTTACATACGCTTCAGGTTACAGACGCCGCTAACCCAGAAATTGTGCTTCAGGTTAAGAACTTTGCTTCAGGATGAGAACAGAAATTGTGCTCTGGCGGCGCGGTGGCAGCAGGAGGCCCCATTAGCTAAAGTGGTGCTTCAGGTTAAGAACAGTTTCAGGTTAAGAACAGACCTCCGGAACGAATTAAGTACTTAACCCAAGGTACCACTGTAGTTTATTAAGCAAGAACAAACTATACCTATATGCCATGGCTTGTTGTGGGCTTATAAACGTTAGTTAACATTAACTATATGTCAGCATTATGTACAAATGAGGCAATGAGTAGCAATTGAAACCCATTTGGTCACTCAGATCCAGAAAGGAAGATTCCCCCCCTTTATTTATTTGTTGAATTTCCCCCATTATGGAATTCCAGGTGGCATGCACAGGGTTCCTCAGTAGTCCCCCATGCAGGTCCTGACCAGACCTAGGGCTGCCTAGCTTCAGCAATGATGTTACTGGGTCATGTGAATCACAGTATGCCCTGGAAAGCAAAGCTGTGTATGTCCTGCTGATCTGCAACTCTGGTTGTTCATTGGGTTCCATCCAATTGACTGGATGCAGATTGCTTTTGTGCATCTTCCTTAGGCACTCCGCAACTGTTACATGCAAGTAGTTGCCCATAGCTAGAGCTAGGTCAGGACCCACGTATAGAAACAAATATAATATGCAAAAGATATTAGCCATTCATATAATTCTGCCACCGTTCGTATTTGGGAATTAAGAAAATCTATAAGATTTCAGTTTTGCATAATTTATATTGCTAATGAACTATTTGAGAACCATCCTGTCTCTTGAATAGCAGCATCATTTAAAAAAAAAAAAGTATAGAGATTTGAGCCATTAAGAAAAAAAAGATTAATGGCCTCATGCCTTAGGGCTACAAAAGCCAGGAATGTGATGTTTTATTCATAGGTTTCTTCAAATATATTTATTTACTGATATTCCCATAATTTGCATCAATATTTCTTGAATGTGGAGCTATTTATATAGAGATTCAGCGTCGGCTTTCCTTTCATAAAACCTAAAATCCATTCACCAGTCACAGCAAAGTCTACTGCTTCTCCCCCCCCCCTTTCTCTCTTGTTGAAAAGTGTCCACAAACAATTTAACACAATCGCTATTTGGTCTCCAAAGTTTGTTTGTTTCCTAAAAGGAACAATAAGAACCTTGTTTTGATTCTTAACTTTGATTCAGGTTTTATGGATGACCTCAAGTCAAATGAAGAGCAATACATCTGCAGAAGGAAAATTCCCCTCTAAATTGCCCTTGATAATACATTCTGGTTGGCTGGGTCTTGTTTTCACCTCTTTGTGCCAGTTGTCAGAGTCAAATAGCCATTATTTTGTTTTTCAGAAATTCTGACTGAGCCAGAATGTATCACAAAACTCTCTCGGTTCTGCTTGTGCAGCTGTTTTTTGCACATATGCCATAGTTCTCTCTTGAGTCGTTTCCATGAGGGCTCTCAAAGAGTGAATTACCAATATCCCATGAGTGCAAAGAAATGTAGCTGTCTCATTCATGTCTGTTCTGCTAATGGATTACAGCACACAAATCTGGTCAGTGCGCTTGACTGCTTGATATGTCAGCACTCACTGATGTACTCTTCTAGCCTCTGACTGTTGACATCCGTTTCGCCTCCTTGTTATTAACGTTCCTCCACAGCTTCTCTTCTCCAGGTAATATTGCGTTGCTTCTTTCTCTTTCACAATTTTTAGAACACCATTTCCTGCTTGGACATTGTTCTTGCTTCTTCTCCCCACCCCATCCCCGCCCTCAAAACAATCCCATTCTTCCAGATGCCTGCAGACCTTCTTTTGCTTTGAACAAACTATACCAATGCCAAGAGTTAACCACTGTAATTACAGCCTGGTGGTAACACAAGAGGCACGGCTAGCTTTTATTGGAACAATAAACTACCTGAAGTTGGATAAGGAAATAATAGAAGTGAGGGGGTCTGTTCTTGGACTGCACAGAAATCAAAGAAGAACATGTCACCTGATTCTTCCACTTGTGGCGTCTAAGTGCATTTGCCTCCATTCATGGAAGTCAGAGGCTGATACTGTCAGGAACCATCTTCTCATTGTCTCCTTGAAGTTAGCTTCACTATACTTTGTGAAGAGCATCTACCATTTCAAGCCACTATCACAACCCTTCCATTATTTACCAAAGTCACGGAAGCTGTTGTGAGCAGTCCCATAAGTGGAAGTCATAGCTGTCAAGTGTCCCTTATTTGAAGGGACAGTCCCTTATTCCAGCGCCATGTCCCGCTGCTGTCCCTTATTGATGGATGTCCCTTAAATGTCCCTTAAATGATGTCCCTTAAATTTCAAAGGAAGCAGCTCCTCTCCCTCCCTCCCTCCCTGCCAGCCAGGGAGGAGGGAGGCTCCAACTGTGTTGCTTGGCTGTGTTGCTCACCCAATAAGAAGTCTAAGAACGACTGGGGGGGGGGGTTGGAGCTTGCATGCCTTGTGTGTGGCTAGTTAATGCAAGCTGAGGAGTTTTTTGAATGCTGGATGCCATTTTATTGCACATTCTGCTGCAAACTTTGCAGTGCAAAGCCAGGCCGGGGAGCCATCTTAAGTTGAGGCTGCATAGGCCTTGTGGTGCATGTGATTCAGATTCTATTCAGTGGAACCTCTGGTTACAAAGTTGGTTGGACAGTGTTCTCAAAGCTACCAGCATGAGTTTGACCAGACTGCAGGAGGACAGGAAGACTGGAGTGCCTGGAACAAGTGAGGCTGCAGGTCCCTTATTTTGGCTGCTGGTCCCTTATTTTCAAGGCTGCTGGTCCCTTATTTTCAAATCTGTAAGTTGACAGCTATGGTGGAAGTTCTCAGACAGCGGGAGGACCTGGAAGAGAGAGATCATAATAGCCATGCAAGTTAATGTAAGAAAAGGTAGTCGTTAAGAATCTTGAGGTGTGCAGGCTGCATCCACACTATATATTCGAAACACTTTCATACCACTTTAAACAGTCATAGCTTCCCTCAAAGAATCCTGGGAAATACAGTTTGTGAAGGGTGAGTAATTAGGAGACCCTCATTCTGCTCATAGAGCTAGAATTTGAAGAGTTATCTGGGAAGAAGGATTGATTGTTAAATCACTCTGGGCATTTCTGCTCTGGGAGGGGACTAGGAGCCTCCAAACATCTTTCAGAACCCTTAACGAACTACCATCCTCAGGATTCTTTGAGGGGAGCCATGAATGCATAGTGCAGATGTGGCTGTATTTTCTTGAGGGTGACTAAGAATTCTATAGTGAAAATCCTGGGGGAGAAGAAATGTCTAGGCTGTGATATAGCTCCACCTAAAAGGTTAATTAGATGCAGTTTCTATGTCCAATTAGGTCTTGGCAGGCTGAGAAAGCACTGCATCCCCAGCATATGACCAAGTGTTTATCAATCAAGAGCTTCTATTATTGGACTCCCTGGCCACAGAGACACACACCACTCCTATCCAATGCTGGAAACTGTGCCGAAGCCAATCATGTGAATCAGCCCTCAGTTCCGCAAGAAAATTACTGGTAATATATATAAATTACCTTTTAGATCAGACAGAAGGGCCTCTGTAATAGATCACTGTTCAAAGTAATTTTCTCATCTATGAAAATTGAGCATATGGTAATAAGAGGTACTAACCATAACTGAAGTAATTACTAAGCATACAGACGGGCAGGCTTTCTTAAAAAACGGAACCATAAAAATTGGAAACAATATGTCAGCCTTAAACTGAACAACACACCCTTCTGAAAAGTGTCAGCAAAAGGAGTTCGGCGAACGTAAATATA
This sequence comes from Podarcis erhardii, assembly GCF_964252035.2. Lineage (NCBI taxonomy): Eukaryota > Metazoa > Chordata > Lepidosauria > Squamata > Lacertidae > Podarcis > Podarcis erhardii. The sequence continues at coordinate 111,623,298 of NC_138497.1, read as the reverse complement.
ATTTGTTCCACTTTCCCCGGGGGTGCTAGAAAACCACATTTGAAACCTGTAAAATGGTTTCATTAAAATATAGAAGATCCAATTTAAACCAAATTTGGTAGGGGAGGAAAATATCAGTGGGCGCTTATGGGCGCAGCTTCCTCCTAAATCATATTTTAACTGTGAAGTTGTAAACACTTCCCACCAATGACAGCTTTTAAAATGGACTGAGTGGGGAAACTGCCTTTCAGAACATCATGTAACTGCACATATATCTATAAAATGATGTTTTTCCTTTACTCTAGCTGACCTTCATTTTGCAAACGCCTTTCCTCTCCCTCTCCTCCCCCTCTCCTCCCCCTCTCTCTTCTCCTTTACAGGCCCCATCTCTCCTTCTATTTCATATACCCATGGAACTTTTTGTGGGCAACCCCATTCAGGTCCATATATGCAGCCCATTGCATGTTGCAAAGCTGTGCCCTTCTTTTCCACTGAAAGGAATGGGATCACACAAGCAAATAGTGCCTGCACCAGCAGCCAAGACCAGAGTGTACAATCTCTTAAGGACACAAGCCTTTTGCACTGAACACTCCTGCTTTGAAACTAAAGTATCTCACCTCTTAATCAAATCCATTGACCTGTGATAAGTATATTATACTGTATTTTGCAGAAGTGCTATAAAAATGTTATGGCAACACTTCTGCCATGTTTGGGAAATTTATTGGACATGTTCCTGTAAAGAATTTTGCTGCTGCTGCTGCATGTACTTACACAGCATGTGTGTGAAATAATTTAAAAATAAATATATGATAGGATCTGTTTATAGTTCTTATTTCATCCATGAACTTTTACTGGTCATTGGGGTTTACTTTGGCCAGACAGTTTTGTTGGGGATTTTAGGTAATTTGTTGTCATTATTATGTTGTTGTTTACTCTTTTAGTCGTCTCCAGCTCTTCATGGCCCCATGGACCAGAGCACGCCAGGCACTCCTGTCTTCCACTGCCTCCCGCAGTTTGGTCAAACTCATGTTGGTAGCTTCGAGAACACTGTCCAACCATCTCGTCCTCTGTCATCCCCTTCTCCTTCTGCCCTCAATCTTTCCCAACATCAGGGTCTTTTCCAGGGAGTCTTCTCTTCTCATGCCTTTATTATAATCCACCAGAACTATGGGCCTTGTCCTTATCATCCCCACTGGGATGCTAGGGATGTCAACTGCCCCCTCCCCTCTCATCTGATTGATTACTTGATGAGTGCAGAAAGAGCAATAGTCATCACCTGCCCTGGAATGGATCTTCTGAGGAAGGAGATGGTGTGCCTGTGTGTTTTTCAAGTGTGTCCTTTCTCTCTGTGTGGCATGTGGACCCCAGAAGGTTGGCCAAGAGTGGATGCAGCCCTTGACTCAAAAAAAGGTTAGCTAGCCCTGCCATATTTATTTTTCATCTTTGTATACCTCACTTCTTCCAACATGTTCAAGGCCCATTTTATCTCACAACGTCTCTGGGATTACAAGATGATTTTTCTTGTGATGCAGCAATTTGCCCAAGGCCACTCAGTGAACTTCAAGGCTCAGCAGGGATTGAAATCCAGTTCAGGTCGAATCTTAGGCATGCCACTGGCATTGTAAAATATGCTTCTGGCTTCTGTGATGACACACAGGTGTGTCCACAACAAACTCTTATAATTCAATTCCCATTTCATTTTTAATGTTGACTTTTTTTTATCACTGAGCTCCTTTCATATGACCTTGAGCCACCCTTAAAATCCAGCAACACAAGAACCCATCCCAGAGCCATTCTGTGAAACAGCAGTAGACAGTCAGCAGCCTAAGGGATGCGTGCGACCCTCAGCCTCATTTCATATGAGTGGCAGGAGCTGGGGAGGGGGAGAGAAGGAGGGTGGAAGTGCGGGGGAAAGGAGGGAAGCTGAAGTAAATGGGGTGATGGAAGGAGCAGAGGAAGCCCTCTGCAAAGCAATCAGTTCAAACCTCTGGTAAACTGAAATGCAAAACATCTCACCACAGTCTGAAAGATACAAGAACTTAGGAAAAGCCTCCCAACCACTGGAGTTGAAGATCAGGCTTTTGCGTGTCGAGGTCCCCAAGCCACCCCTCAAATAACTCACAACACACACATAAATTTTGTTTAAGGTTTTTGGCATAATTTTGGCCACAACTTTATTGAAATACATAAATGTGAGTGGTTGTTTAGGCATTGGTTAAGACTATCTGTCCCCCCGCCTGGGGACAGAACTGACTTTCAGGCACCACCAAAAGCCAGTAAGGGAAAACAATATTGGGGAGAAATGGAGCTGAGGCACAGACCCTCACCTCTCCCCGCATGCTCCCCAGGGCTTGCCGGCCCTAGCCCCATTCCAGGGATTTGGACGAAAAGATGGCAAGCCCCTGGATTCCTTGAACGGAATTCCCTTTCCGCAGCAACCATGGAAGGGCAGGCCCAGCCAATCCTAACCCCTCCTCCAACCAACCAATGCCTAACCACAACCTTATAAGTTGTGACGATTTGCTACGCAGTAGGCAAAAACCAAATGGCCCAGCCAATCAGCCAGATGGACAAAATTCCTACCAGGCCCCTGCCCCAATGGCAGATGACCCCATGACAGGCATAGCAAGGTCAACGCCCCGGGTGGGCGGGTGATCCATTGCACGCAGCGAAACACAAAGCTCCACGCTGCTTCACAGGATTTAAAACATCTGATCCATCCCACCAAATTGCAACATAGGATTTACCCCAGCAACCCAGCCATCCAATCGTTGCCACAGGCTTCCTTAGTAATCCTGCCTGGCAACATAGGGGTGGCCTGGTGGACCCCACCGCAACACACAATCTCCATGAGGGAGAACATGCTTTCCTTCATCATAACTACGTATCACAAGTACAACACCTGACATTTCTCCATAGGTAAATGGTGGTGGGCAGGGAGGGAAACCTGCTGTGATGATCACAGTAGCCAAGTAGCAAGCTTGCACTTCTCTGCATAGTCTTCATCCATGGCTCTTATTTTCACTCTAGCTGATGCCATTCCCCCTATTCAGGGGGGAACATATTTGCCACAGCCCTCCTCCCCTGGAAGAAGAGGAGAGGTGGTTTCCTTCAGCTGAGGGACCCTGTGGCATGTGGGCTTTCTTGCCCAATGAGCGAGAGGCAGAGATGGGCTATTTAAATTGCCAATCTTTGCCTCGCACTCTCCACTCTTCTTCATTCGACACCCACTCTCCTGCCCTTTGCACTGGGGGCCTTTGGCTAGTTGTCAGCTAATTAGGATTTTTATTTTTGCAGAGGAGACTCTGATTGACTGTTGGCCTTCTCTTAGTCACCTTGGACAAGCATGGTCTGAGGGGTACTGCGAGGTGCCCCCTTTGGCCCAGGTGAACATTGGACAACAGGGCCATGGTGTGCCTCTTGGGAACATACACCCAAGCACCACACAGCTGGGAGGGAGGAATTTTAGGAAACCAGGCTGCATGGACACAGTGTGGGGCTGTAAACTGGCACAGGTGATGGGAAGGGTAGATAACCCCCACATTTTTATACACCTGCCAAGGCTTATTTAATTTGGTCGCCTTCTTTTAACAATTAAGACTATTTTGCAGATGCTTAAGCTGTTTTATTTTAAGAAATATGATCTGTTAAGCATAAATTAGTGCATTGAGTCTTCTTCCAGGTCCATTGGCAATGACAGAGTGTTTGGAACTTATTTTTACGTCTACAGATAGTCTGTATGTGTGTGTTTTTTGTGGTGCTCATTCCACACTGAGTCTAAGTTTAGCCTCCATCTAAGGCTTCCGTTGTTCTAAAGCTTTCCAGAGGTTAATTCAACATGCATCTCTAGCGCAAAAATCCTTGATTCCAAATTGCAAATTCTTTCCAATGATATGCTTTATGCAGAATTGTTCATAGTGCTCCATAATGCAGTAACATAGCACATCATTCGCCCCTGCTGACAGTGTAATCCTCCCTGTTCATAGATTTGTTTTCCTTTAGAACTGACGACATGTTGAGTTTTCCAAGGTGATTTTATTTAAAAAGTGGGGGAGGGGTGCCAATATAACTTCAGTGCTGTTATTAGAACTAGCAATCCGCTCTGCTGAAATAAGTTTTGCCGCATGTTCTTAGCAATGGATTTTGCTGTTAAGCCACACATTTGCTTGGAGAGTTTGGGAGAAATTGCTCTCGTGATGGATAAGGAACTCTGCCGATCTAATTTTTAAACAACCAACCAAAATTCTTGCTGGAAAATTTTGATTGTCTGTATGGTACTGATGAATGTGGAAGTCAGACGATTGTGATTGTTTTCCATTCATTTTAGCAGGAAAAAACCCAAAAAAGGTGAATTATGAGAGACAATGACTTGGCGCGTTCACAGGAAATGAATGGAATAATGCAATCACACTGGCTGAGTCACAAAACTTGTACTGGATGTGCTAAACACAGAAAGCTATTATGTTACACCCTTTTATTATTTCCTTATCTGCCATGCTCTTAAATTTCAGTCTTCACTGCTCTCCTGAGGCACTGGGGAACAGAAGTTAGATGTATCCCTGAAACACTCTCATAAGGAACAGCTTTAACCCTGACCTTCTGGCTAAAGGCCGCAATTCTTGCAGCATGTGCAATCTGGTCCCTGTTCCAAGGGCAATACTTTCTGGATAGGACTACGCCAATGGGTTGTTTGATTTCTTGCTCGACATTTGAGGCATTCAGTTCCTTTTTTGGAATGGTTGCTCTGAGAGTGGGTGGCATCTCAATTAACAGTGCGTCATTTGGGTGGTTTTCTTTTTGTCAGGGCTGCAGGGACCCAGCAATGTTCACACCTAATTGAGACGGTCTCGAGATTAAATAACTTCCTTTGGTGCTTGAGAAATCCAAAGGGATGGCCACAACCCTCACCTTCCTAGGTATCAAGCTTGACACTTAAGCTCAACTGCACATTGGTAAGTTAACCGCCCTGCATTTTCACCTGTGAGAGGCATTGGAAGTAAAGGATTTCACCCTACACTAGCTTCAGTGATTACTAGGCCACATTTTTTAAAAAAATTTCAAGGTCATCTCTCCTGAGCAGCCATCTCTGAGATACTTTCACAATGCTATGGTGGGGTTAAGAAAAAATCTCATCAAGAACACAGGCATGTGGGCCAGTTTGCAGGTATGGCTTGAATTCCTGTCTGCAGCCTTGTTGCCAGTTTGAGGGAGGCTGTTCTAGGGTTTAGACCAGGGTTTGCAGCCCATACATGGGCTACCAAGAGGTTTTTGATATCCTGCAGGGAACCCTAAAATTTTGTGATGGCCAAATAAATGACACAGTTTTTATCAGGGTGTGTGTGGATTTACCCCATCATATTTTTCCCTGGTTTTCGGTGGAGTTTAAATGTTGCTGAAAGAAACATTTAAGAAATATGGGACATGAGCAAATTCCGGATTTTCTGTCTGGAGCGCAGCCAGCAGAAAAATGCAGCACAGCACTTGTCTCTTCAGAAGCTGGGGGGATTTGATATCTTTATCACTGGATAGCAAGCCTGCCGCTCACAAGGCCCACTCTCAAAGACATTACTGCTGATCACCATAGAGATGTGCCTGTCATACGAAGATTATCCTGCTCTGGGGGTCACCTCAGCCGTTGCTTCATCTTGTATGACATTTTGCCTTTAATTTCATTGGAATCTGTGTTCCGTTCTCTACCCTGACACAAACCGTCCATGGGGGACGTTTTAATTAAGGAAGCACAACTCCAAAATAAGTATGAAATGCACAAATCCATGGAAATGCTCACACAAAAGCAGGCAGATATTAACGTAGCCTCTTTTTGCTGTCAACATTACAGTGAGCCAAATGTGTTGTGCCACGTACAACCTCTAAAATGCAAATTGGTGCGGAAGAGGTTCTAATTAAAATAATAGCGAAAGAGTAAAATATTTGATGGGGTAGCACAGACAACTGCCTGCTTAATGGGTGTGCTGAAGCACGTTTTCTTCCCGGGTGATGTTTTTAGTTATGACTCATTTTAGGGATGGATTGCAGATGAAAGCTTTTCTGCCACAAGCTTCTGTCGCCTGTCAAACAGGGAAGTGAAGTATCTTGGTTAGCTTCATCCAGCCCAGCTCCTTTTCAGGGTTAATAGAGCAGTAAGAATAGATGATCACATGTGTTCGGGAGATAGCCTCTATCCTCAAGCTGGCTTCTGAACAGAGCAGGGGAAAACAAATAGCCTTTATTATACTTTTGTACAAATGTCATTAGCAGGAGATATGCCAGGTGACACTTTCGCAATTTTACCATTTAATTAGCTGCATGTAAGGAACAATAGAAGGAGCCATCAGAGTTATGTTTCATGAAGCCCAGTATCTGTCATAATAATTAATGGGTGCTTTGGCTGCAAAAAGGAGCTTGGGGCTTCTTTGTTGCATCTTCTATGGCATCGACATTGGAAATGTAGATGCCTCCCTTCTGCAAGTGCTGACTAATGCTGAAACTGTAAACCTAGGGCTGGGCTGCATAGCTTTCAGATCTGGAGAAAGTTCTCATGATGTTGAAGTGGAAAGGGCTAAGCCTGGGATTTGAAACCTGTGACACCTCCAGGTGTTGTTGGACAGCAGTTCCCAGCCGGGATGTGAGTTGTAGTTCAGCAACATCTGGAGGGTCACAGTTTTTCCATCCCTAATACAGGCAATTGTAGCTTTACCTGTTCATTCCATCCCTGGACCATCATCCACAACATCTGCCCCAAGATGCTGAAATTGATCCAGGTATACCACACAGCAAGGAGAGGAGGAGGGTGGATTTCAGGGCCAGGCGGGAGAAACTACCATGGTCTTATCACCTTGGATTTCAAGGTCTCTGAACACCATACCCTCCAACATTTCTCCAATGAAAATAGGGACATCCTAAGGAAAAGTGGGGCATTCCAGGATCAAATCAGAAACTGGGACGGCTTCTGTAGCTCTGGGACTGTTCCTGGAAAATAGGGACACTTGGAGGGTCTGGAACATTCTCCTGGTCTGAATCTTGGAAAACATTTTAGGCTGCTCACACGATTTAACTGCTTCTTCATACAAAAAGTATTCCCCAAATATAGCAAGCTAACATGTTAAGGCGAAGGGAAGGGGTTGTGGAAACCTCCTCCTCAATATGCTGGTTTCTGTGCAGAGGGGATTTTATTCTTTATGGAAGAACACGCAGTCCTACAAATCTCTCCCTGAAGTCTGCAGTTTTACAGCCAAGACACTGTTTTACAACCTCCAGCAGAACTAGGCCAGAGGGAGGGATTGTTGACCAGGGCTGACAAAATGCATGTTAATTTTACAGTTGCAGCTAATGGGGCACCTTTTCAACCTTAACTGCTGCACTGGGGTTGGTGAGGAAGAAAGAGAGTTGGTAGAAGAATTGCAGTACATGGAAAACTTAACACTTTCCGTCGCAACTGCAACACCTCCCATAAAAAATGTCACATGGAATTTAGGCTTGTAGACAGCTTCCCAATGGCTCACCCAAGGCTGGGTGACGAGGGGAGACCCATCAACTATATCTGGCCTGCAGGCTGGACATTTCCCAACCCTGCTTTAAACTGGCCCCGAGCCAATGTGATTTCCACCAGCTAGAAGATGGCCAAGGCAAGATGGAGAGCAGTAGGCCCAGCGCTCTGGAACAGACTGGAAACCAAGGCAAGTTTCAGGATCACAGTTTACCAACCTGCGCTGAGCCAGCAAGAGCTAGTTGCCTCAGCACTGCCCTAAAGCAACTGCCAATCGTTATAGTTTGGGCTAGATAGCTAGATCACATCCCCAAGCACTGCATCTGACCAATTAAAAGGCTAGTGCTTTTTTTACTTCAGCTATTGGTTTCTTCTGGGAATTGAGGTTTCATTCTGCAGGGACTTCTTTGGGGGAAGCTCCTCAGGAGCTTCTTGTGCAGTGTCCAGTGACAGGTCTACGGTGTGACCCCCACGTTTGGGGCCATGACAAAACCTAAGGTATCAGTAAAATGGTTTGGTGGCTAGCATGGTGACATGCAAAGGAAGGCAGAACACCTGCACCTGTGAGAGTCATGATGCAGCTGTTGCCCTTTTCCTCAGCCCGGCATAGCAAGCAGTGCAGCTGCCCAAATTTATTTTTCTATACCACTCCAAACAATACCGGATCCCTCTTCCCCCTTTGCTTCCAGTCACTCAATTAACAGCCATAGGAATAAATGTCAAAGGAATGTTTTGTTGGCTGCTATAGGACGAAGCTCTGCATTAACAAGGCCCTCTGCGTTTTATTCCACCAGCAACGTAATGGCGACAACAGGAGGAAATAAGCCATGATTGATTCTACCGCTGTACTATTTTGATTGTTTCCATTTTGCACGGCAATGAAATGGCTGCTTCTGTTATAGCTACAATATTAAACTGGCCTGGCCACAGTCTCTCTCTCTCATTTCTAGACAGTTATTTTCTATAGCTCATCCTCTGCACCAGGCAATTTGCATTTGCATACATGTAGATGGATCGAGTCAGTCTGGCCAAGTTAGGGGGCGGGGCATGGCATGTGTGTGATGTCATACACCTTTGACAGACCCCCACAATGTTGGAGACAAATTGGTGTGTCTGAAGGAGAGTAGGTTGTCTGTGGGGAAAACCACTTAAAAGGGGTCATGAGTTATGTCTGGAAGACTTATCTGACGGCAATTGGCTGACTAGAATCATAGAAGAGTTGGTAGGGTCATCTAGTCCAACTCCCTGCAATGCAGAAATCTGTTACTCAACATGGGGCTCAAACCCACAACCCTGAGATGAACAGTCTCATGCTCTACTGACTGAGCTATCCCTTCAGAGTTAGCTGATAGCTGTGATTTGGCAATTTTGTCTGGGAAAACACCTGAGTTATATGTAAGGCCGCTGCAGACCTAGAAATGTGAATGATGAAATAAATACGGTAGTTTAAATAAAATCAAGCAATGTATTCATTTAGGCAGCACTAAGAGTCGCATTCCCTTTCTAGTCTTAAAATGGCAATAACCTGCCAGCCCTTGGCTCTCCTGAGCACACCTGATCCAGTCAGGTTCTCTTGAAATAACACTAAAACATTTGCCCCCTGGCAGGTTGAGAAAAAGGACAGAGATTCCCAAGCCATGAATTGACAATAGTTAAATGATGGTACATTCTCGTTGCCTAGGGGTGTAGATATAAACAAAGCTACCATATTTCCACAGAGCTGTGGGCGCCTAACTACATCTTAAATAATAAAGGCGTGGTATCGGGCAGTAACTGAAACCTGATGTTGCTTTGCAGCAGTGCAACTTGATGCTGATGTTCAAAGACGGATACTTGGTTTTAAGCTTGCTTTTCTAACCTGTCATGTATTGGAGATGAGATCCAAAGACTAAAGCTTGTGATCCAAGGAAGATCATCAAAGCTCGCAATCATGCAATGTGTTAATTGTATGTCTCGGTGCCAATAACCCTCTTCATTGCTCTTCATTTTCAGCATTTCTATTTTTGCACAGCAAATGTAAGGAGCCTCATAGGAAGGCTAGTATTCTTCTTCTTCTTCTTCTTCTTCTTCTTCTTCTTCTTCTTCTTTGGCGATCACTCACAGTGGAGTACCATTGTCTTCCGTGAATATGGTCTTAACAGTGTGTCTTAACAGTGTCTGGATCCACATGTTCTTCCACAGTGGAGAAATAGGCTTCTGGGCACGAATTGATCATGGTGAGGATTTGCCAAACGTGGCTTCCTCTTAGCTCATTTCTTCCTTTCGTGCTTCTTCAAAGTCCATGGTTCCTTTGGTAGAGACTTCCGGCGGGAAGGTAAATGGTGTTTCCGTGTGCTGCTCTGGTTTGCCAGAAGCGGCTTAGTCATGCTGGTCACATGACCCAGAAGCTGTATGCCGGCTCCCTTGGCCAATAAAGCGAGATGAGCGCCACAAACCCAGAGTCGGCCACGACTGGACCTAATGGTCAGGGGTCCCTTTACCTTTATTGGTAGTCTAGGCTAGTGTAGTACAGCTGGCAGAGTCCTGCACTGGGAGATTAGGAGTATAGGCATGTGTGGTAGTGGTGGAAATAGAATCATACAACTGTAGGGTTAGAAAGGACTCACAGGTCATTAGTCCAAGCCTCTGCAATCACAACTAAAGAATCCCTGACAGATGGCCATCTAACCCCTGTTTAAATAAACCACCTTTCCCCAGCATTGCAGACCTAATCCACATTGGGTCCTCAAAGGGCTGCTTTTGGTAAAAGAAAATAACTTCAAGGGATCAAATCATGGATTCCCCATGTCATGTCCTATTCAGCCCTCAGTTGGTTACCTGTTTGCTTTCCAAGCTCAATACAAAGCGCTGCTGTTAATCTTTAAGTTGTTGGTCCCTTACCTTTCTCGCCCTGATCTAGCCACAGTGATCCATGCGATGGTCACCTCCAGTCCAGGCTTGATTATTGTAACTCGCTCTACGCAGGGCTGCCCTTGAGGCTGACCCAGAAACTCCAGCGGGTGCAGAATGCTGCGGCAAGGCTCCTTAAGGGGTCCTTGCCATGGGACCACATTCATCCAGTGCTTTACCAAATGTACTGGTTCCCAGTGGAGTACAGGGTCAGATTTAAGGTGCTGGTTTTGACCTTTAAAGCCGTATGCGGCCTAGGACCCTAGTACCTATGGGATCGCCTCTCCTGGTATGCCCTGCAGAGGACCTTAAGGTCCACAGATAACAATACTTTGGAGGTCCTGAGCTGCAAGGAGGTTAGATTGGTCTCAGCTAGGGCCAGGGCCTTTTCAGTACTGGTCCCGGTTTGGTGGAATGCTCTGTCACAAGAGACCAGGGCCCCGCGGGACTTGACATCTTTCCGTAGGGCCTGCAAGATGGAGCTGTTCCGCCTGGCCTTTGGTTTGGACTCAGTCTGACCCTTATGTTTCCCTCCCCGTATAGTTTTGATTTATGGGCTACTACTAAAACAAGACTGCATTTTAAATTGTATTTTAACCTGTATTTTAACCCGTATTTTAATTAACTGTTATTTCTTTTTCTATTACGTTTTATTGTAATTTTATTGGCGTTAGCCACCCTGAGCCTGGTTCTGGCCGAGGAGGGCGGGGTATTAATATTTTTTAAATTTTTTTATTTTTTATTTTTTTATTTTATTTATTTATTTATATGAATGGCCTGGTATCAAAAGAATCACATCAGCTCATTTGAACCTGCCAGAAGGGCAGCAGCTACTCTGGAGTAAGCAACTCTCTTGGCATTAGAGGAATGGTTGCTGAGCCTTGTGAAATGGCCTTCTTGCAGCAATCCACCAGACTCTCATTCTTTGCTTCTTTCAGATGGGCAGTTCAGCGCCTACAGCAGAACCTTGACCTCTGGTGGCTGCGGCATTTTTTAATTCTAGATGATTTACCACGGCTGCTTTTTGTTACAGCATATTATTATTATTATTATTGTTATGACAAAGCACTTTTATTTACTGAACTGTAAACACCAAGATATTAAGGCAAGGCCACAGCTTCAGGGGCTAATCCAGCCTCCAACTCATGAACATAATATTTACTGGCTGCATGCAAGAGCCTACATGCTGAGTAATACAGAAAAGCGAAAAACAAGCAAACGTTTAACACTCCGGAGAGTACAGATCCCAATATATAGTATTTGTTACAGCATTTTTAATGCGCTTCTTTTACTAACCCTAAACTGATATGGTTAATCCTCATAGATGGGCATGTTAGTTGCTCCTTTGAGTAAGCGACATAGAAAAAGCGGGACAGTGATCTATTGAAATAAGTCAGTAAAAGAAGTATATTTGTACTCAGTCATGAAGTGTGCTTCACTCAGCCATGATCAGTCAACATTGCCTATCCCCCCTCCGCATGTCCTTGTGAGGTATAGAGAGCTACTGTAAATACAACCTCATTTATGCTGGATTGAGCATTCCTCTTTGGTGGAAAGGGTCAATGCAAATATGATAAATGAATAATATAAAAGCAAAAACATGTCATATCTCTAGTAGGGATGGAAAGATCCATCTATTTCTAGCCCATTAGTTTTGCATCTGCTTACGTATTTGTTAGTCCATTCTATCCTGTTTACGCATTAACACACAATTTCTTTTTTTTTAAGTAAATAAATTCACATTAAACTACAGATTGAAATATATAGGTAAAGGGACCCCTGACCATTAGGTCCAGTCGTGACCGACTCTGGGGTTACTGCGCTCATCTCGCTTTATTGGCCGAAGGAGCTGGCATACAGCTTCCGGGTCATGTGGCCAGCATGACTAAGCCGCTTCTGGCAAACCAGAGCAGCATACAAAATATATACTGAATCACAAAATGATGATGAAGAAGAAGAAGAAGAAGAAGAAGAAGAAGAAGAAGAAGAAGAAGAAGAAGAAGAAGAAGTTATTATTTATACCCTGCCCATTTGGGTTGCCCTTCTCTGCATATTTCCCAGTTCTATAAGAACCTTTTCAATAATAATAATAATAATAATAATGATAACAACAACAACAATTTATTTATTTATACCCCACCCATCTGGCTGGCTTTCCCCAGCCACCCTGGGCAGCTCTCAACAGAATATTAAAAACACAATAAAACATCAAACATTAAAAACTTCACTAAGCAGGTCTGCCTTCAGGTGTCTTCTAAAAGTCAGAGAGTTGTTTATTTCCTTGATATCTGATGGGAGGGCATTCCACAGGGCGGGCACCACCACTAAGATAGCCCTCTACTTGGTTCCCTTTAACCTTACTTCTTGCAGGGAGGGAACCGCCAGAAGGCCCTCAGAGCTGGACCTCAGTGTCCAGGCTGAACGATGGGGGTGGAGACGATCCTTCAGGTATATTGAGCTGAGGCCGTTTAGGGCTTTAAAGGTCAGCACCAACACTTGTGCTCGGAAATGTACTGGAAGTCAATGTAGGTCTTTCAGGACTTGTGTTATATGGGCTTGGTGGCCAGTCCACAACGTACACATTTCTAAATACGTTTTATCCTAAAATACACATTTTGGGTATGTTGTTTGAGCTAAGAACTCTCTCACAAAATGCAGGTAAGTACAAAATCTGAAGGGGAATTGCATTTTGATCCATATTGTTAAGCCCAGTAGAATAAACTATTTAGTTCTGTTTGCTTTAGAATTCTCTTCCATCCCTAGTCTCTGGCTGTATAGTTTTCTTCAAACAGCTGTGCAGTCTGTTGAAGATGAGTTGTTTGCCATGAGAAAGGAGAATGCATCACTTCAAACATATCAGATTAATTGTACCTCTCTGATCACTGACAAAAGTGGTACGCTCCAAAGCAAAGACAGAGCTTCTTAGAAAGGAGAGCTGAGAGGGAGGCAGGTTGCAGGGAGGCAGAGATCTCCAATTGCATGCTTTTATTACAAGCAATTCAAAACATCTTTCAGTATTACCTTGACTTCTTCAGGGTTAATTAGAATGCCCTCCCATAATTGCACAGGAAAAGAAATATTCTGCAGTACCCAAACGCATTCCAAATTTTTTCTAGGCTCTCTGGAAGGCAAATTAGACACACTAAGATGTTTATGGTAAACATTTTTCAAGAAATGTTAATAAAGCTGTAAGTGCAGTTAAAGTAGTGAAGTAAAAAAACATACTTTGAATGCAAATAAAAATAAATAAAAATGCTATTTTTAAAGGAAAAGATGAAGCTATGTGTTTTCAGAGAGGACTGAGCCAAAACTAGAACTGCCACTTGTTTCCTTATTTCATCATACCACATCACAAACCTCAATAAAGAGCCTTTCATGCACTTTGGGGTTTGAGATTTTGGAAAGAACAAATATTACTCAGGAGATGGTTGGTTTTTGTTGTTGTTTTGTTGTCATATTGTTCAATTGTCAGAAATGTTCAAGGGGTGTGGAATTGCTATGCAGGGCCAATAGGGACATGCCTGAGGAGATGTTTGCCACAGGATTTCACTTACGGTTGAATTGGAAGCAAAATTAAATGTGTCTCTTCAGGCACAGTGCCTGAGGAATGTGAAGGGGAATCAGAAAGCATTCATAAAACTAGCAAAATCCTCAGGGATGTTTGGCACATTCTCTCTACACCTCTAATTGAAAATAATTTGTATTTTTAGCAAAGGGAGGGGGTGGAGGAAATGGAAGAACAACCTGTTTCTTTACTTTGGCTGGTGGTCATTCAGGCTATTCCCCCCCTTCCATCATCATCATCATCATCATTTATTATTTATACCCCGCCCATCTGGCTGGGTTTCCCCAGCCACTGTGGGCGGCTCCCGACAAAAGATTAAAAATACATTAAAACATCAGTCATTAGAAACTTCCCTAAACAGGGCTGCCTTCAGATGTCTTCTAAAAGTCAGACAGTTGTTTATTTCTTTGACATCTGATGGTAGGGTGTTCCACAGGGCCGGCATCATTACCGAGAAGGCCATCTGCCTGGTTCCCTGTAACCTCACTTTTCACGGTGATGGAACCACCAGAAGGGCCTCGGAGCTGGACCGCCACGCGAAAAGGAGGACTAAAGTTCAAAGCATCTGCTGAAATTCCTCTTTACATAGAAGCATAGAGCTGGAAGGGACCCTGAGGAACATCTAGTCCAACCCCCTGCAATGCAGGAATATACAGCTGTCCCTTATGAGGATCGAACCTGCAACCTTGGTGCTATCAGCACCATGTTCTAACCAACTGAGCTATCCAGCATGCAGCAGTCAAAGACAGGGGACCTGTGGCCCTTCTGATGTTGCTGGACCACAGCTAATGAGGTGAATGTGTCTGTTCGGGGTTCTCTCAGTTTCTCATTTTTCGGTTCTCCACATTTCCACATCACTTTTCCAAAAGTGCTAATTTGTTATGTTTGCCTTTAAATGCAAGCTGAATTGAGTTTCTCCTTCACATACCCAACTACAATCTCCATCATCCTGGACCATTGGCTTGGCTGACTGGGTTTAATGGGAGTCAGAGTCTCCCATTGAATTTTCTGCAGAATTTCTGAGAAGTGGGAGAAGGAAATAGCCGTGAAATACTGCATGCTGGTTTCTGTACACCCTCAGCTTTGGCTGAAAGAACTAAGAAGTTTAAGGTGCAAACTGCAGAATTGCAGACTTAGGGAAGCTTTAATTGCCGTCTCACTCCTGCCGATCCAGTTCTCATTAAACGGATGGGTTGCTGACCTTCAAATGAGATTGTGATTCTGTGATTGCAGTTAACCACCTGACTTCCTGATCCTGAACATGCAGATCTCAATGAGACTTACTTTCTGACATCTTAATACACATATAATTAGTTTGGCAGTGGTGGGAGAGGCATGACTTTGATATTTCATCTGCTTTTGTTTTAGGTTCAGCCAAAGCCTAGAAATGATTGTTGTCGCTGTAAATGTTTGGAAAACTCAGTCTCATCCACCGGTCCCTCTTTGACAGATGCCCATTGCCAGTGTCTTGTTTCCATGCTGCGCTGTCCAGCAAGTTGCCACTGATTTATCGCAAACAGCTGCTTTGAACCCAAATCCTCAATTAGCATAAAATTACTATAATTTCACCACAGCCATCATCACGGCTGACAGCATCTTATTCAGGACGTCTGACTTGACTGCTAGATTGCAGGCAGCATCAACTGGCCTGCCTGATAGCCTAAAAGAGATATCTTGGTCTGAACGTGTCTCTTAAAAGCCAAACACCACAATTAACCACTTTGCAATCCTTACAACATCACTTTTATGGAGAACAGGAAAGAGCTTCCATCTGGGAACCCTCTAATGGGGATGACAGGTCTGCTCCCCACTGCAGATCTTCTTGTCACCCCATAGGATATGTACTTATCCCAAATGTTAGTTTGCAGTTCTTTTTCCCTTCCCCACATAGGGAGATTTGTGTGCATACTCAGAGGCAGGGACACAGTGTAGGGAGGGCCAGGGGGGCTGTGGCCCCAGGTGCACAGTTTTGATCGGGCACAAACCAGGCAGCCTCACCCAGGGATCCCTCTCCCACCCTACTTGCCACCAGGGGTCTCTGGGCCCCAGAGCCCAGCCTGGCCTCACTGCCATGTCCCTGCCCCCCTTGCTGAATGGCCAGCGCTCGCTCACTCCTTGCTCAGATGGTGAGTGGGTGCAGACAAAGGGAGGCGGGAAAGGGGTGACCCCACTGTGGCCCAGCCCGGTGCATCAGGGGGACTCACCTGCTGGGGGCTGCATCGGCCAGTGGGGCACCCCCATGCGTAGGCAGGCAGGCAGGTGGTGCAGCACAGCTCCACTTGGCTCCAGTGGCAATGACTGGACTGGCACGATGGGCTCCATTCACCCTCCAGGCCCCCCCTCAACTTGCATGTGCCCATTTGGCAGCATCAGTGCACGGCGGGTTCCATTCAACCTCTGTGCCCTTTTGAGCGCATGCACATGCCCTGGGCACCAGCAAACAACGATACGCCACTGCACAGAGGCCAGAATCACACCATACCTTTAAAGCCTTGTGATACCACTGTCAACAGTCATGGCTTGCCCCGAAGAATTATGGCAGCTGTGGTATGTTAAGGATGCTGAGAGGTGTTAGGAGATCTCTATTGCAGAACTACACAGATTCAAAAGCCAGCAGTGGGAGCGCACTAGCATGATATTCCCAAAACCATCGAAATTGTTCCATGATATTTTCTTGAGCTTTTCAAAGACAAATTGTAAACATATTTGATTTTCTTAATGAGTTTTTTATGTTTATGTGTTTAACATGTCTGGACTTCCAATGTTTTATGGATGGGTTTCCCCCCCTTCTCTTTTATGATTTTATTTTCTAAATTATGCCAATAAAGGCTGAATGAATGAAATAAACTACAATTCTAAGAGCTGATTGGCAGTCTATCTCTCTACACAGGGAACTCTGTGAAGCCAATGGCCAATCTCAGGGGTTGGCAAGGTTTACCTTGCCTGGGCCAGTTCACTCCAGCAGAGATCCCTCCGTGGGCCAGATCACGTGCCAGCAATTTTCGGCGCCTGCGCAGACACAATTTTCGGCATCTGTGCATGCGCAGATGTGATTTCCGGTGCCGTGGAAGCAAGTCCCTGTGCCACGCTGCACTGGTTAGGACAGCATGCGGGGACTCAACGAGTGGGTGGCTCGGTGGAGGGGCAGCTTGTGGGCCAGTTAAACGACCTCCGTGGGCCACTTGTGGCCTATAGGCCTTAGGGTGCCAACCCCTGCAGTCCAGCATTCTATTCTCATAGAGGCCAACCAGATGTCTATGGGAAACCTCAAACCCAGTACCTGAGCACAACAGCACTCTATGAGTCAAACCATATGTTTATGTCCTCTTCCCTATCAAGGAACTATTGTGAGACTTTTTCTTCTTGATCCCTATCTGAAAGAGAAGCAGCTGTAACACTGCAATAGATATATGTGGCATGAACAAAATCAGCTGCCTTCCCATTAATATTCCAAAGGAGTTGCATTCTGATCAAAGCAGATCAATTAAAGCCATTAAAAGAGAAATGCATGCAGTAGCATTGAAGGAAATTCAGTATGACTATATAAGCACTGTGGCTCAGTCAGTATGAGTACAAAGTTAATTGTAGAAATGTAGAAAATCAATTCCCCCCCCTTGGGAAAAAATAAATCTGCAAGCCCCCAAACACAAAAAAATAGGAAATTTAAGAATAAGGGGGTGCTTCAAGAGGGTGGGCTTTTTACATCCCCCACCATTGCTTTTCTGCTATAAGTGGCTCAATGGATAGGGCAAAACACTACACTGGCTTCCTGGCACGTGGGTGGCTGCTGCTTAATGGGAGGGAGAGGGGCAAGGTGGGAGCTCAGTGCAGTGCAAACACACTGGCAGAGCCAAGCAGCCTACTGGGAAGCTATGGTAGTAGCAAGCCACTTCTGACACTTAGCTACATGCAGAATCACAAGTGACTTTCCAAACTTTGGTGTGTTCTGTTGTTACTCTTTCACTAGCAGGGAGTGCCCAGCACTGTCCAGGAATTTTTAGAAACCAGAAAATATGGTGATGTTTAAATGGATAGTGTAATTTGTGGGTCGGACCAGCCACACCAAAAATGTGTGACTTCACCCAGGTCTGTCATCTTGATTCAAAACAGTGCCTAGCACCCAAAAGCAGACACAGACTGGAATCGTTTTGCTA
Organism: Podarcis erhardii; assembly: GCF_964252035.2. NCBI lineage: Eukaryota > Metazoa > Chordata > Lepidosauria > Squamata > Lacertidae > Podarcis > Podarcis erhardii. The sequence goes on along the minus strand of NC_138497.1, from coordinate 111,605,225 downwards.
AATTTGGTGACGATATCTCAAGAAGTAGCCAAACCTGTAGTGAACAGATGGACAAACAGACAAACCATGTTGCATGGCAATCCCAGACTCTGAACAATTGAGGAATTTCTGTTTCCAGACTTACTGTAATTCTGGGTACTTGAGAGATGCAGGTTGAGGCCCTTACCACTGTTTCCATCAGAAGACACCTTAGCAGCAGTCTCCTCAGTGGAAGTCTAACTTTCCCTGTAGCAGAATAAATGAATCAAAAGTACAGAGCTGTTTTCAGAGGAACACATCAGAAGTTGGCCAAGGATGAATCGAGGTTGCAAACACAGAATTTTTTGAAGATGCATATGACACTCTCGAAATAGCACAGCAGAAGACCATGTGCAAAGATCAAACAATCCACTACAGGGGTGGGGGACCACCACCAATCCCTGCTTTTAATGGATTTCAATTTTGACAGGTAATTATTTGATTATATTCTTTCGTACTCAAAGATCATTAAGATTTTCAAGATGCAGCTTTATTTTAAAAATTTTATACCACCCATCAAAACTCAATGCACTGTCAAGAATAAAAGATGAAATAAAACACATTCATATTCTAATGCAATCTCATAACAGTGATGGAAATAAGTACCCAATAAAACTATCAATAGGGATGCAATAAAATTAACATTGCTTCTAGAAATGCCGGGTACCAATAAATCAGGCAGTAGATGTTACGGTATTGGTATCGGCTTATGGCTGCATGGCTCTGTCTTGCCCTCTAGGCTACTGAACATGAAATCACTGGAGGAGATCATCTGGAGAATGCAGATGGCACTTAGCTCTATCTCTCCTTTCCATCTAGTTCCAGGGAGGCTATGGCAGTTCTGCATCGGTGTCTGAAATCAGTGATGGACTGGATATGGGCCAACAAACTGAATCTTAATCCACACCGAGGCAGTGAGAAGTAATGTAGATCAAGGAGAGAGAGATTTCAGCCTGTTTTGGATGGGATTGCACTCTCCTTGAAGATTCAGGTTCTCAGTTTGGGGAGTGCTCCCTAACCCAATTTAGCAACTCAATGTGGCAGGCCTGGCAATGAGTGCCTTTGCCCAGTATAGATCTACTGTTGTCTCTTGCAATGGTATATCTGGCCATGGGTTGTATTTGCTTTAGTCACCTTGAAACTGGACTGCTGTGCTGTGTGTTCTTTTATGGGGCTGCCTTTGACAAGTGTCTAGCAACTTCTAGCTAGGTCAGAATGTTGCTGCAAGCGTAATTAGAAGGATGGGCCCCTGGGAAGTACATTAATTAATTTATATTAATTAATTAATTGCTCTTTTGATTTAGCTCATCTTTGGGTGCTACACTGAGTGCTGCGTGGCAGGAAAAAAATGAGATATTGTAATACTGGCTTAGAATAACAGGCTTTATGAGAGACCGGCAAAGCAGGGGCCTAAATCACAAAGAAGAAAAGCATTTTCTTTACAAAGTAAATCATTACTGGATTAGCCATCTCAAAATAAGAATGAAATAATGTTGCACTTGATTCTCAGGGCCAGCCCGAGACATTTTGGCACCTGGGGCGAACCACAAAATGGTGCCCTCCCCACCAGGGAAGATCTACATCAGGAACAAGAGGGGGACAAAGAGCTATATTGGGAATGGAGGGGGTAAGGAATCAAATTGACAGTTGAAGTGGGAATCAAAGGCCATTGTGGGAGGGGCCACTCCGAATCATTATGTGGGTGGGTGCAGAGCCCAGGAGGCCCCAGAGGGTAGTCCCTGTTATTTCCCCCCTAGGAGACTGAAAGGTTGCTATAGAGGTGGCATTCATGGGGCTGCCAAGAAGGCAGCAGATCCTGCCTCCCAAGGAGTGTGCTATAGCCATTGCTGCTACCACAGTGGCAGCAGGCAATGCATTCCCTGAAGGCTAGATCTGCTACCCTTGTGGCTCCTGCTGCTTGAGGCAGTTGCTTCGCCCTGCCTCATGGGTGGACCAGCCCTCTCGATTATTGTAGATTGCAGACTGTGAATCTCCAGCTGTGTTCTAGTCAAAATCCTCTGGAAAAAATAGCACATCAATGAGAAGGAATTCTAGTTCAACCTTCTCCCTGGCATCTGGTTTTCTATGAGCAGGCATCAGGGAGGGTGCATGTGTACAAAGGAGCAACGAATCATGTGAACTCTGCCCTGGAGTCAAGGCTAGGAGCAGGCCAAAGAGAAGAAACAAAGCAAGAGCTGCTCACCCTGTTCCCATGACAACAGCGGTGTTAGCAAAGTAACAATGGCCCTGTTGCCAAATGATGGGGAGTTGTTCACAATTTTGAGAAAACTGTGGAGGAATCAGGAAGCTGGGTGGCCAGCTGGCAAGGAAACAGGAAGCAGGCTTAGCTAGGGAGGAAGCACTTAAGGGCCAATGGCTGCCAGCCTAGGGAAGGCTCCCTTGGAGCTCACTGAAATACCTGGAAGCTGAGTAGGCCAGTGAGGACGAAAACTCTGTGCAACCTGTCAGAGTGGAAACCCTGGACCAAGAATCCTATGCTCCCTACTGAATCCTGACATACCTCTTCCCGGTGAGTAACCACCTGCAAACTGAAATGGTACAGTCAAGGAGCAGATTGACTACTCCATCTGCTGCTTGTGAAAACTTGACCCCTAGTGATTATAAGCCACCTTATCTCCTTTACCCTTTAGAATGAGAGACGGAGAGGTAATATCAGTCACCACCAGCAGTGTTAGTGACAGCAGCTTTCGTTGCCAGGCAGCAATGTGAATTAGGTTTTCCAGCTGGGATGGAAAAGGCAAGAGTAATGCACAGTCCTCGCATCCTTGTCCCATTTATGAACTGCTGTTTGGGTGGCCAGTCTCGACACAGAGAAGAGTCATTCTAACTCCTATGCAACATTGGTTGCCACCCAAATGGCTGTGTTCAGCTGGAAACAAAGAAGTGCCAGCAACACTCTCCAGGGACTGGGACCTTTTAGATTTCCCTATTTGTAAGCCTGGTACTCTGTTCATCACATGACAATGCCCCCTCTTTTGATGATGTTGCTTCTAAAGTGGATTGAGTGGGAAAACAGATTTCTGCTTTCCAATGAAGCACCCCTTAAAATCTGCATAAAATGCAGCCAACGCAATGTAGCTGCCTGAATTTGTAAACACACACGAAAGTCCATCTGACTGAAGTAAATATTAACAGAGAATTTCATCCTCTGGTTAAATAACACCTTTCCATATAACAATAGTCATAATGTATGTTTCCTGACCAGGTAAGTGCCATCTTACAACCTGTTCACATCACTGCCACCTTGTGGTTTCAGAGTAATTCTTTCAAAACAATTCTTTTGAATCTTTCCCTCTGTGAATATATTAGGTGTCTTGTTTTGGGTTTGTTTTGCTTTTTCAGATGAATCCAAGAGTCTTCAGGGGAATGGTTGGGAAAACGATTGCTTCCTGATATCTTCAGATAACTTTCTAGATTTTTATTTTTTTAAAGTAAGGCATTCATTGCACAGCCCACACTGGAAGATTTGTAGTGCCTCATCACAACCCAGGATTTGCATGACGTCCAGGGACGAGTGCAAAGCAGCCATGGCTATGAAATGGAGCTAGAAGGGAAGGACACTGAAAGTGAAAAGTAGTAGGAGATGTCCGAATGGAAGGAGGGTGGTTTTTATAAGAAGTTTTAACAAGAAGAAACAGCAGAGATGGTTCAACACAGAAGCTAACATTGCAGAGCCTTTCAAAACTACCATTTTTCCCACTCAGTGTCTCTGCGCACCACCCACTCGCTCTGCTCAAACCTCTGCTGTTGTTTACTGCCACCATTTTCCTGTCAGTGTTTCCCTTATCCCTGTTTGTTCTACCAAAATCTCTTTCATTCTTTTAAAGCCCCATTGTCCTCTCACTGTCACTCTCTGCTTGGCCTACTCAAACCTCTGCTGCCATTTAAAATGCCATTTTTCTCCACTTAACACAGCAAACTCAAATCTGGGGTACAAGCAATTCAGCAAATTGCCAAATGGGCAAGGAAAGGAGCAAGCATGCAGAAGAAGAGTTTGGATTTGATATCCCGCTTTATCACTACGCGAAGGAGTCTCAAAGCAGCTAACATTCTCCTTTCCCTTCCTCCCCCACAACAAACACTCTGTGAGGTGAGTGGGGCTGAGAGACTTCAGACAAGTGTGACTGGCCCAAGGTCACCCAGCAGCTGCATGTGGAGGAGCGGGGAAGCGAACCCGGTTCACCAGATTACAAGTCCACCGCTCTTAACCACTACACCACACTGGCTCTCCCGCTCCTTCTCTTCTGAAAATTGTGCCCCCTCCTGCACTGCTGCTTCCTGATGGAGAAAGTGGCAGGCTTGCCATCATACCCAGCAGTTTGGGTGTGTTTAATGAAATTATCCTTAAGATTCAGCATTCACTCACTTGTGTGTACAGTACATTCAATGTGGTTAGTGCGGATTCCTATCACACTTTCCCCATAATGTTCATGAGAGTCTGTTCCCCCCCCCAATCCTATGAAAGTTAATGTCAGCTAACCTGTGAGGGTTCATAAAATAACCCAGAATAAAATCAGTACTGCCATATGTCTATGAAGAGTGAGAAAGGAGTTGGAAACGTCTGTCCTGTTACTGCTTTATCTCTTTAACTATCCCTATTAGATGAAAAATTGGTGGCACTGTTTTAGAGAAAAGCTAATCCACAGCCTGGTTCTGCAAATGACCTTTAGCACTGAGCCTTTCGGAAAACTACTTTGATGGATTAGAGTCTAAACCCTCAAGTGGCTAAGGATGATATTTCAGAGCCAACATTTACTATTCATTGCAGCTTAGGTTGTGGAATCAGGGCTGGAAGTGTCAAGATGCTGTGAAATGGTGCAAGGAGTGGGAGTCATTTGAGAGGAAAAAAAAGCAAGGAGACAAGAAGAGTGTGAGGTAGAAAACAGAATACTTTTGCATGCCCAGAAAACAGGCTATTCCAGATGTAGACTCGGATCTAAAATTAACCACCCAGTCATGTCCTGGTTTCCATGGTCTCCACAGGTATCTAATGCACATGAGATCTTGGGCCTATAAAGAGTGACTGCTATGGAAATGAAACAAAAGAAAAACAAGGCGTTCTGCAGGCACAAGTCAAGGCATCTTAAGTCTGGCTTCAGGGATGAAATACCGTAACTGGTGCTGCAGCCCTAAGATCTTCCAGAGTTCTCTACTTAACCCAGGGGACATAAGAGCATTGCTGGATCAGGCCAATGGCCCATCTAGTCCAGCATCCTGTTCTCACAGTGTTTCCCCCACTTGTGATTCCCAATAACTGGTATTCAGAGAAGCATCACTGCCTCCAATAGTGGAGTTGTACAAAGCCATCACGGCTAGCAGCAATTGATCATCTCCACGAGGACTTTCCTCACAAAGGGTTGTGTCCAACTAAGTTCTCATTAGAGAAGGTGAAATTAATGAACCCAAGTTAATGCTGTCTATTAATTTCAACGAGTCTACTCTGAGTAGGACTAACATTGAATACAACCTGTTGCCTCTCCAGTCAAGGGACTGCCATTATGAGCAAGTCTTCGAACGTCACACTCACATTTAAATATTTACGGTTATAATATTCAAGTCTTTTTTTATTTTTAAAGGAAAAGTAATGTACGAAGACATCAGCTCTCTGTGCTAATTGCTAGAGGATAAGGGAAGAAGGGTGCTTATCTCTTATAAGTTGTAAATAATTAAATTGGCTCTCACAGATGTTTCCTTCTGTATGTGCGTAGTCCTAACTGTCCCTGAGTGGGCATTCACAATATATAATGTGTGGTTTTGGCAATATATAATGTACCGTATATTCTGGGCAATCACATATATAGCATGAGTCTCTAGCCATGATTGAGTTAGCTAAGATGAATTTCACCATAATTATGGGAACATCTGCCAGCTGAATCTGTGATCTTGTCTTTTAGCTTGTATTTGTCCACAAGAGCGCATGATTGAGAATGACCAGAACTGGCTTACATGCAGAGCAAATTGTCTTCTCAACAGATCTTGACTTTCTCAAAAAGTTATTGATTTCTGGACTGCTCAGGTAGTGTTGTTGGCCATGAAAAGACAGGTTGTGATATGATCAACTTTCAGAACTCCCCTGGGCCTATGGCCGAGCACAACAAGTTAAGCATGTTATCAACATTTGGTTGGCACCTGGTGGGCAAAGGATAAAGATAGCTGAAGAACCTCATGGATCTTGGAGACCACCTTCCTAATACAGGAATGGCCACACAGCATTCTCGGAAAGCAGTATTTTTAGAAGTGCATGCAAGCAAGGTAAACCCATCTGCAATTCTTCTGAGTCTAAAAATAAGGCATAGGACACATCACAGAAAGCCGTAACTTCAGGAAATGTATAGAAAGAAAAACAGTGGAATCAGTTGGTATATACATTATAGGCCCTGGGGAGTTTTTAACTCCTAAATTCATACACCAACCCACTTGATGCCCCCATCTCAGGAAGTGAAATCCAATCCCCAGAATCCCATAAAAATCCCATAAAACTGCTTCATGGTTTTATATTATTATTATTTGTGTGCATGTGTATGTATAAAAGGATGCTAGAAAACAGCGGTGTGACAATCAAAAATTTTATATCCAGGCTTTGCGAATGGTTTTTCAACTAGACAGTGCAGCCAGCATATTGCTTACAAAAACCTATTTGGAGTAAGTTAAATGACTGCAACAGAGTCACTTAGGACAGGACAGGTCTGAGCTATGCAGGTTTAATGCTAAAAAGCAAACCTAAAATCTTTCTTCTTAAAGCTGAGGTGCTTCTAGGAAAGCATTACAGAGAGAGCCCTCTAGCGGCTAATGGTGTGCCTATGCATAGAAACGGGAGACATATCAGCTACGAAGGCAGGTAATCATGTGAGTAATAGGCCCAGGGGATTCGCTGTTACAGCAGGTGGCTGTCCAACTAAACATTCAAATTGCAATTTTAGCAGAGTCCAATTGATTGGTTTTATAACGACTGCCACTTGAGCAAGCTTGACTTTCCTACACTTTCTCCCTTTTATGTGCTGTTACCAGGCAATGCAGTCTATCGCTGTCAAGTTCATTACTATAAAGTGTCTTCTGTTTAAAATCAAATCAAATCACTAGCATGCACTTTTCACAGACTGGCCCTTTTTAAGCCGAGTTCATGAAAAAAATACCATTTATTTTGCAGCATTAGCAGTAGTATTAATAATAATATTAGCACATTTATTTAGTGTTCTCAGACCCTTAATATACCTTCTCTTGCTGTTAACCTTACAAATGCCTTTCAAGACAGGTGAGTATTACTGACAGCCTTCATTATCCACATAATGCAGAGGAGGGGCTGACAATGAGCAACTTTCAGAAGAAGTTGTGCGTCGTCCTGCAGAGGCAAGATTTGAAGCAGGGACTTTCAATTCATGGGTCAGTCCTTTAGTTGCATACCACTTAATATGACCAACATCTCTAAGCAGCTTACAAATAATAATAATAATAATAATAATAATAATAATAATACAGCAGCATTCTATAAAATTTCCTTAAAATGAGATTTTAATACAGCCCATAAAACTGGGCAGTGCACAAAATATGTAATTAATTAAATAATAATTATTATTATTATTATTATTATTATTATTATTATTATTATTATTTTACCTGCTCTTCTGCCTAAAGTTTCAAGGTGGGTTACAATGATGAAAACACGTTATGAACAGTTTAAAACAGTTTGCAATGATAGAAATAAAGTGGGTCCCAGACCCTCCAAGGATCCCTATTTTCCAGGGAAATCCCTGATTTAGAGAAGCTGCCCCGGATTCTGATTTGATCCTGAAATGTCCCACTTTTCCTTATAATGTCCCTACTTTCATTTGAGAAATGTTTGATGGTGTAGAGTTATCCAGTGCTTTTTTTCTTTAAAAAAATGTTTAGGGGTTCTCTCATTTTCCTACTCATATTGAAAAACTGCCCCTCAAGGAGGCCAAACTTAGATTCACAAAATGTTTAGGGGTATGTGTACCTCTGCATCCCCCGGAAAAAAGCACTGGAGTTATCCGACCCCCGAGCTGTCTGAAGGCAATCCTGTATAGGGAAAAGTGTGTGTATGTGTTGGAAGCTGCCTTGAGTGGCTGGGGCAACCCAGTAAGATGTGTGGGGTATAAATAGTAAAATTATTGTTATGGAATGAGACGTCCCTATTTTCATCGGAGAAACATTGGAGGGTATGGAGTCCAAATCAATGCTATTTTTCTAGAAAAAAAGAGGTGTTAGATGTCACCATGAACACCTCCCTCCCTCTTAGAATGGCAATTGTGCCCACCTGAGAGGTGCCAGAACTGAGTTCCGGTGAGTTCCAGCTAAAAAAATAACCTTGGAAGAAAATTGTTCAGGTCCTTCCCATGAAGATTGGGAGATAAGCAATGACGATGAGATTTGAGCCAAGTTTTGGAGGAGAACCCTGAACCTCTGGGTGCCACAATTTAAGAAGGATATTGACAAGCATGTGCAAAGGACAGCAACCAAGATGATCAAGGGTCGGGAAACCAAGCCTTACAAGGAACAGTTGAGGGAGTGGGTATGTTTAACCTGTAAAAGAGGAGTTTAAGAGGAGATATATCCATCTTCAAATATCTTGTCACATGGAGGATGGGAGCAAGCTTTTATTCCTCTCCTGCTTTGGAGGCTAGAATCCAAATCAATGGCTTCAATTTACAAGAAAGGAGATTCCAACCTTTTTTATTATGCTTGTTTTTATATTGTTTTCATTCCAGGTACCATTAAAAATCAACCCAAGGTTTGGCACAAATGATGTTGTAGTATCTCTTTATGGGAAGTTTCTTAGGGACAGAGGGGCATGGAACCGACTCACCTTAACCTCACAACAATTGGTGTTGATCTCAGTTTGTCCATATAGCAAACATCTGGAAAATGTGTGTGTATGGGAGGAGTTTACAAATTACTGACACCGTAATCAAATGTTCTTCACCCACAAAATTACTCCCCCCCCCCAAATTTTCCTGCTGATAAACTCACGTGAATGGAATTCTGAAGCAAATTTTAAGCAGGGGTCACCAATGCAGCTCCTGTGAAGATGGGCAACAGCCACAGACTCTAATTTTACATTTTTAAAAAGTTAGTCTCTAGCCCTCCTAGAAAGAAAGTTACGAAGCAAAATGTGCAGGTACCCATCTGAACAATTTCTGTGAAATGAGCCAGCCTGGCACCTCACACCTGTCAGTGTTTCTAGCCAATGAGTAAAGTCAGAGCTGTAACTAATGTGATTGTTTGGACACTAAGCGACGGGAATCCCTGTGTTTCTGAAGAGTTGCTGTTTCCCAATCCCTTTTAGTTTCATTTTCCTGCTTCTGCCTTATTTCCTAGTCCCTGCCCTGTGTAACTCCCTGCCAGTAGAGGTTTCGCAGGAACCATAAAGTTGGAAGGGATCCAAGGGTCATCTAGTCCAACCCCCTGCAATGCAGGAATCTCAGCTAAAGCATCCATGATAGCTGGCCATCCATCCTCTGCTTAAAAACCTCAAAGGAACTAGAGTCCACAACCTCCCTCTTGCCTTCTTTCAGTTGTCTCCTAAAAGCTATGTTATTCAGACAGGCCTTTGCAAAGTGAATTTCTTTTCAACAACCTGTATTTATTGATGGTTTTACTGCTCTTATTGTAATTTTGTATGATGTACACTACCTTGCTGTATATTTATGAAAGTGTGGCTTATAAATATTTAAATACAAGAAATAAAATAAGCATGCCTACTCAGAAGCAAGTCTCACTAAATTTTTATTACTTCTATGTACATCCGCATCAGATTTCAGCCTTAACAATCCTGTATATTTAAAAAATTGATGCCAAACTGGGAGGGGTAGCCAAAGCTGCAGAAGGCAGAATCAGGATTCAAGATGACTTTAACAGATGGGAGAACTGGGCCCAAACTATCACAATGAGTGTCAATGGGGACAAATGAAAGGTTTTACACTTAGGCAGGAAGAACCAAATATAAGTAGGGAACATCATGATTTAAAGCCCTAAACGGCCTCAGTCCAGTATACCTTAGGGCCTTTAAATCCCTAAATGGCCTCGGTCCAGTATACCTGAAGGAGCGTCTCCACCCCCATCGTTCTACCCGGACACTGAGGTCCAGCACTGAGGGCCTTCTGGCGGTTCCCTCACTGCGAGAAGCCAAGTTACAGGGAACCAGGCAGAGGGCCTTCTCGGTAGTGGCGCCCTCCCTGTGGAACGCCCTCCCACCAGATGTCAAAGAGAACAACAACTACCAGACTTTTAGAAGACATCTGAAGGCAGCCCTGTTTAGGGAAGTTTCTAATGACTGATGTTTTAATGTATTTTTAATCTTTTGTCGGGAGCCGCCCAGAGTGGCTGGGGAAACCCAGCCAGATGGGCGGGGTATAAATAAATTATTATTATTATTATTGCAAGCAGTACATGTGAAAATGATCTATGAGTCAGAGTAGACCACAAGCTTCACAAGAGTCAACAGTGTGATGCAGCAGCAAAAAGAAGCTAGTGCTATTCTAGGCTGCATCAACTGTATAGTGTCCCAATCAAGGGAAGTAATAGTCCAGCTTGGTCAGACCACACCTGGAATACTGTGTCCAGTTCTGGGTGCCATAATTTAAGAAGGATATTGACAAGCATATGCAGAGGAGATCAACCAAGATGATCAAGGGTCTGAAAACCAAGCCTTATAAGGAACAGTTGAGGGAGGTGGGTATGTTTAACCTGGAAAAGAGGATACTGAGAGGAGATATGATATCCATCTTCAAATATCTTAAGGGCCGTCGCATGGAGGATGGATAAAGCTTTTTTTCTCTTCTGCTCTGGAGGCCAGAATCTGAATCAATGGTTTCAATTTACAAGAAAGGAGATTCCAACGAAAATCAGGAAGAACTTTTTGACAGTGAGAGTTGTTCGACAGTGGAATGGACTCCCATGAGAGGTGGTGGAGTCTCCTTCCTTGGAAGCTTTTAAGCAGAGGCTGGATAGCCATCTGTCATGTATGACCTACTTGAGATTCCTGCATTGCAAGGGGTTGGGCGAGATGACCCTCAAGGCCCCTCCCAGCTAAAAATTCTGCGATTCTATGAATCTGCCCTGGAAGTATAATTGTAGAATTAAAGGGATCCCTGACCATTAGGTCCAGTCGTAACCGACTCTGGGGTTGCAGTGCTCATCTCGCTTTCTTGGCAGAGGGAGCCGGCGTACAGCTTCCGGGTCCTGTGGCCAGCATGACTAAGCCACTTCTGGCAAACCAGAGCAGCACATGGAAATGCTGTTTACCTTCCCACCGGAGCGGTACCTATTTATCTACTTGCACTTTGACATGCTTTCGAGCTGCTAGATTGGCAGGAGCAGGGACCAAACTGTTACTATAAAGAAGCAATGCGGAAGCAAGAAGCAGCTAAGCCAGCTGCTGCTGGCTGGAAAGCCAGACAGGATGTTTGACTGTTGCCATGGCAAGAAAGGGGCAGTCCATTCACTGTATTGAGCACCGGATGTGAGCTCAGTGTGTGTGTCATATGATCTGTACAGGATGTACATGGGTGGAGTCAGTGAGAGTTTCTCTCTGTTGTTCGAAGAGTGCAGACATCTTTATCTGTATGGCTGCTAAAGACAGAAATAAAAGCATGTAAATACACTTCTGTCTGTCTGATTCCCCTCCCTGGGGATATGCAGGGAGGAGGAGAAGCAGTGGTGTGTTTTTCTCACAGTCTGGGAAAAATCGCCGATACGGACCTCAACTGTTTTTCCTGCCGGGAGTCGTGGGAGGGAGGTCGAAAGGAATTCAGCCGGTGCCTGGACAGACAGGCACATACCTCTGACCGAGGCAGAATTCCAACATTGGTTGCAGAGCTGATGGTTTCTACGATCCATGGGAGTCTGCAAAGATAGTAGCAGAGCTGCTGTTTTCATCGCTCCATGGAAGCCTGAAGTGAGGGGCTGTTTCTCTGCAGCCAGAAGCTGACCAGAAGAAGTTGACAGCCAAGCCACGGAGCCCAAGGTATGAGATTTTCGGGCTTAAAAGTGTGAATGCAGATTGATTCATTCTCTGCTTCAAAGGAGCAGCGTTTGGGAAAAACAGCTCCGAGAGAGAAGAGGCCTGCATTCCAGACATTCTTGTGGTTTCCTGTCCAAGGAAAGGAATGCACTGTTGCTAAGCAACGCTGGCCAGTTACTCGAGAGAGCTGGACAGTCAGGCTGTGCCTCAGAGAGGCAAAAACAAAGTTTGTTTTGACTAAGGCTCTCACAAACCCTTGGAAGAAACATTCCAACGCAGCCAGTGTTAGAGCTGCCAGGTGCCCAAGAGTGTAAACAAGCCAGCTATTGGATTTTAGAGGTTTGTGTTTGAGAGTTAAGGCAAAGGACTCAAAATGGATGCCAAGAAGGGGGGAGGTCTGCCTTCTCCACCCCTCCTGACCAATGACAATTATGCATCTTGGTCTATTAAGATGAAGGCCTTGCTGCAGAATCAGAGACTGTTTGGGGTGATTGAGAACCCCATCCCTGCAGCGCCAGTGCGTGCTTGGGAGTCACAGGATGTGAAGGCCAGAACGGCTATAATTCTGTGTGTGTCAGACTCTCAGCTTATCCATATACAAGATTTACAGCACGCGAAAGAAGTTTGGGACACGCTGAGGACACATCAGAGAGATGCAGGTTCTTCAGCGTTGCTGTATTTTGAAAAGCTGGCCAACCTGAGGCTTGCACCTGATGGAGATGTACAAGCGCACCTGACGGAAATGAAATATCTGCGCCAACAGATGGTGGAACGCAATTTCCGTCTGCAAGAGGAAGTGTTTTGCTTCATGGTGATAAACAGCCTTAATCGGACTTACAAAACCGTTGCCAGTCAGCTGGGGTCCCTCCCAGCGAATGAATTGACTTCGGAGAGGGTCTATGCAGTTGTGCTTAATGAACAGGACAGACTTGCTGCCCTGGAGGTCAAGGACAGGGGGAGACAAGAACGGAGTTCTGACACCCCCACTGCTACTGCTACTGGAGAAAATGCTGTAGCTTTGAACGTTGTCCGATGCTACAATTGTGGACAGACTGGGCATCTTCAGCGGAACTGCAAGAAGCCACGTCAGAACAAAGGTGCCAAGGCAAGCTCCACGAAGTCTGAGGCATCAGGCAGAAGTCATGCCAAGTCACAGGCGAAGCCTGCAAAGGCTTTGATGCCGAAAGGAACCAAGCCAGAAGTGGAGAACGCTTTTGTCATTGACACGGGCGCCACGGTTCACATGACCCATCACAGAGATTTGTTTTCGTCGTTTAAGAAGCAAAGCTTCGTTGTACAACAAGCCAACGGTCAAGAGCTGAAAGCGACCGGAATTGGAACTGTGTATCTTTTTTTAAAATTCTGAACTTGACTATAAACAATGTTTATTTGGTTCCAGAGTTGAAGTACAATCTGCTCAGCGTTTCGCAGATTGCCAAGAAGGGACTAAAACTGTCCTATGATGATGAATACTGTGAGATCTACAAAGATGGAGAGTTGTATCTTTCTGCCAAAGAGAAAGATGGACTGTATTTGTTGACTTTTGATCAAAGTGATTACATGAATTGTAATTCTAACATGATCTCTTTTGCAGGTGTAGCCAAGAAGAACGCCAAGCAGGTCACCTCGAGGGTCAACAGGGCATTTCAGCGGGTGTATGCTGATGTGATTGGTCCTCTAGCACCATCTAGAGGCAATGCAAAGTATTACCTAATATGTGTTGATTCTTTCACAGGTTTTGTTTGGATTTATCTTTTGGAGAGACCAAAAGACGCCTTAGAAAGGTTTAAAGAGTTTTGTGACAAGGTTAAAAATATGCATGATGCTGACATAGATTGTCTTTGCACAGATGAGAAGCCAATTTTTCTCTTACAGGATTTTCAGAGGTTCCTGAAGAAGAAAGGGATAAGACACAAAATTGCTGCTTCTGAAGAAGCTTGGAAGAGATGTGTCTGTGTTAGGGTGAACAAAGAATTGCAAAAGGGAATGGAGGCGCAATTGCTTAGTTCACATCTGCCACATGAGTACTGGGCTGAGTCGCTAATGTCATTTTGTTATACGTGGTTGAGAAAGTTTTCAAAAGAGTTGGGGAGTTCTCCTTTTGAGAAACTGTTCCACAGAAAACCTTCTGTTGCCCATTTCAAGGTTTTTGGGTCTCATGTGAGGACAGAAGCTCCGGGTGAAGTAAAGAATGCCAGAGGCATTTTGTGGGTTATGAAAAGGGTCTCTACAGAGTAATTTTGTCTGAATCTGGTCAGGTGATTCTCACAAAATTTCTAGAGAGTGCTCCTGAACAGGAGAGAGTGATTGTTCACACATTTCCCACAGGAGATGATGATGATTCTGATTCTGATCATGATGATGTTGATTTTATTGAATTCAGTAGTATTGATGATGACAGCGATAGCTCAGACAGCTCAGTTGTCACAGTCATTGAGAGGAAATCTCACAAAATGACTAGACCCTCAGAGGAGGAGGACGAACCACTGTTTACAATTGGTACTGGTTCTCCAAAGAGTCCAAAGGCTGAACCAGAAAGCAGAGAAGAGCAGCACCTCTTACGTAGGTCTGAGAGAGCAACGAAGGGTGTACCACCCAAGAGGTATTCAAAAGAGTTTGCCAACCTAGCTATTGCATGTGTTGCTGTTGTAAACGACCAAGGTCAGATTGAAGCTGTGTCTGAGTCAGAGACAAAGGCACAACAAAGAGTTGTTAACCGAGGTAATGCAGATGCACTCATTCCTTGGAAGTCACACAACCAGAGAGGTACATTGGTAAAACCAGTGGCGGGTAGTTCCAAGGGTGGAACTGAAACAACAGGGGAATGTTATACATATAACAACTGTTTGTTTTCTTCTCTGGATCAAGCATTGCACGCTGCACGCATTGATTCTTTAGGGGGAGTATGTTACTATAAAGAAGCAATGCGGAAGCAAGAAGCAGCTAAGCCAGCTGCTGCTGGCTGGAAAGCCAGACAGGATGTTTGTGACTGTTGCCATGGCAAGAAAGGGGCAGTCCATAGGCTCTGTGGTTTAACCCACAGCACTACCCGCATCCCAAAAATTAGAGCCACACAATTCATGGTGCTGCTGTTGCACCAAGGTGTAAAAGGAACTGAGTCATGTGCTCCAATAAATAAATAGTGGGAAGGGACAATCTTTAAGAAACACAGTACAATGGTACCTTGGGTTACAGAAGCTTTAGGTTACAGACATTTCAGGTTACAGACTCCGCTAACCCAGAAATATTACCTCAGGTTAAGAATTTTGCTTCAGGATGAGCAGAAATCGTGTTCTGGCAGCGTGGCGGCAGTGGGAGCCCCATTAGCTAAAGTTATGCTTCAGGTTAAGAACAGTTTCAGGTTAAGAATGGACCTCCAGAATGAATTAAGTTCTTAACCCAAGGTACCACAGTATGGAAAAGGGTTGATTATAAACAAAGTAAGTACATTTGGGAGGGGGGAACCCTAAGTAAAGTCCTTTAAAGTGTTGGCTTCTAGCAGGAGTGTGTGTTCTAAGGCTGAAAATCACATTTCGAGTCATCACCATATTAAAAAAAATATGATGGTAGTTTAAAACCCCAACTAGTGTGTTTTTTTAGATACGTAAGGCCAGAAAAAAATCAATTTATGAATCATGATAAATAATGTTAAGTACCTGGAGCCTGGTTCGTTGTCAGAACTTCAGTCTCCTTCCACCTAACTTAATAGCATTGAGGGTAAGTGAGTCAAGATGACGGTTGCTTAAGAGTCAGAAATTGATTTCCCAAATGCAGCTATCTATAAAATCCAGAAAGCACACTTAACTTCCTCTCCTAGGTAGCTGAGCACAGAGGGAGGGGGGGAAATAATAGCCCAAACAAACAGCTTAGACTTAATACTGCTGGGATTGCGGGTGTAGATAATAAATACGACAATGAGACATAGCGGTCCTAATCCATGGAAAAGCTATATGGTTGTGCATTACGTGCCTTCAGGAGAGGGAGGCATTCAGATCTGAAACATACAACGCAAAGAGCCTCAAGACCCTTTCACACAAGCCGGCAGTTGGTGTTGTGGCTCCATTTCCATTTTGTTTTTTCTTCCTGCTGGAAGAGCAGCAGCGTAACCGAACTCCCCATTTTATGGGTGCCACCCACCCCTCGGTGAAATTGGAGCATCAAGGAAATGTGAGCTTCCTGAGCCTTCTCTCCATGCTTCTTAAATTAGACAGCATATCACAGGATTCCAGAGAGCCCTCAGATGTCTCTTGTTAGAATGCCGTCAGGGTTTAAGCGAGTCTGTTTACAGTTGCGCAGGCCAATCGCTTTCACATGATAGTTGTGTTTTCTTGTTTCCGTTTTATGCCTTCTGCTTTTAACCCACTCCTGTGACGTACGGAATGCCATTACCATCTGGGGTGTGTGTGTGTGTCAATTTGTTGTGGAAGTGGATTACATTTGGCCTTTTCTGAGCTATATTCCTCATAGCAATCTACAACACCTCTCTGGTATATTCCACCTCAACTCCCACACGTGCTCATAACCCCAACTAGAACTAGAACTCACCCCTGGCAGCAAACACTGTTGGTATAAGGTAACAACTATTGGAAAGGCAAAAGTGACATGATAAATTTTAATAGGTGGCACAGGTGTGGGGAATTATGTGTGGGAAATTTGTTAGGGACATGCCAATCGCTGTGGTAAATATGTCTTTGGGCATTTCTGATGCCACTGGTGTATATTGTATGAGCAGCTGCCCCTCCAGCAATTGGTTAGACTAGAATTGGGGGAGTCCGCTGTGAAGCCTGTCACTGAGTGACCTTGGTTCAGTCACTATCTTGCAGCCTAACACACCACACAGGGTTGTTGTAAGGGGGATATCAAGGGATGTGTATGTTACCTTGAGCATCTTAGAGGAAGACCAGGATATAAATGCAATCATAAATAAATACTAAAGCAGATTACTCTATCTGAAAAATCAATTAAGGCTTGTACATAAATGGCTCCGAAACATTTCAAGCAATCCCCTCCCTGCAAGGTAACAGTACAATCAATTACAGTGTATCTCGAGTTACAAATGCCTCAGGTTACAAACTCCACTAACCTGGAAGAGTTACCTCAAGTTGAGAACGTTGCCCCAGGATAAGAACGGAAATTGTGTGCTACCAGCGCAGCGACAGCAACAGGCCCCATTAGCGAAAGCACACCTCAGGTTAAGAACAATTTCAGGTTAAGAACGGACCTTACGGAACGAATTAAGTTCGTAACTAGAGGTACCACTG
This sequence comes from Podarcis erhardii, assembly GCF_964252035.2. Taxonomy (NCBI): domain Eukaryota; kingdom Metazoa; phylum Chordata; class Lepidosauria; order Squamata; family Lacertidae; genus Podarcis; species Podarcis erhardii. The sequence continues at coordinate 111,587,945 of NC_138497.1, read as the reverse complement.
TAGTCATTTTCTCTAGACTAAAACTGCATATTATGATAACTTGTATAGATTTTTCTTCCATTGTTAAGGAACTGTTCCATGCGCTTCTGAAGGCCTGGCAGTTGGATTGTGATTTGGAACCCAATGTGTTTTGACATGTGGTTCCTCATTGGCTAGGGATATGGTTACTGCAATAATAATAATAATAATAATAATAATAATAGGGAAGCGGGTGGCGCTGTGGGTAAAACCACAGAGCCTAGGACTTGCCAATCGTATGGTCGGCGGTTCGAATCCCCGCGGTGGGGTGAGCTCCCGTCGTTCGGTCCCAGCTCCTGCCCGCCTAGCAGTTCGAAAGCACTCTTAAGTGCAAGTAGATAAATAGGTACCGCTTTATAGCGGGAAGGTAAACGGCGTTTCCGTGTGCTGCGCTGGTGCTGGCTCGCCAGCTGCAGCTTCGTCACGCTGGCCACATGACCTGGAAGTGTCTTCGGACGGTGCCGGCTCACGGCCTCTAGAGCGAGATGAGCACGCAACCCTAGAGTCGGACACGACTCAGGGGTACCTTTACCTTTTTAATGATGATGATGATGATAATAATAATAATAATAATAATAATAATAATAATAATAATAATAATAATATTCCCCTTGTCCTAAGGTCCCAGGGCAGGTTATAACCAGTTGGTGAAAACAGTTTAAAAACTTACAATGACAGAAAATAATAGCAAATAAAAAGTAACAAAGGATTTTATAATTACTTATATTACACTAAAACTTCCAATCTTTCTGCAGTATATAACAGCTGTTTTCTAAAAATATATTTCTCTTCTTGGTTCAGGAAGATGTATATATACCATCCAAGGACTGACTTAAAACTTTCTTCATCTATCAAAGTTGATACACTGAAAAATGTAGCTTTTGAGTTTTTTGAGCTGATGTTCAGGATAGTGATTGCTGCTTCGTTGTAGGCATCTATTCTCTCCTTAGTGATCATTTTACTGCTTTCTTTCCCACTAGTGGAATGGTGAACATTTAAAGGCAAACCTACCCAGTTTGCACTTTCTGAAACAAATCACAAACCCAAACACAGCCATCTGCCCAAATTTGCACGCCTCTGAATTTTGCAATTCTTTAGCTAATTAATGTGTACCAAAATGCATATATACTGGGACGCAGGTGGCACTGTGGGTAAAACCTCAGTGCCTAGGGCTTGCCGATCGCATGGTCGGTGGTTCAAATCCCCGCGGCGGGGTGAGCTCCCATCCTTCGGTGCCAGCTCCCTAGCAGTTCTAAAGCACCCTTAAGTGCAAGTAGATAAATAGGTACCGCTTTATAGCGGGAAGGTAAACGGTGTTTCCGTGTGCTGCGCTGGTGCTGGCTCGCCAGATGCCACTTAGTCACGCTGGCCACGTGACCCGGAAGTGTCTCCGGACAGCGCTGGCCCCCAGCCTCTTAAGTGAGATGGACGCACAACCCTAGAGTCGGACACGACTGGCCCGAACGGGCAGGGGTACCCTTTTAAAATGCATATATTAGGGTAAAGTGGGCATGGACATGCATATATTTCTGAAAGCAGCATACTAAAATGTGTCATATTAGGGTGAATTGCTTTGCAAAACTGGGTATATTAAGCAAAATTCCCTTCGGGATTCAGTGGTACCTCTGGATGTGAACAGGATCCGTTCTGGAGCCCTGTTCGCATCCTGAAGTGAATGTAACACGCAACTGAGCGTCTGCGTGTGCACAGGTCATGTTTTGCCGCTTCCGCGCATGCGCATGACGTTATTTTAAGTGTATGCACGAGCGGTGAAACCCGGAAGTAACGCGCTTCGTTACTTCCGGGTCGCTGCGGAGCGCAACCCGAAAATATTCATCCTGAAGCTACTTCAACCCAAGGTATGACTGTAATTAATGTGGAGACACACAACAGTGGCTTCTCTGCAGTGGCACCCTGACTTTGCAATACTCCCCCTGCCCTAGAGCTATGACTATCTGCACTGCTTTCTATATTTTGATATCAGGTCACCTGAATATGTTTTACACATTGAGGTTCAGTTGTTTTCATATCACATGCAAGTGTTTCCTCTTTTTTGTTTCTAAGGGTTCCGGTATTTTATAGCTCTATTTGATAATATTTATTATGTTTACTTTATGGGATGCACTTTGTTTTACTCTCTAGTGTGCATCATAAGAGGCTCCCTTGGGAAGAAAGTTGATTCAGAATGGAAACAAACAAACAGATATGGAAAGTGAGCTTAGCTCTACAGCCTTTACCTAAAAACCTCCTGCTTTCTCTTTCCTTCCAGCCTGGTTGAAAGAGCACACAGTAATCAGATTAGATTAAACTGAGGTCATGGAAAGAAATCACTTTGTAGCAAACTGGACCCTTTTACCAAATACAGTGGTACCTTGGGTTAAGAACTTAATTCGTTCTTAACCTGAAACACCACTTTAGCTAATGGGGCCTCCAGCCGCTGCGCGATTTCTGTTCTCATCCTGAAGCAAAGTTCTTAACCCAAGGTACTATTTCTGGGTTAGCGGAGTCTGTAACCTGAACCATCTGTAACCTGAAGCGTCTGTAACCCAAGGTACCACTGTACAGCAATAAAAAATGGCTATTGTAAAATATAAATCATGGCCTTAAAAATGTTTTGAAATCTGGTCATCTCAATTTTGGGGAAGTGGTGCAGGAAAAACAACTTACTCCTTAACTTAAAGAAAACAAAAGAGATTATTGTGGACTTTAGGAAATGTAAATTGAATATTCAGCCACTTATTATTGAGGGGAAGTGCGTGGAACAGGACTCGGTGTTTCGATTTCTGGGAAAGGTGTTGAGAGATAACCTAACCTGGGGAGAAAACAGCAAAGACCTGATGAAGAGAGCACAGCAGAAGTTATATTTTCTGAGAAGCCTCCAGAAAAATAATCCCTCAAAGGACCTGTTGATGGCATTTTACCATAGTACTGTTGAGAGTGTATTAACTTATGGTCTGTGTGTGTGGTTTGGGAGCTGCACAGTCAGGGAAAAACAATGCTGTCCAGGGTTGTAAAGACTGCGAAGAGAATAATTGGGTGCACTCTTCCCACCTTGGGTCAAATCTATGCTACCAGGTTCCATAAGAAAGCTGCAGAGATAGTGCAGGATAGTGCTCACCCCGGAAATGATCTCTTTCAGCTTCTGCCTTCTGGAAGAAGGTACAGGGTTATAAAGACTAGGACTAGCCGCCTGGGAAAAAGTTTCTATCCAAATACGATTTTGGTTTTAAACGCAGTGTAAGGTAGACTCTGTGGGAGTATATTGTATTTAATCATGGGGTATCAGAGTTTTTAGGGGGCTAACCAGGCTGGGATAGCTGGGATAGCAGGCTTGTTGGTTTTTGAATGTCTGATGTAGATGTTTTCAATTCTGTTGTTCTTTATGGGACAACGACAATAAAGATTATCGTATCGTTTTTATTGAGCCCAGTCAGCAGAGTGTGAGACTCTTAACCTAAGGGTTGTGAGTTCCATATTGGGCAAACGATTCCTGCATTGCAGGGAGTTGAGCTAAATGATCCTCATGGTCCCTTTCAATTCTACAATTCTATGATTATAAGACCCTTTCTTTGCTCCTATTTTCATTACACCAGTATTGTTTGGTTGTTATGAGTGGTGGGAGAGATGCTGGGTGGCCAGGATTCAAACCCCCAGCTCCACTGGGTGACCCTGGGCTAGTCATACTCTTTCTTCATCTAAACAGGCCTTCTCTGCAGTGTCTACCCATCTATGGAATGCTCTCCCCAGGGAAGTTTGCCTGGCAAAATACTTTCTAACCAGCCTTTGGTTGATCTTATTGACACCCAACACCCTTTTAGAATGTGGCTTGGGGGGCAGGTAATTGGGTTATTGCTTTTGGTTTGATTTTATATGTTGTGGTCTTGTTGTGAACCGCCCTGAGACCTCTGGGTATAGGGCGGTGTATAAGTTGAATAAATAATAAAATAATAAATTACTTCACCTCACCGTGAGGGTTGCTATGACATTAGGAACAGAGAGGGGGAGTAGCCCTGTTTGCCACCTTGCACTCCTTGGGCGAATTGTGAGATACATAAATGTACTGTCATAATAAGTAAATAATACATTTTGTCAAAAACTCCTAATCAGGGCTTTTGTTTTTAGCTGGAACACACTGGAACGCAGTTCCGGCCCCTCTCAGCTTGGTGGCGTTCATGGTGAGTTCTGGAACCTCTCTTTTTTAAAGAAAAACATCACAGCTCCTAATCTTGTTTTTTTATATATATTTTTTTAAAAAAATCTTATCAGCATATAGTCCATGATAGTTGGGTCTTTTTGTCTGAGATGTGTATAGCACACAGGATAATTACTGCAGGCTTCAATTTTCTGGTGAATTTCTCATTTCCAATTTTGTTGGTATCTGGTTTCTGTTGCTCTGCTGTTCCTGAGGTCAGTGTGTCACGTGAGCAATTTCATAACTGAGCACACAGGCTGAAAGATTTGCCCCCCAAAATTTATTGTAGGGTCATCAAAAATGCTGGGGCCAAACAACCTCGAGTATACGTTGGGGGGGGGAGTATTTATGTGATGCAGCCTCTGGAAGGGCTAAATGAGCTGGGCCTGCGTCGCACTCCCTGAACAAAAAGGCTCAGTGGCATGGAAAGCAAGCTTACACAGGATTGGTTCCTTCCAGCCTTCTGGGGTTTTGTGTGTGTTTTCAAAACTCTTATAAAATAAGAAAACAGTTGAGAAGAAACAGCATGAATTATACATTCCTGAGAAGCAGAAAATTATACGCTCTAGGAGATATTCAGCTACCTGCTATGGAAATAGGACGGAGAGAAAGCATAAATTAAGTAGTGTCTAGGGTGGAGGTAGAAAACGAAAATATGTTCCATCTTCCATTCCAGAAGAAACATTATATATTTTAATTTCACAAGCCTTGTGCCTCTCTGCCATCCTAGTTGTTACTGACGCCAAATTACATAAGAAATTAAGATAGGCAAAATTCAATTTACGTCTCAAATTGTCAGTTCTCTGATTACTTTGGACCAGTTCCATGAAATACTGTGTGTTCCAAGTACATAGTCAAGAAGAATACAAAACATTCCTGTAGAATATTGGAGGGGGGAGGGGGCACCAGCACAAGCTCCATTTCTTGCAGATTTAAACTGAGATACTGCCAAATATTGCAGCTCTCTGATGAAAGTCAGGGACAATGGATTTTGCAATTAGGTTGTTTTCAGATCCGTCTGCAGTCCTCATCACTCAATCTCTCCTCAATTAAATGAGATATAAAAGCTTTCGAGCCATCACAAGTGATGAAACCTAATTTCTTACCGTTCAAACAGAATGAGCTTTGCAGTAAAAGTCACTAAAGCAGCCATGCTGATGTTTGACAACTGAGGGCTTTGTCCCAGCAACAGAATGGACTATTTTAAATATTTTCTTCCATCTAGAAATAGCCACAGGCCCAACTCAAGACATTTTGTCACTTCAAATGGAGCCCAGATATGATCACTATCTCCCCAAAACACTCTCTCTCTCTCTCTCTCTCTCTCTCTCTCTCTCTCTCTCACACACACACACACACACACACACACACCCATCACTTAAAATCTTGTAGCACCATTCAGACACCAAAGCCTGCTTCCATCTGCTTCCGTCTCATGATACTGCCTGAAACAGGTTATTCCGCTCTACTATTATAAAACTCTTTTCGTCACCAAAATAAGCCGAGGTAGCCTAGCATAACAAAGAGCAGCAGAAGTCAAAAGGGGAAATGGTTTTGTAGCTAAAGAGGTTCAAGAGTCAGGAAGGTTTAGATAAAGCTATAGCTTTTACAAACAATCCCTTTGCCATGCAATAAATGGGCTGGTTTCACTCTGTTATTATGGAGGTTTCAGATGTCGTCCCTCAAGCACAGCTTCTGTGTTGTGGATAACACATTAGCCTGGCATTTACTCAGAAACATTTTGTCTCAGAGCAAAAAGTGGTTCTTTCTCCAGTTAGTGTCTCCATTGTGTGGAAAGTGCCAAGCAGGATACAGGGGTTAACCCCAAACCAGAAAGGCCCCCAGACTCTCAGCTTGCTTTCTTTCTTTTTAAGTAGGCCAATAGGGCCATTTTTAAAAGAAAGTTGGGAAGTAAAGACTGGGGCAACAATCTGAAGGCTGCAGATACAGAGAAACTGCTGTTGATTTAAAAAAAACACACACACTTAATTACTGCTCCTAAGCAATCAGAATAAGCAATGCTGACAACCGCAAGCTGGAATTTGGGGTGCAAGGGGAGAGCTCCCATAGCAGCGGGGGGACGGACGGACGGGGACTCATTCTTGCTCTTAGCCTGACCTTGGATTAAGGAGGATAGTCCAAGCTGTGCACTGACAGGTATATTTGTACAGGCACATTCCACCTACATTATTTCATTCGCTCCCCAAGAGTGCTGCCTTTTACAACATAAAACAGAATTGGCTGCCTCTGGTATGTTTTACCTGGAAGTAACTCCCTTGAAATAAACTAGGCTTCCTTCTTACTGAGATAAAGGGTGACATTGCAGTCACCCTCCTCTGATTTTCCATGACCCCCTACACAGCCACAACTCGTCGGCTTGTCATCTCTGGACTGTTCTTTATTACTATACAGTAACTGTAAGAGAACAATATAAAACACGAAATGAACTGGCAAAAAGACCTTATAGCTTTGTCAATGTAAGGTTCCTATAGACTGTGCTTTAACACAAGGATACTTTTCATTTATCCAGGATGGCAAAATGTGTTGCTTGTTGTTGTGAAGATGAAATGGGAGGGGAAGAAAATACACAACAGCTCTGTGATGTAGGTTAGGCAAAGTAAAGATATGTATGTGAGCAGCAGGCAGGTAGGGGAAGCAGGGGGTTCAATCTACATACAGAGAATTGGACCCAAGAAATCTAGTCTGTATTCCTGGTGCCAACTGTCGCAGGTATCCAAACAGTACCTGTAACCAGGGAATGTGGTGAATTCAATTCAGTTTGAGCATTATTGATGGAAGTGCACATTCTATAAAAATGCAAGCTGAAACCCAACTCTCTTTCAAAATTTGCACTTTTCTCTAACCAAATGATGTCTACTAAAAACATGTATATTAGGAGAAATTGCTTGCAAAAAAAATGGTATGTGGAGACAGGAATGCAAGAATGAAAAAATGAGAAACTGATAGAAACTGAAATTGTCATATTCCTCCCTCCATACCTATGGCATCATTAGTAAGAACTGCCCCTGGCCACAACCACACCATTTTGTGAATTATTGTTGTATTATCTTTGATTCTGTTCTTTTTGGCAACCTTTTTGGGAGCATTTTCTGAACATCATTAAGGGGCAAGAAATTGTTACTTAATTGCTACATGAGCATGTTTGGAGAGGGCATTTGGAGATTCTACCTTATGCTCCAAAATACCGTATTTTTCCGTGTATAAGACTAGATTTTTTTTTCCTTTAAAAATAATGTCCAAAATTTGGGGGCGTCTTATACATGGATAGATATCCCCCTAATTTATTAAATTGGAGTCCCCAAAAATGGGGGTGTCTCATACATGGGGGTGTCTTCTAGACAGAGAAATATGGTACTGTAGACCTGTCCTGTTTCCTGGGACACCACTGAGGTAATAAAATGCACATTCAGAGCTAGCACTCATTTTAAAAACTGAATATCAGGGTGATCTGTACTAACGAATATGATCTCCAAACTTCATTTGAATAGGCTCACAAACAGACTAAGCTATTTCACATCCCCAATGAGGAAACTGCTCGGCTTATTCTGAGCCAATCAAATTGATTTGCAGGGCTGGCTGAGCCATTAGACAGAATGAGGCAGCTGCCTCAAGCAGCTGGATTTGAAAGGGCAGCAACTTGCTTGTTATTTCACTTGTTTTTATTTATTTATTACTCCCCAGAGAGGCACTTGTGGAATTTCCTGCCTTGGGCACCAGAATAAATTAGTCAGATTTGGGTACAATGCGCCTTGATCTGAGGTAGAAGGTTCATTTGCTATTCAGCCTCAGGCAGCAAAATGTCTTGAGCTGGCCCTATTGATTTGGACAGTCACGTCTCACTCTTAAAACCACTGGTCCACTCTTGCAGCACCTTGAAATGCAACAAGAGGCATTGCTTGCATTTAAGTTATTAAAATTATGCAGCAAAACCTCATAATCTACTCAGCTCCAAAACAGCTGGCATCAGCATTCACCCCCACTCACAGAGTTCAACATGCCACACATAGAGAAAAAAGTAAGCATGCCGATCAACCTATTCCACTGAACCTCTTTTGCTAATATTTATTGTGCTTTTTTTAAAAAGTCCCTTCTGGGCACCTGCCCAGGTATATATTGTAGTACGACTCATGCAACACGTTTGTGACTAATATACACACAAGCAAATCAGTCTCTTAAGCTTAAGCCAAGAAATAGTATTCTCTATGAAATTGAATATCAATACACTTATCAAGGCCTTGAGATTAGACCGCTGAAGAAGCCTGGAAAACTACTTTGGGAGTGTTCTACCTGCAAGCCCCAGTAAAAGGGCCCCATCGGGGGTGAACCGCGGCCTCTTGATTACTTGGACTGCCAGGGCAAAACAGGTGCGAAACGTCGGCATCCTGTCTACAACTCCATTAACATCCATCTACAACTTCACTAGCATCTCTCGGTATTGTGAACAACACCGAACTTACCTCTTGTTGGTATCTTCATGAACTTACATAAAAAGAAAGAAAACAAAAGACTGAGTTAAGCATTTGAAAAATCCATTGAAATCAGACATTATAAGTTCATCTTAGACTGGGTAGTTTACAAGTTTCTGTGGCTTTGCACAAAACTTTGTATTTTTCTCAGAAGATTGATGAAGAATGTATAATTATTTTGGTGATTGTTGTGTGTATATTAGTCACCAACGTGTTGCATGAGTCTATCAGCAGCACAGGTTGCATTTTTCTAGCAGGTATATATTGTAAGCAAAACTCGCAAGTTACACACAAGTGCATAAACAACAGTGTGTACATGCATTTGGTGCTCAGAAATATGTTTCTAAGTACAAACATGACATCTGAAACAGCTCCTGTGCCTGGAAGGCAACGCTGTTGCGATTCTCACTGATTCTGACCTTCTTACATATTCTTTGGCCAAGGGATTGGAAAGAAAAGCAGACTCATCTTTTTCTCTCGTTGGTGCAATGCGAATATCAGCACTTGAGGGTAATCCAGTCCCTAAATCCCACATCAAGGGAAGGAACACGAAGAGAATTTTTTTAATTTGACACAGACAAGTGGAGATGTGTGCATAAATAGGCAAGGTGAATCCCTTCCCGAGAACTAAAGAGTCAGAATCAAGGATGGACCGTTCCTGAAGCATCTCCACAGTGAAATATTTCAGCTATGAACCATGCTTGAATGCAATTTATCTTCTTTAAGTAGCCCCTGTCCTGTCCCCTCCCCTCTGCAAAGAGCCAGCCTGCCTCTGTTTCAAAGGTGACTGCCCATATGGGGTGGGCTGTATCATAGCTCAGAAGCAGAATGCATACAAAAAATCCTGGGTTCAGACACAATGTGCTGGTCCCGGGGGGGGGGGGTTACTGTGAGGCGTGGTCAGAGTCTGGTCCTGGGCCAAGGGTCTGGAGACTGTCCACCAAGGGCGAAGCGGGGTCCAAAGCAAGAAGCCAGGCGTGGTCAGGAACTCCGGAAAAACAGGTCTGGGTGCTGGCAAAAACAGGTTTCCAATGTCGTTGCTCCTGCAACCTGGGACTGGGCTGACTCCTCTGGGGCCTAGGGCGGTCCCGGCCCACAGGTGATTCGCCTCTCCTGGCCTTAAGGCGAGCAATCTTCCTGAGAGAACCTAGTTCCCTCTGCCTCTCTGTCCTGAGCCTCTGCAGCTCAGGAGAGGCTGGAGGGTTACTGGACCCAGAGGCAGCCTCACCTTCTCCTGACAGAGCTGGGAGAGGAGCACCTGCAGGCAATGGGCCCTCAATCACCTCCGGAGCCAGAGTGGATTCATCTGGTGTCTGCTTCTGAGGATCCAGCACAGGTGAGGGCCTTCAGACTCAAGGCCCTGCCCCGGCGCAGCCGGCCCTGGAGGCGGGAACTCCTGTGCAGGCTTGGGATTCCTCCAGTTCAGCCTCTGAATCAGATTCCCAGGCCATCACACACAAACACCTTCAGGTAGGAGTGGGAAAGACCTTTTCCTGAGACCCTGGAGAGCCAGTCTGTGTAAATCAGGGATGCAGAACTGGATCTGGATCCTTCCATTGCCCAACTCCTGTGGGTCAACAGTGATATTGTGGGTGAGGCCACCCACCTGTCAATCACCATTATGACACCAGATGACCATTTCAAAGGGGCTCATTCTTGGCATCCATCAGCTGATGATTACTGTGACAGAGCTGCTTTGAAGTCCATTTGTAGGTGCAGTATGGAGTTAAAACTGCACCTGAAAACACATTTGCCATCTGTCATGGCTGCTTTAGCTGAGATTCCTGCAATGCAGAGGGTTGGACCTGATGATCCTTGGGATCCCTTCCAACTCTACGATTCTATGATGGTATGATTTTTCCCTCTGCAGACTTCCGGTCGGCGCCAGCGTTTGATGGCGGTCCTAGCCTCGAGCTCCGAGGCAGGACTGCTCCGTAAGTTCGGGTCTTACCCGCTACGGCAAGCGGGGGACCCCTAAAATCACAGGCGCTGAAGCCTGTGAGCAAGGAGATTCGGTGGGCACCTTTGCGCCCCCCCGGCATCGTGAAAGAGCCTTTTTAAAGGCTCCGGAGCGGCATCGGGGTGAGCGCGGTGCTGAGGATCGCTACCCAGCTTACGGAGTGAAGCCGCGTCGCCATTAACGGAGAGCGCCGATTCCTTTCTGAAACTAAAGATTGGCAACAACAATACCCGTGAGTAAGAACGCAAAATTAAAAACGGGACTTAAAAATCTAGAAGATTTGGCTGAAAACGGGAAGGCAAAAATTAAGGAAGTCAGCCTCCCGGATCTGCATGATTAACGGAGCAATGAAAGACTGAGCTGTGATTAAACGGACTTTCCTTTTAACTCTTATTAAACCAGACATCGAAAGGATCTCCCCCCTGTAGTGCAGGAGAAGGGGGGGAGGAAACAGAATTAATTTAACCTGCAAAAGAAAGGGATAAGGAATAAAAAACCTCTGCTGCTGACACTTCTGGTCAGGCTGCCGGAGCAGCGATCGCCTGAAAAAGGAACTGTCAAGTGAGCTGTCAAAAGACAGTGGTTACAAAATAAGACTTATTTGAAACATATTAACGGGACTTTGGTGGATTACAATTTTAATAGTAAAGTGCTACAAATTAAAGACTCTTAGTGGGACTTTTGCCTTTGGACTTTCTGTTTCTTTGTTGTGGGTGCCTTTGGATGGTTACAATTGCCTCCTCTAGAGGGCTTCAGTTGTATTACGGTGTATCCAGCGGGATTTTCCACTTGCAACTTTCCTGTGTGAATGACCTTGAGTTATGAGCAACCCGCCAGAAGAAATTTCAACAAGAAGTAAAACAAAGCAGGCTCAAAAACAAGCTCAAAAAAGAGGTTCTTTATCAGGAGCAGCAGCTGCACAAGAAAAAATAACAGCAGCATCAATGGAGTCAATGACACAGGCTCTGCTCAAAATAAATCAGTCATTAGAAGTACTCACCAAGCAATCTGCAGAACTTACTAAACAGTCTACAGAGAACTCTAAGAAATTGACGGAGCTGACAACAAGACTAGACCTGAACACAACAACAATCTCATCTAATACAGATTCTATAAACCGTTTGGTTCAAGAGTCTACGGAAACAAGGAGAATAGCTGAGAGTGCTAGGTCTACTGCCGAAGAAACCAAAGGAAAGTTTGCGCCTATTGCAAAAAAAGTACATGAACATGATACAGCATTAGCCCTACTAGAACTGGAAAGGAAAAGCAAGAACCTGAAATTAAGACTGGTTCCAGAAGAGGAAGAGGACAAGCTTGGGGAATTCCTCACAGATAAATTTCAAGATTTTTGGAATGATGAGTTAGATGGAGAAGAAGATGAATTTGTGATAACCTCAGCCTTTCGGATTGGCAGGAAGCAAGGGAAGAAGCCAAGAGACTGTTTAATTACCTTGGGATCAAAGGAACAAAGAGACAAAATACTGAACCTACATTTCCAGAAGGCCTTGGTCATTAAAAATTCTCAGATCCAGATTTTCAAGGATATTCCTAAATATTTTTTGGAGGTTAGATCTCAATTTAAAGAATTAGTTGATCTACTTAAACAGAATAATATCCCATTCAGGTGGGAATTTCCACAAGGGTTGTCCTTTAACTTTAAAGGGAAGAAAATTAAAATAAAAACAAACCAGGATAAAGAACTCTTTTTGGAAAGAAATCAAGAGGATCTTCAGAAAGGAACTGTTAGTGAGGGGGAAGTACCGGACATTTCAAATCTATCATTTGGACTGAACCGAGCACCGACCAAGGAGGAACAACAACTTGGTGCAGTCGGTGGAAGAGCTACCCAGTAACAAAAATGTCTCTGCAACTCTTCAGCTGGAATTGTAATGGTTTGAACCACCCTCGAAAAAGGGGTCAAGTATTCCATCTATTAAAGAAGGAACATCTAGATGTAATCTGTCTACAAGAAACTCACATTGCCAGGACACATAGAAAACTTTTAACAAATAAGAGATTAGGACAAGAATTTATTTCATCAGATAGAGTTAAGAAAAGAGGAGTTGTGATCTATGTCAAGGAAAAATTTGAACCAAAACTGATCTTTAAGGATGACCAAGGAAGATACCTGGCAGTGGAAATTCAAATTCATGGAGAAAAGATTTTGATTGTTGGAGTATATGCACCAAATGAGGGGAAGGCTGAATTCTTCAAGAAGTTGCATGAGACTTTAATGGACTTTTTGGACTTTAAAATTATAATGATGGGTGACATGAATGGAGTTGTCTCCACAAACATGGACAAGGCCCAAAGACAAATAATATCTAATGATGGAAGACTACCAAAGACATTCTTTGAACTGACTGACACTATGGACCTGATTGACATTTGGAGAACTAGGAACCCTCTGGAAAGGGAGGGGACCTTCTTCTCTGAAGCAAAAATGACATGGACTAGAATTGATCAAATATGGACTTCTAGTAATCTGGCATCAAAAGTTAAAAAAATAGAAATCTGCCCAAAGACCTGTTCTGACCACAATGCTGTCAAGATGGAAATGAAACTGACAACAGCTGGAACCTTTAGATGGAGAATGAATGACACTCTCTTTGGAGATGAAGAAATTTGTAAAAAGGCTCAAAAGACACTTAAAGACTACTTCGAGATTAACCTGAGATCAGACACTGAAAAAAGAGTTATTTGGGATGCAAGTAAAGCCGTGATGCGTGGCTTCCTAATACAACAGAATTCAATAAAGAGGAAAAAACAGAATGAGAAGAAAGAGAAAATTTGGAATCTAATAAAAGAAGGGGAGAAGAAATTGAGATCTAAGCCTAAATCTCAAGAGATACTAAGAGAAACAAAATTCTATCAAACACAATACATGGAATTGATGAATCAGGAAATAGAATGGAAAATTAAACAAATGAGACAAAAGACTTTTGAGTCCGCAGATAAATGTGGGAAGCTACTGTCTTGGCAATTGAAAAAGAGGCAAAAATTGAATACAGTGACATCACTCGAAGTAGATGGGAAGTCTATTAATAAACCAAATGAGATAAGTAATTGTTTTCAAAGTTTCTTCAAGAAATTATACAGACAAGGGCCAAAAAACGAACAGGAGATAGAAGAATTTATTGGAAAATACGGCTTACCAAAAATCTCTGAAAATAATAGAAGGAGTTTAAATGAGAAAATTACAGATCAAGAAATAGAGAGCGCCATTCAGGATATGCAGCTGGGAAAATCACCAGGACCAGATGGACTAACTGCGAGATACTATAAAGCACTGAAGGATTGGTTAATACAACCATTGAAAGAAGTTTGCAATCAAATTTTGGAAGGGAAAAAGGCTCCCGAATCGTGGAAGGAAGCATTCATCTCACTTATACCGAAGACAGAAACTGAGAAACATCAAGTTAAGAATTACCGCCCTATATCACTCTTGAATGTGGATTATAAAATTTTTGCAGACATTTTAGCAAAAAGATTCAAAAAAGTTTTGTTAGAGGAGATTCACAGGGACCAAACTGGCTTTCTACCAGGCAGGCAATTGTCAGACAATGTGAGGAATATTATAGACATTTTAGAACTTCTGGAAACTGACATAAATAGAAAAGCTGTTTTGATTTTTGTGGATGCAGAGAAAGCCTTTGACAACATTTGTTGGAGCTTCATGAAGAGGAATCTCCAAGGGATGGGGGTAGGCAAAAACTTTGAAAATGGTATAAGTGCAATTTACTCTGAGCAAAAGGCCAAACTAATTGTAAATGGTATGGTTATGGACGAAATTCCAATAGAGAAAGGGACACGACAGGGATGCCCAATTTCCCCTCTATTGTTTATATCGGTACTGGAGGTTTTCCTAAATATGATTAGAAGAGACCAGCTGGTTAAAGGTATACAGGTCGGAACTAAACATTATAAGTTAAGAGCATTTGCAGATGATCTAGTCTTGACATTACAACAGCCAGAAACCAGTACAAAAAGAGTTTTGGAACTTATTGAAATATTTGGTCAGGTAGCAGGTTTTAAATTAAATAAACATAAGACAAAGGTGTTGGAAAAAAATCTCACGGTGGGGGAAAAAGATAGTTTTCAAAGAGAAACTGGTTTGGAAATTACTAAAAAGGTAAAATATCTGGGGGTGAATTTAACATCTAAGAATGTGAACCTATTTAAAGACAATTATGAGAAATGCTGGGCCGAAGTGAAGAAAGATTTCGATATATGGTCAAGATTGAGACTTTCCTTGTTAGGCCGAATTGCTGTTATCAAGATGAATGTATTGCCGAGATTGTTGTTTCTGTTCCAGACATTGCAAATTTTAGATAAGATGGACTGTTTCAAGAAGTGGCAGAAAGATATATCTAAATTTGTCTGGCAGGGCAAAAAACCCAGAATAAAATTTAAGATTTTGACTGATGCAAAGGATAGAGGGGGCTTTGCCCTGCCGGACTTAAAACTTTATTATGAAGCAGCGGCTTTTTGCTGGCTGAAACCATGGCTACTTCTTGAGAATACAGACATTCTGGACCTGGAAGGTTATGATAATAGTTTTGGTTGGCATGCATATTTATGGTATGACAAGGTAAAGGTACATAGAAATTTTAAAAACCATATTGTTAGGAAAGCATTGTATAATGTATGGAATCGATATAAAGATTTGCTTGAAAGTAAAACCCCCAGGTGGTTGTCACCAATGGAAGCCAAGGCGGTAAAAAGACTGAACATGGATACAGAGTGGCCAAAATATTGTGAAATTATAGAATATGATGGTGAAAAGTTGAAACTACAGAGTTTTGAGAAATTGAAACCTAAAGTTCGAGATTGGTTACATTATTTCCAGATCAATGAAACTTTTAAGCAGGACAGAAAACTAGGATTTCAGAAGGAGAGGTCAAAGTTAGAAACAGAATTGCTAGAACCCAATACCAAGAATTTGTCTAGAATGTATAATCTGCTGCTAAAATGGAATACACAGGATGAAACGGTTAAATCAGCTATGATTAAGTGGGCACAGGATATTGGTCATGATATTATGTTTGCTGACTGGGAGCAGTTATGGACCACAGGTATTAAATTTACGGCATGCAGTGCCCTGAAAGAGAACATAATGAAAATGATCTATAGGTGGTACATGACTCCAGTCAAGCTTGCAAAGATATATCATTTGCCCAATAACAATTGTTGGAAGTGCAATGAATGTGAAGGAACTTTTTATCACCTTTGGTGGACCTGCCCAAAGATTAAGGCCTACTGGGAAATGATCTATAATGAAATTAAGAAAATCCTTAAGTGGACATTTGTAAAGAAACCGGAGGCTTTTCTCCTGGGCATGGTCGGCCAATTGGTACCAAAGAAAGATAGGACCTTTTTTATGTATGCAACAACAGCAGCAAGAATCCTTTTGGCGAAGTATTGGAAGACTAAAGAATTACCTACTCTGGAAGAATGGCAGACCAAGGTGACTGAATTTATGGGATTGGCAGAGATGACCGGCAGAATTCGTGACCAGAAGAAAGAGACAGTGGAGGAGGACTGGAAAAAATTTAAAATCTATCTTAAAAATTGTTGTAAAATTTCGGAATGTTAAGATGTCAAGGGATTGGATACAAAGAATTACAGCTATAAATTGAAATTTATAAAATAGAATTTTTTTTAAAGAGAATTAAATATAAAAATGGGATGAAGAATTGCTAAAAATTTTTAAAATTTGGATGCAGGGAAGGGGAGGTTTGGGGAAGTCGTGTTATGTTTATTTGTTTTTTGTTTATGTTGTAAAATCAATAAAAATTATTTTAAAAAAAAAAAAAAGATTTTTCCCTCTGCATGCTGGCAGGCGGAAAATGTGCGTTCGCAGACAGATGGAGTCTAACTGTGGCAGCAACTGGATTTCAAAGGGGGTCGCTCTCAGCCCCATCAGCTGATCAGCACTGAAAGCAAGACCCCACTGGCTACATTACAGAGTTTTCAATGGGGAGTTCCCTAATGCAGATGATCCCAACCACGCCTCTACCTTTTCCCATACCTGATGTCACAGATGAGTCACTAGTTGGGTCTGCAGTCCAGAGGTGCCCCACTGCTGGAGATGAAGCCAAAGGACCAATGATCCTTTGTTGCAGAAGGCAGCTTCTCCTCTGCCTGCACTTTCAGGATATTGGATTGAAGATAACTGAGTTTGCCCTGCTCCTCCGCAAAGGTTAAACAGCAAGGATAACTTGGTGGATCTGACTGCCGTTTGACAGTCAGCCTGTGAATAGCATACTGGGGTCTATTCATATTGGATGAAGGTATGGGATTAGTCTTCACACAACACACTCATACATACACAAATTAGAATTAGCTTAACATGAGAGATGCGGTTTCCCTCTGCCTAGTTGTGCTAAGACCCAAAGCTTATAACAACAGCCTGAGAGACTATGCTTTTGGTTACTTTCCCTGTTAGTATGTTTCAGACTATTTTCTAATAAAATGCCCTCTTTGGAGCTGTGTCTCAAATTGTTTCCACTTTAGCTTGCTTTCTTTAATACTAAACAGGCATCTGTGAGATATACAGTTAAAACAGGGACTTAAATGAGATTAATTCAAATGGCAGTTATATCTGAGGAAATGAAATCTAACTGCATAAATAAGGATTAGTAATGCAGCCGAATGCATTCATTGTCTGAAAAGTTATTTCACTGCCAGGATAGCTGTTTGTGTCCCAGGAATTGTATCAAGTACATTTAATTCTTGGGGCCAGATTCACCTTACTGGTCTTGCCAGCAAAAGCCTGCATAAGGACTTCTGCTACTGAAAGGGGTCTTTTCCTCCCTCCCCCCCCTCACACACAACCCTCCAGATTGTCTCTGGGGTAGAGGGCAGAACCATTTCCCTCCCACCCACTCCGCCTGTGGTCCCGACCACTGGCAACCCATGCTACACCACTGATCCACAGTCCACCATTTCTCATTCCAATCCTCCTATAGCATCTGTATCTCCCAGCCCATTCACAATAACAAATGCAAATAGTTCAAGAAGTAAAACATAGATACATGTTTATTATAGAAAGAGACTCACTATTGCTCTTCCTCTCTCTGTGTGTGTGTTAGCAAACATTGGGGGGGGGGCTGCTCAAACTAACAACTACTCCCTTCCCCTGACAGCCTCCAAAGAGTGTGCTTCAAGCTGTTTGGAGGAAACATCTCTGAGCATACTTAGAAAGTTCCTAGGTTTCCCCAAAAGATTCTCCATTTATTGGCTGGCTTGAGGTAATGAAAAGAGTAAGGGGGGCAAAACTGCACAACCAAGGCAAATAATATTTGCCCTGGTAAGATTAAAATTGGCTGTTCTGCCTGGAGACATATGAGTGAGACCTCTGGACACATTAATAGTTTGGGATTGAGATTGGCTGAGTGGTGAAGACATGTGGTTGGCCAGGGGATGGAAGATTGACAGAAAAATATCCAGAACTACATTGAAATGCAGACCCTCCAAGTATCCCTATTTTCCAGGGATTTACAGAAGCTGTCCCAGTTTCTGAATTGATCCCAGAATCCCCTGCTTTTCCTTAGGATGTCCTTTTTATCAGAGAAATGTTGGAGGGTATGGAGTTATTGCAACCCCCTGAACCAAGGGGATAAGTAACAATACAACCTTTAGAAGACATCTGATGGCAGTTCTGCATAGGGAAGTTTTTAATGTTTGGTGCTTTGTAATGTTTTATATATGTTGGAAGCCTCCCAGAGTCGCTGGGACAACACAATCAGATGGGTGGGGTATGAATTATTATCATTATTGTTGAATAGGACATCCCCATTTTCATCAGAGAAATGTTGGAGGACATGGAAATGAATTGTGGAAGGATGTAGAAAAGGAAAGGGTGTGGTTTTGAGATTTGGTGGGGGGAGGTTTTTAAGCAAATTGCCAGCCATTTCACTTGGTAGGACTGAACCCTGGTTGCCCTAATGCAGGGGTCTGCAACCTTTAAGACAAAAAGAGCCACTTGGACCCGTTTCCGAAGGGAAAAAAACTGGGAGCCGCAAAAATAACTTTTTTGTCACTTTTTTATTATTTCTTTGTTTGACCCCTCAGAATTACTCCTCCTCATAGAAATAAACGTTAAATTAACAAGTTACCTTTTTGTGTGTGTATGTTCTTCACTCCCCTTCAAAACAGTGACCAGCGTACATGCCCCTTACAATGTAGCAGGCAGGCGGGCGGGAAGGTGACGGCGGATGGGAAGGTGACATCGGGATGGTGCGTGACTAACGCACGCACCGCCCCCATACGACGTCACAGCCAGTACAGTGCCCGCCACAGTAGGGAGTGTCGGGGTGCACAATGCGCCTCCTCCCCTTGCTAGTATCTGCCCCGGAGCCACGGCAAAGGTGTAAAAGAGCCACATGCGGCTCCGGAGCCATGGGTTGCAGACCCCTGCCCTAATGGATCATCCTCCACTGGCTATAGTTCAAGAACATCTGGAGGGCCACAGGTTGCTCATCCCTGATACCGACAGAGGAGCTCACCTTCTCAAATGGTATCCTCACATAAGTGTTGTCACGCCATGGGCAAAGCAGCCAGACTCATGGTCTGCAGGGGCATTTACATGGGACCTTTGGCAAATGAACCAAGCCATCACCCTAAGAGTAAACCTGCTATTTTCTTCCTTGCATCTAGTCCCGAGCGTATCCACATACTTGTTTTACTGATCATTCAGTTAGGACCAGGAAGGGAGTTGGATGTCTTTTGCCCAGGTACCATTTTTGACATGTCAGGCAACTAATCCACTGTGAGTTATTTATATGAGATATGTAAGAATAGTATCCTTTTAAAAACTAAACAAGGGAACAAAAACTATCACCGTAAAGGTGG
This sequence comes from Podarcis erhardii, assembly GCF_964252035.2. Classification (NCBI taxonomy): domain Eukaryota; kingdom Metazoa; phylum Chordata; class Lepidosauria; order Squamata; family Lacertidae; genus Podarcis; species Podarcis erhardii. The sequence continues at coordinate 111,568,432 of NC_138497.1, read as the reverse complement.
CAGAAAGTATAAAAATGAGTTCATATTGTTAGACCCCCTACGTCTTCCGATAATAAAACCATTATTACTGTCTTTTGACAGGCTAATGGAAACTCTTCTTATTGTGTCTTTCAAACCCTTTCATGTTTCAGATATGTCTGCAGATCAAATAGTCTCTCAGCTTCCTTTCAGTCCCAGATTACCCCATACACAATTTACTCTGGAGTCACTGCAGGAATTGTCTTTTTCTCCTCTTTCTTTCTTTCTTTCTGGGGGAAGGAACCCATCAAACTGTTTTCAGGGCTGACAGAGAAACCTGCCATACTTAGAGGCACAGGTGAGTAGTGATGGGCAACTAGAGATGGCAAAATCTGTCAAATTCAGTTTCATTCTAGTTCTCATTATTCCAGCCTCAAGTTCAATTCTCCAGATTTCTACATCAGCCTGCATTAAAAAAAAAAAAAAAGTCATCATGAAAATTCACCAGCATTTTAATGTGAATTTTTCCTAACATACACAAATTTGCATGCAATCTTGCCTAAAACGCATGTTTTTGCAAGCAATTTCCCCTAATTTATACTGCGTTTCTGTATGTTGTTTTCACTAATAAATGCATTTCTATGTACACTTTACCCTATCACATGCATTCTTTGTACACATCACTTGGCTGAATAACTCCATTGCAAAATCGAGATAAGTGTGAATTTTGAAAGGTGCCTGCATTTTGGTTTGCAAAATATTTCAGGAAGTGCAAACAAAATGTGTGGGTTCACCTTTAAATACCTATGAGCAACACACACAAACCCTTTCTGCAACTCACTTCAAAACTGGGCACAGCAAACTGAGTAAAAAATCTCGCCAAAATCAGAAAGTAGGTTGGTTTACTTACTTCAAAACCTGTCTGGATCTCACTTGAATCTTCAAGCATTTGGCTACATCCTATGGTAAGTGGCATACAACTTTCCTCGAGAGTTTTGCTTGGTTCTGGGGTTTTCTTCTCCTTCTGGACCCAGATGTTGCCTCTAATTGATGGATTTAATTCTCTGAGGAACAGCCACCGGCAAACCAGTTTGTAACAAATTTATGTTTCCCAATATGCATGCTTATATGCTTATCAGAATTACATTTCACCAGCCACTTCATCTGGCCATTCTCCCCATATTTATGTCCCTGTGACAAGATTCCCATCCACTTTAATTTGTATCCTACAGATGGGGATGGGTTGGCGGAAGTCCTCTTCACTTCCTTCCTCACTGCACGCAATACCAGCCTCTCCTTTCTTGATATATACACCAGGAGTTATGAAACTTGTGAGTCACAGAGACAGCACAGATGTCAAGGAATCATAACCAGCATGGCTTTCCCATATGGTTTAGCAGTGGGAGGTCTCACAGAAAGGCAGTTCATTATGCAAGACATCCACAGCCACCAATATAGATGTAACAATGTCTTTCCAGAGCCCACTGAAGTAAATTATGTACGTACGGGATGCCTGGGTGCAGTAAGTCCTAAATAAACTAGTGCTCTCATGGGTAACGTTAAATCTCTCCCCATTTAAAATCAGGCTAGACAAAGGAAATGCTTTAACAGTCTAGAAAGGTTAGACTATATCCCTAACAGAAACAAGGAGGAAACATTCAAAGGGGCATTTTTTAAATAAAAAAAGCCCAGCCTTTCCCCAATATATTTCAGGCTTTGCAATTCTTTTCCAAAGATGCTGCACTACAAAACAAAAGGTGTTTGTTGTTGTTTAGTCGTTTAGTCGTGCCCGACTCTTTGTGACCCCATGGACCAGAGCACGCCAGGCACTCCTGTCTTCCACTGCATGGATCACAGCCTTGTCATGGCAAAGGGGCTTGAACAACCAGAGAAGCTATGAGTTATGCTGTGCAGGGCCACCCAAGATGGACAGGTCATAGTGGAGAGTTTTGACTAAACATGATCCACCTGGAGCAGGAACCGGCAAGCCACTCCAGTATCCCTGCCAAGAAAACACCATGGACAAAGACAACAAGCATATAAAAAACAAAAGGTAGACGTCCTTATTTTTTACATTTTATCTCACCCTAAAAGTCCAAGGAACTCAACATGGTATACAAATCCTCTCCCCCTTTCCTCGTTATAGCCCTGTATTGTAAGGTAAAGGTAAAGGGACCCCTGACCATTAGGTCCAGTCGTGGCTGACTGGGGTTGCGGCGCTCATCTCGCTTTATTGGCCGAGGGAGCCAGCATACAGCTTCCAGGTCATGTGGCCAGCATGACTAAGCCACTTCTGGCGAAGCAGAGCAGCGCACGGAAACGTCGTTTACCTTCCCGCCAGAGCAGTACCTATTTATCTACTTGCACTTTGATGTGCTTTTAAACTGCTAGGTGGGCAGGAGCAGGGACCGAGCAACGGGAGCTCACCCAGTCATGGGGATTCGAACCACCGACCTTCTGATCGGCAATTCCTAGGCTCTGTGGCCACCCGCTTCCCCCTGTATGGTAAGTTAAGCTAAATCCATGTCTCACTGGTCCATGATCCAGCACATAAACATCATACGCCACATCATTTTATTCCCCTTTAATGTTACAGAAATACACACACAAACATATGCGAAACATTAAAACGAATTAACTTTTGTGGTACACACACAAAGTGCATTTCTCGTGATGGCTGCAATCACATCCCCCCATTCCATATTGTCATGAAATGGATTTTTAGCAGAGGAAGGTGTCCCTGATTGGGTGTTGTTGGGTTTTTGGGTTATTTTTAGTATTTGATTGTCCAGTAGAGGCAGATGTTGTTAACTGGACCTCCAGAGCAGGAGGGTGTGACTCGCCTGGTGGGTTGCCAAACCTCCCCACCTCCCCCAATAACTATAAATATCCTGTTCATAAAACTGCCTGGCACAGTTGCTGCACTTTTTAGAATGCTCCCTCCTAGACTTGCTGCTCAACTTTCTTTGGAACACTACCTGTTGATTAATATACCTTTGTGGCACATATAACCAGCTGAAGGCAAATCCTGAAGTAGCATAACAAAGGGGTGGCTTGAGCTTCTCATGCAGATAGCCTGCAGTATATGACCGGTGTACGACGCACAGACCTGGTCATGCAGAGGCCTGGTTCTCCTGCTTGATAAAGGGCAGGCAGGAGAGGGAGGGTGCCACGAAACTGGCATGGGAACGCATTCGCACAGGCCCCATGTGCACTATACATTTAAAGAAGCAGCAACATCTGGAAGGCACTGCTCCAGGAGTTGGCAGGCAACTGAAAGGTCACTTAGTCCAACTCAGTGGCGTCTGGAGGTGGGTGTAGTGAAGGCACGCCCTGGGTGCCATCCTGATGGGGGTGACATCGCTGCACCACACACACCCCGACGCTCGCTACGGCCGGTGCCCCCTGGACGCTCGCCGCAGCCAGTGCAACCCCAGGACACTCACCGTGGGCAGCTAGCCCCGCCCCTGCAGGTGGCTAGCCCCGCCCCCACAGGCACTGCTCTGGGTACCGGAGCAGCTTTCTCTGCTTCTGTTCCAACTCCCTGCTGATTCAGGAGATCCACTAGCATCTCCAACAGGTGACCATCCACCTTCTGCTTAGAAATAACCAACAAAAAAGAGACAACTGCTATTGAAGGCAGTGTGTTCCAAGGCCAATCCACTGGTACCACCAGGAGTTTCTTATTAGTTTTGATGGGTTTTTAAAGCTCTTCTCTGTTTGGATTGGGGATATCTTCCTTCTGCAAAAGCTGTGGTGTGTTTCCTATCCTCCAGCACCCCTGCCTGGGACACAATGCTGGAACCATCATTGACCAGATTTTCCACCTGCCTTGCCCCAGTTCCCCTGCCTGGGAACACGTTGCTTCAATAGTCTTGTTTTCTCTTTTTTGTTTTCAATTTTTAAATTGATTCCCCCCCCCCCAAAAAAATCACAATCATACATCTTAACTGTACTTAATCCAATCTTAGTAACATTGTTGAGTGACTTCCTCGAATTCCTCTGGCTGAGTTTCACTGTACATCATTGTAACAGTTTTCCAAAACCAATTTTTTCATAAAATTAACTTAATCACTTAACATCTTTCTTTATTTTCATTTTAACTTTATACATATTATTCTCTAACATTACATATTTAAATCCTAAGCCTATCTGCTATTTGCAGGTTTTTTCAATTAAGTTATCTTAGCATATTTAACTATGGTAAATAGTCTTTGAATTTCATCCATTCCTCCTGGTATCCTCCTACTTCTGGGCGTGGACTCTTCTAGTCAGGTCGGCTAGCTCCGAAAAGTCCATCATCTTCATCTGCCATACCTCCGCTGTTGGGACTTCTTGTGTTTTCCAATTCTTAGCTAACAAAATTCTAGCTGCAGTTGTGGCATAGAAAAACAGTCTAACATCTTTCTTGGGCAATTCCAAACCTGTTATTCCAAGAAGAAAAGCCTCTGGTTTCTTAATAAATGTATATTTCAACATTTTTTTTCAGTTCATTATAAATCTTCTCCCAGAAGTCTTTCATCTTGGGGCAGGTCCACCACATATGATAAAAGGTACCTTCTTTTTTTTACATTTCCAGTATAAATTATCACTATTATGATATATCTTTACCAATTTTACAGGGGTTAAGTACCATCTATACATCATTTTCATAATATTTTCCTTTAGCACCGTACAAGCAGTGAACTTGACCCCTTTCCTCCACAACCTCTCCCAATCTTCAAACATTATGTTATGTCCCACATCTCTTGCCCAATCTATCACCACAGATTTAACTTGCTCATCCTTTGTATGCGATTCCAACAATAGATCATACATTTTAGACAAATTTTTAACTTTAGAGTCCAATAACTCCGTTTTCAACTTAGTTTTTTCCTAAGCAATAGTCTTGTTTTCTCTTAACGTTTTTGTGGTGAGTGGACTTCGCTTTTTTAGCAAGATTGCAGATGTGTTTGGTTTTCAATACTGTGGAATTTTTTTGAATTTGAGGGCCTTCTTCGTGGCTGCTGAGAAGGCCCTAGAGAAGGTAGACTGACTCCCTCCCAGTTGTCCTTCTGCTGGCAAGTGAAGTCCTCCTCATTCCAACAGGCTTTGGGGAACTGACTGCTTTTAATGAAAGGGCTGGTGCTGTGCTGTTTGTATTGTAACTATTTGCATGATTTTAATAGATTTTTTTTTTATTTGTGTATATACATACATGCATAATTTTATTTAGGGAAGCTGTATAAACAACAACAACAACAACAACAATTTATTTATACCCCACCCATCTGCCTGGGTTTCCCCAGCTACTCTGGGCAGCTTTCAGCAAATTATTAAAATACAACAATTCATCAAATATTAACAGCTTCCCTAATGTTTTATTGCGTCCTTATATATATGTTGGAAGTTGCCCAGAGTGGTTGGGGCAACCCAGTCAGATGGTGGGCTACAAATAATAAAATTAGTAGTAGTAGTATCCCAGCTTTCCACAGTTCCAACCATGGCAACTTACAACATGAAAACAACCCACATAACTACAATATACCAAAAGTAATCATAAACAATAAAGAAAATGTTAAAAGTGCACAACCAAACTGAACTATTTTCACATAAATCACAAGGTTTTTAATAAAGATACAAGCAACCAGCAGCAACAACGCCCCCTCCCACAAAAATCTTCAAATAACACCAATATGTCCTGTCTAGAGGCTCACAAAGTGTGCAGCTTGCTCCACAAAATTTTTGATAGATGGAGACAGATGAAGATGCCTTCTGTCATTCTGAGAACATAGAATCATAGAGTTGGATGGGAACCTGAGGGTCATCTAGTCCAACCCCCTGCGTTGCAGGAAACATCAACACATGGTCCCCCATCAAATTTGAAACCGTACTGGTCCCTACTTAGCTTTGCAACTGTGCTAGCAGCTTTATTGCTGTTGCGCTACTGCAAAAAGTATGCTACCGTCTTGATGTGCTGCCCTGCTTTTTGATCCTAAAAGGTTCAAGTGAAGAGAATAGTTGTTTCTCTCTGTGTGTTTGAAGTAGGTCATCAAACAAGGGGTGAATATGCTTTGCCATAGTCATACGTAATTTTTGTGGGTGGTCGCACCGCTAGTTCAAAGGATCATAGTTCTGAAATTCTATTTACATGTCACAAATGTGTGACCATCTGCTGCCATCTGCCCAGTTTACAGCACTGAGTTCAGAGTACACTATTCATTCTGTGCAAGTAACAATTCCTGGAGGGGTTTCTACTTTCACCATATTGCACAATATCTAGAAAAAAGCACACTCTCATTCAACTTATGCCAATTAGCAAGATTTGAGCTGCAAGACGGAAATTTCAGACTTTGTTTCTGTAATTGTTTATTATACCTAAATGTGGGGAAAAAATGGTAAAAGGGAATTGGTTCTTAGCAGGAAGCCTGGAACATGAGTCTATTTTCAGCTTCAGCCGTACTGTATTCAGAGGATGTTTGCCAAGTCATCCATTTGACTGTCTAGAAAATGGACAATCTCATTATTCTTCTCCATCCTAATGATAGGACATAAGACCATAGCAGAGCTTCTGAAATTGGGATGTCAGACAGTCAATGCACCACCACCAAACCGTGGCCAAAGGAGTGATTTACAGGGAAACTCTCCAGAATGGCAAGAAAGACCCTTCTCAGATTAGAGTGGGTTGTATCGTAATGCCTAACACCAACGCCTCCCAGTCTGATATACTCACTAGGATGATTAACACGATCCCTGACAATTGCTTATGGAAGTTGAAGTCCAACATCTGATGGACCACACTGTGTAAGAGATACTGAAACTAACACACGGTCAGAAATTCTAGGTCATGTTAATAAATTAGATTAGGTCCAGTTGGCAGAAGCGTATTCCAAAGAAGCTAACAATCGTATACACAACAAAGAGGCCTTTTGGAGGAGAGCTCTGGTCCTTCCTGGCATTTCACCTAACCCCGTTTTGAGGCACGGCCTGAAAACAGAACTGCTGACCCTCACTCTCAGCTCCTAAGTGGGCAGTCCTAGTAATGGCACTAGGAGTCAAGGAAACAAACAACTTCATGTTCACAGGCTTCTTAGGTCCTTGAAGCTGGACTCTAAGGAACACAGAATATAGCTGTGGCCTAAACTGACTATGGAGCCATGCTAAAAGAGCGTCTCCCTCCCCATCGTTCAGCCCGGACACGAAGATCCAGCTCTGAGGGCCTTCTGGTGGCTCCCTGATTGGGAGAAGAGAAGTGACGCTACAGGGAACCAGGCAAGGGGCCTTCTTGGCATTGGCACCTTCCCTGTGGAACACCCTCCCATCAGATGTCAAAGAGATGAGTAGATATAACTTTTAGAAGTCATGTGAAGGGAGTCCTGGATAGGGAACCCTTTTCATGTGTAATGTTTTAATATGTTTTTATGTATGTTGGAAAGCCCCCCAAAGTGCCTGGGGCAACCCAGTCAGATGGGTTGGGTACAAATAATTCAACTATTGTTGTGGTGGTGGCATGAACCAACAACATTAAAAGCCATCAGAGACCACAAAGCCACTCTTTGATGGTGCTCGTACCACGTGAACCCAGCCTGCCCCACCATTTTCCTCATTCATCTTCTGACAGTGGCATCTTTTCACTATCATAGAGTATCAGATTTGTGGCCCTCCAGATGCTCTTAGATTCCAACTCCCATTATTCCTGAACATTGAGCCATGCTAGCTGGGGCTGATGGGAGTTGGAGTCCAGCATCTGAAGGGTCACAGGTCAGCCATCCCTACCCTTGAGGTCGCAGTGAGCATACACTTGCCACATGGGTCTCCTCCTGCTGTTTGGAGGAGAATTGTGGAGATTATTCTCCCCACCTGCTATCCTCCCTATAACAATTTTGTGATAAATGCCTGAGTGACACACACACACACAGAGAGAGAGAGAGAGAGAGAGAGAGAGAGAGAGAGAATGAGTATGTGTCTGTGAGTAAGTGTGCATGAAAGGCTCAACTCACCGTGGGCTCCAGCCACAATATGGCTCTTAGGGGCAGTAAGGTTGCCTGCCCCCTTTCAAAAGACTTGGTGCACCACTTGCACACCAATGTCCACCTTCCCTCTTATGGTGCTACTCACTTCCACCTACTTCATAGCTGGTCAAACGAGGCTGTCAGAGAAGAGGAAGACATGAGGTTCCTAAACCAACCATTGACTGCATCTCAAAGTTGTTGTTGTTGAGGAGTTTGCGTCAATCCTCATTCTGTGGATTTGCATGCCCAGACCCAAAATCATCACTAGACAAGCTGCCACATCTTGCTATTCGGAGCACTCCCAACAAAAGGGGGGGGCGGGGAATACAACTTAGGAACCATACACCGAAACTCTTCTTTTACAAAGCTTCCTGCTCCCAGATTTCCCCGAACAGCCTTTGAGATTCTAAATGGGGGGAATCAGTCCAAGTGTGGAGAATTGTAAAGGTCACGGTAGTACAGAACACTTCTCACACCACACCATACATCAAACATTTCAGGGGACTCATTATCTTCACGGAGGCTGCGAGATGAGAAAGCAACAGGACCATGTTAAATATATCCCTCTGACAATTTATAATGAGGCTGGTACTTGTAAGGGGTATAAATGGATGCTATTTTCATTATGGATTTTAGCATTCCAGATCCTCCATAAGCACCATATTGCATTTCTCAAGTTACAATGCATTACCAACTACCAGATGAATAAAAGGATTTTATATACCCCCTGGCATTTCCATCTGTCCGTGCCTGTTTAAAGCACTGGTTTCAAGCAGCGGTGGCCTTTTTAACAGCAGAGGTTGCTGCTCGTTGCTCTAGGAGCCTGCCTTCCCCCAGCAGCTAATTAATGAGGGGTTGGTGGACATCACTCCAGGCTACGGAGGTCTTTGGCTCCATCCATCAACAAAAGAGTAGCGCTGAGTGCACAGAGGCAACACGCACTTAGGGCTTCTTCAGTGAAGTAGCAAAGAGGGGGAGGGTGTCTAAGAGAATAAGCAAGGCAAGCACAGCCAGACCAAATGCTGGAAGCAGGAAGCCATGCAATTCATTTGTCCTTTTTGAGTGGGATTGAAGAGCCCCACTTTCTTTTCTGAAAAAAGAAGAAGCCACTGCCAAGCAAGTAACATTAGCCAGAAGAGCAAAGGACTTCAAATCTTTTTGTGCAATTAATTGGAGAGAGTGGAGAATGTTTCCGGCTGGTGCTTCCAGTTTGCATCTTGCATATATATATATTCAGATTTTCATTTGTTACATATCCCAGTTAGGAATGCTCTTCTATTTAGCAAGTTTTGGAAATAATAATCACATCCTGTCCTAGCTTGGGAGCCCCAGGTGGGGATGCATCTAGCTACTTTAAGAGCTCCTGGGTGCAGATGGATATGCGTACAGAAGGCTGCTTCCTTGCATGGCTCTCCCTTGTTCGAAGACCTGGGGGGCCAGGTCTCTGTATGCAGACCTCACAACTCTTGCCAGGTCACACTTATCCCTGAACTACTTCCCCTCATTGGCCCTGCTCTGTGCTCTTCTCAGATGCTTCTCCTGGCTGCAGTAATAGAATCACAGACGTACACAGATGGAAGGGACCCCAAGGGTCATCTAAGTCCAACTCCCTGCAATCCAGGACAGATGACCATCCAACCTCTGCGTAGAAACCTCCAAGGAAGGAGAGTCCACCACCTGCCAAGGGAGACTATTCCACAGTCAAACAGCTCTTGCCATCAGAAAGTTTTTCCTGCTGCTTAGTCAAAATCTTTCTTGTAGCTTGAGTCCATTGGTTCAGGTCCTAACCTCCAGAGCAGGAGAAAACAAGTTAGTTCCATCTTCTATGTGCAAGCCCTTTACATAGAGGAAGGTGGCCTCCTGCTTTCCTGGATGGAGGGTGGAAGGGGGCATGTAGAAACCTCTTAGTTTTGTGTGGCTAGAACGTACCCTACCTTCCACATGTAAGAGTCACCTCTGTTGTCCTGTCTACTGTAGGCTGGGCCTTGCTCATCTCTGACATGAGAAAGTTGCCTATGAGCAGGGCTAGCCCAAGACATTTCAGCTCCCACAGGATGGTGCCCCTCCTCCTGCCAGTTTAGTGATGGAGGCGACGATGTAGAGAAATGTTGCATGATTTCTGTTTAAAACCAAGCGCCAGCTGTTATGAAATAGGTTGCAGAACTTACCATCTTAACAACTGGATTCCTCAATGTTTCTATTTCTTATTTGGTTTTGGAAACTTCAGTGACCGCTCTTTTCAGTTTAAGCTTCCTAAAATGGGAAGCTGTGAGAATGGTCAGGCTGCAATCCTAGGCACATACTGGAAAGTAAGTCCTATTGAACTCAAGTGGAACTTACTTCTGAGTAGACATGTAGAGGTTTGCAGTGTAAGGCTCTATTTACATTTAAGGACTAAACACGCCACGTGTTCCCTAAATAAACTGCTGGCTGTTGTACCGTTACAGTGTTAAGTACGACCACCCTACAGCCACCTGGAAAGGAAAGGAGATAAGCATTGGAGACTGCCTCACCTCCTTCCCTTCCTCTGTCCTGGAGTTTTGGGAGAAGGGTTATGTGGTAGATAGTGTGGGGGTCTTCCCTGCCTCCCTTACCAGCTCCTTCCTCCTAAGAAAGGAAGTTTGTGTGTGCAACCCTTAGGGGTTGGGAGGACAGCAGCAAGTTCTCATGCTGGTAAAGGACTTCTCCTCCTCCATCTGCCACACATGGTGCTGCCTCTCCTGGTTTGCCACCTGAGGCACCGGCCCTGCCTATGAGGAAATGTGACTCCTGGGCTGAAACATGTTCCCTGTCCTTTGCCTCTCACCTTATCTTCCTTCCCTCCTACCAGTCCCAATTTGCAACGGGCAACACTGGTAGGCCTGCTTTGAGCTCCTTGAAGTAAGGATAGGAGGCCCGTGGGAAACAGAAAGATCTTCAGATGCTTTCCAAACAATGATTAACCAGCTTAGGCATCAGTTTATAACACACACACCCAATCAAAGATTAAAAAATGAGCCCTCAAACATATTGTCAAATTTATGATAGCTTGAAGTGCACTGTGATCTGTGTTCATGTGCTATAACCAACTCCAGGTGTGATAAATTTCCAGCCGAGAAAATGTTTTTATGTTAGTCCACCAACACTGCCATCCATCATATTTCCATTATTTTCTTTGCATTCATTATATCTAGTCACATACTTCAGAAAATAAAGATTAATACATCCAGGCATAATTTGTCTCAGGTACCCAAATTTTCATTAGTACCCCAAAGATGTCACATTGACTAGGACTCTATGTTCTGCTAACTTTATTTCAGAGTTTCAAAACTTGAGCATTTATTCAACATGGCCCTAAGGAGATTGTTCAACCAGCACAATCATTTCTGCTTGCCCAACAGAATAATCTCCTCTCGGCTCCTGCTGTGTGCTGTTCTGAAAGTTCTCCCAACCTTCCCAAGCAGATCTGGGCACGGGGAAAAGGGATGAAGCCCATTCTGCTAGCAGGAATCATTACACTGGCTTTTGCTAGCGCAACTATTTACCTGAATATGGTCCTTGCTCTTTTGGGAGTGAGATATCTAGAGTGCATGACATCTGGACATGAATGTCTCTTTCATGGGTTATAAAAGACTTCTGGGAGAAGATTTATAATTAATTGAAAAAAATGTTGAAATATACATTTATTAAGAAACCAGAGGCCTTTCTTCTTGGAATGACAGGTTTGGAATTGCCCAAGAAAGATGTTAGATTGTTTTTGTATGCCACAACTACAGCTAGAATTTTGTTAGCCAAGAATTGGAAAACACATGAAGTGCCAACAGTGGAGGAATGGCAGATGAAGATGACGGACTTTTCGGAGCTAGCCGACCTGACTGGAAGAGTCCGCGACCAGAAGGAGGAGAAGTACCAGGAGGAATGGATGAAATTCAAAGACTATTTAGTTAAATATGCTAAGATAATTTAAATAGAAATACATGCAAATACCAGATAGGCTTAGGATTTAAATATGTGACATTATAGAATAATATGTTTAAATTTAAAATGAAAAGAAAGAAAGATGTTAATTGATTAAGTAAATTTTATGAGAAAATTGTTTTGGAAAACTGTTATAATGATATACATTGAAACTCAGCCAAGGAGATTTGAGGAAGTCACTTAACAATGTTACTAAGAGTAGAATAATTACAGTTAGGATTTATGTTTGTTTGTTTGTTCATAAATTTTGGAAAATCAATAAAAAAAAGTGGGGGTGGGGGGGAGAAATGCTAATATCAGAGTCCTTCTATAGGTGGTATCTGACGCCCAGTAAATTGCTTAAAATGTACAAGGGAGGGTCTAAACTGTGGTGGAATGTTACCCTCCTCAACTCTGCTGCACACTCCACCAGGCTATCCTGGTGCAGTTGTGAGCCCTGACAAGGCACACCAATGCTGCAAGGTTTGTTGCCACTGCTGCAAGGTCTCTGCCAAGGTCCACTAAGGCCCTTGACATACTTCTGGAATCTGGTGCCACACCAAAAAAATAATTTCTGCACACCCAGTAAAAGGAGGTTCCTGAGCTGACTGATCTGCCCACTCTCCCAATCTTGGCTAAGCAAATCAGTCTCCTAACCTTAAGCCAAGAAATAGTATTCTCTACGAAACTGAATATCAATATACATATCAAGGCTTTGAGTTTAGACCACTGAAGAAGCCTGGAAAACTACTTTGGGAGTGGGCTACCTGCAAGCCCCAGTAAAAGGGCCCCATTAAGGGGTGAACAGCGGTCACTTGCTTACTTTGACTGCCAGGGCAAAACAGGTGCGAAACACCGGCACCCTGTCTGCAACTTCATTAAGATCCATCTACAACTTCACTAGCATCTCTCGGTATTGTGAACAACACCGAACTTACATCTTGTTGGTATCTTCATGAACTTACATAAAAAGATGAAGAGGCCTGTGGCCAGGGCAGGCCAGGTCATCCTTTTTTATACCTGCTGCTGGGATTGACAAAGCTGCCTCTGATTGGTTGACAAGGCATTCTTTGATTGACAAGGCATCTGACCCTCCCCTTCATCTCATAGCTCACCAATTAACCAATTAACCAACTCTAGGCCAAACCAATCAACCAACTAGAAGGATTACTGTTCATCTCTTTTCCTTAGGGTCTCAACAAAAGTTTTTTCTGGTTCTTGTGGATGATTATAGCTGGTATACTTGGGTATACTTGTTAAAACACAAAAGTGAAACTGGTCAACCGATTAAAAATTGGGTCACCTATATAGAAAGGCAGTTTCCCTACAAAGTTACCCAATTGCAAAGTGACCGTGGAGGCGAGTTCATGTCTGAAGCCCTCCAGATATGGTTGAAAAAGCGTGGTATTAGTCACCGTAAATCGTGTCCTTTTTCGCCTGAAGAAAATTTTCAGTTGCAGAACACAAGATAAGGTCTTTGCAAACAATGCTAGATTCTATGCTATGTGATTCTGGCTTATCCAGGAAGTTTTGGGGGAAAGGAATTCTCTGTGCTAATTACATAAAGAACAGATTGTTTCATTCTACCATAAACAATACCCCTCATTTTTTGCTTTATGGAAAAAAAACCTTTTTTGGACCATGTTAAAACTTTTGGTTGTTGGGCTTGGGTTCTCATCCCAAAAGGACAGAGAAAGAAAGGCGATCCCAAGGCAAAGAAACTTAGGTTTGTTGGCTATCAAAGTTGGTCAAAAGGGTATCGTTTTGCACTAGGGCGTGGCAGAGTTGTGATATCAAGGCGTGCAGAGCAAGATGGTTGGGCTCGTTTACATGGAAATTCAGAAGTTGTTTTATCTTCAGATTATACAGATAAATTTGTGAAATCTGAGGAAGAAAAGCCACAAATTAAAGAAAGTTCTGAAAGTGATAGTGATGAGGAATCAGGGGATGAGGGTCCCAGTACACAATCTCCTAAAGCTGAACCAATTTCTCCTGAGCAAGATGAATCAGAAGGGGAAGATAGTTCAGAGGGGGAAAGTGCTCAAGTTAGAAGATCACAAAGAAGCAATAAGGGGGTACCTCCAGAAAGGTTTACTATACAAAAAGTTAAAACTGCTGATGTGAAGAAAGAACCTCGTGATTATGAGGAGGTTTTAAAGTTACCACACCAGGAAATAGTAATGTGGAAAAATGCAATGAGAGCAGAAATGAAATCTTTGGCAGAACATAATGTGTTTACTATTGAGCCATTGCCAGAAGGAAAAAAGGCAGTGGACTGTAGATGGGTGTATAAAATAAAACACTTGGCAGATGGTAGTGTTAAGTACAAAGCTAGGCAGGTAGCACGAGGCTTTACACAAAGAAAAGGTGAAAGTTTTGATGAAACCTTTTCTCCTACTGCAAGGAGTGAAAGTGTACGTTTATTGCTAGCTCTTGCAGCACAACATGGGTTTAAGGTAAATCATTTTGATATTGAAATAGCTTATCTTAATGCAAATCTGCATGAAGAAATTTTTATGAATCAAGCACCAGGATTTGAGGCAGGCGAACAGAGTTCTGTATATAGGTTACACAAAGCAATCTATGGGCTCAAACAATCAGCTAGAAATTGGAACGAGTGTCTTGATAATGCTTTAAAAAATCTTGGCTTTAAAAGAAGCTTAACTGATAACTGCTTGTACACTAAAGGAAAGGGTGATAAACAAGAATTATGTTTGTCTTATGTTGATGATTTGCTTTTTTCTACAAAAAATGACAAACAAGTGGAAAAATTTGCAAACAACTAAGAAAGGAATTTAAAGTAAGAGATTTGGGTCCAGTAAAAAATTATCTCGGTCTAGAAATTCAAAGGACAAATGATGGAAGTTTTTTGTTGAGTCAAAAAGATAAAATAACGGAGTTACTTGAAATAAACAATATGCAAAACAGCAAGGGAGTAAAAACCCCAATGGAAATAGGTTTTTTCAAGAATGAAGGAGAATGCACAGAACCAGTAAATCCTGAAATGTACCATTCAATAGTTGGAAGTTTATTATACATTTCATTGTGGAGCAGACCAGATTTGAGTTATGCATTTGGAATACTGAGCAGACTAGTAAGCTGTCCCACAGAAAATTCCTGGAAGGGTTTAAAACATATTTTCCGTTATTTAAAACATACAATTGATTATTGTTTAAGATTACCGTCTTCAGGGTCTACAAAACTGCAGTGTTATATTGACAGCGATTGGGCCAACCTGCCCGATAGAAAATCCATTTCTGGTATGGTGTTTCAATTTGGGGATTCCTTGATAGGTTGGAAGTCCAAAAAGCAAGGAATCGTGGCTACATCTTCAACAGAGGCTGAATACTGTGCTTTATTGGAGTTGTGTAATGAAATAAAATTTTACGTTCAAATCCTCAGTGATTTAGATATACAATGTGATTATCCAGTTCAAATATGGGAAGACAATCAAGCTGTGATAACTTTGGCTGGATCTGAGCAGTTTAAAAATAAATCCAAACATTTAGAAATTAAGTATCAAAATGTAATTGAAAATGTTAAGCAAAACCTGATAATGCTAAAATATTGTGAGAGTATGCAAAATGTGGATGATATATTTACGAAAGCACTAACTTTTGAGAAACATGCAGAACTAGTGGCAAAATTAGGAATTGTTGTGCATGTTGTATAAATATGTTCTGTATATGTTTAAAGTACTGTTGTTTCTGTTTCTGTTTGAATGAGAGGGGGTGTTGGGAGACATTCTGCACAGAAACATGTTTGTACCTTTAATAACAGTTTTCTGTAAGCTCTGGGCTAATTGGATGCAGCTGGCCATGGCTACAAAAGGAGAAAAGCTGCAGTTTGAACTCTGCCTGCAGGAAAAACATCCACAAGCTTTGCTGTTTGTTGTTTTGAAATAAAGTCCTTATTTAGTTTGGTTTTATACCAGTCTCATGGTGTCACAGTCACTGTCAACTGCCACCAGTGGAAAATCCCTCTAACATGATGCATTTACCCTATAGAAATCCTCCTCCTCCTTTGGGGCTCACAATTGTAAAAGCATGAGACAAAAGGAGCTGGAAGGAAAGAGGAAACTTTGCACAATCTGGAAGAGAGTGAAAGAAGGAAAGAGTGGTAAAGGAATTTTTTTAAAAAAACAACAACAACCTCAGAATAGTTATGGGGGGAGAAGAAGGGCAGGCCTATGGCCTGGGCAGGCCTCTTATATAGCTGCTGGGATTGACAAAGCTGCCTCTGATTGGTTGACAAGGCATCTGACCTGGCATCTAAAGAGAAGTTCTGGACGTCTGGGTGACCTTGGGCCAGAAACCCAATCTCATCTACCCCATCCATGTTATTGCTCCTCCTAACCGTGAACTCAAGGTGGTGGGTGCACCTCCATTGTAGCCAAAAGGAGGGCAATGAGAAATATTATTATGCTTGGGGGAACTTGTGTTTCTTGTTCCTGATCAGAAGGATGCTGCAGATGAGGCCTGGCTGCAATATCCACACCAAACATAGAAAGAAAATTTAAAATACATGGGTTCCCCCAAAATAATCCTGGGAAATGGTAGTTTACAGAACTGCAATTTCCAGCACTCTAAACAAACTACAGTTCCCAAGATTATTTCAGGGAAGCCATTTGTCCCTGCCTCTGTCCTGCCTCCCCTCCATTTTTCCTTTCTCCTCTCTACTGAGGCCCTCCATAGAGAAATGTTTGGGGCGGGGAGAAACTGGGACAAGAGCTAGTATGATTCAACTGAGAATGCTAAATAAACGATGGAATATACATTGGCACATGTGTGTGTGTGTACAATGCACTTGGAGGGAATAGCTGGCTGGAACCCTAAACAGAAGCAGCAGAATGCACTGCAACATTTTGTTGCAGGTCCCCTTTGCGATTTACCACAGATGAAGTCCCTACTTTGAAGCATTTACCCTATGGAAATCCTCCTCCTCCTTTTGGGTTCACAGTTGTAAAAGCATGAGACAAAAGGAGCTGGAAGGAAAGAGGAAACTTTGCACAATCTGGAAGAGAGTGAAAGAAGGAAAGAGTGGTAAAGGAATTAAAACCTCCCAATCTGGCAATGATGAGCAGGCAAGGGGGGTGGCAGCCCACCAGGAGACAGGTGCCTGTATAGGCATTGGTAGCACCCCTCCTTCCCCCCCCCTCTGGCGCTGCTTTCCTGGTGCAGCCTTCCTGGAGGGTCAGTTTCTAAAGCTGCCGCCAGTGGGCAATCACTTATTTGCAGGGTGAAACAGCCCATAGCATGAATGCAGTTTGTGCATACCTGCAACAACAGTAATGCAAATGAACACCCAACTATTTGCTGTGTTTTTAGAAAAACTTTTCTCTCTCTCGATCAAAAATTATTTAAAGAAAATCCTAAGAGGCTGATAACCATAAGCCAGAGGGAGACGGAGAAACAAAAAAGAGCTTTCATGTTTTTCTTCCTCTGGTAAACAGGATATTCTTAGCCTCATCTTGTTATCTTCCATGGACAAAGCTCCCATGGTGAATGCTTCAGAAAATGGGTTTGGTAATACTAATATGTCACTGCTATTATTAAGTGTCATCTATTAAAGCATCCTAACAAGAATCAATATTACAGTCGGGTTTACGAGACTGCATCATCCAAGCTGCATTACTCAAAAATACATTTTAGAAAACACCGGACTCACTTTCTCTTGTCGTCTTTCACCTCTAAACTTGAGTAAATTGAGGGGAGTGCCTATTAAATTAATATCACCTTCATAAAGAGTAGCTAGTGGAGCATTCTCTTCACTGCTGTTTCTTACATTCTGTATGCTGGGAATATAATGCTTTCAGCATCTATACTGAGCCAAAATACACAGGAGAAATGAAAAATGCACAGAAGGGGGGGGCGACTGGCCTGCAACCAGCAATGGGGGGGGGGTGCTTCTCCTTGAGTGAGGTATGTTGAGGGGGGTCACATTGGCCAGGGAAAGTGATCTCACTTCATAGCTCCATGTATGCTAAGATAGTGCAAGCTGTACAGCACCTTCCAAAATGGGATTTCATGCTGAAGACCATGGAGGCAATGAAATTAGGAAGTAAAATAAATCATGGAATTAGTGCAATATACAATAACCAGAAAGCCAAATTAATCATAAATAATGAATTAACAGAAACATTTAACATCGAGAAAGGTACTAGACAAGGCTGTCCACTGTCGCCACTTCTATTTGTTACTATTCTAGAAACATTACTAACAGCAATAAGGAAAGAACCAAAAAGAAAAGGTATCAATTTGGGTAACAGATATTATAAACTCAAAGCCTTTGCGGATGACTTCATTATACCTACCAAGAATCCAACAGAATACATATTAGAAACACTGACAAAAATGAATGAATTCGGGAAAGTCTCAGGCTTTAAATTAAACAAAGATAAAACAAAATTATTAGTGAAAAATATGAATGAAAAAAAAAGGTGAATTAGAAATTAAAACAGGATTAAAGATAACCAGTAAAGTGAAATATCTAGGTATATGTATCACGTCAAAAATATAAATCTCTATAATGATAACTATGTAAAAATATGGAAATAAATAAATAAAAAGATTTGGAAATTGGGAGAAGATTAAATTTGTCACTTTGGGGCAGGATGTCCATAATTAAAATGACCATGCTACCAAAGATGTTGTTTCTATTCCAAACAATACCAATAATTAACAGAGTAAAATGTTTCAAAATTTATTTGGCAAGGCAAAAAACCAAGAATAAAATCCAAATTATTAATGGAAATTAGAGACAGATGCAGATTTGCAGTTCCAGACCTTAATTATGTTGGAAATGCCAAGAGACAAAGGGGACCTTAATATGTGGTGGTCATATAGGAAGGCTAAAGAATATTGGGTAATGATTTATGTAGAATTAAAAAAGATGTTCAGGTTTACATTCCCCAAAAAACCAGATGCCTTTTTATTAGGTTTAACAAGGGTACTCTCACTCTTCCTCTATGCAACCACAGTGGCTAGAATATTATAAGCACAAAAATGGAAGGGTGACAAAATCACAACAATAGAACAGTAGCAAAATAAGATGATAGGATATACAGAGTTAGCTACTATGACAGCAAAGGTAAGAAATCAAGATGAGACACAGATGAGAGAGGAGTGGTAATATTTTGAAGAGTATCTAAATAGGTATAATAGTCAAATAAACCTCCAAGTAGGGTTGGAATTGTGAACAGCAGTAAAATACAAAAACAAACTAGAAGCAGTATAGAATGAAACTGGATGGATATGCAGCAAATTTAGGATTAAATAGGATGCCATAGAGGGATGGACTGGGGAGTCTGGAAACATGAGATAATCAAAGGTAATTGTAAGATGTATAAATTTAATGTTGGAAAATATATATATATATTAAAGGATTGTATCATGTGAGCGGCTTTTTAAAGGATAGGGCAGGTTTGGGACATGGCCCTGTTAGAGAAAAATGTAAGAATGGCAAGAAGCAAATCTTAACCTATGAAACACTATGCTGCCCTTCTATTTCCTAGACATCTTCTGACACCCGCTATCCTGAAATGAGATAATTTGGCTGTCTTGATTTTCCACTTCTTTTCTCAGCAGGTCCTCCGTTTAGCCAGTATGAAGCTTCATGCAGTCTCTTATTCTTACTTGTAATGGCAATCGATAAGTTGCTTGTCAATACACGGTTGTAACCTCGGCTGCAACTCTTTAATTCTTTCACCTTTTTCTTTTGTATTACTTGGGGACATTGTTGTTTATATCACTGATGTTTATAAGTCTGTATAAGTTGCAGTAAAATACAGGCGCTAAGTATGCAATTTGACTGGGGAGAAGTAATCAAATATTCTATTTTGGAAAAAAGATACTTGCGAAGATGGTGTTCAAGCACAGAGAATATCTAAGGAGGAGGTGGTGTATCAGTCTTAATATTTTTTAAAAATGTGGCATCATCAGCTCCTCTGCTTCTGCATACAGCAACACCTCCAAAAAGTCCTCAATACAAGGCAGACTATCATACTTTAGTTGACATAGATTCTGCAGATGACAATCCTGACTATTCAGCTGACCTGGACCCCACGCAACTCAAGACACCCCTGGGCCCTTGCACTTGAGAAATCTGAGGAATGACCTTGAGAATACTGAAAAGAATTTATTGCACTCCTGTGCTTTGCCACAAGAAGCCCAGAATGAAATATTAGATTTGACTTCTTCTGTTCGTGCCCAATAAGTTTGAAGAAAGCTCAGAAGGGATTGTGAAAGCAATCCTGCTAACAAGTTGCAAATTTTATAATCTCCTATCAACCAATCAATCTATCTATATATTCCCCTTCCCAAAAAAAACACCTGATGGTAAAAAATGGTTGGGTTAAGTTGGAAGTGTATATTGACAATTTGACAAATAGGCTCCCCGAAGCTTTAGATTTGAAATTCTGGGCCCAACTTGAAAAATGTTTGTGGGCCCCGAGTTCACAGCCAAAGTCTGCAGAATCTTAAGATATATAAAGATATTTAGCTCTCCCAGAATCCGAGCGTCTCTGCAAATGTAGTAAACAGGAACCCGATGCTTTGGAGCATATTTTCTTTTCTTTTGATTTTGGCATTTATGCCAGAAGACAATTATTAGAGGCCTTACAACTCAACAAGCTCAGTTCTATGCTACCAACGGTTCAGGACGTGCTCTCGGACAGGAATGATCAAATTACTCTAATAGTGGCTGAATTTTTGAGTGCTGTCCATGTAGAAAGACTGGGCCATTATAAACTAAAGAAGAGTGGCAAGAGAAACTGATGAACCATGCTGAGATGGCAGGACTAACAGGGAAAATTCGGAACCAGCAGGACCAGACTTTCCTATAGGAATGGAAGAAGTTTTCTTTTTTCTTTTTTTAAATCATTTTTATTGATTTTCCAAAAAACATCCAATTAAATATCCAATTAAATATCCAATCATAATACTTCAATTAAAATAAAAAAACTAAAATAAAAAAGATCAAATTATTGTCCAAATTGTATTTATTAATTTCTCGGAGCTCCCCACGGTCTGGATCTCTGAAGCATATCTCCACATCTTAGTCCTGCTTCTCCTCGTTGTTTCCATATTTTCCACATCTCAATTTTAGCGCTTCATATTTCTTTGTCTCTGGGTCCACGATTCTTATTCATGTCAAACATCATATACTTTCATCCGCTGCATACAGCTTTGTTAATATATATATTTCCAACTGTCTTTTTATCAGCTCAGCTTCCTCTGATTACATTCCAATCTGGGATGTTGTCCAAGTCTGTTATCTTTGATGGCGCAGCAACTCATTAATTGTCCAAACCTTCCTTTAGAGCTTTATTAAACCAGTACCTTCCAAATTAAGTTATTAGGCCAAACTGTTTACAATATTAAACTGTGTTCCACAATACCAGTCGATCGGCCTTTGGAGACCGAACTCCCCCCCCCCGGGGCCCTAGAGGGGAGGCTGCTAGACATCCCTTAGCCTTCTCTTTCGCTCATAATGAATATAAAAAGCTTCTGCAAACAGCTGCACTGTATATTGTTCCAAGTTTTTATCTCGATTCATCACAAAGTCAATTGGCACACAACTCCTGCTTGTCTCGAAGAAAGGAAAGGATATAGTTTTTCATAGGTAAAGGGTAAAGGGACCCCTGACCATTAGGTCCAGTCGTGACCGACTCTGGGGTTGCGGCGCTCATCTCGCTTTATTGGCAGGGCCTGCAAGACAGAGCTGTTCCACCAGGCCTTTGGTTAGGGCGCAGCCTGACTCCCTCCTCTGGCAATCTGCACAGAATTTTGCTTAACGGTTGCCATCAATTTGATTCTAATTAATTTTTATAATGAAATGTTTTTAGAATGTTGGATTATTTGATTTTTGTTAGCCGCCCTGAGCCCAGCTTCGGCTGGGGAGGGCGGGATATAAAGAAATTTATTATTATTATTATTATTATTATTATTATTATTATTATTAGGTCGCTGCAGAAAGCAGCTGTAACACTCAGTGCAGTCCAGAGTCTCCATAAAGCCTTGTATATAGTTTGTATAGTACAGTAGCTGTAGTGAAAAAAGGAAGATATTCTTCAGCACTGTCGTCCGAGTGATTTATGCTCTGCTGTGCACTGCTGTACTCCGCTGACTTCTGGAAGTGAGTTCGGTGCTCACAGCTCTGAGTTGTGAGTCCACAGCACTTAGACCTGTTCCTGCAGAAGGAGGTCTCTGGAAGTGCTATCCCAGCTTGCCTAGCCCAGTCGGGGCTGAAGTGATTGAGCCCAGTCGGTGGCACTGGCACACAGGCGAAGCTGACAGGTACATATGATTTTATTTTGGAGTTGTTTGTTGTAAAGAATGTATATTATGTGAATAAAATAATAAAGGATAAAAGAAAAATTAAAAATCCAAAATGATGTTTAAAAGGATGTTAAGCTGGAAAATATGTGTAAAAACTAATTAAAAATTATTATTATTTTTAAAAAAAATACATTGCCCTGGTGTGGAGGGGTGCCTTAGGAGCAGGGGGCCCAATTTGGCCAAATTGTTCAGTTGCAGCAAACTTAAAAGCAAATACCCAGTAAAGAAGAGGCTGAAGCTGTTAGCAACTAACAGGAAAATGTACGTGGAAGTGCTGAACAAACAGGAATTCTACCCACTGTCATGAACTGCCAAATGAGCAGATCCGGGTGCTACTTACTAGGCTCTTTTAAGTGCAAACTCATGACTTGGCTGGCTGGTTGCCAGGCTTCTGCAGTTGCTGTAAAGATCCAGTTGGTCCCACCTACTGGGAGTGAACGCTGTAACTCTTCACCTGCTGGAATCTTGCTCTGTAGCTGTTTGATGTTTTAGTTTTGTAAGGAAAATAAAAGTTTTTGTAAGAACCCTTTTGCCTTGACTTGCTATTTGAATCTGGATGGGGGAGTCTAAGAAGACGTTGTTTCTCAACACCCACAGCAAGAGTGTAAGGAAGTCCTGTCCCTCTGGAATACAGTCACCAGGTGGGTACTGGAGCAATGATCAATCCTACTGACTTTCCTGCAGTGGAATCGTTCTATCGAAGATTCACTGTCTGGCAGAACCAACAAGGCTCTTGCAGGACCACTAGACTGGTTCCACCCACAGGCAGAGTGTCAATCACCTCCCAGAAGGGCTGACCCATAACATTTACTGCTGTCAGTAAAACACCCTGCCACACCTCCCTCCTTCCCCAGCGTGAAGAGTTAGGGGTACAGATAACAAATGATATAAGGGAATCAAGTATAAAATCCACAGAAATAATTGTGGTTTTTGTGGTATGCTTTTTTGTATTGTTGTTGTTTTGTGGTTGTTTGTACCGAAAAAATGATTAAATAAATTAAAAAGCAACAACTAGGCTCTTTTAAGTGCAAACGCATGACTTGGCTGGGTGGTTGCCAGGCTCCTGCACACTTGCTGTAAAGATCCAGTTGGTCCCACCTACTGGGAGTGAAAGCCGTATGTCTTCACCTGCTGGAATCTTGCTCTGTAGCTGTTTGATGTTTTAGTTTTGTAAGGAAAATAAAAGTTTTTGTAAGAACCCTTTTGCCTTGACTTGCTACTTGAATCTGGATGGGGGAGTCTAAGAAGACGTTGTTTCTCAACACCCACAGCAAGAGTGTAAGGAAGTCCTGTCCCTCTGGAATACAGTCACCAGGTGGGTACCGGAGCAATGATCAATCCTGCTGACTTTCCCGCAGTGGAATCGTTCTATCGAAGATTCGCTGTCTGGCAGAAACAACAAGGCTCTTGCAGGACCACTAGACTGGTTCCACCCACAGGCAGAGTGTCAATCACCTCCCAGAATGGCTGACACATAACACTTTGCCGCTGTAGGTAAAACACCCTGCCACTACCTTCCTCCTTCTCCAGTCATGCCTTGCCCCCACAGCTGTGCTCTCACCCTCCATATTCTGAGTAGGGATATCCAAGGAGAGTCCCAGATGCATGTCTGCCTTGTTTCAGAGAGCCCAAACTCCACCAGGGTCTCTCCAATACGAACAGGGCTTTTTTTCTTCCCTCTATTGGGGGAGGGGAGAACTCAGAGAAAATGGGAGGGCTTCAGATTCCATTTCAGAGCTGCAGTATTTAAGAAGTGCACCAATACTAGCAATGCTTCGCCAACTCCATTGCATCTGGGGAAAACAGTACCAGGAGACTCTTTTTATTAATAATAATAATTAATTAAATTAATTCATTAATTTTAATTTGACAATGTAGTAATTATAAATAAATCTAGTAATCATAAATAAATAAGAATAAGCATGTGCACCCCACCATCAAGACCATTCCATTGTGCCAATGCAACCTGCCAGGAGACTCTTTCAGGTGGTCCATAGTCTAACAGAACCACCTTTGCCATCAGGGTCTAGTAAGAACTCCAAGATCTCTTGCAACTACTTTGCAAAGCTTTTCTTCTTCTTCTTCTCCCAAATAAAACCTCTCAAATCTGGAAGCTGAGGGGAGAGGAAAGATTAGAGGAGGAAAGTACAGAATTAAGAGAGATACAAGAGGTAACCTGGGACTCGATTGCAATTCTTGAGATGAAACAGAGAGAGCTGATATTATGCTTTAGGGGAGTATCAGAGATATCAGAAGAGAATATTGGAGGAGAAATAAAGGAGATAAATAAAACACAAGAAGAACTATTGGATAATATGTCAGTGTTAGAGATGAGGCAGAAACTGTTGAATTTGAAATTCAGAGGGATTCCTGAGGGGATAAACGAAACTATAAGAGCTAAATTAATGAAAGAATTAGCAAACTGGCTGGACATGAGGGAAGAGGAGATAGGATATACAATAGCAAATGCATTTCGAATAAAGGTAAAATCTGCTAGAGCGAGAGGGAAAAAATTGCCGGGGGACGTACTGGTTATGTTTAATTCTATGGACATGAGGAATGAGATATTGAGATTAAATTATAACAAAAACTTATGCATTGACGGGGAGACAATTATTGTATTCAAGGAGGTTCCAGCAAGATTTCTTCAACTTAGAGACATCTATAAACAACTAGTGGGTCAGTTTAAAGAAAAAATGGAATTCTATACAGGTGGGAATTCCCAGAGGGGATCTCATTTTACTATTAAGATAAGAGATTTAAGCTATCTAACCCCCAGGACCTTGAGAAATTTGCCAGAAGATATGAAAAGGAGTTGGTGAAGGTGGAAAAGAAAAAAAACAGAGGAATAACAACAGGAGAAACAGAAAGGGGAGGGAGAGGAGGAGGAGGAGAAGGAAGAAGAAGAAGAAACAGACAGCAAAGAACACCAAGGTTAAAACAAGACTTGATTTTTGGTTGGTAATTAAATAAAAATGGCTTTAGAAATATTGTCATGGAATGTGAATGGACTTAATAATAAAAATAGGAGAAACAAATTGAACATGTGCTGATTAAACAGAATCTTGACATAATCTGCCTGCAAGAAACCCATGTTGCAAGAAAACATAAGAGGATTTTAAATAACAAAAGATTGGGGAAAGACTTTATTGTCTCTGACAAAAATAAAAAAAAAGAGGAGTTGTGTTCTATATAAAAGAAAAATATGACCCAAAATTAATCTATAAAGATGGAGAAGGAAGAGTGATAATAGTGCAAATAACTTTCCAAGAGGAGAGTATAAACCTAGTTGGAGTTTATGCCCCTAACAACAAAAAAGCAGACTTTTATCTGAAATTAACAGACACATTGCTTGACCTTCTAGATCAACATTTGATATTAATGGGAGATCTTAATGGCGTGGTCATCACAGATTTGGACAGATCTAAAAGAAAAAAAGATACAAATGAGGGTAAACTACACAGGTCCTTTTTTGACCTGGTGGATACTACAGGACTAATAGATATATGGAGGCTTAAAAACCCCACAATGAAACAACCCACCTTTTTCTCAATTCCAAATCAAAGCTGGGGAAGATTAGACTATATCTGGATATCAAAATAATTAGTCCCGAGGTCATTTAAACCAGAAATTTTGCCACAGACTCTATCTGACCATAACCCGGTGTATTTGGAGGTGAGAGGAAAAGATCCTTCATCATTTAGATGGAGAATGAACGAAAGCCTGTTTAATGACCAGAAGATAATAGATAAAGTGAAAGAAACAATTACAGAATATTTTAACTGCAACCTAAATAAAGAAACACCCATAGAAATAGTATGGGATGCAAGCAAAGCCGTTATGAGAGGCTTTTTGATTCAAAAAAACAGTCAGCAAAGAAGGGGGAAAGAAAAGAAAAAAGAGGAAATCTTAGCACACCTTGTGGAGAATGAGAGACTGCTAATAATTAAACCAAAAGATGAAAAAATAAAACAAAATATAAAGATGTTGCAAGCTCAGTTTTCCATGGTGGTGAATCAGGAAGTAGAGTGGAGAATTAAAATGATGAGACAAAAAAACATCGAGTCTGCTAACAAAATAGGAAAATATCTGGCATGGCAATTAAAGGCAAGACAAAAACAAAATATAATAAGAAGGGCTTTTCAGAAATATTATAAAGAGCTATATAAGAAAGAGAAAGAAGACGAACACAGCATAGAGTACTATCTACAAAAACATCAAATACAACAAATTACAAAAGAAGAAAGAGAACAACTGAACCAGTTAATCACAGAACAAGAAGTCAGAAAGGCAATAAAGAAGATGAAGATTGGGAAATCTCAAGACACAGACAGAATATCGGCTAAATACTACAAAACATTATGTGATCAAATAACACCAGTATTATGTGAGATTATGAACAATATCTTGAAAAAAGGCAAAATCCCAAATACATGGAAAGAAGCCTATATAACCCTAATTCCAAAAAAAGATACTGACGGCCTAGAGGTTAGGCATTATAGACCCATTTCATTACTGAATAATGACTATAAATTATTTGCAGATTTCTTGGCGGAAAGACTGAAAAGGCTCCTAAACAAAGTAATCCATAAAGATCAAGCTGGCTTTTTGCCGGGGAGACAGCTGAAAGATAATGTAAGAATTGTAGTAGATATTATTGAATATTTAGAAAATAGAGTTGATAAACAAGCAGTGTTGATTTTTATCGACGCCGAGAAAGCATTTGATAATGTCTCCTGGCGATTTATGAAAAATAATCTAAAAATACTGGGAATAGGAGAGGAATTTATGAAGGGTGTAGAAGCCATATATCACAATCAAACAGCCAAACTTATTATAAATAATAATGTTTCGGAGACCTTTGATATCTCAAAAGGGACGAGACATGGGTGTCCTCTATCCCCCCTGTTGTTTATAACCATACTAGAGGTACTTAACAAGACCATGAGAGAAAATCCAGAAAATAAAGGGATTAAGGTTGGACATAAAGAATTTAAAACAAAAGTGTTTGCGGACGATATAGTATTAACTTTGGAAGATCCAAAGAGAAGCTTAAAAGAGGCATTACAAAAAATAGAAGAATTTGGCAAAGTAGCGGGGTCTCAATAAAAATAAGACTAAAATGTTAGTGAAAAACATAAGCAAAGAAGAGACAGAAGAATGGCAACAAGAGACAGGAATCACAGCGGCTAAGAAAGTCAAATATCTGGGAATATGGTTGACAGCAAAAAATATAAATCTATATAAAGATAACTATGAGACCACATGGAGAGAAATTAAGAAAGACAGATATTTGGAATAGACTCAGACTCTCTTTTTTAGGGAGAAGATAAGACATTTTAGGTATCAAGAGAATTATCACTGAGGAGAAAAAACAGAGATTTGGCCAAAGACCTTGTCTGACCATAACCTATTGCTCCCGAGAGGGGAAAGAAAAGCACCACAGTGATGGAGATTGAACGAAGGAATTCTGAACGATAAGGTGATCTTACAGAAAGCAGGAAAACCTTTTTTTTTTTAACTCATATTAAATCAGGGAACACATATAAAGGTAGTCTAGGACATGAGCAAAGCCGTAATGAGGGGCTTTTCCATACAACAAAATTTGAAGCCGTAGATTTGAGAAGTGGAGATAGAAAACGCAAATCCTGTGAGATAGGCAAAAGCAAGAGGGAACTCTTGTTAGCACTCTGCAAAGGAGTAAGTAAAAAAAGTGAGCCAGGGAGCTAGAATGGATGAACTCGTCAAACAATAATTTCCCTAGCAATAAATTGCAGCTTAGGGGAATTAATAAACCATAACTAAAGTGTTCTCTGGAATCAAAAATATGTCTCCTGGGACCTAACATCTTTGTGTGCACATATAAGTGTTATCAGATGGACTCTGCATCCTCTGAAGAACAAATAAATCATTTGCAATACCTTAAAACTTAAAAAAAACAAAACCCTTCCCCATCCAAGGTCAAATCATCCAGCTTTAGCTTCCATCTGATTTCAATATAATGTTGAATCCACTTGTCATTCCATTTACATAAGTCATTTAAAGCTTTATCTCTTGTGAATTATGTCTGTGTCCACAGGCCTGGGGAAAATGGTTATTTTATCACTTCTTTCAAAATCAAGGGTGTTTTTCTTTGAACTGTGGCTGCTCATAAGAAAATTCTGCAGCCTTTCAGAAGTGGGTTCTGACGGCTTTTTAACAATGGCTCCAACCTGAAACACTTAGTACAAATGATATGACAAAAAATATGCTTTAATGGTTACTTTGGGATAGCATTGGTTAGATGCGCACACATTGAAAAAGAAATGTTGAAGGGCAACAAGGAAAAGTTTTTAAAGTTGGCCAAGTTCATTTGACTGCTTAGCCTGAAAAGCCCCATCAATGATGCAGTCAACAATAAATATATAAAAACAATGAGCATTAAGAAAATATCAGTGTCAGAAGGGCTAGCTTGCCAGCGTAAGATTCCCATGCTTTCCCGGGTCAAGCAATGTATCCCATTAGTATTCAGAACATGCTCAACCACTCATGATGATGGTGAAAGTGATGAATCAACTGCTGCATTGAGAACTAGTGTTGTATAGCAGCTGAGCAACTAAACAGTGCAATCCTATACTTGTTTACTCAGAAGTATGCCCCATTCAGTTCAACAGGATTTCCTCCCATAGTTAATGGAATCCTAACCATGTTTAATCAGATGTTAGGGCCCACTGAGCTCAATGGGGCTTTGCCAAGACACAAGGAAGAAGAGTCAAGACAACCAAATGTTATATTTAATAAATATAACCTATTTATCCACAACTTGAGGATCTGCAAAACCAGTTCCTCCCATCGTTAATGGAATCCTAACCATGTTTAATCAGATGTTAACTTCCACTCAGCTCAAAGAGTCTTTCTCCAAAATGATGTATAGATGGTACTTAACTCCTGTAAAACAAGCAAAGATCTATCATAACAGTGATAATCTATGTTGGAAATGTAAAGAAAAAGAGGGTACCTTTTATCATATGTGGTGGACTTGCCCCAAGGTGAAAGACCTCTGGGAGAAGATTTATAATGAATTGAAAAAATGTTGAAATATACATTTATTAAGAAACCAGAAGCCTTTCTTCTTGGAATAACAGGTTTGGAATCGCCCAAGAAAGATGTTAGACTGTTTTTGTATTCCACAACAGCAGCTAGAATTTTGTTAGCCAAGAATTGGAAATCATAAGAAGTCCCAACAGTGGAAGAATGGCAGATAAAGATGGACTTTTCGGAGCTAGCCGACCTGACTGGAAGAGTCCGCGACCAGAAGGAGGAGGAGTACCAGGAAGAATTGATGAAATTTAAAGACTATTTAGTTAAATATGCTAAGATAACTTAATTGGAAAAACTTGCAAATACCAGATAGGCCTAGGATTTAAATATGTAATGTTAGAGAATAGAAAGTTTAAAGTTAAAATGAAAAGAAATAAAGATGTTAAGTGAATAAGTTAATATTACGAGAAAAATTGGTTTTGGAAAACTGTTACAATGATATACACTGGGGGATTTGCTAGGGGGATTTGAGGAAGTCACCTAACAATGTTACTAAGATTGGATTAAGTTCAATTATTATTTATGTTTGTTTGTTTGTTTAAAATTTTGGAAAATCAATATATTTTTTTGGAAAAAAACAAAGGGTCTTTGTCTTTCTCCATGCCAAGTGTACTTAAATTTGTAGCTTAAGCTGTGAACCAGCACTTTCAGGGCTCAAATCTTTTTGCAGGGCTCTTGCTTGTATGGCTGGGCTCATATATGAAACACTTTGTGAAATTTCATTCACCATTAACAAGCCCCTAGAAACTGACAGAAGCAAGGGGCAGGGGACACCAGGGACCGCTCCTCCACCCCCTCAACAATCCAATGGTTGTGGCTATTTGTGCACAGAAAAAGCAGGAGTAGGTACATAGACCCTGGCCCTTTTCAAATACCTTTACCCACGGAAGCCCAATATATTAATTTATGCTTATTCAAGTGCCTCTTTATATTTATCAGCAGTTTCACTGAACTGTTCAAAAGTGGATCAGAACATGCATGTTGGTAAGAGATGGAGTGGTAGTATACAGCAAGCATTTCTTTGGGACAGTTTTCTACTAAATGTTTATAATGGACAGTCAGAAAGCATGTCCAGCTTTCTGGAGGATGCCTTTGACTTTGTTTCCCATTGGATTTCCAGTAAGTTAAGCATCCATCCATCCAAATCATTTTTACTCTGTTCTTTGCCCCTATCCCCACCTCAAAAAGGCTCCCAGAGCAGTTTGCGGATCAAAACAAGTTAAACCACCCCTGTCCTCAAATCTACCGTTTAAACAAATATAGCACAAAAGGAAAACAGGGAAGAGAGACAAAATATACATTATAGTGTTTCCAATGTATATACTGAAGACACACCTATATACTCTGGCCTTTGAGGTGTTTGTTTTCAGAATGCACTCTATTCTAAGGACTAACTTGTTTTAACAGTTTTCAATAGTGAATTTTAAATGGTTCTAAACCACCCTGGGACCTGCTGGCCAAGAGCAGGTGATAAACTGAACATTGTTCTGAAATTTCTGAATTATCAGCCCTCAGATTCTTGTCTGTGACCTCACAGCTATGACCGAAGAAATCCAGCACATCTCAAACCGGTTCAAATATATAGCAACAAAGCTCAACCTTACAGAAAGCATTTCATTGTCAGAAAGGGGCCTAACACCTTTCTTTTAATAGATAAAGAATGAAATATGTTATCTCCTCCGGCCAAGTATTTCTATTCCCCTAGCCACTTTTAGATACTAAAGTGGACACTCTCCTTATCTTATTAAGTAAAAACCACAATCATTTATTCTGAATTCACCAGAGTCATTTATCAAGCATTGGGATTCATTTGAAAAGTGCCTTCTTGCAGCTTTTTATTGTACTAATCATTTTGTGACCCAATGCTTTGGACAAGATACAACCAGTCTCTTAAAAAGAAAAGTAGTGTGTTTTAATCTCTCTTATCAGTTCTACAGCATTCTATATTCCAATCTTGTTTCCCTAACTGAGACCTAGCGATGACAAACTGGCGAGATGGCTTGGAGAGAGTGAAAGCTGGACAAATAGGAAAGGAAAGGATTTTTAATCATGCCATTATAAAGGCATTGATTTTTTTCTTGCAACACCTGCATGACTTAGGTAGCAATTATAATTTTAGATCAGAACAACTTTAATAAAGAACCACTATCCAATTTTGTTCACTTTAGGCATGACAGTTTCAAGAAAACTGCATTGACCCTGCAATCCGTGTGCCAGCTCCTTTGAAGTAGTCCCACTAAAGACAATTACAAATATCCAAAAGTATTGAAAGATGACAGCTGAACTCAGGAGGACAGATTCATTCATACTTTATTTCTCCTTCTGTCACCTCCTCGGCTTAGTTTCTCAACAATCCTAACAGAAACAAATCTTGACATGACACAGTTAAAGATGGGACAATGAGTGTATTGCCAGAGAGAGACGGAGAATGAGAATAACCTTGCTTAGTTTTGTAGAGGCTTTCCATTTCTCCTTATGCATTTTGCTGACCACCCCCTTAAATCCCCTTCTGTAATATCACTGGGTAAACAAAATAATGTTTTCAACAAGCAGCTCCCACAACAAGTTTGACTGAAAGGATGGGAACGAGAGCAGATAAACTGGAATAAAATGTAAATATGATCCGATTATGAATGCGGGGCCATTTGGCAATGAAGTAGCTGCCTCAGGCAGTTGGTCGGTGGCAGTGATGAGATACTGGAAGACAGAGCTTTATGCACCATACACAGACTGCACAACACTCCCTAAGCTAGCTCTCATATGCAATAGTGGATGCCGTCCAGTTGCCAGTGTGAAAATAAGGTTCATCTATCAGCCTAGTTAACTTATTGGGAGGGGGACACCATCTTGTCCTTGGCCTCAGGCAGCAAAATGTCTTGGGCTGGCACTGTGCTGATGCAATGGGTTGCAAAAAGTGACTTTCGAACTTGGTGCAGTGCATTTGGCAAGCAAAGGGGAACCTAACAATCAGACCCAAGGCCCCACCAACCCCTTCTGGTGATTTGCTTCCCAGCCACACAAAAGTGTTTCGCTTGTCACTCACCATTTCCTGCAAAAATACAAAAACAGTGGATTCATCAGAAATGCAAGTAATTCCAATACAGAATATGATTCCGACTATATTTCTCCTGTGTTCTTCAGTTAAGAGGTGCAATGTAAAATTTGCAGTGTAAATTGCAACCTTAGGTAGTGCCCAGATCTGTTTTTCTGTGCACCTGATAGGTTTTTAGAACTAGCTGGTTATTATCTTTCTGTATGTGTAAGAAACACACATGTGTTCACACGCCACCTTATTTAGAAGCTAAACAGCAATTGCAGTAACAGGACAGGAAAACTGGAAGCATGCAGTCCACAGGCTTTCTTGACAAAGATAAGAGAAACTCAATTAATTGCAACACAAGCTCATTGTGTTAACAATACTTGGGAACAAGACGGGGTTGGGGGGAGTTTATTTAAAAAATGCCTAGTGAATAATTCATTACTTACTTCATGATATAAAATGTGTAGCAATTGCTAGGCTGACAATATTAAATGATGCACTCATTCACTCTGAAACATTTACTAAATGGATAAACGTCTTCACAATGATGCAGATTTATAATATCTGACAATTTATCCTACCATTGCAGATCTTGTTAATGTTGTCATCAGTTACAGATATATCAGCAGTAATTGTCCTACACATCGTATCTAATGATCTTGTCAATACACGTCTCATGCCTCAGAACTGAAACGACTGACCTTGTCAAGAAGAGAGCATAGAAATGGCATGTTTATATGCATATTTTATTTCCATCACTTTTTTTGAGGGGATGGTCTGACAACAGGGGCATTTGGGTTAAACCAGCAAGCATATCTGCACTTGTGCACAGGCAGGATATAAACATTATTGCAAAGAAAATATTATTAATCTTCACAGCTGACATGTTTACGTGAAATGGCATCTCAAACGGGGGGGGGGGGGGGCTATAAATGACAGTGTTTTCCAAAAACACTGTCCATAGTACAGTTTATACCACAGTAGAATGACAATTGTGGTTTTAGCAGCATTAAGAGAAGAGTTGTTACCAGGTTAGAATATGTTGGTTTTGCAGCTTTCTTGCAAAATGCATGGGCACCCTCTTGTGGAAGTTTCCCATAGATGCATTTTCATGGGTTTCTCTACTAGTTTGCAAGCAATTCCCCCATATATAATGCATTGTTAACGACAACGTTTCCTAATATATTGAATTTTCACCCACCCACCCCCACTTTTGGGCAGGAGAATAGCACCTCAAGTTAGAATTTCAAATGATACATTCTGGTTTGCACATTGGGTTAGGAACGGGCAAAATCAGGTGGGGGGGTCACATTAACTGCAAACCAAACTGAATTTCTCTCCTATCCCTCTTCTCAGTACTGAATTACATTGAAAATGTATAGCACAGCTTTTGCGCACAAACTCCTTCTGACCAAGCACTCAACTTATACCATTACTTAATCAATATGTTTATATTCTACCTTTCTTCTAAAAAATAAAAATAAAACTTGGGGCAGGGACATGCATGATGTTCCTGTGTCTTTTATTGTTCACAACTTAGGTCCAGTTGTGAATCCTTATATCCCAGGAAGATCACTGAGATCATATGCAGAAATGTCACTGGTTGTTCCCCAAGTTGGTGAGGCTCATTTGACAACGACAAGAAACTAAGCCTTCAGTGTAATCAGTCCACAATACTCTGACAACAGAAATACACCATCTTTGCCAACTGCTGAATGCCTGCTGGAAACTTCTATTCCGCCAGGCCTGTGCAGGCAATTAAGAACACATCCTTCCAAAATGGTTAACTTCTGTTTTTAACTTTTATGTTTTTTATTGTATGGTTTTATGACTGTAAACCATGTGGGTAATTTTTTAAAAAATGACCCAGCAGTATACATTTTTATAAAGAAATAAACCCTGTGAGGAATAACTGGCCTAAGGTCACCCAATACAGCTGTGGGAGGACTTGAATTCAGATCCCCCTGGTCCTAGTCTGTCCCTCTACTACCCCACTACACTTGGTCAAATATTGTTAGAAGAACAAAGGACAGCATTGATATAATTAAGTGTCAGATTGTGGGTATACTCACATTAACACATACCAACGTGGATTCACTGCATGTGACAGAGTCTTCCTTGTGTGCTGATGCTGCCAGTCAGATAGTAGCTAAGCCCAAGATAGCAAATTCTCCTGGAATTGCTTCATGCTGTCTTGGCAGGTCCTTTCTCCCCAATCCTAGGGAAAGCCAAGTACAGTGGTGCCCCGCAAGACGAATGCCTCGCAAGACGAAAAACCCGCTAGACGAAAGGGTTTTCCGTTTTTCAAGGCGCTTCGCAAGACAAATTTCCCTATGGGCTTGCTTCGCAAGACGAAAACGTTTTGCGAGTCTTGCGATTTTATTCGCTTTCCCCCCCTTTTCTAAGCCGCTAAGCCGCTAATAGGGCTGCTTCGCAAGATGAAAAAAACCGCTAGACGAAGAGACTCGTGGAATGGATTCTTTTCGTCTTGCGAGGCACCACTGTACTAGGTGCTAGTGGATCTCTCTATATTTCTATTTTGTGTCCAAGACCAGGAGAACTGCATTATAGTAGATTAGTTCATGATGTACCAGCACCTCTTAAAAGTTCGTGTAGCTATGTAGTTTATGTAGCTAGTGTGTTTAGGCTTCTCTTGTGCCACGAGACAACGAACACTTTATGCTCTAAAGTGAACTGAGTGGGAAAGGCGTTATCTTAACTGGGATCTCTGGGAAAAGGCCGACTGCTGAAAAGCAAGAAAACTCTGATGTTGTTCTAGAAGACTCTACTGGAGAGCTTCAAAGAGCCTCAAGAAGACTCCCACAGTCCTGGCTCTAATGCCACGGTGCAGGGAAGAGACAGGTATCTCTACTGCAGGGAAGAGACAGGTATCTCCCTCCACTCCATGTTAATAAGAGTTTCAAGGGACGATTTATACATGGGAAGGAGGGAATTATTCATCCTCTCCCCCACTGCCAGGCCCATGATGGCTTTTAAGCCTTAAAAAAGCCGAGGTATTTGTTTATACATCATCCACACCCAGGTGTGACTGCTGCCAACTGGAACTGGTAAGGCAGAAGGTAAGGAAACCAACCATAGGCGCAGCAATAGTCAATGCCAGAACCAACTAATGTTTCATCTCCATCCTCCTTCTCCTCCCTATTGAGTTGCCCAAGGGCAAGACAGTGCCATCTCCTGGGCTGCTTGCAAGGAGGAGGGCAACATGGAGGATGGAAGTTGGTGAGGCAGTGCTCCATTTGCCCAAGTAGACCACTGCCCACGTGACAACTACCTGGGTCCCAACCTAAGGACAGAAGGTGCCCCGTGACCTTCGGATGCAGCCCTTCCTCAGAGGAAGGAAAGGTGCAAGAGCCGGGCAGCAGGCATGTGTAAGCAGGAGAAAGCAGGAGAAAAGAAGAGGGGTGTGTGTGTGTGTGTGTGTGTGTGTGTTTCAGCCCTTCTCCACTTTTTGAAATTGTGGGAGGACTGTGCATGTGCAAACGGTGACAGCTGGGTGGAACCACTGTAGAAAGAGGAAAACTGCAGAGCGGGGATAAATGGCCTAAGAATAGAAGAAGCGGGATTCTTTGAGGGCTGGGGTGTTGCTTAGGGACTTTTGGGTGGGGTTGTTGCTGTTAAGTTTTTTGAATCTATTTTGGATCTTGTCGTGTTTCATGTGGAAATTGCTCAATTTGGTTGGTTGCGGCTTTCTTTTATGGCTACTTTTGTTATATTGTGGGTATGTATTGTTTAATGTTGAAAGCTGCCATGTGCATGGACTGAACTATGTAAAGGTGGCATACAAATAAAATTACGTATGTATGGGGTTTTTATTTTTTATTTTAAATCTGCAATGCCACATGTGTCCACAGAGTGACAGCAGATTGTTGTTGCTGCTAGGTCTTCCTAGCGGTTTCCTAAATCTTTTTAACAAAAACAAGCTATTGCATTTTATGCCAGCCAAAACAGCTCTTATCCATGTTAACATCTGGACTACCATTTATTTTGAATTCATTAACTTCTTTTGCCAATCTGCCTCAATATCCAAAAATAAGTCAGGAAGCACGACATATGTATCTCAAGTAATGCCTGTAATTGATAGGCAACAGGAAAAAAAAAGGTGTGGGGAGGGTAATTAAACAGGACTCTCAATTTTAAAGGTCTGAAATATTTTATTGATTAAAAATAAACTACCTCACAGTGAAGTATTTCTATGAAAATACACATTGATCATCATCTCGTTTATTCACAAATTCCTTGGGAAGGTATCAACTAAAGATGGAGGCTCTGTTCACTACCACAAAATCTTAAAAACATCTCTGATCCAATATATTATCAGTATTGGATTAAGCATGCAGCAAAGAACTCAAAGCCATCGGGGGACTTCCGGGTCGGCGCCATTGCCGAATGGCGGACTCCCTCCGAGCTCCGGAGGGAGTCTGCTGGGTAGGGGTCGGGTCCTGCCGCGCCGGCGACGCGGGGACCCTCAAAAACCATGGGCGGAGATGCCCATGGACTTGGTGACTCGGCGGGCACCGTTTGCGCCCCCCGACCCGCGAAGGAGCCTTTTTAAAGGCTGTGGAGCGGGTGACGGGGGTGTGTGGTGTTATGAGTCCACTGCTTCCCCTGCCTAGCGAAGCCGCATGCCATTCGGCGGAGAGCAACGACTTCTTCTTTGGAAATTTCGGATTTGGACTAAAAAGAACAACCCGTGAGTAAATTTATTGGACTTAAAAGGCAAATTTGATCTACGAATTTGGAGCGAGTGGGGGGGGTGCAAAAAGGAAGTCCGCCCCCCCTGTTGTAGAAGGCTTAACGCAAGGATTCGACAACTAAGATCGAGAGATGAACCTTACTTGAAAAAAAATTAACTTCACGAAGGGAAATTACAATAATTGTGCTGGAGGAGAAGATTGATTTGTGGGAACTAAAGTGCAACCCCCCCGGGAACCGGGAACGATCCGCTATGAGAGGCTGGCAAAGAGACACAGAAACTTTGACAGCTGTCAAAGTAGCTGTCAAAGCAGGAAAATAAAAGAGAACTTTGTTACGATGGCTTTGCTGGTTAGATTTGTTACAATTTGGACATAAATTACTGGAAATAAAGGCAACAAGTTATTTGACTTTTGGGTCTGACTTGGAAAGAAATTAAGTTACCATATTCCCTCTAGAGGGAGGCTGGGACATTGCAACAGTAGCAGCAAGTGGAAAAATACTATGAATTTGAGCAGGATTCGTTATCTCTTGGGAAAGCTGCAAAAACGAAGCATTATTTTGTCTACAGAGGTTTCTATACTAAAGGAGACAATGGATTTATCTATTGAAGAAAGGAAGGGACTTGACGCAAGTTATGTTCCTGAATAACAAAAGCCTCTGTGGAGAACAAGAAGTTTCTGAATTAGAAGGTTTCTGCAGCAGAACAGGAAAAAGCAACTTGAGGAATAAGAGCTGGACTAAACTTGAAGTTGGAGCATTTTGAACATCCAGACTTTAAAAGGATCAAGAAACATAATTTGAGTTAGACTCTTAAACATAGAGGTCTGGATGGAAGAAGAATGATCTTTTCTGAGAGTTTCTCCGAGACTGGACTTTTTGAAATTAAAAGCTATCAAAAGACGGCAAAGTGGAGCTGAGACATAGACGTGGATGCACCAGGCTGGCAGTAGACAATTGGATGAACTTTGGGGATCGGAACTGGGGAACGGGGGGGGGGGGGAGATTTGGAACCCAAAGACTGTAAAATTACATATTTTTTCTTTCTTTTCTTTTTTTATTGTCTGTTGTTTGAAAATAGGGGAATTCGTGGAAGGGAAATGGGGTCGATCCTAGGGAATTATATAAAATATAAGGAGAAATGGTTAATTAAGATAAATAAGATAAATTAATTTGGAATAAATGGGTTATTTAAAATTACAAATAAGGCTTTAAAATTTGGGGTAAGAATTTGTGGAATCAATTTAAGGGAAATGGGATACAAGAGGGGGAGGGGGGGAAGTCCGGGAAAGATGTCACTGAAACTAAGTGTAAACTATATTTGTCTTTTCTTTTTATCTTTCCTTTTTATTCTGGAAAATCTTAATAAATATTATTAAAAAAAAAAAAGAACTCAAAGCCATCGAGAAAATAACTATCAATTGTACTTTGAATCAAAAAATACTACTACAAACTCCAGGCTATCAAAGGATGCTGAGGGCCTCACAGTGACAACAAAAGCAGCAACCAAACAAAGATGAAGCAATTGTTGAAATTCTTTGGACAAAGAGATGGTAGCACGGTTTGACAAGCTTTGCCAATATCTGATTTCTGAATGGAAACGTACCATCATGCTGCTGAGCGCCCAGGTTGACGGAGCACAGAACCACATCTCGGACATGTCTAAGACGGCCAGTGAAGCCATTAACTTAAGCATGAAGCAAATCACTGAAGTTCAACAAAAAAACCTTACTGAACACTCAGGATGTTCTGTCTCCATCCCAAAGAGCAGTGGTTACATAACTTCATGACCACTGCTCCATAGCAATTGTGTTATACAATTCCAT
This sequence comes from Podarcis erhardii, assembly GCF_964252035.2. NCBI lineage: Eukaryota > Metazoa > Chordata > Lepidosauria > Squamata > Lacertidae > Podarcis > Podarcis erhardii. The sequence continues at coordinate 111,529,551 of NC_138497.1, read as the reverse complement.
TCACCATATAGATGGGTTTATGAAGCATTTCTGTATCCTTCTGCTGTGCTGAAGAAGAATTTCACAAAACAGTGGGTATATCCGGGATCACTATTCACTATGTTTCGAACCACTTGCAGCGTTGGACGTCATAAAACAAGATTTCTGGCTTGTTTTCACCAGATAAGAAGCTTTCTTTCTCTGGTGCTAAAGCGGCTTTTTGGTGTCTTTTCCTGTATAGTCTTTCACTAATGGCCGCCGCCCACTCCATTCAGTCTGCTGACTCACCACCCTTTCCACCCTCAGCTTCATTCCACTCTGTCTTCTCCAGCCTTCTCGTCACCTCTCCAGATCCCTGCAAGCCTCTGGGTAAAGAGCTCTCCTTATTTCTGTCGTCTGTTTAGCCCGCCTAAACTACTCCCCCACTCCAAACTCCAGTAACACTTCTTGGGTCGTTTGTGTTGTTTAGGGAGCGCGGAGAAGTCCCTCAAAACCTCTGCCACAATGCTGGTTCTGTTGTGAGGGATGACCCCCTTTTAGCATTCCATTTGCAACTTCTTAATTTTGTCTGTTTGTTAGTTTCCCCCCTTTTTGTTTCCGATGTATTGTTGGGGCTTATCACTGTATATATTTATTGGGGGGGGGGAACGCTCCTTCAGTTTGTGTCAATATCTTAGTGGAGAGTCCAGTAAGATTATATTCTGTATAGATTATATAAAGAGTTTATATTGACATCGCATTGTTGTACTTGGTCATCGTGTTGCCTTGGATATTACTGATAATTGTTTGCAACACAGGGGCTTAATTGTTTGGTTACTCCATCCCAAAGAGGCAGACTATAGTCCTCGCTGTTTAAAGCTTATAATAAAAGGAATAGCAGAAAACTTCAAAGGACCAGATATGTCAACGTTCCTCATTGCTTGGTTCCAGAACATCCTACCAGGCATTACAAGAATACAATTCAGCTTTTTGAGAAGGACTTCTGCAATGACCTAACAACTCACTGCCTAAAGACATGATTAAATTTATGCAGAAAAGGGCAATCAAAATGATCAAAGGGATTGAAGAATGGTTGCAGAATTTGGGACTTTTTAATTTTGAGGAAAAGGTGAGTAAGAGGAAGCAATGTTGAAGTTTTTTAAAATTATGTATGGCATGGAGAAGGGTGGATAGAGAAGTCCCCTCCCCTCTCCTAACAAGATAATTTTTTATTCTAAGCTTTACAGTACAGTGGTACCTCAGGTTACATACGCTTCAGGTTACAGACTCTGCTAACCCAGAAATAGTGCTTCAGGTTAAGAACAGAAATTGTGCTCCGGCGGCACGGCAGCAGCAGGAGGCCCCATTAGTTAAAGTGGTGCTTCAGGTTAAGAACAGTTTCAGGTTAAGAACGGACCTCCGGAACAAATTAAGTACTTAACCTGAGGTACCACTGTACAGAAGTTCCATCTTTACAAGCCATAGATTTTAATCTGCAATGTATGCAGCCTATTGATAATGATTAAATACAAGTTCTAAATCAGGCGACTGATGAGGAACTCTTACAAGGTGTGAAAAGAAGTGAAACCATATTGCCATTAATTGCTGAAAGAGTACCTGCTGTTTCAGCAGACTGGAAACAATTACAGTACTTGAAATTAAGAGCATTCCTAACAATGAAAGCTCCACAACAAATTCATAGGTGTGTGTGTCCCGTCCCCCCATTTGTTTTTCTCCAAAAACATAAAATAATAGGAAGCTGAAGCATATTGATCTCATGTAATCTAAAAGGACCAAATTCATTTATAAAGAGAAAAAATTGCAAGGCTACTTTGAAAAGGCATCAGCGATACTCCTACATGAAACACAGTTAAAGAAGGTTGACAAGTGTTTGTTAGAAGGTTTAAAAGTGGGAGAAACATTTTCAGCATGTTCAGATACAAGGTGGGGGGGGAGGGTTTGAAATCCACACAAAAGCAGCAAACACGAAGGAACTGCAAATGGGTTTGCTGCATCAGTGAACATGGTTCTACAGATGTTCATATAAGCCATGTAGAAGCATTTTGTCGTTTAAAAGGGGGATTTCCCCTTTTAAATTAAAAACACATTTTAGGGCATTTTTCTAAATGTTGAACAGCAACAAATTAAAATTAAAAATGTCTTGAAAACAGGAAAGCCATGTTGTTTTATTTTGTGGTAAATATTTCCATCCCAACAAAGAACTATTTTGAAGATGTGCGTTTTTACGTTAGAGGTGAGGAACATCTGTAAAACTGTGGAAGACTGGACCTTCTCTGTTTTACTCCCATACCCTATATTGCCTAAGGCTGCAAATTTACTTGGGCATTCTAACACTTCAGGTGTTTTGTTTTATGGAACCCACTTTAACTGAACTTACGGTGCTCTGTTTGAAATAGTTCTTATTTTTCCTCAATGTAACATCCATCTCTTTTTACACCAATTTCATACACAAATGAGAAAAGCCCAGCATTACCCTGTATTAGGTCTAACCATCCATCTAACCATTGAAAGGGAGGGGAAGTAAATTTTATTTTACCCATGCAGGTACACACAAACTTTCCAACTTTTACCAACTAGTTGCATTGAAATATTTTGCTTTTAAAAGGGGTGTAGACCAGAAGAAGCTAGTTTCAACTGTCTCACTGTCCACTTCGGCTGTTGGAAAGAGCTACCAAATGCCACCCCCCTGACTCCAAGTAGTCCCCCTTTCATTCCCATCTCTTATTAGTTGTCAACTCCCTGCATAAACAAAATTTCCCATGAAGGGGCCAAGCAGCCACAAATTTCAGTGCCAGGGCTATGACACCCACGGTTATGGGGGCCAAGCTGGCACTACCGCTGCCATGGGCAAAATGGGGCGGGGAGTAGGGGGCAACCCCCCACTGATTCAAGTAAATAAAAAATACTTAAAAATAAAAAAAAGAAATTGCAGAAACATTTTGACAGGTGTTTTTTTTCTGAGCACTTGGGGGTCAAAAGAAAGTAGTTCTGAGCAACTATTGTTGCACCCTTTCATTCCCATCACAGAGCCAGACAGAGGATGAAAGCAGGCGGGTCTCCTGCCCCCTCTAACAAACCCTGGCTACGCCCATGCAGCCTGCTTTGCTCCCTCCTTTGGTAATAATTCTCCGCCCTAGTCGTCGAGGCACGACGGCGCCCTGGACGTCCTAACACGCTACCCCTCCCTGTCTGCTGCTGGATCCCTAGAGACCATCATGAAGGGGTTCCTTTGGGATTCCTCCCAGAGCCTAGCGTTTGCTTTTTGTCGCCTTCCCTGCCTCTGCCTCGCTCCCTCCCCGTCGCACAATGCAACCTCTGCCCACCCTGCCGCCCGCCCGCCCGCGCCCCCCTTCCGAAGTCTGCAGCTGCTGCTGCCGCAGCCGCTGCTTTTATGCTGCGCGCAGAGATTGCCAGCTGCTCTCCCCGGAAGAGCTTCGCTCCGCCGCGGCGGCCAACGCCCAGTTAAAGGGGCGGAAGGGCGGGCGCGTGTTGTCTCTTCCCTGCGCTTGGTGCGTGCCTTCCGTTCCGTTCCCCTCCCAGCCATTAGCTTTCCCTTGAAAGCCCCGGGGAATCGACAGGGCTTTTAGAACAGATTGCTGCTTCTGCCTTCGACGAGCTGCAGGGCGGACTGGCTCTTGCCCAGGGTTTAACCCTTCGCGAGCTTTCCCCGCCAGGTTTCCCTTTTGGCATAGATCAGCTTCAACGCCAGACGCGTGGGCAGCAGGGGCGCATGGCATTCATTCTGCTAATGAATCCGTAAAATCCTTCGCCTCCCCGCCCGGCTAGGTCTCAATATTTTGAGAGGCTGATGGAGTACATAGAGGGGCAAGATGATTGGGAAATCGGACGCTGCTCCTGCACCTGTAATAGCTGTGTGGTTGAGGGAACCCCAGGCGGTGTAGCTTGCATTGATTTCTTTTTTGAAGTTTTTTATATGCTGTTCTTTGTCAAAGAGGTGCACAACATTGGTAGCACAATTCGGTCCTGTATACCTGAGGAAGCGTCTCCACCCCCATCATCCAGCCCGAACACTGAGGTCCAGCTCCGAGGGCCTTCTGGCAGTTCCCTCGCTACAAGAAGTGAGGTTACAGGGAACCAGGCAGAGGGCCTTCTCGGTAGTGGCACCTGCCCAGTGGAACGCCCTCCCAGCAGATGTCAAGGCAATAAACAACTACAGTATTTTACTTTTAAAAGGCAACTGAAGATGGCCCTGTTTAGGGAAGTTTTTAATGTCTGACGCTGTATTGTTTTTTAATATTTGGTTGGAAGCCGCCCAGAGTGGCTGGGGCAACCCAGCCAGATGGGCGGGGTATAAATAATAAATTATAATTATTATATTATTATAACATAATGTAAATAGATAACATACAATGCAAAATGAAAAAAGACAGCTGTAACATAAATACATTTCATGATAATAAACAATGCAAAAGAGTACATAATAAACTGTGGCAAATGATTCGCAATGTCAATCCAGCAGAGAGATCGCTCTGTCCTCTTTCCCATCCCAGTGAAATATGGAAATGTGTGTCCCTTGCCCCACCCTCCAAATCACAGTGCATACTACCCAAGCTCAGCCTGATTATTTTAGCACCCCAGACAGAAAACCTCCCAAACATCCTAGTAGTGTTTCTATCCCAAATAATTAACAATTTGCTGCCCTTTTATGACACGCTCAAGTGAGATGCCACCTCACTCTGCCCAATAGAAGGACAAGCCTCGCAAAGTTTTGCTGTTGCCCTGCAAGCACTTCTGCAGGTGTGCTGTGCCTTTAACATGGTCTGAAATTCATCAAGTAAAACATGTCCCAGCACAGAAATTGAAGAGGGCTGGGGGAATGGAATCTCCTGCTGACTTTCTTTCTGCCATGCCATTGTGTGTGTATTTGTTTACAAGGAGTGGTTGCCAATTCCTCTTTTTTTTCCATGGGTCCCATGCCTAATACCTTCACAATAGTCCTTTCTCTCTTCCTCCCCCCCAAACAAAAGGCCATAGATGAATCATCTATTGCTCCATCTTTTCCAAGCTCAGAAAATCATAGAACTGTAGAGTTGGAAGGGACCCTGAGGATAATGTTGGATTTCTGCTCTTTTGTGCAGGAGGCACAGGAGCCCTGCCAGAGAAGGAGTTGTTATCCCTACCTAAAATATACATACACAAATGAGATGAAGAAATTCAGCAGGTGGTGATTATCCTATTGCATTTATGTCCATGCTAGAGAAAGTTGAAGTTCTAGAGTGTAATTTGCTCAGGAACCCTGCGAAGAACAAGATGGCAAATCTACACTTTGGTGTGATACGCATGGTTTAAGACTCTCATTCCTCTACCTTCCCCCCCCCCCAAAAAAAAACCCCAGGCATCTTCTTATAGGCGAAGAGCAGGCAGAAATTCATTTAGCACAGAATTACCCTTCACAACTCTGCTTCAGGGAGAAACATATTGTGTGCATTAACTATTACAACCACAGTTCTCACTTAAGAATTCCATGGTAGCACTACAGTGGTACCTCTGGTTAAGAACTTAATTCGTTCTGGAGGTCCATTCTTAACCTGAAACTGTTCTTAACCTGAGGTACCACTTTAGCTAATGGGGCCTCCCACTGCTGCCGTGCGATTTCTGTTTTTATCCTGAAGTAAAGTTCTTAACCTGAGGTACTACTTCCGGGTTAGCAGAGTCTGTAACCTGAAGTGTTTGTAACCTGAGGTACCACTGTATTTGGCTTCCATGACACCGGCAACCAAATTTGTAGCACACAGTTTGGTAAGCTTCTAGGCTTCATTTGGTTAGAGGCAAACTACATTAGAGCTGCGAGTGGTTCAGCCAGCATTTATATTTCTAGTTGAAAACAGCCAGGGGGAGAGGCTGAACACTGGGCCATGGCACTGTTTAACTCATGCCCCATCTGCACCACACATTTAAAGCAGTATCATACCACTTCAAAGAGCCATGGCTTCCAACAAAGAGTCAAAACACCGGAGAGTTAGAAGTCATCCAATCCAATTCAGGAATCTCGGCTAAAGAATCCATGGCAGATGGCTATCCAACCTCTGTTTAAAAATCTCTAGGGATCCTGTGTAGTTTGTTAAGGGTGCTAAGAGCTGTTAGGTGACCCTTATTCCCATCACAGAACTACGATTCCCAGAGGGATTTGTAGTGCAGTTAGGGGAATAGAGGTCTCCTAACAACTCCTAGCACTTTTAACAAACTACTGTTCCCAGAATTCTTTAGGGAGGCTATGACCGTTTAAAATGGTGTGATACTACTTTGAAAGTTTAGTGTAGCTGGGGCCTTATCAGTGTTACCACTAGAGATGGGGAAGAAGTCCAAAGTTCCACTCATCAGAATGAACAGGAGGATTCCCGCCAACTTCAAGAGAAGTCATGTGCATTTCTTTTTAAAAAGCCCCTCCTCAAAGACGCTTAAGTTCAGAGTCTAAACTTACCACTGATTAACCCCAACACACACACAAACATACACACACAATTCCTTGATCAAAATCCTATTCCCAGAACTAGTATTGGCATTGTTTGAGAATGCTCTGATCCAATTTGGGGGCATCTGCAGTGCTGAACTCAAATCATGGAGATGAAAGGGACTCTGAGGATCATCTAGTCCAATCCGCTGCAATACAGGAATGCACAGCTATCCCATAGGGGGATCAAACCTGCAACCTTGGTGTTACCAGCACCATGCTCTAATCCAGTGGTTCCCAATTAAGGGTCTGGGGACTCTTGGGGTTCCGTGGAACACTCTCAAGGGGTCCATGGCCTCATCCTTTGCTTACTCCCAACTAATTTTTTTGTCATTTTGCATAGTAATATCACAAATTTTACAGTCCGTTTTTTGGTATACCTAAAATCCTTCACTTATTTGAACACATTTTGTTCAAAAAAATTGCTTTGCAGAGCTAACTACCATAGAGTTATATTTTTTTTTTCAAAAGTAGGGGGACCATTACTTGGCTTTTGAAAAGTAAGGGGTCATCAGTAATTAGCTAATTGGGAACCACTGCTCTAATCAACTGAGCTATCCAGTCCTCAGTGTTTATATAAGATCTGATTATGGCTATCCCATGCCTTGACTAGTATGGCCCTTAAAGCAATCTAGCCGCTGTCTAGACATCTTGCCCTGTCTAGGTGTCTAGTCCCATCTAGACGTCTAGCTCCCATCTACATGCCATTTAGACATCTAGCTGCTGTCTAAATGTCTAGCCCCCATCTAGATGCCTTCTTGTCTTTTAGATGTCTAGCCGCCATTTCTCCATCATCATCTAGCTGGGCCAGCCCTGCTCATCTCGAACAAGGTTGGGTTTTGTGGTGTCCCTATGCCCCCCCCCCACTTGAGGGTCAATTACTCAGTTTGCAGGGCATCGCAGAAAGCAAGGATCTGGAATTTCGGGGTCATACGTTAATGAAGTTCTAGACCTCCTATGGCATGGATTTTCTCCTTTCTGGGAAGTCTCCCACCCCACCCCACCCTCAGCATCCATGTGGGCCAAAACTGGCTTATCATTATTTTTTTTTAAAAAAATTGTTCAGTAGCACCTTAAAGACCAACTAAGTTTTTTCTGGGTACAGTGGTACCTCTGGATGTGAACGGGATCCGCTCCAGAGCCCCGTTCGCATCCAGAAGCAAACGGAACCCGCGGACGCAGGTTGCAATTTGCCGCTTCTATGCATGCACATGACGTCATTTTGGCCGTCTGCGCATGCGCGAGCGGCGAAACCCGGAAGTAACGCACTCCGTTACTTCTGGGTCACCGCAGCACACGACCCGAAAATACTTATCCCGAAGCTACTTCATCCCGAGGTATGCCTATATAAGCTTTCGGGTGCATGTCCACTTCTTCAGATATACTGAAACAGAAGACACACTGATTTCTGTTTCAGTGTATCTGAAGAAGTGGACATGCACACGAAAGCTTATACCCACTACAAACTTAGTTGGTCTCTAAGGTGCTACTGGACAATTATTTAATTTTTTTAAATTTATTTCGACTGCGTCAGACCAACACTGCTACCTACCTGAATCTAGAATCATGCAAGGCTTATCATGACATTCTTTTTTCAATTTAGCTTTTATTCAAGATTTTCTTTGTGATACAAAAACAGAAAAACAAGGAAAAGTACATATAGCGTCTTCACTTTCCATTCATAGCCTTTCCCCCCAATATCTGTTTACATTCAGCAAACGAGACACTATTCGGTATGGGGGGGGGGAGGGCTGCTGATCTTTTTATTCTATTGCATAGAGTCTGTGCAGGGCAGGGGTGACAACTTGAATAAAATATAGACGGGGCGATAAGCCCCACCCTGCACAATCGAGGCACGCACACACGATTTGAATGGCCATACCTATCAACGGGGAGGGGGCGGCGGCCCCTCAACTATTTTGGGAGTTGTCAAGGTTTTTGTGCGCTCCTTTATTTGGCTCCGCTCCTTCTCAAGCGACGGCAACCCACTCGCTTTCGCCACAGGTTGCCGAGTGTGTTCCAGCTGCCTTGGTGGCTTTCAACAGGCGTCTCTGGTCTTTGCCTCTCTCCGCAGCCCGATCCCAGATCTTTAATGGTGATCTGCTTGGGCGACACAGCCCTTTCCTTCCTTCACCCCCCACCCCCCAAAGCGGATTGCTCACCACCCTCCCTGGCCAAGCCTCCCCTCCACAGACGATGCTCTTTCTCTCCATCTCGACGCGCGGGAGACAGGGCGCCCCGAGCGCAAAGCAGCCAACCTGCGTGCGCCCAGCGGCGCCAACTTCTCTCCGGCTCCCTCCTTCCCTTCCTCCGCCTTGCCGAGCCGCGCCCTGTTGCCCGCCCCCCTCCGGCAAGCCCTCCAGCGCCTGGAGCTGATCGGGTCCCCCGAGCCCGGGTGGGGCCGGCCTCGCTCAGCTCACGTGGGCAGGAGAGAGGGGGGGCAGCGCTGGCGCCGCTGTTGCTGCCGCCGGTCGAGGGAAGGCAGGCGCGGAAGTGTTTCTGGAGAGGGTCTTTCCAGGCGCGACGACGCTTTCCCCTTCGTTCTTAAGGGAGTACCTGGAGAGAGAAGGAAGAGGGAGAGAGAAGTGGCCCAAAGGACGGGAAGAAAGTCCGACGGGGAGCCCGTGGCGAGCGGGGCGGGGGGACCAAACCACGGAGAGCGCCAGCTGTGTGTGGGGGGGGGGGCGACTTCACTTGTAGCTGGGCGCCGAACTCCACCTTCGGGGCATGGGAGCAAGTAAGTGCTGGTCTCTCTCTCACCCCCCCCCCCTTCCCACTTTCCCTTCTCTTCGTGGCGCGGACCGGGCTAGCTTTGCGCGCGCTCAGCTGCCACTTGCGCGTCGGGAGAAGTCGCCCCACAGCCGTCCGTCGCGCGGCAGAGGCGGCAGCAGCAAAGTACCCCCCCCCCCCAAAAAAAAATAAATATAAATATCGGGCTGTTGCTGCTTTGGAACGAATGGGAGAAGCTGGGCAGGTGAAGCTGGAGCCGCGCCTTCTTGGAACACAAAATCAGCCCGGCTTGCTTCTCCCCCTCCCTCTTTCCTTAGACCCTGAGTCGCCCCAGTGCTTCTTATTGGTTTGGAGCAGCTAAAAGCCACTCGCTTCGATTGCGTTGTGTTTTAAAAGAACTTTCCTGGCTGGGAAATGTGTTAATTCCCCCCCCCCCCCATCTGTGTTGGAGAGAGTCAGCCTTAGGAATAGGTGAAGCGCCTCTACCCTTTCCTCCATCCTTTCTTCCTCGTTGGTTGCTAAGCACTAGTGACCATATTTCCTGGAAGACCTCTGGTGACACAAGTCCAGAATGGCAGCAACGAACGATGAGGAAGGGGGGGGGAGGCAGGGCTTGGGGGTCCCTCCCCATCTCCCCCCACCTGCCTTGCCAATAAGTTGTGTTTCTTTTAAATTTTGGAGCAGGTTTGTTGTTTACGTTTCTGGTAATACACACACACACACACACACACACACACACACAAACACACACACAAACACTTTTATTCCAGGTGAAACATGCACTGAGAGTTGTATCCACCTAAGTCCTGCTCAGAGTACATCCATCTAAACTGATGGGTTTAAGTTAGTCAATTCCATTGGTATCAGTGTGTCTACTCAGATTAGGACTTGGTGGCATTCACTGCTAAAATACCTAGTTTTTTAAAAATATTCTGAACAGCCATGCCTAACAATGTATTTCTTTCTCCCTCCCCACTTCATTTGCGTAACAACCAGCCTGAAAAAGCATTGTGCTGAACTTAGTAGTGCATACTTGTGGTGTATTGATTATTATTTAATTAATAGGAACTTGAAAGCTTACTTAGTACTTTGTGACATTTTAGTTGGTTCCAATACAGGCAGGATAGTCAATGATAGGGTTGGTTGATTGGTTGGTTTCCTAGAGCATCAACACATGTGACATATGTTTGTTTGTTTGTTTGTTTGTTTGTTTGTTTGTTTGCTTGCTTGTTTGTTTGCTTGCTTGCTTGTTGGACAGGTGCTTTTTGAAAAGTTGGTGTTGCCAGTGTTATAATCTATATTTGAAGTGATTTAGCTTTGCATAGATATTTATTATTAATGTATGCTACCTAGTAACAAAGTTCTCAGAGCAGCTGACAAATAACACTAAAAACATAAAAAATACAACAATGCTTAGTCTCTCTCTTTGTGTGTGGAGTTCAGTGTCTACTCATACCATAGAATGTTTGTACAGAAGCCTATGCATATAGCAGTGTGCAGGTGGTGCCAACGTGTGCAGGCCTTTGTGCGCACAGTCTATAGGTCACTTAGCGGGGACAGGGATTCGCTATCCCTTTCACACATAGAGACAGATAAATGTGCAGGGCTTTTGTGCTGAGCCATAATGCCATATGTCATAGCATAATTTTTAATCAATATGTGTAATCAATGGCTACATATAGTGATGGCTGAGCACTCCTTCAGGCTCAGAGGCTGCATATCTTGGAAAACCAGTTGCTGGTGAACGTGAGCAGGAGAGAGTGATATTGTTCTCATGTCCTGCTTTGTGAGCTTCCTGTAAGCGTCTGGTTGGCTTCTGTGAGAAAGAGATGCAGGACTAGATATGCTTTCGGTTCGCAGGCTTGCAAACATGTCCTTATATCACACAGCTTCTCAAGCTTTTATCAGGGCACAGTATATTTATTTTCATGGTTAGTTTCTTGTGCTTGGGAATGGCTTTAGTTCAACCCCCAAGCCATGCAAAATGGAATATTTACACCAAAAAAAATGAAACAGTTTATTTCTAATGAGAGGCAATGGAACTAAGGCCTTATTCCTATGTACATGTACTTCTTGGCCCTATTGGACACAGTAACATACACTTCCTTTTCAAATATGTATGCCTGGGCTTGAGCCAAAAGCTAGTTCAACTACGGAAAAGTTACATGGTTTTAATGGCAGATCACTCATTCTGTTCTATCCCAACAGGATCAAACAGCTGAGAGTTGTTGGAGACTGCTGTTATACATTGTTGTGATTTATGTGGAAATTAAAATGTTTTCCTTATTGTTTATGACTGCTTTTGTAACATTTGCAGTTACGTATATTTTTTTCATGTTGTAAGCCTCATTGAACATGGTTTGAACTGTGGAAAGGTGGCATACAGATAAAAATAATGTATACTTGTATATTCTTCATAGCCAATGAAAGTAATCACAAGCCTTCAATGCAATCCTAAAGGAGTCTACTCACTCCTACTCAAATGTAAGTAAGTAAGAGATTAGGTACTTGCCAGTTAGTAAGCGTGCTTGACACATAAATTCTGCCTTCCCACTTTCACAGCTAGTGGGAAGCGTGACATGTTTCCGTTTTGACAAGAAGGATTAGGGTGAACAGTATTGAATCCATAGCAAGAGTCTTCAAATTGTCATTCAGCAATGGTTAACATTAAGTCAGGGGCCCCATGCAACAAAAAGCTTCTTCCAACTACCGTGAACATAGAACAGTAAATTTTGGCTTGCTCTTAGTTATTTATGAATATGCAAAAATAATTTGTCAGAATACAGTATCATTGAGGCTTACTTCCAAGTAGATGTGCATAAGATAGTAGTAACCTTTGAAGTTTTCCAGTCTCTAAACTGTACTCCTCCCACTTGGGTATTCAGCTATTGTTATCTAGTGTTTCATCCCCCTAAATAAGATTTCAACTTCGCTTTCCACTGGAGGAGAACAGCTTTGAATTGTTTGGAGTTGATAAAGCATCTTCTGAGAGGTTTAGACGCCATTATAATAATATGTGTATAGTTCTGGAGAGGAGTCACACTTTCTGAAAATGCCTAGCTGCTTATACTCCAACATTTCTGGAGTATCGTGCATTTTGTTAGACTGACACCACACACATTTATCAACTCAGCAGATGCTTGCTTGCAGAACGTGCTCAGTTTCTTTTTACTTGCAAGGTGTTCCTATTTGGACTGCTAGCGTAGCAGCAGGTGTGCCTTTGTTCAGCATTTTCTACTGGTTGGCATTACTATTTATTTTGTAAAAAATACGTGCTTTTTATTAACCATTCATATTTATGAATACTGTGCTTATTCACATACTTAAGAGTATTTACCAAGATGTTCCATAAAGCCAGGGGCATACAACCTGTAGCCTTCCAGATGTTACTGGACTGCAACTCCCATCATCCCTGACTATTGACTGTGCTAGCTGGAGCTGATGGCAGTTGGAGTCTAACAACATCTGGAGGGCCACATGTTCCCCATCCGTGTAGAAATGACATGCATGGGGGTTCAGAAACCTTCTTGGGTTGCTTACCCAGATAATAGCCATTTGTCCAACTCTCAATTCTTCTATGGTGTGTGTGTTGTTAAAAATATAGACGTAACAACCTTGTGATTTACAAGCATGACAAGGCCCATTTTCTGATGCCTACGAAGCACAAGAGATGTATCCTGGAGATAACTGAATGTGCTCTAATCTGGACAGGGTTTGAGTCACAAGAATATGATTCATGAGCAAACTTTTTACAGAGCTGGAGCACATTTCTTCCCAATTTAAAGAATTATTTTAAACAAACCTCATTTTTTAAGAACTCTTCTGGATATAAATTTTCCTAAGTTAAATATTGCTTTGAAATAGAATGTGGTTATTGTAAGGATGTTTAAATTGTAGGAATTTGGAGGGTGAGGGGGATGGGGAGACTCCGGGCACAGTTGCGTAGTCGAGCCTTCTCTAACTTGCAGCAGAGTGTATCTTTATGAAAAAAGTGAAGACTGAGAGCTTTGGGTTTTGCTGTACTGCAGAAGACCCTTAGACTATTTTTATTCGACTGCAGCATAAAAGTCTGCAGCAGTATAATTAATCATATGAATTTGCTCTCTGAGCCTGTGCACAAGGATGTCCCCTTTCTCAACAATTTGTCACTGAAAAAGACTTCATAAGTCAAAATGCATCTGGTGTATCTGTTTAGGGAAGTTTTTAATGTTTGAAGTTTTATTCTGTTTTTAGTTTTCTGTTAGAAGCCGCCCAGAGTGGCTGGGAAAATCTAGCCAGATGGGCGGGGTATAAATAATTTAAAAATACTTATTTATTTATTTAGAAACACCTCTATTGTGGTGTTCATCTTCAAATCTTCATCTTCAGCATATCAATGATTTGGGCAACCAAGTCATTGTATTACATTGCTGTGATGCAGTTAGCATTTGAAGAATGTATCCAGTCATCCCAGCTAGAAGTTGCAGAATACATTGAGGTATACAGTGGGCTGGATTCAACTGACCTGGTGCTCTAGTGGAAACCAGCTCCAAAACTCCTGCTGGTACAATAGGGCTTTCACCCCTCTCCTCTCCTGTGCATCTCCCCAAATCTACTCTGGAAGGTTAGGAGAACCTCTGGAACAACACCATGGGGGGGGGGAGAGATCATGCCATCTGGCAAGCAGAAATTAATGATTGTGCTGATGTAATGTTGAGTTCCTTCTGCATTTCATTGTTGTGAAGCCATAGATTTGCAGGTTTGATCTCCATATGGGATAGCTGCATATGCCTGCATTGCAGGGGGTTGGACTAGATGATTCTCCAGGACCCTTCCAACCCCACGATTCTGATTCTAATATTATTTGGTTGTTAATGTATATACTGTGGACCACAGGCCGCAGAGTAATTCTTCATAAAGCTTTTATATCCTTTCATATATGTGTTTCTGCAGCCTGGAGGTGGGCAAATGTCCCCATCTTCAAAAAGGGGGAGGGAGAAGGCCCAGATACCACTAAGTGAGCTTGATATCGATACCAGGAAAGGTCCTAGAACAGATAATTAAACACTCAGCTCTTAGAAATGGATGCTGTGATTACTAAGACCCAACATGGGGGTTTCTCAAAAACAAGTCATTCCAGACTTCCTTCTCTCTCTCTCTCTTTCTGAGTTACAAGCTTTGTAGATAATGTAAATACTGTGAATGTAGTATATCTTGATTTCTGGAAGGGTTTTGACCAAGTCCCCCATGGTATGCTTGTGGAGAATCTGGTAAAATATGGAGTGGGCAAGAGAACTGTTAGGTGGATTTGTGCTGCAGGGTTCTGTCCTGGGACTGTAGATGAAGGTGTTGAAGGTATGCTCATCCAATTTATATAGAAGATACCAAAATGGCCACAGAAGACAGAATTGGAGTTCAGTGTGATCTTAGCAGATCGGAGAATTAAGCCCAAACCAACACAATGACTTTTAACAGGGACAAATGTAAGCTTCTGCACTTAAGCAGAAATGACCAGCTGCACAAATGTTAGCTGGGGGAACCACCAGCTTGCTAGCAGTACATGTGAAAAGGATCTAGGGTTCTTAGTAGACCACAAGCCTAACATGAGTCAACAGTGTGATGCAGCTGCAGCAAAAAAAGCTAATGCTATTCTAGGTTGCATCAACAGAGGTATAGTGTCCCAAGCAGGGAAATGCAAATCATGCTCTATCCTGCCTTGGTCAGACCCACCTGTGTCTGGGTACAAAAGTTTAAGAAGGATGATGACAAGTTGGAATTTTCAGAGGAGGGCATTCATGATGATAAAGAATCTGGAAACTCTGCCTTGTGAGGAATGGTTGAAGGAATTGGGAATGTTTAACCTGGAAAAGAGAAGACTGAGAGGCGATATAGCAGCCATCTTCAGAATAAGTGCTGTCACATGGAGGATGGAGCAAGCTTGTTTTCTCCTGTTTCAGATGGTAGGACCCAAACCAATGGATTCAAGTTACAAGAAAAGAGATTCCTACTAAACGTCAGGAAGAACTTTCTGACAGTAAGAGCTGTTCAGTAGTGGAACAGACTCCCACAAGAGGTGTGGGACTCTCCTTCCTTGGAGTTTTTAAAGCAGAGGTTGGTTGACTGTCATGTATGATCTAGTCAAATTCCTAACCATAAGGGGTACGCAGTAGGAGGACTTGCATATTCTTGGAGGACTTATATTGAAGTGTCTTTATATTATAATGTAGCCAAGATGCAATTGAATAATAAAGCATAAAAGTTGATCGTAACAATGTTGTTTTCTTCTAGCCCATTCCCCATAATTGGTCTGACAGTTCATAGCATTTCTACCACCAGATGTTAAATGTCGTAATATTTGGATGAAATGATATTAGTGTAGCACTATTTTTAAAGTTCTTACAATAGTGTGTTGTTTTTAAGTAGCAAGTGGGCTTTAAAAATCCTAAAACATTTTTTCAAAGACCGTTCAAGCTTTGTGACTCCTAAAACTGAAGAAAAATCATAAAATGTTTGGTTTTGCTCCTCTGTCTCTTAGTGGCTTCCTTTCTTTTCAATACTCCGATTTTCTTAAAATGCTTCTCAACCATTTCTCCTTTTCTACCTTCTGTTGCATCACACTGTAGCTGGGCACCATGCTCACAATAAGAGAATTTTCACTGTGCTTTCCATAAACAGGCACAACATTTTTATTCAGCTTGGTTGTGTATCAGACACAGAGGTATTTACCTCAGGACTGATACATGATGTAACCATGGCTTTCACTGTTGGAACTGCTGAGTCACATGCAGATACATAGTACTGTTTGCAAATAACTTTGCTTCCATTTATTGAAATATAGCTAGCAATCATCCACATGGTGCATTGGTTATTAAGCATTGAAGCATTTGATTTGCATTTTGGTTAGCAAACAATGAACTATGCTGTTTTATGACTGAGAACATTTCAGCTATTGTCAATAGGAGGGAGAGATAGCAATAATATTTGTGTGTGTGTGTGTGTGTGTGAGAGAGAGAGAGAGAGTGTTCTTGTGGATACTTTGGTTTTCAGCCTTGAGAGTTTCTAGGATGAGAACAGTTTGCTGGAACTCTACAGTGATTACCATCTTGCCATGGTATCTAGAAGCACATATTCACCAATTATATCTATTATTTTGGATACGTACTGGTGGTGCTATCAAGCCTACCAAGAATAGCATTTGGAAAGCACTGTATGGGGTTTACCTTTGAAAGTTATAAAACTGCATCTGATAGAGGGCACAGAATTGCCTCACACACCAGGAACCATAGTATCATAGAATTGTAGAATTTGAAGGGCCCATGAGAGCCATCTAGTCCAAACCCCTGCAATGCAGTCTTTTGCCCAACGTGAGGCTTGGAACCATGACCCTGAGATTAAGAATCTCATGCTTTACCGACTGAGCTATCCCAGGTCACAGGAAAATATGTAGCTGGGAACACCAGCCATTGCTGGTACAATCCTTGTACGTTGGTGTACATGCCTTTCAAAACATGTGTTTGTTGCTGTTACACATTTCTGGTTTTAGTGACAACTCCCACCAGGCACAGCAAGCATGGGCAATGGTCAGAGACAGAGTTGTCATTCAGCAATATTTGGAGAGCCAACGTTTCCCCAAACCTGTTGTATATAATACCCAAAAGCTCTGGTTTGTTGAACAATAGAGAGTTCTTTTCCTTCTCTGGAGGCCTATGAATTGCAGGTAAATTTATTGTTGCAACTTGATTCTTCTTGACAATCAAGTCACTGCTCTGTAGGCAGAAAAAAAAGTGTTTCTTCTACATGACAAATATTCTCTAATAAATGATTCCAAAATATGACCTTTTGTGGTCTGGGGCTGCTTGCACCCTGGGTAAAAGAGTGAGTCTCTTTTCCATCCTTCCTCTCTGCACTTAACAGGGGTTATTTATGAAAAAGTTCACCTGTTGTATTTGCTTATTAGGATGTGGCTCTTGAATACATTCCCAACCTTATTGGGTTTGGATTTCCAGGAACTGGCCCCAAGTGAGCTTGCAACGTAGCCTAATTCCCTCCCTCCCTCCCTCACCCGCATTATGCATTTCCAATAGCAAAAGGGTGTAAGAACGATTGGGGAAAGCTTTGCCAATAGCTCTTCCACTGCTCGCTCAAACCAAAGATAACACAAGTTAAGTGAAATAAGGCTTTGGCTTCATAAATATTTAATAAGGAAACATGGGAACTGTGCTTTAAGGCAAGAGTGCTAGTTTGCAAATAAAAACAAAATTCCTTAGCTAATAGCTGTGCAGCCTTCTGTTACCTCTTTATTGCTGTTCTTTGTATGTTTACATGTTAGGACAAGATTAAACCTGGCCACCCAAAAATATTGTGGTGATTAGACAATTCAAGAGCCTTTTTTAAAAAAGAAAAGAGGGGAAAGGAGTGCTATCATTTCCACATGTCAGTTAATATTCTTTCTCCTGACATCATTCCAAAAATATATGTCCTTTGACTACTGGCTCTTGGTTTAATTTAATTTCATCTTTGAAAGGAACAGCTATTATTTAAAGGGCGTATGTCACTGTGCTGATTGTAAGCCATCTCTGCTTGCGTCTTTGTTTTCAAAAGCTCTGTTGCATTGTGGTAAGTGCTTCCCTCTCCAACAGTTGAGTTGAAATCAAAGAGAAATGTATGGCTACAGCATCCCATTAACCTATTAACCCCAACTAGTGAGTTATTTGGTGAGCAGTCTCTTCCTCTGTTCTGTTCAGTATTCTTGAGTCTGTCACTGGGATTTCAATGACAAGAATGGCGTAGGGGGTTAGTTTTCTAAATCTCAGATGATCTGAATATGCATGCTGGTTTTAAGCAATGGTATATATCTATATTAATAGTGTCCAGATTAATTTAGCAGTCTTTGAAAGGATAGGAGTGCAGCAGAGAGAAACATGGGCAGATTGTTTTTATTCTCCTTTGAGATCTTCATAATGTATTTGTCATTATTGTTAGTCCCCCTCCTATGGGTTTTCAAGAGGCCAAATATGTTTGGTCCACAGATGCCTTCACCTTTGTATAACCAGTCACCATCTCAGATAAAAATTAGCCACTTCTCCACTCTTCAAGAGGAGCCTACACTTGAGGAAGTCTTATCAAATGTGGTTTATTTCAGCATTTATACATTGCCTTTGGAGATTCCAGGATGCCTCAGAACTTATTAAAAACACAGAATTTATTTAAAAAGTGGTAGCCAATGTGGTGCTCTCTAGATGTTGATGGACTCCAAATCCCATAATCCCTGACCATGCTTGCTGGGGTTTATAGAACTTTTAGTCCAACAACATTTCTAGGGCACCATGTATAATTGCATTCTATACAACCAGTCTGTAGAACATTTAAAATACAGTAAGTTATATTATTTCTTTTGGATACAGGGCTGGCTTGGATATCATTTTGTCTGCAACAGTAGAAGTAACAGCAACAGTAGAAGTATTAAGTAGATGTAATGTTCTTTGCCCCTTCATTGCAGAACATCTTAATATGCCTCCCTCATTTGCTAAGAAATAGCACAGGATGATGGGAAGGTTAAATGCCTACAGTTATAAGAGAGCAAAAGGGGGCTGAGCAACAGGCACATGATCCTAGTGTCAAGAGGCAGTGGCAGAGGAGAAATCCCAGGGTACTAGGAGTGCGTGTGAAAAAAGTGCCTATGTTGCATTAGTAGGCATACAGGGGCTAATCTCTGGGTTCTAGCAGAACCACTCTGCAGTGGGACTAGGCTTGGAGGGGAAGTAGCAACAGAATTATTTCAGAAGGTTTATGCTAAATAAAATCTCAGTAAGCAGGGCCATGGCAAATTGCAACGTTCTCTATTTGGGGGGGGGGGAATTGTGTGTTTTATAATTGCAGTGGCTTTATTTTCCATTGCTGTAACACCTTGCTGCCATCTCTGGGATCTTACAGTGAAGGGCAGGTAAAAAAAAAAATCCTATAAATAAAAAGAGAGTCAGTTTCATGAGAATGTAACCCGGCTTGGTAAGAAACACCAAAGATCAGCCAGGCCTTTTCAGGACCATGGAGAGTTCCCAGTTAGCTCTGCTGACTGTTACTTCTCTACTATAGACAGTGGAGAAATGGACAATGACTTGTTCTACAGTTCTTCCTCTGTTTCTGTAGCCCTGGCTTCTGTGGCGCAGGGGGAAGGAAATGCTGTCGAAGGCAGCATGGCCACAGACTCAAGCTAGAAGGGCATGGGAGCTGTGTTGAAGGCTCCTGAGTGGAGCAGCCTGCAGCTCTTCATCTGGGTCTCCTTTGGTAGAGCAGGAAGCTGGGTTTGAGGGGTTGTAACATTTTGCTGTTAAACTGTGAGAAGAGAATTGAGTGAAGTTTGACAGCCTAAATTAGCTAGGTGATTCTCACCTTGTCTTGGGACTTCCAGGGTGAGGGTTAGATGCAGGATCTGGTTGGCTTGGTAATATTTTGACTAGAACACAAAAATACTCAAGAATGTCCCCAGCTAGGGATCCAAATAAACCACAAGGATTTATTCCATTATATATTATTGTGAATAATAACTCTTCAGGCCTTCCAAGAAAGTAAGACATAGGATTAAGACAACATGCAGCATGTAGGTGTAACATCTCATCATGTTCACTTATACTAATGTAGGCATATGTTTCCTATCCATCATTCTGCCACACACAAAACCTTAGATTAGATATCATTTCAAGACTGGGATTATTTGTAGTGGAGTTGGTTATTCTTGCAACTATTTTTCTTCTTGTTGATTAGTCATTTAGTCATGTCCGACTAAATGGACACCATGGACCAGAGCACACCAGGCATTTCTGCCTTCCACTGCCTCTCGCAGTTTGGTCAAACTCATGCTGGTAGCTTCGAGAACACTGTCCAACCATCTTGTCCTCTGTCGTCCCCTTCTCCTTGTGCCCTCCATCTTTCCCAACATCAGGGTCTTTTCCAGGGAGTCTTCTCTACTTATGTGCTGGCCAAAGTATTGGAGCCTCAGCTTCAGGATCTGTCCTTCCAGTGAGCACTCAGGGCTGATTTCCTTAAGAATGGATAGGTTTGATCTTCTTGCAGTCCATAGGACTCTCAAGAGTCTCCTCCAGCACCATAATTCAAAAGCATCAATTCTTCGGCGATCAGCCTTCTTTATGGTCCAGCTTTCACTTCCATACATCACTACTGGGAAAACCATAGCTTTAACTATACGGACCTTTGTTGGCAACTATTCTAGCTATCCTTAATTCCACTGAAAACATTTATGGGGCTATTGGAAAAATCTGAATTTAGGGAAATGGCCTGATATCTTAGCACTCTTTAATCCCACTGATCTCTCTTTGTATTGTGGTGTAAAATATATGTCCTAAGGATGCAATCTGAAAGAAGTGTTCACATTTCCATGTGTCTTAGACAGGAGATCTCGCTAACTGAGGAAGTAGATGGGGAGGGAAGCAGATCAGCCTAATGGGTTACCCTGCACTGATTAGTGATTCACTAAATTATTAATTCCTCCTGCATAGCTGAATAATACGTTTTTCCTTCTGCAGATGTTGCTTCACTCTGGATGTGGGAGAAAGATTCTTAGTGGGCCATTCTGCGATCATAGGGACTTTGCTACAATGTGTGCTGTGTTTGGGGATTGGAGACTTGCAGAACTGAGTGTTCCGTTGTACTATTGAGCTGTAATATAATATATCCTCTCCAACTAATATTTATTTATAAAATGTCAGTGAATTAAAGTGCAAAAGCCAAAGTAACATGATTACCTTAACAATGAGCAAATGTATTCTCCTGGTTCACAGTCAGCCAAACTATGACTTACCAGAACCTTCCAAACATGTGGGTGCCAGAGAGGAACAACTCTTGGCTAGATGACAAGCTAACCCAAACCTTGGCTTAGTTCAGCTTGTTGCAGGAGTTTTAAAAAAGAATAGGGAAAAGCAAAGTGGCTGCCAGCTGATCTCTGGGAGCCCCCAAATTTGTGTGGTCCAAGAAAGCTATGGTGTAAGCTTTAATGGTCTGAAGTCCACATCATTAGATGCATCTATATTTGCATAGCACCTTTTTCTTATAGGTAGGATTCTTTGTGTAAGTATTGTGTGGTCCACAGATATGTACCTCATTATGCAAGTACTCTGGCTTTTCATGCAGAAATTTCACTAAAAAGAATGTACCAGACAGGATTCACCTAATATGCCTCTGCACAAGTGTTTCTGTTTGTTCAGAGAAGCTTTCCCCCCTCTCCTCCCTGCCTTGTGCCCTCATGCTCCCTCAAATTGCCTTGAGGGGGTTGGGAGAATTCCTAGAAAAGTAAGAGGGGGAGGGGGCAATCATTCCATCTGGTAAGCTGCAATGCTTGCCCAGATGGAACATTCAGAAGTGAACAACACTGATTTCCACCCACTATCTTTGGAACATTTTCCTGCAAAATAATATAAGCTTTTATGGAGATATACCAGAGCATAGCACATGCAGTTGCTACATGTGTTTAAACAATATTAAAATCAGTCCATTGACTTGCCATAATGTAGGCTTTAATCATACTGGCATGGCATGTCTGTTTTAAAACTGTTTACTGTGGCAAGTATCCCCAGTTTAATGGAATTCATATTGCACTGTGTTACTGCTAAATAACTGTTAAGGTATATGCAGCTGTTTACCTAGAAAGTAATTCCCTTGAAATTCAGCTGGGAATATTCTCAAGTAAGCATGCATCCAAGAGGGATGTGGGTGGCGTTGTGGGTTAAACCACAGAGCCTAGGGCAGAAGGTTGGCGGTTCGAATCCCCACAACAGGGTGAGCTCCCATTGCTCCTGCCAACCTAGCAGTTCGAAAGCATGCAGTGCAAGTAGATAAATAGGTACCACTCTGGCGGGAAGGTAAACGGCGTTTCCGTGCGCTGCTCTGGTTTGCCAGAAGCAGCTTAGTCATGCTGGCCACATGACCCGGAAGTTGCACGCTGGCTCCCTCAGCCAGTAAAGCGAGATGAGCGCCGCAACCCCAGAGTCGGCCATGACTGGACCCAATGGTCAGGGGTCCCTTTACCTTTACCTTAATCATTGCATGCTTGAGTTAATGCTATAAAGAGCCATCGCAGCATCTTTCTGTTGATGAACAGTGCAAAATAGCTGCAGCTTTTTATGATGCGTGTCTCCTTTTTAGTGGTGGTGAGCAGGAGTAGCTAACTGCCAATATAACCGTCTGATCCCACTCCCCGGCACATTCCTTTTCTTTCTTTTGCCTTTTCCCTAAGATGCCATTCCCTTGCCAGGGATAACCAAAAGAGGGGGTGTAAATAAAGGAGACTCAGCTAAGGAAGGGGAAGAAAGAAGACCCAGGTAATTACCGACAGGTCAGCTTCATGTCAATAGCAGGAAAGGTCCTAGAACAGACAATTAAACAGTCGGTTTGTGAGAGCCTAGAAGAGGGTGCTGTAATTATTAAGATACAGCATAGGTTTTTCAAAAACAAGCAATACCGAATGAATCTCATTCCTTTTTTGGGGGGGGGCTACAAACTTGGTGAATCAGAGGAATGTTTCAGGGACACAGCAAGGAAGAAAGAAAAGGGGGGGAGCCCAGTTGCACTGTTGGAAGTCCTTGCCTGGGCTTCTTCTAGTGGGACTCATTAGTTGAATCCCGCCCTGCTTAAAATCTCATGAAGGAGAGCAGGGACTGCATTGCTAATCCTGCCCTGTCAGGCCTGACACTTTCCTTGTTTATAGCCCTCCATGAGGGCAGCCTTGCAGAGTGGGAAGCCTCCTATAATCCTGGCATGGTTTGAGAACAGTCTCCTTCAACCTTGCATCTCCAAATATTGTTGGACAACAACTCTCATCATTCCTGATCACAGGCTAAACTGGCTGGGGATTATGGGACTTGTAGTTCAAAAGCATCTGGGTACCCAGGGTTGAAGAATACTGATGTAGGACCCTGCTTAATTCTGCTATGTTTATTTTGTAATTGGTATGGACTGCCTTGAGAGTTTAAAGTCAGCATACCAATTTATTTTGTCATTTATTTGTTTGTTTATTTAAATAAGGAGTAGCCAGTGTGGTGACTACAGTCCCCATCATCCTTAGCCGGCCTTCTTACATATTACACTTTGGAGATAAGGCTCCAGGGAGGGGCGTAACAACAACAACAACAATTTTATTTATAGCCCCCCCCCCAATCTGGCTGGGTTTCCGCAGCCACTCTGGGCAGCTTCCAGCACATATAAAAGCATAATAAAACACAAAACATTTAAAACTTCCCAGTGCAGGGATGCCTTCAGGTGTCTCCTAAAAATTGTGTAGTTCTTTATCTCCTTGTCATCTGATGGGAGGGTGCCACTACCGAGAAATAAAAATGTAAAGGCAACACAATAAAATACAGGTCAGTTCCACGATACAATAAGAAAAGGCTGCATTAACCTATTCATCATTTCCATATGATGAATCCGGAAGCAGGAAACAAACCTGCCCCACCCCTCATCCAAAAGCCTGCTGAAAGAGATGTGCCTTTAGCATTTAACTGATAAAATAAATAAGTAACAAGAGACATTGTAGCCCTGGAAGTGAAAAGTCATTTTCTTAATGGCATGCAGAGAAGAAGCCTGGAAAATACTGCCCTTCTGGGAATCAGCAGCCTGAAGTATCTGATTCCACTTTCATATTGCTTCATGGTAAGACTCTTCCTGGTAATCGCTGCCTGGACAGGGCTGGCTGGGATTTCCTTTAGCTCTTGCGCTTGATGTTGGTGAAAGTATAGGAAACTGCTTAATACCTTTTCTTTCTTTTTTTGCTAGCATTTTATGCCAGTTAAAATGTCTTGCATCTCATGGTTGTCTTCACAGATTTGCTGGAGGTGCAGACAAGAAAAAGACACATATTTCCATCTGTAGTGGTTACCCAACAAGATATACTCCCAGTTCCTACCCTGACAATTTTGAACTTTTGGGATGGTCAAAATTTGGGCTGTAAAAACAAGGAACTGATTGGCTACTTGCTAATGGCAGCTAGACTGATCCATCACATGCGTTTGGAAGTACACTGATAAAGTCACAGTGGAAATTTGCTTGAAAGAGTCTGGATTCTGGCCATGTCAGAAAAGCTAATGCAAAAACTTCACACACAAAGTGGGATATAAAGAAAATACACCTTCTATCCAGTCTAATTTTGTTAAATATATAAATTAGGGAGCAGAGTGAGTTTATGGAACTATTAATAGCTAGAAGACTTGACATGCAAGATCAGTGACTGGTAACTTGTGAACTCTGTACATGCTTGTGAAGAGAGACAGAATCATCAGACTAAATGCTGCCTTTTGTTTCACATTTTATTTTATTTTATTTTGGTTACCTACCTCTGATGTAATTCTGAGGGTTTCGTTAATGCGTTTGTTATTTGTGATTTGTAGCCTTGTCTTTTGCAAAAATGTAGCCTTGTCCTTTGCCATATTTAATAAACATTAAACAAACAGACAGACAAATCTCTCATTGCAGTTTCTTAAGTGTCATATAAAAATTGATGACTGCACGAGATAAACTTACACCTGAGGTATGGGAAAGTGTATGTGTGTTAAGCAGTTTAGAAAGACAAGCATGAAATACTCAGATTTCTTTGGAGAGCGAGAGTCCTTTGCCAAGCTACTTCATTCTGTTTACTTTCTTTTGGTGTGTAAGCTCTCCTTTGCATAGCTGCCAAGTGGTAAAGCTGCATGAATTATGAATTTGGCTTAGTTGCCTGACCTGGGCGTAGTCTACATACACATAAAAAAATGCTGTGAAAATGCTTTAAAAAAAAAAAAGTTTTGAAAAATACATTGAATTTGGCATAGCTCACTGTCGCCATCTAGTGTCAAATTTGTATATTGCACTTCACAACACCTTTAAAACGTTTTATTTCCAGCTGTATAGCTGAGTCCCTGTTGTTCTAGCAGCAGCACAATATACAGAATGTAGCTTAAGGATTTCAGTTTAGTGTATACTAATCAATGCATTACGGGACGCGGGTGGCGCTGTGGGTAAAACCTCAGTGCCTAGGACTTGCTGATCGCATGGTCGGCGGTTCGAATCCCCACGGCGGGGTGAGCTCCCGTCATTCGGTCCCAGCTCCTGCCCACCTAGCAGTTCGAAAGCACCCCTAAGTGCAAGTAGATAAATAGGTACCGCTTTATAGCGGGAAGGTAAACGGCGTTTCCATGTGCTGCTCTGGTGCCGGTTCGCCAGAGCAGCTTCGTCACGCTGGCCACGTGACCCGGAAGTGTCTGCGGACAGCGCTGGCTCCCGGCCTCTAGAGTGAGATGAGCACACAACCCTAGAGTCTGTCAAGACTGGCCCGTACGGGCAGGGGTACCTTTACCTTTACCTAATCAATGCATAGTGCTGCTGTGCTGACAGTTCTCCCTTGCTGTGTCATAAAAGCCCCAAGACCTTTTTAAAAGTTGCACTTGTTCTGCCATTGAACTGAGTGAGTGTGTTTCCATTCCCCAAATACATCAACTGTGGTTGTTCCCTACCCCCAGGACTTCCGACTCATTCTGGTGAATCTTTGAGCTGTGTGTCAATGCCATTAATTAGTAAATTATATTTCCAGATCCTTAAATATCCCTAGTGACATGGGTACACTGGTGGTGAACAAGCAAGGAAACAAACAATTCCAGATGCTGCAGCCAATAAAGCTGCCCAGATGTTTGTGGCAGCGTCTGATCAACAAAAGTATAGAAAAGTAACATTTTTATTTTTTATATATCCCCCTATGGGAACTCAGAGACACGGCATATATGGCTTTTGTGGGCATGTATTTAAATTAGTGATTGGTAGTGATTCCTCCTTTAAATATTTATGTCAGCTGTTTTGTAGTAAATTGTTTGATAGTAGAACTAGTTCATAGTAGTCAGCAGTGAAACATTTATTCACCTTAAGAGTGAAATGCATTATTCAGTGATACCAAGATGTTTGCTTGGTTGCATGTAGGCGCAACATTTAATGCGTGGCATATGATGGTAAGTGTGAACTTCATGCTCTAGAAACAGGATTAGCATTAACAGAGTCATCCTTCATGTGAGCCGTGTGGCTGGAATGCCCTCATTATGCATGGTGTGTCAGATCACCAAATCCAAGAACTCTTCTAGTCTTCGGTCAAAAGGAAAACCTGTTGCTTTGTCTGTACTGTTTTAGTGAAATGGTGTGAAATTCACAATTGGGTAAATGCATATATCAAAATCAAAACTCTTAAAATAGATAAAGGCTGATTTGTGTCTTCTTGCATTTGTGGAGTTAACACAAAGCAACAAGTCCATATCCTCCAACATTTCAGTGATGAAAATAGGGACGTCCTATTCCATACTACTGCTGCTACTACTACTAATTTTATTCTTTATACCCCGCCCATCTGACTGGGTTGCCCCAGCCACTCAGGGTGGCTTCCAACAGAATATGAAAAACATGATAAAACATTCTTGTCGAAAGGTTGTATACAGTCGTACCTTGGAAGTCAAATGGAATCCGTTCCGGAAGTCCGTTTAACTTCCAGAATGTTTGCAAACTAAATTGCAGCTTCTGATTGGCTGCAGGAAGCTCCTGCAGCCAATCAGAAGCTGTGGAAGCCCCATCGGATGTTCAGGTTCCAAAAGAACGTTCGCAAACTGGAGCAATCACTTCTGTGTTTTTGGTGTTTGGGAGCCAAAATGTCTGAGTTCCAGGGTGTTCAGGATCCAAGGTACGACTGTAGTTTTGGCTCGGGGGTCGCATAAGTCCCATGGCACTTTGAAGACTAACACTCATAATTATGGTGTGAGCTTCCATGAACTCCAGTCCATTTCATCAGATGTGTGAAGTGTTAATCCTGATTTTCAGTGTATAGCTAAATGAGATATATATTACCCTTTTGGGAACAGACATAATTTTCCACTACATTCCCCAATGGCAGAGTTTGTCTTATCTTGGAAAGAAGGGGGGAGGAATCACTTCTGATTATACAGATATATTTTCATGAGATGAACTGCTGACTTTGGAACTGTCATCACAGGGTGCTTTGGAGAAGTGTGAAAGACTAAGGAGTGTGGAAAGCATCTTTTGCTCTTAATTAATGCCCGGAGGGCAAGGATGGTAGAAGTCTGCAAACCGTTCTTTCTGTAGCATGCTTGTTCTGCAGAGAAAATTGGGTTCTAAGAAAAGGACAGCACCAAGTGCCAAAGTTATTGAATGGTTTTATTTTTTTTATTTTGCAAAATTAATTTCTTCTGAAACCAGTAACTTGGGTCTGGCTGCACAGTGTAAATAATTCACAACTAAAAGAAGAAGAAGAGAACATTAGGTCTGCATGGCTGAAGGTAAATTTAGGTCTGTAACAGGGCAAGCTGCTTCGTTCTATTCAGGAAGAGTCCATAGATTTATGAAGTTGATTCCTCCTCCATCCCCTGCCCACCCCCAGTGTAGCATGATGCTTAATTTACTAATAAAGGGGCTGAGGTGTGTATTTGATGGTTCTAAAATAATCAAATCATTCAGCAGGAGACTATCGCTTCCCAGTGAGTATGTGTACTCTCACTTACACAATTAACATCAAATTAAGGTTTGATTTCTTAGATGCTTAAACCCTGAAGGCAATTTAGCATTTTGATAGAACTTCTGTTGTGGTGTTGCACAAAGGGAAAAGTTTAATCGTCCTTAAGACACTGAATTCAATACTGCTTTTATAGTTAAGTAAATGTGAATTTTGAGTGTGTGTGTGTATGAAAGAAATATAATTGCTAAGTATTGGTTGATAATTACAATAAATGTAAGAAATACATTCAATAGCAGTTACCTTACTGTATGTTCATCTAAATTTAATGTTTCATTAGGCCCATGCACATCATAAGCCTATGCATGTTTTCTTGGAAGTAAATCCCACTGTATTTCCCAGGTAAGTACACATAGAATTGCAGCACGCACATACACACAGGTTTTCTTAATTAAAAAATAAATAAAATTTCTAGCCATATTTAAACAATAATTTAACTGGGTAGCGGAGTCCAACAGCATCTTGGAGACCACAGGTTATCTGCCCTTGCACTATGCTAATGCCAAGTATGCCACATAGCAAACCAGGGAGGGCATGCTGGAGAACCTGCAGTCGCCTGACTTCCTGACCGGTCAAGAGATTTAAAGGCATCTGAATGATCTCTGGCCTTGAATCTGGTGACCCTTGTCGAAAATGAACACAAATGACTTTAGACAGAGCTGTGAAATGAATCTGTGAGCTGGATATAGGGCCAGAGTCTGAAGAACTGAGGAGCTAGTTTTTAGTAGAGTGATTTAGCAATCAGTCACTCTAGGAATAGTATCTGGGTGTGGAGAATAGGGGCCTCCTAACGGCTCTTATTGTCCTTCACAAGCTGCAGCTCCCAGGATTCTGTGGGGGAAATGCATGATTGTCAAAAAGGATATCATAGTGCTTTCATGTGTAGGAGGGTGTTATTGTTTTGCTGTTTTGTTTTGTTTTAATTATGTACTAATTTTTATTCTGTGTTTTATTCTGTGAACCTCCCTGAGATCTTACGATGAAGGGTGGTTATTCTTCTTCTTATTATTATTACTACAGTGGTACCTTGGTCGAGGGACGCGGGTGGCGCTGTGGGTTAAACCACAGAGCCTAGGACTTGCTGATCGAAAGGTCGGCAGTTCGATTCCCCACGGCGGGGTGAGCTCCCATCTTTCGGTCCCAGCTCCTGCCCACCTAGCAGTTCGAAAGCACCCCCGGGTGCAAGTAGATAAATAGGGACTGCTTTCTAGCGGGAAGGTAAACGGTGTTTCCATGTGCGGCGCTGGTGCTGGCTCGCCAGATGCAGCTTCGTCACGTTGGCCACGTGACCCAGAAGTGTCTTCGGACAGCGCTGGCTCCCGGCCTCTTGAGCAAGATGAGCGTGCAACCCTAGAGTCAGTCACGACTGGCCCTGACGGGCAGGGGTACCTTTACCTTTACCTTACCTTGGTTCTTGAACTTAATCCATTCTGGTAGTCCGTTCGACTCCCGAAACCATTTGAAAACCAAGGCACCGCTTCCGATTGGCTGCAGGAACTTCCTGCACTTAATTGGAAACCGTGGAAGCTGGATCGGATGTTTGGCCTACAAAAAAAGTTCGCAAACCGGTTTGCAGCGTTTGGGAACTGATTTGTTCAGGAGCCAAGCCGTTTGAGTACCAAGGTACCAAGGTACCACTGTATTATTATTTCTGTGGTATCCTCTTGCTTGCACAATGTGCAGCATGGCCTGTGGAATTTCCTGGTGGCTTAACTGACTATGATGGGGAATATAAGTGTGGTTTCAGAGAACCATAAATCCTGAGGGCAGTAGCGTGTACCACATCTGCTGAAATCTGATAATAAATGAAATTCATTTAATCCTCACACATATGCTTTGGATGTGTAGGAGCTGATCCACGTTTGTGTTAATATCAGGGGTGTGTGTGTGTGTGTGTGAGAGAGAGAGAGAGAGAGAGAGAGAATGAACTCAAAACAGTGGGAAATTGCTCAAATTTCACTGCCATTCAGTTGTGGCTTCCCAGCAGATGAGTACCTTGTAACTGATCTGTAACTATCAGAATATGGACTTTGCTTACAGATAGGGTTAAAAATGTTTTAAAATGATTGTGTTTCTCACAACACGTTTTGTACTGAGGCCCCACTAAGGGGGACAAAATGACAGGTGCTTTATCTGAATTTCTAATTTGATTTCTCTACACACCCTTCTTCCATTGGTACGCCAAGAACTAACGGCACTGTGTTCTATTCAGAGCCTTAGTAGAGTTGCACAGGGATGATGAAGAGTAGTAATAGCTCATTGTAGTGGAAGGTGCAGCCAAAACATGCATTTGCTTTGTATTTGATGCCTTGCCAGGTTGCTTCTAATTTGTTCTTCGGTGGCACTGACTGATTTTATTGTGCTGCTGCTTCTTTTCAGAGTTTCCTTATAGATTTAGCTATAGATCAGGGATGGGGAACCTGTGGTCCATGAGAGATGGACTTCAGGGATGGTGGGAGTTGTAGTCCAACAACCTGCTCCTCATCCCTGATACAGATACTGAGATAATACAAGATAATATTGAAATCTCTTATATTGTATAGCTATTATTAAGCTGTTTCCCCCTCTTATGTCATGGTGTAATATGGCCTTGGCGGTTCAAATCCCCGTGACGGAGTGAGCTCTGGTTGTTCAGTCCCAGCTTCTGCCCACCTAGCAGTTCGAAAGCACATCAAAGTGCAAGTAGATAAATGGGTACTGCTCCGGTGGGAAGGCGTTTCTGTGCACTGCTCTGGTTCACCAGAAGCGGCTTAGTCATGCTGGCCACATGACCCGGAAGCTGTACGCCGGCTCCCTCGGCTTATAGAGTGAGATGAGCGCACAAGCCAGAGTCGTCCGCGACTGGAACTAACGGTCAGGGGTACCTTTACCTTTTTAGACATATAGATGCCCGGTTGCCATGCCATAATTGGGTGACTGGAAGCACCCAATGAGGTCATGTACCCAAGTGGGGTCATGCACTCCCCATCTCCTCCCCTCCCCCTTGCAGGGGCATTTCCTCTGTTGGTTTTGGAGACAGCAGTTGCGATTTTCTGTCAACAGGAAGCTGGCGTTTACAAAGTAGCTTTTCATCATTGTGTCAAACCACGTGGCAAAATGTTTTTGGAACTGAGTGGGCTTGCAAAAACAGTTTGCAATAAAGTGGGTGGCAGGAAGGTGCAGTGAAATACATTGGCATTGTGGGGAAAAAACCCTTACTTTTAGTAAGGCATTCCTGGAGAGCTTCTTTGTTCCATAGTTAATTTTTTTTATTTTGCCAGGCAGTAGTGACAGCAGCTTCACAGCTCTTCTCCTGGCAGCTCAGATACCCAAATAACACCAACATGGTGTCTTTTTTGGTGCATTTGGGGGTGGGGTATTGTGGCCACCACTAATATCCCGCCCCCCAAATACACCCCAAGAAAGACACCATGTTGGTGGTAGGGGCTCACAGCAATGGCTGAAAAGCTCAACATGTACCTCCTTGGGGAGGAAAAGGCACATTTGCTCCCCACCTACCAAAGGTTCACTCAACCCTCCCCCATACCTAAAACTTGTAAGAGTATTGCTGAAATAGCGTGCCCATTCATAGTGTTTGTGATTTAGAACCAAATTGTAGGCACTGGAGAACCATAGAAAACTAAATGTCATGCACAGTTTCCTTTATTCATCCCACATAAGGTTAGACTTCTGATGATAGTGGCATGTAGATGCTTACGCAGCAGGAAAATGTGGTTGGCTCCATAGCAAAGGCACGATAAAAGGGTGGTCTCCAAATAAATAGTTTCCACTAGTGCAAGCAGTTTTGACTGCACAATGGAACTTCCCCTCCCCTGCACCAGTGGCAACACGGTAGGGGGGTGCACAGCACATATCTCAGGCAGTGGCCGTGATGGTATCCCCCTCCCCGATGGTGCCAGGGGCAGGGCGCTCCACGCGCCCCGCCCCCGTTCCTCCGCCAGTGCCTTGCACATGCCCTAAATCTGCTTTGGAGGGTTGGGGGGGGACCCTGAACACAATGTAGAGGCGCACAGGGGGGTGGGGTGAGGAGAAGAGAGGGAGAGAAAGTTCTAGTATGTAGCCAAAGGTACTACAGGATCTGTCAAGTTGGATACTACCCAAAGTTTTCATAATTTAATTAGGACTTTTAGAGTGTTGTGGGAGTCCCTGAATAGAAGTAGCTCACTATATACGTGGACACAGCAAAGTATATTTCTCCTATGCTTAAGGCAGGCTGTGGCTGCATCCATTGCTCTCTTTTGCCCAACCTTCAGAATAAGCTCCCAGATCTTCAGATTGCCTTGGTATATTGCAAATGCAGGGAGATTACCTTCCAGTTAGTGTTACCTGGATTCCAAGATTTCTGGATTGGGACTTGTGCAGAACTGTATAAAGACCTGAGCTTATAGAAGCATTAGGTTGGGCAAGCTCTGTAATTTGGGGTAGGAGCAGAGGGTGTGCCTTTCTTCAGGCAAAACTGTACCATACTATTACCAAGTATGTTCAAAGATAGTGGGTTGTTGAATGGCCTTCCAGTGGAGTCTAGCTGCAAAATCATCAGCCTTGGCTGGGTTTAGTTGGCTGCCACCATTGCCTTAATGGAATGGACACATGCAATAGGTAGATTTGAGTCTCCCTTTATAGCACTGCCTGTCCTCCTGCCATGGACCATACTGAAGGCACTTCATCTTTCCTTACACTCTGAGGAATGCTGTCAGCCCATCATCTTATGAACTTGAATGTCTGCCAATGATAAGGTCTGTTCTAATATAAGAATAATCACTCACCATTGAAACCTTTTTACTTGTGAATGTGATAGGTTCCTTAGTCCTTTAAAGCCTTTATATATCAGTCCCGTGCCAATGCACACTGAATAAGAACATTTGTGCAGAGTACAGAGCCTAAAATCTTTGAAAATCAATGTAGTGGCTGAACTAATAAATGATGGGCTTCATCAAAGAATTAGATGTAATTCTATAGTTTACATTATACCATTAGGCAAGATTTTGCAGGTACCATTTTAGGCTGTTGAGCTCCTAACTGTTGCAGGGTTACTGATGGTTCACTTTGAACAAATTAAAATAACCCAAACAAAGTGCAAATTGCAGAACCTTGTATATATTTTGAGAATATTTCATGAGGTAAGTTGTTCCTTGGCTAAATTTGATCCCAAATCCATGTTTTGTTATGCAACTTATTAAAATCAGGTAGGGGTGTGTATCAGATTTGGATGAATTCCAAGCTGAAGCAAGGTGCCTTGGATAGATTTGGAGTTTGTCAGAGATGAAGCAGGATCTGTATGAGCTGACATGGACCTTGAAGTTAAGAACATAATGAGAGCTTGCTGAAATTTCCCAATAATGAATTGGGAGTGGGGGAATAGACTTGGATGAACCCCAAGCTGAATCAGGCAGCCTACAAAGCACCTCGGACCAAGGCAGGCTGTTTTCTGAAGGGCTGCTTTGGCACACAAACCAAACTTTGTGGGTGGTGCACACCCTGATATCAAGCAATCCTTTCTTTCATCTCTGGACACAGGCCCCTACTGCCTTTAACACTGAAGATAGTGCATTAATTAAAAAAAATATGCTATATATAGCAGCAGAGAAAGTGTGACAAGTGAGAAAAATCTATTTCAGTGTTGTATTTTTAGAAGGGAGCAGTGATCAGAATTTTGCTTCTGTATAAACTACAGGAAAGGGATTCTGCTGATACATTTTGGGGGCCCCTGAGGCAGCATTCAGTATGATCTGAAGTATTGTAGGTGGAAGAAGAATGGTCCAACAACCAATTTGTTTCCCAATCTGGTACCCTCCAGATATTTTGGACTACAATTTCCATTGTGCCTCATCCTTGCCTGTGCCGGTTGAGGCTGGTGGGAGTTGGAGTCCAACAACACATGGAGGGCCAAAAGTTTCTGACCCTTGATAAAGTGTTGGGATCTCACTGAGGCAACTAAAACCTACATCTGGGCTGGACCACTTCAGATTGGAGGTGTTTGGGTTCCTGTGGGGAGTTGATATCAACTCCGTGCCACTACTGCTAAAAAAAAATGCCTTCTACATAGAAATTGAGATGTTAGAAGGATTCTAGCCTATCTTTTCTCACTGACAGGCTGACTTTTTACATGCAGGGAATTATTGTTATATGGAGGGACACTGGAGGAAGAGAAGGAGGTGATTTTCACCAACATACCATTTTCTCTCTAGTGCCAGTGGCGTAGCATGGTAGGAGCCACAGGGTCACTTGTCCCAGGTGCTATTTTGTTGGGGGCGCAAAATTCCAGGACCTGGTGTTGCCTCAATACAGCTGTGCTCTTCTGTTGCTGGGCTTCATTGAAAACGGCTTCTCCATGTGAACCAGGAAGTGACCTCTCCAGACAACAGTACAACTCTTCTTTTCTTATCTCTGTGGCTGCAATCTCCTGGGTGATGTGGATGCTATTAGGCAATTGAATGTGCATGCTCACTCCATGCACATTCTCTTCCTCCCACCCTCCCCTCCATATGGCCCCAGGCACTTGCAACCCACGCTATGCCACTGTCTAGTTTAGCATAGCATAGCATAGCATAGCATAGCATAGCATAGCATAGCACTGTAGAGTTGGAAGGGACCCTGAGGATCATCTAGTCCAACCCCCTGCAATGCAGGAATATGCAGCTGGTCCATACAGGGATCGAACCTGCAACCTTGGCATTATCAGCACCATGGTCTAACCAACTGAGCTATCCAGGCTCTTCCCAATGTCCTTTGAGAAAAAGCTGCCATGGAGCAGGTGGGGGGGGGGTCCCTCTGGAACAGCATGGGAATGCTGGGGGTATTTGTGGAAATCAAGTTATTTCTGGGAGCCTCTGCTGGATCAGAAACCCTTTCTCAAATGGAAAGAGCCCTGCTTTTTGCAGAGGGATAACAAATTGAAATTGGCTGCTTATCAAATGTCTTCTCTAGCACCACCTCCAAGCTTGAGTTTGAAAGTGACCCAGGCATCTTGATTTGGATTTATGAGTAAAAGATGGATCTTCCAGTTTGGCTACTCACTTCTTCCCATGGTGAGTGAGTGAGGATCACACGAGCTGGGGATATCTCCCCAGTACAATGTTGTAAAAAAATGCCATTGTCTCAAAATAGCTACCAAAAAAAGCAGACAGCACCCATTAATGAGCAGTCTCCCCCTCAGCTGTATTCTGAGTAGACTCACTGAAATCAAGTAGCATCAGTGGGTCTATTCTGAGTAGCACTTAACTGGATACAGCCCAGTGTTTCCTTGTAGGAACATATAGGCCAGAAAATTAGCAAATGATCCAATTTGATTTTCAGTTAATGTTACTTAATTTGATTGTAGAATGGTGTTTTCTGTTCATTTGCTTTTGCAAATGTAGGGTAAGGAAGAGCAAATAAAGAAGAGCAGACCTGTCTTGAGATGCAGGCAAACAGCAGAACAGGAAAGACAAAAAATAAAGCGAACTGGAGAAAGGGAACAAATCACTAGCAATCACGCATTAGCATCTGTGTTTCTCCAGCGAGAACCTTATTCTCTTCCCCTCTTCTCTTCTCTTTCTTCTCTTTCTGCAATCCCACGATGTACTCAGCCAACAAAAGAGCTACTGAGGCATTGCAACTGCTAGTTTTTGATACACAGACAACAGTCTGAATAATATAAAGTACTCAGCCATGAAAATCCCAGGATCACTCAAATCTGGCTCAGATAAGCTCCATGTTTATGACAGAGCAGAGATATTAAAAAAGAACAGCATGATATTACCCTTTGTTTTGCAGCCTCATTGATAACACTCATGTCAGATATGATGCAGTGACTAAGGGAAATCTTCCTGGCATTGTGCTTATTTTGCACATAAGGGTTTATTTCAGACCATTCAGTTGATAGGCCGCGGCCCTATACCCAATTACTGACTCCCAGCTGAAGTCAGACAGGCGTCTTCCCTGTTGAACTTCCAGTGCCTACTGAAGACCTCTTTTTATTCAGCAGGCCTTCTTCAGTAAGCTTTTCCTATTTTGCACTCACCACAACAACTGATTGTATCTTTATTTTATATTTTGTGTACTTGCTGTATGCCATGTGGAGATGGTGATGTTAAGTGGCATATAAATGGCTGAAATAATAATTATTAGCAATAAATTAAAAATGGCAAATTTCAAGGCTCCTTGTGGCCCACTTCCACAGTCCATGTGTTGCTTAAAAGGTAAAGGTAAAGGTAAAGGACCCCTGACAGTTAAGTCCAGTCGCAGATGACTCGGGTTGCGGCTCTCATCTCGCTTTACAGGCCAAAGGAGCTGCCGTTTGTCCACAGACAGTTTTTCTGGGTCATGTGGCCAGCATGACTAAGCTGCTTCTGGCAAACCAGAGCAGTGCACGGAAACGCCGTTTACCTTCCTGCCAGAGCGGTACCTATTTATCTACTTGCACTTTTTTGGGCGTGCTTTCGAACTGCTAGGTTGGCAGGAGCTGGGACCGAGCAACCTTCTGATCGGCAAGTGGTTTAGACCACAGCGCCCCCTTGCTTCCCTATGTGTTACTTAGGAAGGTCTGAAGTAGGAGGCTGTTCTGTGTGAACAGACACCCCACACAACTCAGAAACCTGTATGAGCTATGTTTCAAGATTACTACTTTTCAGTGGTAGAACAAGTGAGATACACAGAGAGATACCCTGTACATTTGTGCTCTTGAAAGTCCATCTTAAGAGGGGATCTCCGATGTGGCCAGAATCTTTAGCTAGAGGAAGTTAAAGCAGTATTTAAGAGCTCCTCTTCTATTGATTAAACAGTTATATTGTTTGAAATGTCTGCAGGCTGGAGACATTATTTGCTAGCACATGTATAGCAGCACAGCCCCACAGTCTTCCTAGGGATTGAACCAACAACAATATTTTTTTTCAAAAACCCCAAGGCCAAAGTGTACCCTTGTTCTATGTCTGGGTACAAAACCAATGTAACATCACTGAGGTGCCAGCGGAAATACATGTGCTATGTTCACATGATTTGCTTCACTGCAAAGTAGAGGGGTACCCATTATTATAGAAGAGTTGAACTTCTTCCTCCTATTTTAAGGAGATTAATGATCTCCAAGGAATAGATCTCGCACAGCATGGCACCCTGATTCACATACAGAATTCCTGCAAAGACAGCTTCTCACATCGCAGGGGCCCTTTTCCAGAACTCTTAAAGGACCAGACAACCTGTTTCTTATGCTACTAGCTAGGGATCTTGGAAGTTGTAGGTCAAAAACATCTGGAGGGCCGAGGATGAGGAAGCCTGACCTAGATCCAAGTTGGGAAATGTGGCAGGGAAAACTGACCAGTTTCTGGGCCCCTGCCATGTGTATGTTTGTTTCAAAAGATGCACTCATCTTCTTAGTGTGTGTGGATGGAGGCATATCATATGAAGTTGCCTTAGGAAATGGTGAGAAGGTTGCCTGCACTACAGAGCAAAAGGTTGCAGGACTCGCTTTGGTTTTTAGCTAAATGATGCCCCTCTTGGAAAAAGCTTGTCTGTTGAAGCAGACATCTAGTAAGCGTAGCGTTTCATGCTCGGCATGTCCTTCTCGTTTTCCACAGAAGTGACTCAATCTTCTGTATTTTTTAATATGGCATCTTTATTGTGAATTATTTCCAGGAGCATGTAAAAAGATGAACTGAAGGTGAAAGGTACCATTTTATCAGCTTTTAAAAGAGAAAATAATTATTTGGCTGGGTGCAATTTATCTTAGATTGCTCTGAGGACTCTTTCACAGCTGTCTCTCTAAATCAATTTAATGGCTTTGTTTTAGGGGATTGTGTGATCCACACCAGAACATAAAAAGAGCCCTGCTGGTGACTTAGGGAGCCCCTGTGACTGGAAGTGCCTTTGCCAGCTGCTGTTGGTAGAACAGCTATGACCATTCCTGGATGGTAAAGCTTGACCACAGTGGTTCCCTTTATGTGGCAATAATGTCTGCCACAGCCACACCATGGTTTGTTGGGATAGATGAATCAAGTATCTCCCAAAAAAAGTATCTCCATGGGGAACATGCACAAAGCAGTTGCTTTGTGACCTCACATGTTTTGGAAATGTATACAGTGGTACCTTGGGTTACAAACTTAATTCATTCTGGAGGTCTGTTCTTAACCCGAAACCATTCTTAATCTGAGGCACGCTTTCACTAATGGGGCCTCCTGCTGCCACCGCACCGCCAGCACGCAATTTTCATTCTCATCCTGGGGCAAAGTTCTTAACCCGAGGTACTATTTCTTGTAGTGGAGTCTATAACCTGAAGTGTTTGTAACCCGAGGTACCACTGTATCCCCCTTTCACACAGCAAACATTGCTCTAGCTGTGACAGACATTACTCGTAGCAACGTATTAAAAATTCTTACACCAGACCAGCTTATCTGCCCCTGTGACCCAAGATTAATCAGTGAGGCTTATGATTTAGCAGGTAGTTAGAACCTGTGCATTCCCTACCCAAGTCCAACATTCACTCTGCACAAACACACATGCTGGTTGTCAAAAGCTTTGGCCTTTTAATGGATCTCCATGGCCAACTGCTTTTACAAAGATTCACTTGCCAAAGTGGATTATAGTTTTGTTTTTATGTTATATTTCACGTCAAAATGAAATTGCAGGTGTATCTCAGTTGGTCACCATGTAGATAAAGGAGAAGTGATTCTTTCTCCTGCTAAAGGTAGCTAATATAGATGAAGCTCATATGTTTCTGGCATCTTGGAGAAACCACACATTGTGTTGTTTTCAATTATTCATTGACAATAAATATTTTTAAATGAAATTGTTGTTGAATAAAAAATAATGTGGCCTTCTCCTTTGAATGCGTTTGGATAACAGAAATGAATATTCTCCTTTCACCCTCCCCCCTTCTCTTCCTTCCTAGCATATTTATGTATTTATATGTTCAGGCAGGGTGAAGGCTGCTTGCCTCATAAATCAGTACTGAAAGCATGAATGCAAGTCTTTTCAGATCATTAAAAAGATTTAAAATGGCTGTGGCCAGGATCCAAAGATCATTTGTGTGCGGTAATTGTCTACTGCTTGCAAGAGAACCTCCCCCCACCCCTTCACACAACCAGCTTGAAGTAGAACCTTGAATAAGGAAAAAGAAAGCTTTGGCCAGATGTTTTTGTACTTATTTATTTTCAATATTTATGGACAGCTTTTCACCGTGAATGGTCACAAAGCAGTTTATGCAGCAGTTAATAAAACAATCCTTACATCAAAATAATACGGTGTTTAAGATAAATAATAATAATCCACAGCAGGTATAGTGCAACTTATGATGTCCATTGAAATAGAAAGGGGATTCATCAAGTACCTGAAGTTCAGTGAACAGCAGGACTTTTTGACCTCAGATGGAAGGGGGTTCCACAGAAACTTTAGGGCAGATCCACACCAAACTTTTAAAGCACACTGAACACACATGACTTCCCCCAAAGAATTCTGAAAACTGTATTTATGTAAGGGGAAACTACAGTGTCCATTCAGTGTGTTTTAAATAGGTCCCCCTCTCACCTGAAAAAAATCCCTCTGGAAAACTAATTTGTGGTGGTTTTCTGTAACGTACTATGACACACTTTCCATGCAAAAGTTCTTAAGCAGTTAGCTACAGATTGCTTCTGTACATATACACACATATACATTATATATATACACACACACACATATATACATATACATATACATATACATATACATATACATATACATATACATATACATATACATATACATATACATATACATATATAAGCAATGCGGACTGACTGCTGGTTATGATACATTGAACAAAGAGACAGCACTATTTTACAAATTTGTCTTCACACTGAATGGTTTCAGCCAGCCGGAAGAGGGAATAATTACTATGCTT
The DNA here is from genome assembly GCF_964252035.2 of Podarcis erhardii. Lineage (NCBI taxonomy): Eukaryota > Metazoa > Chordata > Lepidosauria > Squamata > Lacertidae > Podarcis > Podarcis erhardii. The sequence continues at coordinate 111,489,999 of NC_138497.1, read as the reverse complement.
ATTAAGTTTATAAACCACACTATAAATATTAGAAGTAGAAACATGCATGCAATATTAATTTAAGGGTTTTTAAATGGAAAAGAGTAGTAGAGCAGAATAAGACTCTATAAGATTTAGTTGCTTCATGCAGGAGCCAACATACATTTATAGAAGAATTCTACTACTCTTTCTGAAATGGTACATTCTAAAAAAAGCCTTCCTCTTGTCTTCACACCTGATCATATCAATGGCACACATTTTCTTACTTGCTGTCCATTCAGCATCCTGCTTCGCTTAATTTTTCCTTGGCTCCCTGCTTCCTCCACCCTTTCTTTCCATTTCCTGCTTCTTCACTCCCAGCCCACCTCTGCCCTTGCCTTTAGTCCTTCAGGCAGTACTTAATTTATACAGTGACAACTTATTGGGTCCCAGCATTGGGGGGGGGGGAGGCACAGCCATCTACTCTGAAAACGAGGACGAGGAGGCATCCTAGACCTGCTCAAGAACACAGTCTTCTTTACTGATTCACCTAATCCAAGGTCCGGAATCTAACACTGAAAACAGGTTCTGAGTCTAGTAAGCAAATCTGGGTGCAAATTAAAGTGCACACACCATTTTAAACATGGATAGAAATTTGAAACCCAAATCAAAATGTGATCTCTCCATATAATTTTTCAAGTATGACCTCTGTTGTGAAATACCTTCCAAACCACATTTGTGCATATGCTAAAGGCACTTTCAGCTGATGATGTTGTTTATCAAATAAATATGCTTTATTTTATTTACTGCTGATTCAGTGGAGTAAATTGTTAATTGGATGTGTTTTCTTGCTTTGTAGAATTCCATTACCCAATTTCATTATTAGCTCTGAGGGACCTTGTAGTAATTGTTGGCCACTGTGCCTCTGGGGATTCAAAAGATGGAGTTCATTTCAGCCCTGAGGGTACCACTTAAGCACTGTTGAATAGAGCAGTGGAGAAGAAACATTTAGTTGGAAGTCTGGTTGCTTTCCCCTCTGGTTGTTTAAAAAAATAATGAAAGAAAGAGATCAAAAGAATACCACAGTGATATCTACAAATATAAATAGTCTTATATCTTCAAAAATGTATTGTTTTGTGGCAACTAAAGGATAAGTTTGGCTTGAATGCATAAAATGCAACATCACTTAGTGATTATATTTATCATGCGTGGAAACAAAGGATATTTCTATTGGTGGCATGCTGTAAGGTGGAATTAATTTCTAAAAACTCAATGAAAATGCATTCTAATGGCATTGTTGTTGTTGCTGCTGCTGCTGTTATTTATTAAGTTTCTATAGTACCCTTCATCCGAGGATCACAGGGTGGTTTACAATATAAAAACACAAAAACAGTAACAAACAAAACCAGCACTTTGAATTGGGCCCGGAAACTAATTAGTAGCCAGTGCAGTTGCACCAAGATTGGCGTTATATGCTCAGACTGTCTTGCCCCGGTGAGCAACCTGACCACTGAATTCTACATCAGCTGAGGTTTCTGAACCATCTTCAGAAGTAGCCTCTTGTATAATATGATGTAGTAACCTAACCTAGAGGCTGCCAGAGCATAGACAACAGAAGTTAGGCTGTATCTGTCCAGATATGAGTGCAACTGGGCCACCAGCAGAAGCTGATGGAAGGCGCTCTGGACAGCTGAGGCCACCTGAGCATTAAGCAACAGCAAACGATCCACACGTGCCCCCAACTGCATACCTGCTCCTTCGGAGGAAATGTAACCATCCATCCAGTCTAGGGAGCTACCCACTAACAGTGCCTCAGTCATACCTGGGTTGAGCTTCAGTTTATTTAAGTTTGATATACGATGCTCCCATTTCCTTGTGAGGGACATACAAAAAGCCAAAACACAGTATTCTGTCTCATAGCACTAGTCCCGATTGAAGATGCTCACTTTGGTCTACAAAATACCATATGGCTTGAACCCAAGTTCTGAAAGGAGCACTTCTCCATTACCTGCAAACCCATGCCTTAAGATCTTCTGGGAAGACCTTGCTTATAGTTCCATATATTAACTGAAGCATGTTCCACAATGACTTACAGTATGCAGGACCTTCTCGGTAAGGGTTCCCCAGTATCAGAACTGTCTTCCATTGGAGACCCATTTGTCCTCCTCATTGTTGCCTTTTTGATGTCTGTCCAAGACATGTCTCTTCCATGTGGCCTTGGGGGCCTGAAGAGTGGTTGGCCGATTCCTGTTCACTGTGACTTTCTATACTGTTGCTATGTTGTGATTGAACCAGGAGCCGGAATATTTTATGATTTTATGTTGTATTTCACTACATTCTTTTATATCTGCCAAAGATATTGTAAAGATCATATACCCAGTGCCACTGATCATAAATCAGTGCTATCAAGCGGGTGGTCTGAAAATACAGGCTTGTATCCAAATAAGCCCTACTGATAACAGACTCACTGAAATTAATTATTTCTATTAATCTCAATCAATCTTCTCTAATTAGGGCTAACATTGGATGCAATCCCTGATTAATAAGAAAAAAATAGGGCATTTTTTTTGTCCACTTATAATGGATTGAGGAGCCCTCAGCACCCCCAGCTCAGAATTACAGTATAAACCATGGGAAGGCAAACTAAGGCCTGGGGACCGGATCTGGCCCAATCGCCTTCTCAATCCAGCCCGCGGACCTTCCAGGAATCAGCGTGTTTTTACATGAGTAGAATGTGTCCTTTTATTTAAAATGCATCTGTGGGTTATTTGTGGGGCATAGGAATTCATTCATTCCCCCCTCCCCCCAAAAAATGTAGTCCGGCCCCCCACAAGGTCTGAGGGACAGTGGACTGGCCCCCTGCTGAAAAAGTTTGCTGACCCCTGATATGAACCAAACTTTTCTCAGTTCTTTCAAATCTAAAAAACCCTCATGTTTCTCTCTTTGATAGTAGTGATTTATGGCATCTGACTGCCATCTAAAGGTACAAAGTGTATCTTCTAAAAAAATCTTTTTGGCTGCTATAAAAGCCCCCCTCCCCCCCCCAATTTATGAGTTTGAGTTTTTCAAGCAGCTTTCTCGAGCCTTGTTTATATTTCAGGCAAGTTGTGTGCTAGGTGCCCTTTAATGGGTGCCTTGTTTAAAAGTAACCCTTCTGATGGAGAAGGAAAATTTGTTACTTAACGTCAAAGGTAGGCAACACTTTTTTTTCCCCTGTCAAGGGCTGCATTCCTTCAGAAATAATCTGCCGGGGGTTGCATGCTGGTTGTGTGCATGCATGGTTGTGGCCGGTGGTGAATGGCGCCAAAGCCCAAACTGGCTGGGTCCATGCTTTCATCTCTGCCACATCTTCTCCTTCTCTTGCACTGCTCAGCCGGCTGCCAGGGAAGGGACTGAGGGCCACATTAAATTAGGCTGCGGGCCGCATGCAAACCTAGGGTGACAGTTTGCTCACCCCTGCTTTAAGTAGCTGAGGCATCTTCCGCGAAGGCCAAAGACACAACAGTGAGATTGCTTGTATGAAACCAAATAAAAACCAAGGAGCGGAGGTGGACCCAAATGCTCTTGTTTTCTTAGCAAGGAGCTGCATTGGCATCCACCAACTCTTGAGCAATGGAGGTGCAGTCTGGGCAGGCGGGCTCCAAGACACTCTGAGCCAGAGTGGAGAGGCGCAATTTTTGTGCTCTTCTAGGTCTGCACCCTTGGTGGTGGCAAAGTTAACCAGCCCCTAAGTACACCTCTGACCAGAAGCATTCATAGGCTTTCAGCCTTCTGTCCCCACCTTCCAGTTCTGGTAGGACTGGACAAAAGAACCAGGAGAACATGTGTCTGTTTCAGTGTGGAATCCTTCTGCCCCTACAGCAGGGGTTGGCAACCTAAGGCCCATGGGCCACAAACGGCCCATGGGGGTCTTTTCACCGGCCCATGAGCTGCCCATGAACCGAGCCGCCTGCTTGGCGAGTCCCCACATGCTGTGCTAAACCGGTGCAGCGCGGTGCGGGGACTTGCTTCTGCTGCGCCGAAAATCACACAGAGGATGAAACAGCCTTTATAGGGATTGACTCCTTCACTTTTCCTGCAGTGGAGGGTGCAGAGAGTCCAAGCCCTGCTCCTGTTCTTTCTCCCGAAAGTGATGCATTATTCAAGCAGGGCTGAAGAACTCAGACAGCAAGAGCTGGCTTTCTGCTTCGTGTTTCAACTCAATTACTCTCTTGGAGTTGCTTTGTATTCATGGGGGCAGAATCATTTTGAGTGAGTTCTTTGGTCGTTCATTGGATTAGGAGCTGCTGTTAGCATGAAAAGCCCAGGACCATTCGGGGAGGGGGGGGGGAGAGGACCCACATGACCTGAGTACAGTGGTACCTCAGGTTAAGTACTTAATTCGTTCCGGAGGTCCGTACTTAACCTGAAACTGTTTTTAACCTGAAGCACCACTTTAGCTAATGGGGCCTCCTGCTGCTGCCGCGCCACCGGAGCACAATTTCTGTTCTTATCCTGAAGCAAAGTTCTTAACCTGAAGCACTATTTCTGGGTTATTGGAGTGTGTAACCTGAAGCGTATATAACCTGAAGCATATGTAATCTGAGGTACCACTGTAATAGCATAGGAAGGAGCAGCTTTGATGCCATACCTCGGGAGTAAACCTAAGTAAAAATCTACCCTTAATACAGGTTAATGATGAGTTCCAACTTAAGATAAAATGATTTGTTTGTGAGTCTATGCTCATATAGAAGATAAAAGTCAAAAAGGCCAAGTTGTGTGCAAATTAACACATCCTTACAAAATATTATTCTGATAGATGTCAAGATGGAGCAAAATTGAAGTATCCTTGGGTTCATTAGTCCAATTCTAAGGTTGCCATATTCCAAAGAGTAAAAACCAGGATACCCTGAAAGTTTTTGAGCTGTTTTAGACAATGCCAAACACACTTTTTCCGTTTACTTGCTGAAGATCCAGGACAAAAATTCCCCCCAGACACCCAAAATTCGCTTCCACATGGTAATGTATGGCAGCCCTAGATTATCGTATCCAATACTGTAATTTCAGAAGCAGAAGAGAATGCAGTACAACCCATTTGGAGATTTCAAAGAATTGCTTGGTTTTGGGTTTTGCAACACTGCAATTTATTAACAGAGATAACCAGTAATTGTATTTCAGGGCCTAAATTATATCACAGCTCAGGGGCGGGATACAAAACTCATATTTTGAAAGGTTATTTCACCTTTTTAAAAAGGAGCATATGCTTGTCTTGCTTATCTGTTTCTTAGCAACCAATTTTCAGAGGCTGCAATAGCAGGTTACAAGGGAAAGCAGAATAGAAAGAGAGAACCAAAGGAGGTGAGCCCAGACTCCAAACAGTCAGAATTACTCCACGGAATTGAACTTAGATTTATAGCATTTCCTGCTTTAAAGGAGTTGGAGCTGAAATTGATTTCAGAGAGTGAGTAGAATCTATATTTAAAATACTGCATATGTAAACTAGGAAAGCAGATATGAAGAAAGGTTTTTTAAAAAATATATGTAATTTAGATAGGTCAGTTTATTAGAGGCTTTGGAAAACAAGTTAATTTTGTAATAAATTCTGAGGAGCCAAAGTGTTAAAAGTAAAATGAGTCTATTTGATTTGTCACCCACATGAAACATCTTTACTGAGGAGTAAATCTCACTAATAAATTCCTTCCTATTCAGTGTGCAAGGGTTGATTTAAGCCATAGTATGAACAGGCTTGCTGAGGAGTTTGTTTGTGCTTCAGTGCTATTTTCACTTTCTGCGATTAAAAAGCAGGTGTGGTGAAACTACTTCGAAACCGAGCCGTGCATCTATTACCAGTGGAGAGCCTGGATTCCAATTTCCCTAGGCTTGGCCTTTTTTATATTTGCATGCTCTTCTTTGTGTATTTTTATGTCAACAGAATCACATCAGTGCCACCTGCTGCAAAGGTAAACAGCGCGATGGAACATGTCAACATTTCTCCCTCATTGCCGGCTACCTGATCAGGTTGCCCCTTTATGTAAACTAAGTGTGCCCTGTGAGATATGAAAAGGCCAGCTGCCGGCTGAAGGGAGCCATGCGCAGCCTTGTGTGTCAAAGCAGCAGGGGCAAAACATCCCTTTGGGATGACTTGCTCTAATTGCTGCTTCGGAGCAAGAGGAGTCCCTGGTACATTCTCTGCCATGGTGATGATGCTCAGGGCACACCCACAACAAGTTCAGCCGCTGGAGGGAGTGCGCCACTTAATTGCTTAAGCCTCAGCTCTGTTGTTCAGCTGTCAGCAGGCAGACACAACAAGCACGATTTGCATCACTTTATCCTACCTGTAGAGGCCTTGCCCTTTGTGACACTGATGACTCTTTTTATCATTGGCCCAGGACTGAGCACTCTCAGCATCTTCCAGTGTTGAGTTTATAAGAGAGGAGCTGCAAGTGTCCGATCCTTGCCTTTTCTCTCGCAAATCCAAGACTTTGTTCATTTGAAAATCAGTGTATTTTGCTTGTTTCAACAACATGCACGTAACAAAGAAATACATGAATCAGCAGAATGGGGAACTTAATTTAAGCCAGTTACAGATAGGTAGCCGTGTTGGTCTGCCATAGTCAAAACAAAACAAATTCCTTCCAGTAGCACCTTAAAGACCAACTAAGTCAGTTCTTGGTATGAGCTTTTGTGTGCATGCACACTTCTTCAGATACCAGGTATCTGAAGATACCAGGTATTCTTCTTCAGGTATCTGAAGAAGTGTGCATGCACACGAAAGCTCATACCAAGAACTGACTTAGTTGGTCTTTAAGGTGCTACTGGAAGGAATTTGTTTTGTTTTAATTTAAGCCAGTTACCTAAAAACCAATCTTTCCTCTTGGCGATTGATATTACCTTGATTGAAACAACTCCAACCTTAATATGCTGCTGGAAGTGCAACAGTTAACAAACAGAAAGGAGAAGCTTCTGCTTCAACTATCAGCTTAATTAAATTAGCCAGTATTAATGGTTACCAGCAGTCGTGAAATTTTAAGAGCGTGGGATCTTGGAGCATGACACTTATTTTGGAAACAGGTTAATCGCATACTGCTATTAACACTTCCATTAATTAAGTTAACAGTGTATATGTAAAGCAGCGCAGAATACCATTCTGAGGTCGTGAGTAGCATATCACGGTGGAACATGTGTGAGGTGGAAGCTGAGGACACAGAGACATGTTTTGCTCTGTGCTATGGATAATGGAGGAGCAAAATCTTTTGGGGTGTTGATTCTGTGAGCCTCTCCATCTTATATGTTAATAAAGCCATATGTCCTAAAAACACCACAGTCCCTGCTGACCTTCATTCCAAGGAAACCAAACCCCAGTGAAGTGCTTGGAACCCCCTTGGAATCTTTCACTGCTTGGAGATTGGGGCAGCATATAACAATATAAAGGCAGAGAGAGAGAGAGAGAGAGAGAGAGAGAGGCAGAGAGACAGAGATGCAGACAGATACATACTCAGCAGAGGAAGGTACATATGGACAAACAGGAAGAGAGGGACATGCTCTCTTAAGCAGGCCATTAGAGGAGGGAGATTCCCTGTGTTTTTGCTCCCCATTATAGTGGTACCTTGGGTTACATACGCTTCAGGTTACAGACTCCACTAACCCAGAAATAGTGCTTCAGGTTAAGAACTTTGTTTCAGGACAAGAACAGAAATCATGAGGCGGGGGTGCGGCAGCAGCAGCAGGAGGCCCCATTAGCTAAAGTGGTGCTTCAGGTTAAGAACAGTTTCAGGTTAAGAACGGACCTCCGGAACAAATTAACCCAAGGTACCACTGCACAGTGCTGGGAAGGAAAGCCCTCCTGCTACCTCAGAGCTGCAATATGGAATATAAAAAGTTCTTTTCCTCCTCAGCACTGGAGTGGGTAGGGAAAATGTTTCCTGAGTACAGTGGTACCTCTGGTTATGTTCTTCATTCGTTCCGGAGGTCCGTTCTTAACCTGAAACTGTTCTTAACCTGAAGCACCACTTTAGCTAATGGGGTCTCCCACTGCCGCTGTGCCACCGCCGCCCGATTTCTGTTCTCATCCTGAAACAAAGTTCTTAACCCAAGGTACTATTTCTGGGTTAGCGGAGTCTGTAACCTGAAGCATATGTAACCTGAAACATAGGTAACCTGAAGTGTATGTAACCCGAGGTACCACTGTACTTAGAGAGGCTTGCAGTGCTGCAGTGCTGCAGAAGAGGGAGACAAGGTGTTTTTGCAAAGTAAGTTGGTGGAAAAGCTCATGGTTTGGAAGGGCTGGTGGAACCTGCTACAGCACCATAGCCACAGGATCACGGTAGATACACCTCAGCAAAGCTATGTTTTAAACATTGTTTTAAAAAAATAAAAATTGCCAAAATAGAGGGACCTTGGGGAGGTTGAATCCAACCTTGCATTGGAGGGTAACGACTGATTTCAAGAAATGTTTCCTGGAAGAAGACAACGAGAGAGAGACTGTAGGTCAAAATTGAGTTTGCCAAGAAGCAGGATGAGACGGGAGGAACTAGAAACCATAATTGCGTATCGCATTGCAAGGAAGCATTTGTCCAGGATGTTTCCTGTGGTTGCACATTCTGACAGGAAGCAGCGAAATGAAGGTGGCTTTTAAGTGTGCTCTTTTGAAATGCAGAATGTAGCTACGTGTAGGTAAAAGCATGGCACCCTTGTAATGCTGTGTACTTGCACGTTTTTCATTGTGTATGGGTGTGTAAAAGAGAGAGAGAGAGAGAGAGAGAGAGAGAGAGAGAGAGAGAGAGAGAGATGATTACATGAGATGATCTATAAGTGGTTTAGAACCTTTTTCCTAAACAGAAGTTCCGAATATAGACCCTGGACAGAATAACATCCAGCTAAATGAAAGAAAACAATACCTGCCTTTCTGCTGCAGAATGCACCCACCCTATTTGTAGGAAAAGGAAAGCTTCCATGGTCACAGATCATATATTTTATTCCAATCACATGAGGCCTTAATCTGAACTGGGGCTTCAATAGGAAGCAAAGCATAAAGTCCCCCTTTATTCTATACTGGGGTCCTGATCCCTCCCTCCATCCCCCACCTTCCACTAACTTTTGAAATGCTATTCAAACAACTGCTAGTTGCTTCTCATCTGATTTGGTCCCAAATTGTAATTACAGCAGTTCCTCGGGTTAAGTACTTAATTCGTTCCGGAGGTCCTTTCTTAACCTGAAATTGTTCTTAACCTGAAGCACCACTTTAGCTAATGGGGCCTCCTGCTGCTGCCGCACCGCCGGAGCACAATTTCTGTTCTCATCCTGAAGCAAAGTTTTTAACCTGAAGCACTTTTCTGGGTTAGCAGAGTCTGTAACCTGAAGCATATGTAAGCTGAAGCGTATATAACCCGAGGTACCACTGTAGTAAGGAAGACCAGATGCCTTCCAGAAGAAGTGCTCAGGGAGATAATGGGAGATGGTTTGTGGGTAGGCAAAGTGCAGATCAGTTGCAGCCAATATGGTGCCCTTTGGATGTTGTTGGGTTATAAGGCCCTTCATTCCTGACCATTTGCCATGGAGGGCACCACATTTAGTTTCTCTGTCTGCACCAGGAGTAGCCTAAGTTCATTAGTAGCATTTAGAGTGTTTGTTAAAGTGACAGCTGCGTAGGGTTGCCATATTCCAAAAAGTAAAAACCAGGACACACCAAAAGTACAGTGGTATCTTGGGTTATAGACGCTCCAGGTTACAGACTCCACTAACTCAGAAATAGTACCTCAGGTTAAGAACAGTTTCAGTTTAAGAACAGACCTCCAGAACGAATCAAGTTCTTAACCCGAGGTTCCACTGTATAGCTTTTTATTTTTTGTTTTTGTTTTTAGAGTCTTAGACAAAACACAATTTTTCAGTTGACTTGCCTCTAAGACCCAGGACAAAGCACTGCATTTTGGGACCTACCCCCCCCCCTTCGTCAGTTCCACCTTTGAAATCCAGACATATGCCAGCCCTAATTTGAAAGTGCACCAGAACGTTATAGCTCCCACTGATTTACTTCCACTTTGCTTGCTTGTCCTTTTTCCTCTCTGTCTTAATGCCAAATGCATTTTTTTTATTTCAGTTATAAAGCTGTGGAGTATTTTGTGGACACATGCACATTAACAAAATAGTGAACAGTTAATTTTATAGATGGTTTAATATAGTTTTAAAATGCATGCCTTTCATTCTAAGTCCAGTATCAAGGAATATATTCAGAGAAAAGAATGCCTTTTTGACAGTACTGTATAGTCTTTCCGCTCATTGGGAGATATCGTAAACATGGTTATTTCCTAACAAGCAAAGTGACAGGAGGGTGCTGTCAGAAGCAAAACAGCTATTTTTCATATGCTCAATTTTCATCTCAGTTGCTGCAGAGGGTCTGCTTAAGACAAATGAACATCAACACAAAAGGAAAATGTGCAATATATAATAGTATTTATTAGCCTTTTTAAAACACCCACCCACCCACCCACCATTAAGTGTGTTGTGCAGTGTGTGTGTATCATCTTATTTACGAAATGAACCTGTCAGGTCTGCCTCTAGATCCCAGCTCACAGAGGACCAACGCCCGGTGGATATAATATACAAAAGTCTTTATTGAAGTTTAGTTTCCATTTCAAAGCTCTGGGCGCGCAGACCCACGTCTCGACGCTAGACCGGCTAAGTTCCCTCTGACTCACTGCTCCTCCCACACCAGTTTAAGATCCTAGCCCGGCTCCACCTCCTACGCTGTTCTTTCCTTCGCTGGGTCCTTCTGCCCTCTGGGGTTTCCTCCTTCCTGGACTCCTCTGACGCTGACCCCCCTTGGTCTTCCCCTTCCTTCCGGCGGGCTTTAGGACCTGGCTCCCTACCTGGGCTCCCTGCTGTGCCGCTCGCCTGTACATTTGAACTTGGCGCGCGCGCCCAGCCGGTAACCTTCCTCCTGACCGTTTCCCCGCTTCCTGATGTGGGCGTGACCAAACCTGACTCCTCTCCTCCCGCTGGTGGTGAGAGCACTGGTCCCAATTCCTGGGACTCCCCCTCCTCACTGCGCTCTGGTGGGGAAGCTGGTCCTGATTTCCAACTGCTGCTCAGGGACTCCCCGCTGGCCCCTTCCTCCTGGGGCTTCCCCCCTGGAACCCCCCTCGCTCTGGCCATCGGCGCTCCCTTCTGTGAGTCCTCCGATTCGCTGGAGAGGCTTGTGGAATAACTCTTTCCACTGTCACTGCCTGCGCCCCCCTCGGACTCCTCCTCCTCACTCTCCATTTGCTCCCCCTCCTGTGTCTCTCCTTCTGAACCCCTGACAGAACCTAATTCCTGCTTTTGCTCTGCTTACTGAAATAGCTCACCCCAAGCCCCCAACTGAATTGCTGGTTCAATTTTATGTCTTTGCCTCTTTCAATTATAGAATATAAATCTACTGGGCCTGTCTCGTGGCTATTTTAAAAATAGAATTCAAATGTCGCAAAGTTTTTAAAGAGATGAGTTTGAAATATATGGTCTGGATTGAAAGAATTGTGAAGCTGATGCTTTCCCCCCAAGGGGGCCTTTGTCTGCCTTCACCTACTAACATTAAACAAGAGTTCCCCCCTCCCCAGTGCCGCCCAGCAAATCACTTTTCAGACTGATGGCAGTTTCAGGTGTGCAAGTTCAGCCTTCTCAGGACCCCCGTTGCCCACTGCTGCTCCATAACCCAACAAAATAGCTTCTGCTCACAGACTGGATTCCCACATCTTGCTTCGTACAACAAATCCTGATATATGCTGCTGCCCCTGTTTTGAAAAGCTGGTTGCTTTTTCTCCCTGTGGTCACTTCCCTGCGTTGTTTAGAAATCAAACTCCGCTTAAGAAATGTCTTTGAAAAGGATTTTTTTTTTCCTTTTTTTAAAAAAAGGTTTTATTATTAAAATAATTCAGCATTAATACACACATATTGCGAATGTACAAGCATGCAGACATACATTTCATACAATCCTTAAAAATGTTCAAACATACCTACACTCAATCCCACAGATAATTCCTTTTCTCATCACCATCCACCACCCCTCACCCCACCTTTGTGTTAGACTTCCAATCTACTCAATTGCGATTTCTTTCCACTTCTATTATTTTCTTTCACACACCTTTAACCTAATTTCATGCTCCTTTTTCTATTACACATTGTTATCCATCTTATTTATTTCAGTATTTAAAATGGAACTTGTTTATTCTAATAGGAGTTCTGATTTTTCAATATGGTTTTGCAAGTACCCTTTAAACACCTTCCAGTCCCTGTCCATCTCCTCTTTTGAGATCCTTTTCTAACCCAGCTTTCCCTTGCCTGGTATCCTACTACACATGGCATGGACTGCAATGCCCATGATCCCTTTGTCGAGTGGCCATCCTTCAAAGTGCTGATGGGAGTTGTAGTCCAAAACCTCTGGTGGGTATCAGGTTGGGGAAGGGCTACTCTAACCTGTGTTTCACTATGAAGACCTCACCCACCAAGTCTGGAGCTTTTCTTTAATCCTCGCTCAACTGATGGGCAAACTACCTTGCTTGCCAGTATCGACCCACAGCTGCCTTAAACTACCCTTTCCAGGATTATTTGGGGGAAGCCATGACAGTTTAAAGCGACATGATATGGCTTTAAATGGGGCCTTATTTGGAATTCTCACAGCTGAGCGGAACAAGCAGAAGGGGAGCATGGTCAACCTGGTCCTTGGAGCATATGTGGAGAAGCCAGTCTTCTGTACTCAAGAGGGAGGATATAGTTAATTGTACAGAAGGTTCCTCTTCAGATGTAGAATCCAGTTCTCGTGGCTACACTGTTGGCCACAAACACATTTTAATTTATTACTTATTTGTGTGTTTTTTAAAATCCCACGCTTTAGCCAAAAAGGCTCCCAAAAGAGCTTGTGTGATTGATTGATTGATTGATTGATTGATTGATTGATTTAAGACCCTGCACAGTAGCTTTTCATAGAATCTTAGAATCATAGAATTGTCGAGTTGAAAGGGCCCCTAAGGATCATCTGGTTCAACCCCTGCAATGCAGGAATGTATAGCTGTCCCATACAGGAATCGAACCTGGGACCTTGGTGTCATCGGCGAGATAAGAGAAGTCAAGCTGAGGTGGTCTGTTAGCAGAGCCAGAACAGTGTCCCTGCTTCCCTTCTCACCCCCCTCTGCTGCCTGATGAATGGCTCCTGACGGTGGAGGGAGAGGAATCTTCCTGCTCAAAAGAAAGTGAAAAGACACATGTTTTATGCATAACTGATCTGTAAAAATCAATGGGGCATTTTTTTTTTTTTTACTATACGTCTTATGGATGAACAAAAAGCAAATCCAGTTGTTTTTGGTTCTGCATGCAAATATGAGGGAGGACCATGCACTGGTTCTCCACAATATATGTAGACAAGTAAAAAAAGCTGGAGGGGAAAATCACATTGGGCAAGCAATGCACCCCTTTGGTTTCAGATAATACCTGGGGAAAGGTAAAGAGACCCCTGACTGTTAGGTCCAGTCATGACTCTCGGGTTGTGGCGCTCATCTCGCTTTATTGGCCGAGGGAGCCGGCGTACAGCTTCCGGGTCATGTGGCCAGCATGACTAAGCCGCTTCTGGAGAACCAGAGCAGCGCACGGAAACGCCGTTTACTTTCCCACCGGAGTGGTACCTATTTATCTGCTTGTACTTTGATGTGTTTTCGAACTGCTAGGTTGGCAGGAGCTGGGACAGAGCAACAGGAGCTCACCCCATCGCGGGGATTTGAACCATGACCTTCTGATTGGCAAGCCCTAGGCTCTGTGGTTTAGACCACAGTGCCACCTGCGTAGACCGGGGTAGACGAGTCTAAAAAACCCTGGAACACAAATTTTCACAGCCCTCTAGTGGCTATGATGGTTCATTTACCAGAGGTAATGTATTACATTAACTCAGAAAGTGTATACTCTATTCTGGAGGCTTAGTTTGGCTTTTTAGACTCTGCCCTTGTATTATCTGAAACCAAAGGGTTTCATGGTTTGCCAGATGTGAAATATATTGGCATTATTTTCAGCTCTCCTAACCCACTGATAGAAACGGCACCAGCCCATATAGTTCAAATGTCCTTGCTTGAGCTCAATCCTGCAAGTACCTGCTAAGGATCATTTCAGTAAAAGAAAATGTTAGCTTGGGATTTCTGAAAGAGTTAATTAGAAGTTGAGCATCCATGCCTCATTGACTCTCAACGGCCTTTAAAAATCTCGTCTCATTTGGCAGGGGTGGGATCTCAATGGCGTTGTTGCAAGGAGCTCAGTTTTTGTGATTTAGGGTTTATTTTCACATTGCTGCTGCCTCCCCCCTCCCTTTAACTTTATTTTTGTGTGTCTCTGTCTTGCAGGTTATTCTTTCCTACAAATTAAAAGGTAATTAACATTTGCAGAATGAAAAGATGGCACAGGCACACCTCGCACCGCCAGGACCCGACTGCTTCTTCCGATTCACGCGGGAGTCCCTTGCGGCAATTGAGCAAAGGATTGCTGACGAAGAAGCAAAACAGAAAACTGATCAGGAGCAAAAGGATGAGGACAGTGAGGAAAACAAGCCAAAGCCAAACAATGACTTGGAGGCAGGGAAGACTTTGCCTTTTATTTATGGGGATGTACCTCCAGGAATGGTGTCGGAGCCCTTGGAAGACCTGGATCCTTATTATGCAGATAAAAAAGTAAGTGTTCATGAAGACCAAAGCCTAGCATGGTTTCAGCATGGTTTTTCAGGTTCCGGGGCTATACAATGTATGCAAGTAAAGGTATATTTGATCATAGTGCATTATCGCCAAATGTCTGTTGTTGTTGTTAAAATTTGTATGCTAGGGGCCTAGGACCCACGTACCTACGGGACCACCTCTCCTGGTATGCCCCGCGGAGGACCTTAAGGTCCACAGATGACAACACCATGGAGGTCCCAAGTCGCAAGGTTTCAACTAGGGCCAGGGCCTTTTTAGTACTGGCCCTGACTTGGTGGAACTCTCTGTCACAAGAGACTAGGGCCCTGTGGGACTTGACATCTTTCCGCAGGGCCTGCAAGACAGAGCTGTTCCACCTGGCCTTTGGTTTGGACTCATTGTGACCCTTATGTTTCCCTCCCCTTATGGTTTTGATCTATGGGCTACTTTTAAAATGAGGCTGCATTTTAAATTGCATTTCAACCTGTATTTTAAATTGGATCTCTCCCCCCCCCCATTATGTTTCTATTGTATTTTTACTGGTGTTAGCCACCCTGAGCCCAGCTCTGGCCAGGAAGGGCAGGGTATAAATTATTATTATTATTATTATTATTATTATTATTATTATTATTATTATTATTATTACTGTCCTATACCCACAAGCAGTGCTTTTTCTGGGGGTACGCAGGGGGATGCATACCCCTAAACATTTTGTGAATCTAGGTTTGGCCTCATTGAGGTGCAGTATTTCAATATGAGTAGGAAAATGAGAGCACCCCTAAATATATTTTTTAGGAAAAAAGCACTGGCCACAAGTCTCAGGGCAGTTGCAACATAAAATCACAATATAAAAGTACAAAATACATAATAAAAGCAAAAGCAACCCAATAAACCTCTCCTCCCCAACACATTTTAAAAGGGTGTTGGATGTCAATCAGCCAAAGGCCTGGTTAAAGAGGAAAGTTGTTG
Source organism: Podarcis erhardii (assembly GCF_964252035.2). NCBI lineage: Eukaryota > Metazoa > Chordata > Lepidosauria > Squamata > Lacertidae > Podarcis > Podarcis erhardii. The sequence goes on along the minus strand of NC_138497.1, from coordinate 111,474,415 downwards.
CCTGGCACCTAAAGGTGTATAATGAAGGTGGCAGGTGAACCTCCCTGGGGAGAGCATTCCACAAATGGGGAGCCACTGCAGAAAAGGCCCTTGCTCATGTTGCCACCCTCTGGACCCCACGGGGAGGAGGCACATGAAGAAGGGCCTCAGAAGATGATCTCAGAGTCTGGGTAGATTCATGTGGAGAGAGGCGGTCCTTGAGGTACTGTGGTCCTGAGCTGTTTAAGGCTTTATAGGTCAAAACCAGCACTTTGAATTAGCCCGGAGACTAATTGGTAGCCAGTGCAGTCAGACCAGGATCTGTGTAATATACTCAAACTGTCTTGCCCCGGTGAGCAACCTGGCCACTGAGTTCTGCACTACCTGAAGTTTCAGAGGCAGCCCTAGATATAACGGATTGCAGTAATCTAACCTTGAGGTTACTAGAGCATAGACAGTAGTTAGCCTATCCCTGTCCAGATAAGATATTAAATGCCAGACAACTCTTCTGCTGTTGCTTCAGTGACTAAATCCCACCCCAGAACTAACTGAATATTCATGCATCATTTGCTGTATGGGATACGTTGGTGTTTCATTTAATTTGGCAGGCCTATAAGTGTTGGGACAGCATTCATGTCCTTTTGGCATTTCTGTGATAACCAGTGCACAACCTTCCAGGAACCGGGAACTTAAATCTTCACACGGTGAGGCCCCACTTAGTTGTAATACGAAAACATGGATTTCCTGCTAAAAAAATTAATCTGATTTCTGCTGCCGCTTTCTCTCCTCCTTTACATATCAGAGGCAGGAACAGCTCGCATGATAGGGCAGAGCTGCAGCAATGGCCTCCTGGTAGCAGCGACATGACAGGAAAGTTGAGGCTGTGTGAAAACATGAGTGGAAGTACTGGGGTGAAGGGTTGGGGGAGTTCAATCCTTCAGGGATTGACGTTGCCCATCAAGCCCCACCCATCGACTGACATATCCTGCCGATCAGGGTGACATCACCTGTTTGACAGATAGCCATGGTTTCACAAAATAGCCCTGTGAGCCAAACTGGAAGCTCTGGTGGATCAAGACTGGCCTGCCCACCCCCCAAGATGAGGAGACATGACACACACACACACAAAATCCCTTCATTCATAAAATAGGAGGGGAGGGGATATTGGACAAGCCCACTGTTCACTTTGGTACCGACTCATAATTAGAAACCATGGTTACCTGTAAATGTTGGAACTGGGCCTGAGAGTAAACCACAGCAAATGAAATTGTCTCTTTTTTTATATTAAGATCTCCTCGAACGTTATTATAATCCTGCTTTTACATGTGTATCTTTTTCCTCTTTTCAGACATTTATAGTATTGAATAAAGGGAAGGCCATTTACAGATTCAACGCCACACCTGCCTTGTACATGTTAAGTCCTTTCAGTATACTTAGAAGAATTTCTATAAAGATTTTGGTTCATTCATATCCTTTTTTTCGTCTACATAATACTTCTTTGAGAAACTCAGTAGTAGCATGAGGCTATTTAAATAGTTGGATGTGGTTTTATTTTTTCTTAATTTCACCATTGAAGTGAACACAAATTGTGTTGATGAAATCACTTGGTTGAACTTCAGTAGAAGTAGAATTCTGTGGTTAAGATCCAACATCATGCCAGCAGACACAATAATAATAATAATAATAATAATAATTTATTATTTGTACCCCGCCCATCTGGCTGGGTTTCCCCAGCCACTCTGGGCGGCTTCCATAAAAACCAGAAATACACTAAAATATCACAGATTAAAAACTTCCCTGAACAGGGCTGCCTTAAGATGTCTTCTGAATGTCAGGTAGTTATTTATCGCTTTGACATCTGATGGGAGGGCGTTCCACAAGGCGGGTGCCACTACCGAGAAGGCCCTCTGCCTGGTTCCCTGTAGCTTTGCTTCTCGTAATGAGGGAACCGCCAGAAGGCCCTCGGCGCTGGACCTCAGCGTCCGGGCAGAACGATGGGGGTGGAGACGCTCCTTCAGGTATACTGGGCCGAGGCCGTTTAGGGCTTTAAAGGTCAACACCTAAAGGTCAATGGGACTTACCCTTCCTCTGCTCTCCCTTTGCAGCCTCCCAATCTGCTCTGGAGTGTGCCCCGATCCCCTATAGTGTGCCCTATAGGTGCTAGGAGAGGAATGGGAAGTTCATTGCACAAGTGGGGTGCCACAATTACAACACAACACCCTAAATAAATTAGCAGCACATAATTCATGCTATATTATGATGATAAATATTTTCATCTTGGATTTATAGATATTGCTTGGATGGAATTTATGAATTCATATTCACTTAGAAGCCTGTTTCATAAGAAATTATATGCATTTGGGTGATCTAACTTATCTAGCATTTCTCATGTGTTCCTTGACTTAAGCCAACATTATTCGGCATCTTCATCATGTTCACTATTCTGACAAACTGCGTGTTTATGACCTTGAAAGATCCTCCTGAGTGGTCAAAGGCTGTAGAGTAAGTGCATTCTTTGTTTTCTTCCTAGTGACATTTGGTTAAATATGCTCTGCATAGCGCCATTGGGTTGAACCTGGTGAAGGAACTTATTGAGCCAAATGACTTCCGCCCATGCAGCAGAACTTTCCCTCCCATTCATCACAGGTGTGCTCCCCCACCACCACCCAGTGTCCCCTTCAGAGACCTGGGGGGACGGGACCAATAGCAGATTTTTAGGGTTCTGGGGAACACACGAGAGAGGAAAGAATGTTCTGTTACACAAGGGGAAGTCATTCCACTTGCGCCATGACTGGATTAGGTTCAACCCATGGCATTGTTTTAAAAGGTATACAGTGGTACCTCAGTTACAAACACTTCGGGTTACAGACTCCGCTAACCTGGAAGTAGTACCTCAGGTTAAGAACTTTGCCCCAGGATGAGAACAGAAATTGTGCGCCAGTGGCGCGGCAGCAGCAGGAGGCCCCATTAGTGATAGCACGCCTCTAGTTAAGAACAGTTTCAGGTTAAGAACAGACCTCCAGAACGAATTAAGTTCTTAACATGAGGTACCACTGTACATTCCTGAAATTAATTATGGAGTCTGTTAGATTGAAAAGTAGATGTAAGACTCATCAGCACAGCAGCTGAAACAGAATCTGTGAGGTCACAGGAAAAGAGTGAAGAGGATAGGAGATGGATGGATGCTTTAGTTGATATTCCTGCATTGCAGTGGGTGGGACTAGATTTCCCTCAGGGTCCTTTCCAGCTCCACAGTCCTTTGATTCTATTAGTGTATTGAGAATCAAGTCCTATAGAACCCCATGGAGAACAGTAGAGATGAGGGGATGTTGGCAGAGCAAAAATGCACTTGCAGAATTTGCTGCCAATATATTGAAGCATGATGGATTTCAGTCTCTAGTATCACCATTTGTCCTTCTTTCAGATTTCCTCGTTATGTATCAGGCTCTTTCCCCTGCACTCAGCTAAAGGGAAGTAATAATTTTCCCTTTATTGAATACTTGGGCGCATTGAATCTGAACTCCTGAACCTCTGATCACATTTATAAACTTCCCCAGCATTGTACCTTAATTTCTGACCTCTGCCTCTCTGGCCACCAATGCTTAATGAGGACTTAATGGCTCCTTAAGAACTGCATCCTCCTCTTCCTCCTCCTCATTATATCCTGCTCCCCCTCCCCCACAAGACTGGGACTGTCTGCACTTCTGCAGTAATGAAAGTTTCAGTGTTCCCATTAAAAAAAACCTGATATATTTTATGAGTAATATCTTCATTTTAATGACAACACAAATATAGAAAGAAGATGGGTGTGTGAGAAAGAAAAGCAGATATGGCCAATGAAGAACATCAGATTCATGTAATGGGCTGCTATGAGCTTCTCTCTAATAATTGAGCAAAAAAAAGAAAGATAATTCTTAAAAAATAAATGAACAAGTATTTATAATTCGTGATCTAGCCTATAGATTGAAAAGTTTGCTTGGATTTTTTCTCTCTCCCCTGTAGATACACGTTCACTGGAATTTATACATTTGAATCCCTCGTTAAAATTTTTGCAAGAGGTTTCTGTATAGGTAGTTTTACTTTCCTCCGAGACCCCTGGAACTGGCTGGATTTCCTTGTCATTTCATTTGCGTAAGTATCCAGCATTTTCCTAGTGTGTCATCTGAGTAGACTTTACAGAAATGAATTCCATTTGTGTGGGTCACAGCTTTAACAGATACAGTCACACCTTGGTTCCAAAACGCCTCCATTTTGGAACGTTTCAGTTCCTGAATGCCAAAAACCCAGAAGTAAGTGTTCCAGTTTTCGAACATTTTTCAGAAGCCAAATATCCGACGCAGTTTCCACTTGAGTGCAGGAAGCTCCTGCAGCCAATCAGAAGCCACACCTTGGTTGTTGAACATTTCAGAAGCTGAACGGGCTTCCAGAATGGATTACGTTCGACAATCAAGGTTTGACTATATCAGTATTTGAATTGTTATGAAATAGTGCAAAAAATGATGCATTTTGGGGAAACAAATTACAAATCTTGTCTTTAGATTTGAGTAATTTATGTTTAAAATTGGCATAGTTCCTCTTGTCGAAACAATCCAACAGTTGATAGTAGTAGGCATGCTCTAATGTTGCTCCTAAGATAATCCTTTAAATGCTTTCATTATTATTATTATTATTATTATTTTTAAAAAGTATATGGCAAGCCTTTCTGGTTTCAGAGATAAGCTTTTAAAAGTGATGCATATTGTGGCAAATAGCAAGACTGTGGTGTATTCCCAATATGATACTTGGTGCTGAATTTCCCACCCTTGTTTTAGGGTCTTGTGGGTAAGGTAGGAAAATATAAAAAGAAGAAATGCAATGGTTTCTAGCCTATGCATGCTTACCTGGGATTAAGCTCCATTGAATACAGTGGGTCTTAATCTCAGGTAAATGTGCCCAGGATTGCATTGAAGGCAAACACAGGGGGGGGGACAACTTGTTTAATTCTAAAAAAAAAAGTAGATTAAATGAATCTTTAGGTAAGTGGCGTAAAATCTGCCTCGATGCTGAATAACTGTGATTTGATTCTACAGGTATATAACAGAATTTGTAGACCTAGGCAAAGTTTCAGCTCTTCGAGCTTTCAGAGTGTTGAGAGCTCTGAAAACTATTTCTGTAATCCCAGGTAAGAAGTGAGTGGTGTAAGGTGTTAGGTCCCTCGTGCCTCCCAACTGTTCCTTTTTATCCTGTCATTGTGTTTGTGTGTGAACTCCCCTATTGCAGATATGTGACAGAGTTTGTGGACCTGGGCAATGTCTCAGCGTTGAGAACATTCAGGGTTCTTCGGGCATTGAAAACAATATCAGTCATTCCAGGTGAGAGCTAGGTTAAACACAGAGGCTGACTTGTAGATTTGCCACAGCTGTAAGTCACGCGACTTTGCACAAGCTTTGCTGCTAACCATGTATTGTTGTTTTAAGGAATGTAGATTTTTAGATGCTACCGAAAAAAATAATTCTCATTAAAAAAAAGCAAGTCAGCCTTTGAGTTTAACATATTCTTGCATGAGACAGTATACAGAATTTGTATTTTGCATATTAAAATACTAAATTTTCTCTCCCACACCAATATGAAAAGTAGTTGATGTTTTCATATTAAGATAAACCTTACCGTTTATTGAAATAATTTGGGATGGAAAATTTCAGCATTTGGAAAGCTGAATCACTAGTAGAAATTAAGCCAATATGGTGATAAAGAATAGCATGAGCATTGCATGAAGTATTGCTTTAAAAAATGCCTTTCCTCAGTCAACTGTCTTATGGGTTGAAAGGATGTGTGCTTCATGAGCGAAAAAATGTACAACCAGTACCTTTTTTCTTTACATGAGATTGATACAAAGCATGAATAACCATGTCACCAGCTTTTAAATGGCTAGTATAGACTGTGCTTTTCATTTCCATTTGCAATTTTACATTCTGAACCATTTTTCATGAGGTAAAGGGTCTTTCTCTTTTTACCTCATGACAAAAATGATAGCTTCTTTCATCTAGGAGCTGCCTGCATGACATTTTTAAATTTCAGCAGCCCTACAACCATATTCAACTACTCAACACCTAAAACAATGAGTTGGCTATTGTGATTCCACATTCTTCTCTCCTTTTAGGTCTGAAGACCATTGTGGGGGCCCTAATTCAGTCAGTGAAGAAACTCTCGGATGTCATGATCCTGACCGTGTTCTGCCTGAGTGTATTTGCACTAATAGGGTTGCAACTGTTCATGGGCCACCTGAGGCAAAAATGTTTGCTTTGGCCCCTAAGTAACGATTCTGCTGAAGAACCGTACTTTGCACAATACTACAATGCAGGAATAATCGACTGGGATAAATACATTGGCGACACAGGTGAGGTTTACTGAAAGGGCCTCTGTGGTCCAGGGCGGACGGGCAAGTCATAATAGGCATCATTCAGAAATTAAGAGTTCAGCAGGATGAACTGCTGAGAGTTCAGAGAACCAACCTCACTTAGACACAGGATAACTAGGTGCAGCCTGTGAATCTGGGTAGCATTGTTAGGCCAGGAGGACTCAAGCCCTAACAGGTGGCCTATTGCTTCCTTCTGGAACCTTCTACCCCTGCTGTTGAAACTCCTTTTCTTTTCTGTGAATCTGCTCTCTGTATCTGTCCGTCGTATCTAGTATTTCTATACCACTGTCTCATAAAATATCAAGGTGGTGTACCACCTTAAAACTGGTAAAACACCATCAAAACATTTGCAGCACCTTTAAGCGGGCAAACAGTGTCAGCAGTGAAGAGAAGGCTCAGCAGCCTCCCCTGGCCTGGCACTTTCCCCCTGGGTGACACCACTGCATGGATCTTGCCAAAACTCACTCATATCCCTCACCCTCACCCCCAGCCACAAAAAAGACCTAGAGCCAACACTGCTTTGTTCATTTGGTGCTTGGGCTCCAAATAAGATGTATACTGCCTGGGTTCAGTGCCTTGCCTTGCAACAAATGCTAAGAAACTGCTTTTACTAGCTTAGGAATCCTTTCTTGATTACTGGGTAGCAGAGCTCTGAATACTGACATCTCAAGTGTGGGGCTTCCCTTGTGCTTGATCTGGAAGCCACAGTTGGTGAAGAGTGCTGCAGCATGATTGCTGACAGGAGTGAGACCCTGCCAGAGTATATATCACCTCTGCTGAAGAGACCTGCACCAGTTGCTCATTCGCTACTGGGTCGAGTTTGAGCTGTAACTAATTAGTATTTAAAGCCCTTAACGAGTTGCGGCCAGTTTACTTGCAAGATAGCTTTGCCCCATTTATGCCCATTCAGCCACTTCGATCTGCAGAACTGGCACCATTATAGGTGCCATATAGTAAGTACACTGTTTCACGTTTGTAAGAAACCGATCTTCTTAGCGTGGCAGCACCCACACTTTGAAACTCCTTGCCTGTCGACACCAGGCAGACACCTGGGGCTGTTAGGACCCCCCCAGGTGAGCGCTGCTTTAATGGCCATGGGAGCAGACCCAAGGCAAGCCTTCCTGCTCCGTGGGCTCTGCCCCATGGCCCAGCCCATGTCCTAGCTTGCATCCCCATTTGCCAATCTGGGATGCAGGCGAGGATCCGGCCTCTGATAGGTGGCACAGGCTTACGCCCACACTCCCTATCCAGATGGGGGTCTGAGGATGCTACCCCCTCGCCAGGGCCTTGGACTCCTCTGCCATCCCACAATGCCACCACACCCAAAAAAGGTGTGCAGGCTTTTACAATGATCATTTTAAAGCAATTGTTTGAATGAAAGCAGAAGGTAACACATTTCTCTCCCCCCCCCCTTTCCTTCCTCCTTAGAACAAACAAAACATTTTTACACTTTGGAAGGATCACCAGATCCCTTGCTTTGTGGTAACGGCACAGATGCTGGGTAAGCAAGCGTAAAATTGCGTAAGGGGAAGCCATCGCTGATCATGCAAGTGAAGCTGGCTAATCTAATGGCATAATTCGGAACCTAAGAGCTGTGAGCAGAATGAGGTTAATGGAATTGGGTTTCTCTACTGTCTCTTTCCCTCCAGAGCCCTTCTCTCCCACACCCCAAACAGCCACTTTTGGGGATTGGGTGAGAATACATTAAAATAGCATGGAGCATGGCAGCTGGAGGGAGAAATGGGTGCCCCCCATTGTGGGAGGGGGCCTCAAGCCATTGGTAATGTTTGGGTTTAACAAGGACTCGATTTAGCACAAATGTTTATTTCCCACAATTACTTTGTAGAAATGTATATGAGTCCTGTGATAAGCTATTTTATACTGTTTATAGTCTCAGGAGCCTAGTTCATACTGAACCAGGGTTTGTCCCCCCCTTCCCCCCTTTTTTTGCAAAAGGAGAGGAGGAAGAGCCTCCAAAGGTGGAAGTGACAAAAAAGAGAGGCAAAGTCTCAAACTGATGTTCAGACAATGGAAATGTGCTGTGGTGTGTTCTAAGCGATGCAACATTGCTATTTAGACAGTGGGAAAAGGGCTGCAGCTTGGTGACAGGGCATCTGCCTTGCAGGTAGAAGGTCTCCACTTCAGTCCCTGGCATCTCCAGGGGGGCTGGGGCAGGACCTGTCTGAAACCCTGAAACTGCCACTCAGTGTAGATAGTTCTGAGCTAGATGTATCAGAACTTCCTGTGTTCCCAGCTTCTTAGGTTCCCAACCCATCCAAAAGGATTAGAAATATCACACACCGCAGCGCATCTCTATTCGGCAAGCATCAGTTGTGGTTTTGAGCTAGGGTTTTTTACTATACTTTTGCTCTTTCAGACACTTAAAATGGACTAACACGGCCCGTTCTATATGCATATATTTGACATAGTAGTAGCAGCAGATATGGATAGTTCATCTACTTCTGTCCGTTTCACATGTGTTCATTCACAGGTCTCTCCCAGCCTGCTACTGCATTAATCTGTTAATATATTTTTTAAAAAGAAAACCCATACTCAAATCCATATTTAAAGATGTACCTTGTCACAAAATATACATTTTACCTCAACGTACACATTTCTAAATTATGTTATGCTAAAATACACATCTTTAATGCATCTTGGTGCTTTATTTTTCTTTTTACTGAGAACTGTATTACAATGACCGCTCCCAACTTCAAATGGGGGGTGTTTTTTGCGGGGGGCGCAGCCACCTGATCCTGCACGATCCCCAGCAGTTCAGCCTGGCTTCACCTCCCCAAGCTGGATACCTGGAGGTTCCTGTCTAACCTCAGACAGTAGCCAATCCCAGCTGGGGAGGTGTTGCTAGGGGAGTTGACCAGGTAGGGTTAGGACCGCCCTGCACACACAATAGAGGGTGGAAAATTGAAAGCAGTGGATTTTATGAAATTCTCCTCCATCCCTAGTTAGTAGGTGGAATGTCGATTTAGGTACAGAAACAAGTAATCTTTTTCCCCCTCTCCCTCCATTGCTTTCTTTCACAGCCAGTGCCCAGAAGGATATATATGTGTAAAAGCTGGTCGAAACCCCAACTATGGCTACACAAGCTTTGATACCTTCAGCTGGGCCTTCTTGTCGCTCTTTCGGCTGATGACTCAGGACTACTGGGAAAACCTGTACCAGCTGGTGAGAGGGTCTCAAAACCAAATTCTGTTGATACCATATGTAAGGGGAAAGCCTAATACTACCCATGCTTAAAAACACCTTTCCATCCCTATGAGAAAGGCCATAGCACAGTGGTAGACCATCTGTTTTGCATGCAGAAGGTCCCTGGTCCAATCTGCAACATCTACATGTAGGGCTGAGAAAGACGCATGCCCACACCCTGCCTGAAACATTGGAGAGGCTCCGCCAGTCATTGTGGACAATGAGCTTAAAAGGACAATGGTCTGACTCAGAAGATGGCTGCTCTCTACAGTGGCGTAGTGTGGGTTGCCAGCACCCGGGGCTGCATGGATGGGGGGGTGGGAGGGAGGGCGGGAAATAGAGTATGCATGCACATTCAGCTGCCTTAGGCATCTGCATCACCCAGGAGTCTGCAGCTGCAGAGATAAGAAAAGAGTCGCTCTGTTGTCTGGAAAGGTCACTTCCTGGTTCGCATGGAGAAGCCATTTTCAACGGAGCCCAGAAATGGAAGCACACAGCTGTATTGAGGCAGCACCAGGTGTTGAAATTTTGTGGCCCTAACAATTTTGTGCTTGGGACAACTGTCCTGGTGTCCCCCATCCCGTCCCAGCCCGCCCCATGGTACGCCACTGTCTCTCTATGTTCCTGACTCTATGAAATGCTTACTCAACGAAAAACAGCAACGACAAATTGCTGCATTTGAAAGCCAGTTTTATTTTCCGAGAGAAAGGGCTGAACCTCACAGACTGCACGGCAAAGATTGGACTTGTCAATAGAAGTTGTAAATGAAATGTAATTCTGAAATGTTGTTCAAAGCAGCTGTGCTGTATTGCAAATATATTACAAATACTCCCACCACATAAGTGTTTCTGAACACTTGGGTTGGTTCTGGTGTAGCCCGTCCAAGAAAGATGGAAGAGCTACTTTTGTTTGCAGAAAGGGCTGCAATCTAGCGTAGGTTCCAGTCTGTGGAAGGGAAAGAGAGGCATTTCCCCCCTGATTTCTCCTCCTCCCCACTTCCACAATATTCCATAGGGTTGCACAACTCTTAAGAGCAGATTTCGGGGGGGTGGGGTGGGCGGTGCTTGGTAACTTAAGTAACATCACAATCCTAACCATGCCTACTCAGAAGTCACCCCTGTTGAATTCAGTGGGGCTTACTCCCAGATAAGTGGGGTTAGCATTGCTGCCTTCATACCTTAAGTCCACTGAGTCTAATCTGAGTGTGGCATAGTCACTCATACTTGTAAGTTTCAGTTGTCTTACTGATCCAGTAACCTACATTGTCTATGATTTCCCCAGACTCTGCGTGCTTCTGGCAAAACGTACATGATCTTTTTTGTGCTGGTGATTTTCCTGGGTTCTTTCTACCTGATCAACCTGATCCTGGCCGTTGTTGCCATGGCCTACGAAGAGCAAAACCAAGCCACCATGGAAGAAGCAGAGAGGAAGGAGGCCGAATATCAGCAGATGCTGGAACAACTGAAAAGGCAACAAGAAGAAGCCCAGGTACTGGAAACTTTTGCGCTAGTACAGCATTTCCCCACAAATTTGAGAATAGAAGGCATAACTGCCCAGAGATTCCTTGCAGAGGTTCCATCGTGTACTTGGGCAAAAAGCAACATGTGCAAATGAGTTCATGCATGCAACTTAACTGAAGAAGATGAAAATGTTTTACAAAAATATATATGAATGGATAACCCTAACAGCAGGTAGACAGCAGTTGCACAAAGCTCTGCTGATTTTCAGTGGGACTTGTGTGGGATTCCTGTGCAGTGGGATTCCAGTGCAGATTTCCAGTGGGACTTTGCAGTGGGATTCCAGTGCAATGCTAAGTAAACTCTCTACTAGTAGAGTGTACAATTTGGAAAAATGGAAGTTAATGGTGTAAGCTCAGAAACAACAGTGTGTCTTGTGCCACTGTAAATACTTGACAATTTCACTGTGGAGCACCTGCAGTAATAGCCTCCCTACAGAATTGTCCCTGCTACTTACTAGAAGCGAGAGAGTCAGTGTGGGTGCTCTGGTGGGAGCACTGGATTGGCTCCACCGATGTGCCCCCAAATTGTTGCTATCTCTGCCCTCTCAGTGAACAGCAACGATGCCACTACCAGGAGATTATTACTGCTCGGCTGCCCCACTGGGTGAACTGCTCCTGCATTGCGTATAGTCAGACACTTACAGTTAGTCATTTGGATACATTCCTTATTAGATGTGCTTTTCAACAGAAAATATATTTCTACACCTCAACATGCAAATGAATATTGGCAAGTGAATATTCTTCAGCAGAGCTCTTTGAATTTCTCAGGGTGTTAATTTCTTTTAGGGTAATTCTGACAGCGGCAAATTTGAACGTCTTTTGGGACAATAAACAATGAACCAGCTTCATGTGTCATTCATATATGTGTGTGTGTGTATTTGTGTGTGTGTGTATAGTAGTAGTAGTAGTAATAATAATAATAATAATAACAACAACAACAACAATAACAATAATAATTTATTATTTATTATTTATACCCCGCCCATCTGGCTGAGTTTCCCCAGCCACACTGGGCGGCTTCCAATCAAGTTTTAAAAACAATACAGCATTATACTGTGTGTATGTATATGTATATGTGTATGTGTGTGTGTATATATATACACACACACACACACACACACACACATACATATACTGTATATATGTGAGAGAGAAGCATGGGTTTTAGAAAACAAAGAGAACTCTCACCGATCAAATAATGATTCAGGAAAAGATGCAAATTATTTTTGCATCTTTTTTTATTTAATTATTAATAAGTGTAAGGTTTATGGAACAGGGAAGTTTTCAATGTTTGATGTTTTATGATGCTTTTATATTTGTTGGGGGGACGTGGGTGGCGCTGTGGTCTAAACCACAGAGCCTAGGGCTTGCCAATCAGAAGGTCGGCAGTTCGAATCCCCGCAACGGGGTGAGCTCCCGTTGTTCAGTCTCAGCTCCTGCCCACCTAGCAGTTCGAAAGCACGTCAGTGTGTAAGTAGATAAATAGGTACTGCTCCGGCAGGATGGTAAACGGTGTTTTAGTGCACTGCTCTGGTTTGCCAGAAGTGGCTTTGTCATGCTGGCCACATGACCCGGAAGCTGTCTGTGGACAAACGCTGGCTCCCTCAGCCTATAGAGCGAGATGAGCGCGCAACCCCAGAGTTATCCGCGACTGGACCTAACGGTCAGGGTTACCTTTACCTATATTTGTTGGAAGCCTCAGAGTGGGACAACCCAGTCAGGTGGGCAGTGTACAAATAATAACATTATTAATATTAATATTATTTTTGACAAAGAGAATAGAACAGCCCTAACACATTGTGCTTTCTGTGCACTAAGGCCAGTGGATTGCAGCATTGTGTAGAGCAGGAGCAGCTGGATTTTGCTGGACTCTAACTCCCATCAGCTTCCAGCATGGCCAGTGGTCAGGGAGATGGGGATTTTAGTTCAACAACACCTGGAGGGCAACATGCTGTCTACCCTGGTATAAAAAAGAAACAATCCACCAGCATACTATCTTCAGAGTATATATTACATTGGTGCATACAAAAATATACTCCATGAACAATAAATATATACCCCCATGTATCCTGGATCCCCCTTCCAGATCCTTATTTGGAAGCTATTTTGTTAATACTTTGGCAGAGGAAACCATTCATCTTCTTGTATTCTTGAAGCATAGATAACTCATCCAGAAATAGTTCTACAATAACTATGTGGTAGTTGCAAGTCTTCATCGGCAGAGCTATGACAGAGCTTGACCTCTCTTTATACAACAGGCAATAGCAGCCGCAGCCGCTTACAAAGACTTTAAGGATGATGGTGCACTTGGAAGACTTTCCCAGACTTCTTCGGAAATGTCGAGGCTGAGCTCCAAAAGCGCTAAAGAAAGAAGGAACCGGAGGAAGAAGAGACGGCAGAGAGAGCTGTCTGTAGGAGACGAGAAAGCTAATGGCAAAAAGTTTCCAAAATCTGAGTCTGATAGCAGCATCAAAAAGAAGGGGTTTCAGTTTTCCCTGGAAGGAAACAGGCTCACATATGAAAACAGGGTCACCTCTCCATACCAGGTACGTTGTGGTGCTAGCTGTGTTGTTGCAAAATGTTCAACTTTCAGATGGGCTCTGGGCGATGGGACCGATCTGTTTTAGGCTTGACGTTTCACGCCAGGAGTGGGCAACCTGTAGCTGTTGTTGGACCACAGCTCCCATCATCTCTGACCATTGCCCATGCTGGCGGAAGTTGGGAGTCCAACAGCATGTACAGGGGAAGAGTAGGAAGGCAAAGCCACGGGAACAAGTGCAAAAGCACCATGACCAATCTCTTCTGTTCCACAGGTTTCAGGGGTTGCGTGTTCAGACCTTTAAACCTCCCCCTTAAATAAGTTCAGACAAGACTCAAATTTTGGTTTGGGTTTTGGCAGAATTAGGCCACAACTTCATTGATTACAGCAAGTGAGTGGTTGCATATGCTCTGGTTTGACTAGCTCCCTGCACTGTTGCAGGTAGCGCTGACCCAGGGCACCAGCATAGGTCAACCTAGGGTGAACACCTGGATAAGTGGAAAGCCAGGAACAGGCTATCTCTACCACTAAAATGCCCCCCTGGATTCAGGCACACGCACAACCCCCTCTCAGGGGTTGACCAAACCACTGAGTCCCTGGATTCCTTTAACGGAATACCCTGCACATAGGGATGGCGAGAGCATTCTCCCATCCCTATCACCTGAACCCAGAGCCTATCCGCAACCTTACAAGTTGTGACGATTTGCTATGCAGCAGGCAAAACCCAAATGGCACCAGCCAATCAGCCATGGGGAAAATTCCTGCCGTGCCCCTGTCCCAACGACACACGACGGCATAGCAAGGTCAAGCGTGCAGCCCTAAATATAGGGAGAGGTGGGCGGGTGTTCCAATGCACGCACCAAAAGAGGAAGCTCTGGGTCACGTGCATAGGTATATATAGGCCCCTTGATCTGTTTAGCTTGCGTCCCATTGGCCTGATTGAACCCAGCATCAAGGGGATCTACCAATTGGGTGTTGTGGCTATTCAATCGAACCCACCCACAACACAGGGTTTGGTTGCCAGGTCTCACCACAACATGTGCCCTTTTTAAGGGAGGACCCGATTTAGTATCATCTGAACCTATTAGATAATTTTGGGGGGTTTAGTAGAGAAGCAATTGGTGAAGCCCAGACCTTGACACCTTTTAATTGCTTGATGTTTAAGCAAAGAAAAAGCAGCAGGGGGAGTGTGCAACTTGGTACATGAGGGCAGCAAGAGGGACGTGTGACATAGAAGAGCAGACTTAGCCCTTCTCATATTTGTTGCTTCTCCCCTACATACCTCTCCCTCAGTGATTTCCCCCCTTTGACTTTTTATCTTTTGCTTTTTTCATCTTCATTACTTGTTCAGTTGTTTGTGGTGTAAATATTCAGAAAGGCAGGCTAGTGCCAACTGAGTAAATTGTATCAGCGTTCAAAATTTGCCAGGCGCATTCTGCACCTCGCTATCAACCACTTTGAGACCAAGTGAAGATACCCAGGCATCGGGGTGGTGCCCA
Organism: Podarcis erhardii; assembly: GCF_964252035.2. Classification (NCBI taxonomy): domain Eukaryota; kingdom Metazoa; phylum Chordata; class Lepidosauria; order Squamata; family Lacertidae; genus Podarcis; species Podarcis erhardii. Next base: position 111,459,278 of record NC_138497.1, on the reverse strand, counting down.
ATGTCCCCACCATCTGGAGGTGCATGCCTGGGGACCCTTGGATCTTGACTTTTTTCACACACTAGCAACACATCCTGTAGAATTCCATCCATTATATTTTATCTGCACAGTCAGAATGAATTTCAGGAACCAAACAGTCATATTGAAAAATACGACTTTTGAACCAGTCTGCCCCCCAAATAGCAACTTGGCATTCCATTTTGGCGACTGTGACCCTGGTTTAAGGAGCCATTTGGCACCTAGCTTATATATCTGAGTTTCTAGCACTGGTTATTGTATTGAACCTATTTTGAAAAATACGTTCGCTTTCATAACATAAATGCTTAACTGAAGAGGAATGAATATTGCTGTTGTCTTTGTGAGAACAAAGCTGGGGAATGCATATTCTTTTTTAGAGATTGTCTTTTAACTAAATACTATCAAGCTCACTATTTTCCCCACCGCTACCCCCGGTGAATACACACAAAGTTAATATTTTGATAGTTCACCAAAACCTGAAAAACCTTCTGGATCTGGGAAGAGTAATCTGGGTTTTCTTCTTAAAGCAACAGCAGTGAGGATTTAGCTATGGCTTCCTAAGTTTCATCTAACCATTCTGTTTGTATCTCCTTAGTCGATGCTGTTTTCCACAAGACGGAACAGCAGAGCAAGCTTTTCCAGCTTCAGAGGCCCGACCACTGAAGGGGGCTCGGATGCCGATAGCGAACAGAGCACCTTCGACGACAACGGGAGCCGTAGCGGTTCCTACTTCATCCTACGCAGGCACAGCGAGCGTTGTGGAAGTAACATTAGCCAGACCATGTTCCCCGTGTTTCCAGTGAATGGGAAGAGGAACAGCAGCGTGGACTGCAACGGGGTGGTTTCCTTGGTAGGAGGACCCCCAGCGCTCCTCTCGCCCACTGGACAGCTTCTCCCAGAGGTGATAATAGATAAAGCAACTACCGATGACAGTGTAAGGATGTTTTAAGTAGCATAGGCATGGTGGGTCTACAGAATGGAATCCAAGCTGCCTAAATGCATCTGCATCCTGGGGTTGCGGCGGCGGCGGGGAAGCAAGCTTTCATGCTGCAACTCTCCGGGCTTTGAAAACTATGCGACACAGAAAGGAATGGCCCTGCCTCTGCCTGCATGTGCTTTGGCAAACACAGCCCTGAGTCGGGCAGTTTAATATGGCCAAATTTACATTTACTTTGTGCACAGCAAATGCTTGTTCAGTGGCAGAGGCCACTTTCCTTTTGCATTCTCCCTGTTCCTGCACATCCTCTTCCTCTCACTCCATCCTTCTCCCCGATTCTCCTCCTGTTTCCCCAGCTACCTGATCTCCTTCGCATTCCCTCAGCAACACCTGTACCATTACCTTCCCCAATTACCCTGAGAACAGTAAAAGAGAAAGGGGCACCTCCCATCACCTTGCAGGCCATGTGGCCTTCCCTAAAGCAGCTTCCCTGTCAGCCTAGCAGGGAAGGACAGGGAGGGAGGCAACAGCCAGTGCCCTGATTTTTATTTACAGTGGGACCTCTGTTTTCAAACATAATCCGTTCCAGAAACCGTTCGACTTCCAGAACATTCGAAAACCAAGGAGCGATGGGTGGTCGGCTCAATCCATTGAGAAAAAAGAAAAACATATTGCGGAAGCCGTTTGACTTCTGAAGCACTTTCAAAAATGGAAGCAATTACTTCCAGGCTTTCTGTGTTCAGCTTCCGAAACAATCAGCTGCCAACACACTTGAAAACTGAGGTTCCACTGTATTTATTATTTATAAAGCTCCACGTTTATGGATGTGTCTCTGTGTATGTGCTGCACTGCTGGAGAAAGACCAGACATGATACATAAAGGGGGGGGGGAGAACAGAGGGAAACTGGGCAGCGTTTGAAGTGTGCTGCAATCACACTGTGTTCATTTTGAAGCCTAACGTTGAGGGGAAATGGCATTTTCCAAGCAGTAGAAAACTATTAGGTATGTCTGCGTGGATTTCGAAGCAACAAATATCATCTAGACTTAAAACCTGATAAGGCCCCAGTTTAAAAACTTTGCTCCTCAATGGACTTGATGGTAGTAGCAGCTGGTGTGGGGGCGTTGGTGGGACACCCCTGCTATCCCGACACAGCATGTGCATGAGGGGCTAGGTGTGGGGAGTGCCAAGCTCTGGAGCCAGTGGCTCTCGCCGTTATGCCATTACACAGCACCAAGCTCCCCTCCCCTTTTCTCTCCAGTGAGTGCCAGCAACTCATTGTACTTGGAAGCCAGGAAGTGCCTCACCTTCGCTGCCTCACCAGCTGCTTCTGCTCACCAGAAAGCCTTTTTGTCTTAGCTCCAGATCCCCATCTGTAAAAATGGGAGCAATTGCTCTTTTTCATTTAAAAATCGTTGCCGTGCTTCGTTTAGTTGTTTCAGAACCATTCTTTGTGGTCCGTAGACACTGATGGAGGACGCCTCACTTACCTATGCATTGTGTTTGAAGATCCGTACAACATTTTATCCCACTAATTCTTCCCTGGTTCTGATTGGCGTGGTAAAGCTCAATTAAGTCAGACTTTTATTGCTAATTTATTTAGACAAATGCGATCAGCTCTAAATGAGAGAAATCAGGCATTTAACTTTGCTAGATGTTTTAATAAGGAGAAGCAATCCTGAACGGATTGAAGACCCGAAGGATCTTTGCTCACAAATTGGATGCTGATGAGTGAAATAATTGTTGTTCTCATGTGACCTTTGTTTCCTTCTTTTTTCTTTATTGACCCCCATGTGAAAGCTATGTGGATATCTAAGCATATAAACTGGAGATTTCTGAGCTCTGGTTCAAGTTCATGTTTTAAATAATGTACAGTTTCTTCTACCTTCTCCAGGGATGGAGAATCTATGGCCTCCTATATGTTGTTGAGACTACAACTCCCATCATCCTTTAACATTGGCCATGTGGGATGGAGCTGATGGAAGTTGTAGTCCCAAGAGCAAAGGCACGGCTCCATTTGTTGAAGGGCTTTTTGATAAACAATCTAACAGCCAGGTCAGATGTTTCGCCCAGCAGTACGGTTCTGCTCACAGGCAGCATGAACACCATACTCAGGATGTTGTACGTGAGTCAGGAATGTGTGCAATACTCACAATCCTGACACCACTTTGGAGGAGCAGAAGGACACCAGACAGTTCACATCTAAAAAATACCAGGCTAATGCATATGCTCCTTTACATGATAACAAATGAGAGAGTTCCTGAGATGTGGGTCTGATTCTGCTCACACAAATCCATTACACTAAGCCAGATGCCTGAACTGAACGACTGAAAAGCTGTAAGAATTCAGCTGGCTCTTTGTGGCGTGTACAAAATACATTCTGCTATTTAAATTATTTCTTTAAAACCAGATATATGAAACATCTTTTTTTGGAAGGGCTAGATATTGTAAAAGGTCTGGCATAATAAAGGCAAAACTGCATGTGGCATGAATGCTTTGATATTTTGTGGGGTTACCTTTACAATGTATGCTTCCCTGTATAGTTTATGTTGATAAACTAGCTGCTTTACTCCACTGCAGAGCACTGCTTCTGAAGTAGATAGCAGAAAGAGGAGGTCAAGTTCTTTTCAGATACCAATGGATTTACTGGAAGATCCTGCTATAAGGCAAAGAGCAATGAGTATAGCAAGCATAATCACAAATACCATGGAAGGTAGGTGTGGGTGGGTGGGTGTAAATGCACTGTGAGAGTTTGGTTCATAAATGAATGGAATCTTTTAAGAATATGAGAAGTTCTGAGAGACGTTATTAAAGAAGTAAAATCTGGAAAAGCACTAATTATAATTATTAGGTAGAGACAACTCAAAAATAAAGCAAAGCTTTAGTGAACATGCATGTTCAATTGCAGGATCAAATGATCAATGCATCACCATAGAGGTAATGTTGCCAACAGAACTTACGTAATTAATTTTGCAAATATTGAATAATTTAGTCAAGTTGCATTTTCATAATTAGCAAACAGCATTGAGTGAATATTTGCTCCTCATGTTTTCAATATGCCTCTCTTCAGAGCTTGAAGAATCCAGGCAGAAATGTCCACCATGTTGGTATAAATTTGCCCACAGTTACTTGATTTGGAATTGCTGCGATACTTGGTTGAAAATAAAGAAAACTGTTCATTTCATTGTGATGGATCCATTTGTTGATCTTGGCATCACCATCTGCATTGTCCTAAATACATTGTTTATGGCCATGGAACATCATCCCATAGACGACGCCTTCAAGAATGTTCTATCAACTGGAAACCTGGTAAGTCAGGGTTGTTTTTTTGTGTTTCAACCCATCTTATCATTTTCTAATTAAAACTAATTCTGGACAACTGAAAATGTTTTCAAAAATGGTTGTATCTCCACTGGGTGTTCCTAAACCTGTTGAATATATGAATCTGCCTTCTACTGAATCAAGACATCATCTAGCGCAGTCTTATGTAACCACCACTAGCTCTCTGTGATAGCAGGTAAAGGGGTTTTCCCCAGCCCTGCTATCTGAAGTCCTTTAAACTAGGATTGAACCGGTGTCCCCAAGGTCCTGGTTCCTCCTTCTTCCCAAAGTTCTGCTTCCATCAGCTTCTGTCCTGCAAGAATACCTGGCTCTGTTCAACCAAGCATCTCCCTGGGGTTTGCTTGCTGCTGCTCCAAATTCCTACCAGATTTAAAGCCCCTTTGAAAATTCCCAGCTTCCTCACCCAAACATTTAGCCAGGAAACTTCCTTGCAGTAAATTCTTCCTCAGATAGCCAAGACCTACTGTTTCTCTGTCTTCCGCTTTCATACGAATGTATCTTCCACATGGACTGGCTCCACTCCCATCAACCTCTGTGTTTGGCAAAAGCCTAAAGGGAAATCAGTATGAATAGGCTCCTCCACACAGTCAGAAGTTCTGAAGTTAAACAAGAATGACTCCTCTAAGGAGCACTTCCAGCCCTGTCTTCTGTATACTGTAAGTTGGTTTTTCTAAGTTCAGAATCAGCATCCTGCCGCTTTGAACAGGGCAATGATGCAGACCCAGCACTTTCACTGTTAGATTACATCCATGCATTGCTTCTTTTTAATACAAAACATGCAATTAAATGGGATGGGGAAGACGGGGTAATAAAATGCAGAAGTTAACTTATTTCATTCTGCACTTAGGTCTTCACTGGGATCTTCACTGCAGAAATGGTCCTCAAGATAATAGCCATGGATCCTTATTACTATTTCCAAGAAGGCTGGAACATTTTTGATAGCATCATTGTCAGCCTGAGTTTGATAGAGCTGGGTTTTTCAGATGTGGATGGATTATCTGTTCTACGGTCATTCAGATTGGTAAATAAGAAGCAAAATCTCATTACTCATTTGATTGTAGACTTGAGAGGGGAAATAGTTAAAAACCCTCCCTCTGACTGGATCTGAGGAAGGGCACAGAATCTACAGGAAAGAGTGCTGGACCTACTTTGGAAAGGTTTCCACCCTTTATCCCAACCACATCATCAATTTTAACCAAGCTGAAGCTAGTAGCAAGCGTGTTAAATGGATGTGAAGACCTAAAACTGCCAGCTTCACTCGTCTCTCCAAGGCCTCATAACCAGCAGAAAAAGGGTGCAAGCTTTTCTTGGAGCACCATAATCTCATGCTGCCGATTAACAGCACACCTTTGCTTATCCATCCAAGATGTCTTCTTGCATGGACACTGGGAATTCTTACGCTCAATAACGTGGGTCTGCTGCTAAAGAAGGGGAAAGAGTGTCCGTGCTATCCTTATTTTATATCCACAGCTACATCAACAGAGAAGCCACACTAGCTAGGAGGAGTGAGACATTAACTTGTACCTCTGCAGGCAATTCCTGCTTGGGAAAGCCTTCCTTACACTGTGATAACTCTAGTTACAGGCCAGGGATGGGGAACCCATGTGGCCCTCCGGCCTCCAGCTCCCATCAGCCCCAGGCAGCATGGCCAATGGTTAGGGGTTATGGGAATTGTAGTCCAGCAACATCTTGTGGGCCACATGTTCCTTACCACTGCTATAGGCCATAAGCTAAGTAAGTGTGTCATATGGTTGTTGATGGAGCTTTCCCAAATAGAGCTATGGAAACACTTGAGTTCATGACTCTTTGTCCAATATATAGCTGGTGATGGGATGTGAGTCTCTGAATTGCAACCACCGTCTGTATCTCTTTCTCATATAAATAAATGCCTCAATGTCATTTTCAGCTTCGAGTCTTCAAGCTGGCGAAATCTTGGCCAACTCTGAACATGCTGATAAAGATTATTGGCAACTCTGTGGGTGCTCTGGGAAATCTGACCTTGGTCCTGGCTATTATTGTCTTCATTTTTGCTGTGGTTGGCATGCAGCTGTTTGGCAAAAGCTATGATAATTGTAAGTGCAAGATTTCAGAGGACTGCTCACTTCCACGCTGGCATATGAACGACTTTTTCCACTCTTTCTTGATTGTGTTCCGAGTCCTTTGCGGAGAATGGATAGAAACCATGTGGGACTGTATGGAAGTTGCAGGCCAAGCCTTGTGCCTCATTGTGTTCATGCTGGTCATGGTGATTGGAAACCTTGTGGTATGTAATCAACAACTGTCTTTTCAGTTACCGTATTTTCTGTTGATTGTCTGACTGCTATAATGATCCATTTAGGCAACCCAGTATGAATACTTGTTTAGAAAATCTGTTGACCCCCCCTTTCTTCTGTAAATAGCACCCACGGTGCTATTTCCATAGAATCGTATAGCTGTAGGGGATTTCAAGGATGAGCTTGCTCAGCTGGCCACATTGACAGGCACCAAAGGTTTTGACAGGCACTAATTATTTGCCCACCAAAATACCAGATTTCCTTTTCATTGTAGGCATCACCTGGGCTGCAGTTTGATGTCTTATGGCCCATTCCAGCTAAAGGGATCAAGTTATTATTTGTTTGTTTGTTGTGTTTGTTGGTCACCCAGTCACCAGGTTCTCAGGATGGCATATAATTTTCAATGCCTGGAAGCAATTTTGTTGTGCTTGGCTCTTTTGCCTGCACTCATGGCTGGTGGCCAGCAGTGTGGGCAGAAGAATCCACACGTAATGCCCTCCTTGCATTACAGACAAGACAGCAAACAAATGTTCAGCATTAAAGATACATTGCAGATAAGAGAGTTCCCTGAGTGCAGCAGAAGGCACATAGCCTGTTGTTAGTTTGGGTGCTTTCCCGGCCAATGCAGCAATGTTAATTTGTTTGATTTAATCCATGTTTGAATTTGCAAATTAGCAACCCAGTGAGTCAAGGAGTAAAGCATAATCTAGTGCTAAAGACCACTGAAATATACTGAAAGAAATCAATTGGTTTATTGTTATACAGTTCTTCATTCAAAGCATATTGTTACATTATTTATTTTTATATTTTTATGTCAGAATGTGTACTTCATTCAGAGTATTTGAATAAATTGAATAAATAATAATACAGTGGTACCTCGGGTTACATACGCTTCAGGTTACAGACTCCGCTAACCCAGAAATATTACCTCGGGTTAAGAACTTTGCTTCAGGATGAGAACAGAAATCATGCAGCAGCGGCACAGTAGCAGCAGAAGGCCCCATTAGCTAAAGTGGTGCTTCAGGTTAAGAACAGTTTCAGGTTAAGAACAGACCTCCAGAACGAATTAAGTTCTTAACCCGAGGTACCACTGTAATCATCTGGCCCAAACAGCATTGCTGCTGTATCCTAGTTACGTCCTAACATTCCAAATTTACTTGTGCTTTTTCTGTCATCTTTGTATGGAGCACTTCAATATATTGGGGTGTATTTTCGCAAATATCTCACTCTGTTTAAGAAATAAGTATGTTCCATTGGTGGAAGTGGTTAAAAAAATTAATGATGACAAGATAAATAGGTCCTTCTCTTCAGTTTCTCTGATACACAAATTGCTAACATTTGGTAAACTTGCAGACACAACACACACTGGATTGTTTGGTTCTGATATCAAACAAAAGCATTGTCAAATATAAGACAGCAACTAAGAAAGGATAGGTGACCACTGATTTCATATCCACAAATCCTGGAAGTAAGCACTTAATCAAAGAATTAAAAAAAAACTATAAAGTTATTCAGAAATTGAAATACGAATTCATGAATTCAGTTTGAGAACACATGGGAACAAATCTGACTTTTAGGTTTTAGGAATTAACTTAAAGGGGGGAAAGAGCCTAATTGAATTCTTTTCCCCCCACAGGTCCTGAACCTTTTTCTGGCCTTGTTATTGAGCTCTTTCAGTTCAGACAGCCTCGCTGCTCCAGATCAGGATACAGATGCAAACAACTTACAAATTGCCATAGCAAGGATCCAGAGAGGAATAGATTATGTCAAAAGAAAAATATATGAGTTTGTGCAAATGACCCTTTTGCAAAAATGTAAGGCCTCCACTGGAATTGGCTCAGCTGATGGGCAAAATGGCAAGAAAAGTGGGTGTGTCCCCAACCACACTGTAGCTGACTATTACAATGACAGAACCACAACTACCATCTACGTGGACAGCGGTGATCACATGTCATTCATCAACAACCCAAACCTCACGGTGACAGTACCGATAGCTGCGGGAGAGTCTGATTTTGAACACCTGAATACGGAGGAAGTTAGCAGCATATCCGAGCTCGAGGAAAGTAAAGAGGTAAGGCAAGGGATAATTTTCCATATTTACACTTTGCCCTTCTATTTATACATTATCAGCTTTGCCATAAAATGTATATGCGCTCATATTTCAAAATATAATCTTCATTTTTTTCCTGAAAAGCCTGTGAGTATTGAAAGCAGCAGTGTACCTACCTCCCCATTCTATAAACATGGAATAGTCTGGTGTTGTTTCATTACTTAATGAAGTGACACTGGCAATGCATCTTCACATTGCTGAGTGCAGGCTGTGGACCAGCTTCTGTGAAAGAGCATTTCTTCACCAGTGACGTTTTAGAGGACTCTGGATGTGTGCAGGGCAGGGCACAACACATGCCAAAACTGGGTGTGTGGTATCAGCATCCTAGTTGCCATGAAGTAGCTCTGAATCTGTTACCGTTAATGTTCTGAAGTAATGAATACTCAGTTCTTATTTATACTACAATTATAACTGCCCTGGTAAATGGCACACCTGACGAAACCATTCAACTTATCCAGGCCCATGGTGATCATTAAAGTATTCTACTTTTGAATAGCTTACAGTAATCATTCTCGTTTGGATACCTCATTTGGACATACTGTCTGCCTATATCAATTCATATGTTCAAGTGAGTATCGATGGGATTTTTTTTTTCATTAATGCCAGATGATGATGCTTCTCTCTCTTTTCCTTTTTTTAGCCTTTTTTTTTTTAAAAAAAAGGCAAAGCCATTGCCCATAATTTTCTTTCTGTGAAAACATGATTGTGTTTATGCAGAATAATTTTTAAATGTATAAATCAGAATTGTTATTTCTTACTTTAACAAATGACCATGGTGTCCTCGGTGTGTATATCTCTATATGTCTTTGCTCAATTGCTGTGTTTACCCTGCTTTTTCAAATGTGTTTGTGTGAATAACGTATTAGAAAATACTTTCGCAGCCATGTTTGTGGTATTTCCAGGACTACAAACTCAGAAGTATTTGCACCTTCAATGTTGTTTCCTACCGTTCTTACTTCTCACAGGACTAAACTCAAACTGGATCAACCAAGAGTGCAGCTCTGGTGGTTTTTAACCAGGCACAGCAACGTGTGTCAGCCATTTTAAACAGGTTACCTCAGTAATTCATATATACATGATCACTGTTGAACAAAGATTGACTGAACATGCATGCTAATCTGTATATTCCCCTCTTCATCCATTGTGATACCAACAGAAATATGCACAAGCTGATCTGCAATTGGAGTCATGCGACACTCATCCCAGCATGATCAGCACACTCCAACATTCACGGTGTCTGATGATTTCTACATAGCATTTTGATATGTGAACTGCATGTTCTGTGGCACTGGTTCTCAAGCTGTGATCTGCAGGCCACCAGAGCTCCGGAAACCTCATTCAGGTGGTCTGTGGTGTGTCCATGAAGAACACTTGCAGTTTGAATTCTTGTAGAATTCTATGGAATTCAAATTGCAATACAGTAAAATATAAGAAATAAAAGAAGTGATTTTTTTTTATTTTTAAAAAATATGAGTCATACAGCACCTAGCACAGCACACTACCATTGCTATCACAACAAAAAGAATAATTAAGTAATCAACCCATTTTCATGTGGTCTTGGGCCGGGAGGAAGGTTTGGTCCACCAGTATAGTTGGGTCTTGAATTCTAAAGTTCCAAGCGTGCTCAAGTTTAGTAAGAGAAATTGTAATTTTGAGAAATTACATAACCGGTCAGAATGTGATGACTATTAACATTGCATTTTCATTAGTAAGCTCTTTAATATAATAAACTGATATATGCATTCCTTAAGGCATAATTCATTCATTTACAGTGCATATTTATGCATATTTACATACGTCCTAGTATGCTCAAGGAGGCTTAATGACACGTAAGTTTGAAACAGGATTTCCTTCGTTTTTCATGAGTATAAAAGGATGACAACTCTTTTCTGTTTCATAATGACATTTTTAGGGATGAATAGGAATCAAATGAAGGTGTTGTTGCTTTTGTTCCCTAAATGTTCATGGTAGTGTTTAATTTAAATTTTGATAGATGCAACTGCATACTGGTGGACTTTTTTGTCCTCTTGTCTTCTGTGGAAGACTAGGAAATACAGGGATGGGCCATTCTGTAATTGACAGCAGAAAAATCTTGCCTTGGAAGTGGATGTAGTGGCCATACCCTATGGTAGACTTACATTAACATCACCACTAACAGTAATTTGCACTTTATCGTGTTTCCTGTTAGGTGTTTGGGTAATTGGGTCCTCTGGCTACATTCCAATCAGGTAGGGAACTTTCAGGGATGAAGGATCCTTTACTACCTTTCCTCTTAGCCATGAGGAGGAGGCCTGAGGCTTGGCAAACTAACTGCTACCTCAGTGGCTGCAGCTGAATATGGTGATGGCCAAGGAAGTGATTGTGAGTGCGGCTTTCCCATAATGATGTGGCTGTTAACAGTCTTTGCCAAAGGCCCTGGAAGACCCATGAGGGGTTTTTCCACTCCATGAGGAGTTTAATGAGTAGGAGGCAGTACCTCTGCTTCCAATCCTGTTTCACCACCTGATGTAAACTTATTCATTCGCTCAAGATTTTGCTGGCAATGAATACTTTCCTTTCTTAACCTTTGGTTTGGTTTTACAAGTTTTACAATGTGCTTTGAGATTTTTAAATGAAAAGTGGTATAAATATATTTTAAAGTAATTTATTTTCAAAGGATAACTTGTTGTGCCAAAAGATGCCACAGGACTTGCCCCTTTTCCCGTCCCCCCCCCATGTGCTTCCATAATCAGCTATGGGGAATCCTGGAACCCTACAGAGCAGATTTTTGGAATGCTGGGCAGCGGGGGGAAGAGAGGAAGCGCTGTTGTGCAAGCAGAAATCCATTGCATAAGTGAGGTGACACCGTTGGATGTCACCCTATACTTTTAAAATCTAAACATTTCATTGTTGTGACAACCACTCTCTCGCAAACCTTATTTGAAGGCAGGGGTGCAATCACCGAAAGTAAAGCTAGAGTACCTACTTGAGTTTAGCTAGCGCATCAGAATCTGCAGCCTTGCTGAGTTCCATTTCTAAGTTCTGAAGATTTAATAAATTCATGTCAAAAACAGAAGAAGAAGAAGAAGAAGAAGAAGAAGAAGAAGAAGAAGAAGAAGAAAAAGAAGAAGAAGAAGAAGATTTTATTTATATCCCACCCTCCCCAGCCGAAGCCGGGCTCAGAGCGGCTAACAACAGTGAAAGTAATACAACATTCTAAAATCAATTCATTCTAAAATCAATTCAAAATCAAATTAATGGCAACCATTGGGCTAAAGTTCTATGAGGATTACCAAAGGAGGGGGTCAGGCTGTGCCCTGGTCAAAGGCCTGGTGAAACAGCTCTGTCTTGCAGGCCCTGCGGAAAGATGTCAAGTCCTGCAGGGCCCTAGTCTCTTGTGACAGAGCGTTCCACCAGATCGGAGCCACAGCCAAAAAAGCCCTGGCTCTGGTGGAGTCCAGCCTAACCTCCCTGTGGCCCGGGACCTCCAAGATGTTTTTGTTTGAAGACCATAAGGTCCTCCGTGGGACATACCATACCTTTCACTTGCTAGTTTGTGTGTCTTCTCACCATGAGCTGATTTAACCACTAGGCAAATTAGGCCGCTGCCTAGGGCAGGGCAGCGAAATTTTAGGTGTAGAAAAATTAGAAGCTTAGTAAAATTCAAAAGGGCTGCTCCTTCCTAACCACTCATCTGGGGTGTGTCCTGCTCCTGCCTGGTGTGGCTGTCCTGTTTTATCCCTTCCCAGGGTCATTCTGACTGCTCTCCATTTTGCTGCTGTCATGGAAAGAGGAGAATAAGATGCACTCTTCCATGGGCTCAGAGGATGTTGGGTAGCTGCAGCTGCTGATTAGCACCTATAGTAATGTTGCTTTCACTATTCTGCATTGGACCAGCCTAGGAGTTGGCAGGCCCCATGGATGCATGGCAGGCTGTTAAGTAACAGAAGAGGAAAATGTAATATATATTGATCACTTGTGATTTTTATAATCCAGTTCAGAATTATTTCACCCTGTCTCTGCTACAGCATCTTACAATAAAAATGCTCTCCATATTAAAATGATGAAAGCAAATGTTCATGTAATTAATTAGATTTGAATTGGTATTTTCCAGTTCAGAATAATTAGAAGAGTATTAATTGCTGCTTTTGTCTTTTTTATAATGAACGCTCCCCACTTAAAACAGGGGGGCGCCCTTTGCGTGGATGCGTGCAGCCCTGGATCTGGAGTGGCCCCATCAGCATAGGCTTTGACTTCCCTCAGGTGGGATACCTGGAGGTCCCCGCCTACCCCAGTGAGTTGTCCAATCCCACCTGGGGGGAAGCGTTGCCAGGGAAACCAGGCCAGGTAGGGGGAGGGATTACCTGCTGCTTTTGTCTTTTTTATAATGCTTCTTGTGTATAAAGACCTTCACAAAATTTACAAAACAGCCTTATGAGGTAGATCATTCATAATTTCACTTTACAGGCAGGGAACTGGATACAAGTGTTTTGCAGTTTACCAGTTGCTTGTTCATCTGGAATGAACAGTAATCTAACTGTCCTCATAAAATACCTGAGTAGCAAATAACATGAAAGTCTATCACAGGGGTAATTTGTGCTCGTAAATCTTTCTGCTATCTTAGGGTTGACATATGCCTGGAATTTTCCGGACATAGCTGGAATATGCCAATCGAAAGCAGTGTCTGGGTGCAAATCGCTGAAATGCCGAATTTCCTGAAAAATAGCTTTTGTGTCCGGATTTTCACTTTTTGAACTATGGCAACCCTATGCTATCTGCAGCAGATTGAAACTAAAACAGAAAAATCCAATCTAGCATTTGTAGGTACAGTCAATAAGTATTTTTTCACCTTTCATTTGACATAAGTTTTAAAGTGAATTGGACCGACAGAGGTTCTGTTCCATCCATTTTTCCAAGCAGCTCCCAAAACGATGACCTTCCTCCACTTGAGTTTGATGGACTTAGGCTACATTGATCAGGATACCTTCATGAGAATGAAAAACCACAAATTATTTTTGTGACAATTACTTTCCCAATGATTAGCTTTGATGGAAGGAGAATTGGCAACATATTCGTATGGGCAGGGGCTGGAATGTGCTTGTGACTGGTCCATCTCTGAGTAATTATTTACATGGTTGGTTATACATACCCATTGGGTCCATGGCAGCACCATACTTAACACCATATTCAGGATAAATATCTAGATTGTCAATAGGATTATCACTTTCAGGGAAATATTTGCTTTTCTTAAAAATGATTAGGAACAGTACCTTTAAACATCTTAAATAAGTTTGAAAATCACAGTAAGGCGTACATCATCCCTGAATCACGTAAGTCAGAATGCAATAACTGTGATTAGAATCGCCCTGTATTGTTTTAACTGTGCTTTCATCATTCCCCACATTCATCCAGCTGTTGGTGCCATTTCTGATGTTATATACTGTATGGTAATAACATTGTATCAGGCCAGAGAATGCCATAATCACAACTACTTTGGTTAATTTTGGTACTCAGACCTATCGTGGCTCATGCTGTTTATTTTGGCCCTGCCTTAAATCCCATTGCGTATTTGATCTCGATGGTCAGGTTCGAAGGATGCCAAACCAATTGCAGTCACAACCTAAGATGAGAGTTCTCTAGCACTTGAATCGATAATTCTCTGAATACTTCTAAGAGTTGGTCTGAGTACCAGAGTAACAAAGAGTTTAAAAATGCATAGAAACCAACACATCTATGCACTTGCAAGAGAGAATGCAAAATAAAGGCTGTGGGAATGAAATAAATATGTTTCTTTCATTATTGACATTTCATTTTTTTAAAAAAAGTAGTTTGGGGGTGAAATGGTATTCTGTGATTATCTGTTGTCTGGTGAACCCCAATCTACTGCACCATATCCAATATTGTTCTGGAGGGTCCCCCGCCCATCAGGAGCTGTTTTTCAGGGATAGGGAAGACAGCCAAAAATTGGTTGCCATGCCTTGCACAAGTGCTTTCTGCTAGCATAGAGCCACCCCTATATAAAGCTCAATCTTTGTGGGGGTGGCGGGGAATTAATCATTCACATCCAAATTGAGAGCAATTTGGGTCTTGCTGCTGATTTCAACTTTTTTTGGGGGGGGGGAGGGTTTCCTGCCTGTGGTGCAAGCTTGAATTTAGCATTATAAATAACATTGATAGATAAAGCTGTTTAGCAGTATTTTTTTTCTGCCGATCAACTAATGTCAGTTAAGTCAGAACTACTATGACAAAATTGTTCTTTTTTGAAAATAACAATTTTAAGAGCAGCAGGAAAAAATTGCACCCTCTATACATTTATTGATAAATTATACAGATTGACACCAGATTTTTTTTTGGGGGGGGGGGGATATTCTTACCATCATTGCCCAAAAAGCATTTGAAATTTCCTTTGGTAAGTAACAATGCAAAGCTGCATATGGGTATGTTTAGATGTTCTAAGGCACTTGAACCATATTCAAGTGTTGCAATTTCCACCCAGTGGTTGCAGAGTATGGCTGTGTGCTCTGTCCCCACCTGCACTGCCCCCAAACAGTGGCTGCATCCTTGATTTCCCATGCTGATCAGGAAAGTCTGAAGGGAACGGGGGGGCATGTCTAAGTTCATTTGGTTGTGTGCATTTGGAAGCCTCTCCTATTGGAAGTCCTGTATTATCAGGGTTCCCAGTCACAGGGAGGCTTCTCGGAACATTAATTTAAACTTATGAAAACCCTTCAGGGCTTCCCACTCAACACAGGAAGCTGGGAGGTGGAGTGGACATACAGATGGGCTGGCATGTAAAGGTCCCGTAATCTGAAGTAGGTTTTTGTGAACACAGCTTTGCTTTTCTGGAAATCTGATTTGAGATGTGTGAGCATACTCCCATGCATGCCCAGTCACATTAACCTCAGCTCAGAATACAGTACATACTGCTTTTTTAAAAAATGCGTGGTGTGATCTTACTTACAGAAATTAAGTATTTCCAGCACCACTGAAGGCAGCACAATTGATGTTGCTCCCCTAGGAGAGGAGGAAGCGGAAGATGCAGCAGAAGACCCATCACAACCAAAGGCTTGCTTTACAGAAGGTATCAAGGGCAGCAAACCTAACAGTGGGGATTGCATGCAGGACAAAAATATGTATTTGGGAATTGCTGTATCCTGTGAGTATGTGAGGAAGCAGGGGGGAGACGTTCAGCCAAATGATTTTATGTTTATGACAAAGTGGGTTGTGGCTCATGGAAGCTTATGACACAATAAATGTGCTGGTCTTATTGGTGCCACAGATCTCTCTGTTTCTTTTGCTACAACAGACTTAACATAGCTACTCCCTCTGGGATTTTTCCTTGAGGAAATGCTATTTTAAACGCAGTTGCTATTTAGAGTAATGAAGCTGTTTTAAACTTACATTGTGTGAGTCAGTTTAGCAAACAAATGTAGGGATGGGCAGAATGTCTGGCACCAGCAATATGTAGGCAGCAAGTGAAAGGTTCTGGGTTGTATTCAGCATAGCGCTATGGCTAAGCTTCCATCAGGGCAACGTTTTCCCCCCTGCAGGATTGAAACTTCATCCCCAACCCTGCACAATTGTTCTGGGGTTTCCATAAATCATAAAACTGGCTAACAGCTATCCGATCCATATATTTCCAGGAGGATTTTCCCCCTCTTTTAAGTCATTTTTTAAATGAGCATTTGTGGTGAAACATATCAGATTAATGGCAGGCTATCAATCTGTTACAGTGACGTTTCTCCCTTTGGAGTTGGGAATCAATATGTTGGCCTGTTCCTTGAGGAAGGACGTCAAGTCTATGCACTGCTCCAGACTGTCAGTTGGGGGGGGGGGGAATCCATCCCTTTGAAATTGGAGTCTAGAATAAGTTTGCTGACTTTGTCCCAGAGGAGTCCCAGAGTTAGCAAATTGTTTCCTGCTTCCAGACTCCATAGGAAGATCTTTTCTATTGATCCATTTTCGTCCTGTCATTAAGCAGAATGGTAGAGAGTCCTGGGGGTATGCTGTTTCTTTGTCTGAGAAAACAGAAAGTAGAAACAGTACCAAAGGTTTCCTTTAAAAGAGGTATTAAGCCGGAGCGTTGCTAGGTACAGACCTCTGATGACAAATTAGCAAAAAATAAATAAAATAGCATATGCCATTTTATATGTATAGATGCAAATTCAGACTGACTTTCAGAGGTAGTAGTAACAATAATGTGAAGGGAATAATGCATGCAGTCACATGACACTGGACATTATGAGTGATCCAATAAGGCCAGAAACCATAGTTTCCCACTATGAGAATGAACCATGGAGAGCCTCAGGCTTGCAGACTCCTCCTTCCCACATCTCTCCCGTCTGCAAGGAGGCCAGAAGCTTTTGCTTTTGCTCTTAAACAAAACATGACTCCCATTATGCTGGAACTCAGAAACTGTTGTTTGTATTAAGTCTAGTTAGAAAAAAAGTCAATCTGAAGCCACAGTTTGATGCTGACTTTCCCCTGCTGCCTAGAGTTAAAGCAAACCACAGCTCCCTGATTTTGTTGCACTAGAAACTAAGGTTTGCTTAAAAGCAGAAGCAAATCTTCATTATGAAAGAGTTCTAGCAGTAGTTCTAGCGTTATTTCACTCATATAGCAGAAAATCATGTTTTTCTGATTACATCATAACTGTAACACTGTACTCATTATACTTGTGGAAACACATTCCCCACAACAGTCATATTTGCAAGGGTGAAATAAGAGAATCACATTTTTCAGGAACAAAAGACTGCAATTGGTGTCCTGGGAAAATGCAACAGAGGAGGAAGAAGATGTAATTCCCTGATAATGTATCTCTGAACATATATGAAATCAGGTTCTCAGAGCAAGAAACTGAACTTATTATGTTTGTTATTCCATAATACACATAAAATACATAATGCCATACACATTGATGATGCTACATTAATAATCACCATCATTGTGCACAATGAATTTAGAAATACTGTTGTATAATGTTTAATTAGATAAATGAATCTGGCAACAGTACAGTGGTACCTTGGGTTACATACGCTTCAGGTTACATATGCATCAGGTTACAGACTCTGCTAACCCAGCAATAGTACCTCGGGTTAAGAACTTTGCTTCAGGATGAGAACAGAAATCGTGCGGCAGCAGCAGGAGGCCTCATTAGCTAAAGTGGTGCTTCAGGTTAGGAACAGTTTCAGGTTAAGAATGGACCTCTGGAACGAATTAAGTACTTAACCCGAGGTACCACTCTAAAGACAAAAGAGCAGAAACTAATAGTTTCTTAACACCTCAAAGACCTGTGTTGGCGGTTGATTTTATAGCCTCCTTCATCAGATTCATACATTAGTTTCTACAGTGCCACAAAACATTTTGTTTCCATAAACATACCTTCAATTGCATATTTCAGTATTGTTCATTTACAACAATGGCTTCAGGACATGAGAAACTCATGAGGCTGGATCCTGAGAACTATGAGCAGAACTATGAATGGAAAGGTGGTGGGGTGGGGGGAGTCACACCCTTGTGGCTAACAGAAGTCTCTTCTAGAGAGTTGGGGTGCCTTTGGGGAAACTGTGGGAGGTGGCACGTGAGGCTGTAGGGAGAAATGAAGATCTGTAAGGATTTCCTTCCATTTGCAGAAGGGCAGCTCAGGGCCCAATCCATATCCTGGAGTTTGCCAAAATATTTTACTTTATTTTGTTTTATTTTGATAATTTCATCCACCAAATATTCTGATTCCAGGCTGTGTACGGAGATTCAAATGCTGTCAGGTCAGCATAGAATCTGGAAAGGGCAAATTATGGTGGAACCTTCGCAAAACCTGCTATAAGATAGTGGAACATAACTGGTTTGAAACCTTCATTGTCTTCATGATCATTCTCAGCAGCGGTGCTTTGGTAAGTGGAATATAGATCATTATGTTGTAGAACGGAGTATATTAATTAATTGGGATGGGAGGAATTGTCCCAATTTGTACACAAATGAATTTATTTTGGGGTGGTCTTCTATTCCCTTCTAGTTATATGACTTTTTAAATATATATTTCTCCCTTTGAAATCCAAGTAGCTATTCGTTAAGATTCTCTTATAGTCACAGTTGGGTTTGTCTATTACCATGCTACCATTCTAGTTTCCCAAAACAAGTTGTGGGAATGTGTCCCTCTAGATCAGCCTTTCTCAAACTGTGGGTCCCCAGATGTTGTTGAACTACAACTCCCACCAGCCCTAACTAGCAAGGCCAGAGCTCAGGGATGATGGGAGTTGTAGTCCAACAACATCTGGGGACCCACAGGTTGAGAACCACTGCTCTAGATAGACTACAACTCCCATCATTCCTGACCTTTGGCCATGCTGTGTGGGACTGATGAGAGCTGGGAGTCCAACAACATCTGGAAGGCTATAGGTTCCACATTCCTGCTTTAGTTTTCAAGCCTTTTTTGTATAAACTCCTAGTTCCTTCCCATGAATTACACTGAATTATGCTGTATTTTGGGTGTTGGGTTGCTAGTTTTAATGAAACAGAGTTACATTTCATTTTGATTTTTTTTAAATGTTGTTTGGTGAATTTTGATGTATTGGGAAGAATTTTATTCTTGAGAGGCTATGTTGAAATCAATTAAATAAAATAGCAAGAACGTCTTTAAGTGTATTTTAAAGAGTATTGGTAGCCTCTAGATGTCTTATAACTTGTCAAACCAATTTGGTTCAGGTACGTGTGTGTTTTTTAAATAATATTTTATTAAATTTTACAAAAAAGAAAAATTATAATAGAACAGCAAACATAAAAACAATGACAAATACCAACATTCAAATAACAAAACAAGCAATCAAAACACAACCAAAAAACAGGAAAAAGAAAAATATTACAAACCTAAAAAAACTTAAGAAAAATTTAACATAAAAAGTAAAAAAGCTCTTTTCAAATTCATATCCTTCATAACCTTATTTTCCTGACTTCCACCCGCCTTCCTTTCTTGTATTCCACTTTAAAATTAATTTAGCAAGTTCATTCTTATTAATTTTATCCTTTAAAAATTCCTTCACATATTGTATTATATTGTTCAGATTTTCGTCCAATGTCTATCCCTTCTTTCATTCTCTTATTTATCTTATTCACTAGAACCCCTTCGTTTCATTTCAATGTCCTCAACATTCAAAAATTTTACAATGTTTTTGTAGATAGTTTTTAAACTTCTTCCAATCTTCTTCCACCTGCTCTTCTCCTTGATCTTGTATTCTGCCAGTCATTTCTGCCATTTCCATGTAGTCCATTACTTGCATCTGCCATTCTTCCAAGGTGGGTAGATCTTGTGTCTTCCAGTGCTTTGCGATAAGAATTCTTGCTGCTGCTGTAGCATACATAAAGAAAGTCCTATCCTTCTTTGGCACCAATTGGCTGACCATGCCCAGGAGAAAGGCCTCTGGTTTCTTCAAGAAGGTATATTTAAATACCTTTTTCATTTCATTATAAATCATCTCCCAGAAAGCCTTGATCCTTGGGCACGTCCACCAAAGGTAAAAGAACGTACCTTCAGTTTCTTTACATTTCCAACATTTATTATCAGGCAAATGATAAATTTTAGCAAGCTTGACTGGGGTCATGTACATGACCCCAGGTACGTGTTTTGATAATGTGTAGATTCTGCATTTCAAGCAAATGTTAGAAAATCTTCCAATGGAATAGCAAGTCACAAGTGTCCAAAATGTAACTGAGATGTACATAAATATAAAGCATAGCCTTTAAAAATATCAGGCACAGCAGAATGAGTGACATTTTGTCTCTCCCCGCCCCGCCCCCAGCCAATATGACCTTATTTGTAGTAGCGTTTTTCTTCATAGGCTTTTGAAGATATATATATAGAACAGCGCAAGACTATCAAGATCGTACTTGAATATGCAGATAAGATCTTCACATACATCTTCATTCTGGAAATGCTTCTGAAGTGGGTAGCTTATGGGTTTCAAGCCTATTTCACAAATGCCTGGTGCTGGCTCGATTTCCTGATAGTTGATGTAAGTACTTCCTTTGCCTAGCAGCTTTGTACATTGAATTGTTGGTGACCCATCATAATGCATCATATATTTAAAGTGGGCTATTTTGGCTCAGTTACGCATCGCAGTCAGAGCAAGATGCATTCTTGTACTCCCAGTCACCTTCAACAGTTTAGGTATCTTACCTAGTGGGTGTTTGCTTCAGCGACCTAACACATAGTAGCTATGGGAAGGAACTGGTAATAGAAGTCCCTTGCTTTTTATTCAGGTGTGTTCTGTAGATATAGGGATTTGTTCAGGTCTCTCATGAACTGGGCTGCAACACTTTGCCCTCTGTTTGTGCTCAGTGCCCTTTCTACAGTGTTACCCACCGTTATCAATTTTTCTTCCCATGTGTTCTTGTGTACTCTTGTGTACTCATGACTGCCTAGATGTGGGGATGTGGCAGCGTTGTAGTTCTGTGCCATGTGACTTGATGTGTTCATAATGTTCTCCTTCAATATCTCACGTAAGCTTGATTCTGTGCTACATTTAGGTACTGGGATAGTCAGGAACCTGGCCCCCAACATGCCTGGATGCAGATTGGTGGTCCTGTGGTTAGTAGCTGGGCTCATTCTGTACCCATTACTGAATTGTTTGTCATTTACAGTATAGGTGGGTAATTCAGGGAGGTGACTAACAGTAAGATAATTCGGACTTTAGGTGCATCAGTTGCTGGAACGCTGTCCTGCAATGGTGCAAGACCCATATGGAGTGAATTTTGAAAGGCGCAGTATCTGAGCGCAGGAACCGTATCTAAGGGCAGGAACCTTACTAAGCAGACCTAGGTCTCATCAAACCCATTTCACTGCCCTAAGTTTCACTCTGGAAAAAAGGCAGGATATACATGTAGGTAGGTAGGTGGAAACAGAAATAGCTTGCCCAGCAATGGCTGCAACAACAGCCTCCCATCAGCAATTTTGCTGCCACTTAATGGGGAAGGAAGGAACAAGGAGACAGAGAGCACAAGGTTGTGTGGGCAAGCTAGTGATGGCAATGTGATGGGTCTGCCAGTGTGTCCACACAGCCCTAACCTTGCAACCACCTCATCTGCCCCCCTCTTAGTATGTTGTGGTGTTGCCACTGTTGGCAGGCTATTGTTGTGACGCCATCCCACCAGGCAAGCTGTTCCTGGAGAGGAAGGAAGGAACATTCATCTGTTTACTTGGCATAATGCAGGTTCCCCCTCTGGTTTAAGTTTGCAATCGAGCTGATATTCTATCTGTTGTTTTTGTTGTTAAAAAGATATAATTTATACTTTTTCAATAATTCTGTAACTGTTATCATTTCTGAATAGGTTTCTATAGTGAGTCTAATAGCCAATGCCTTGAACTTTTCCGAACTTGGTCCCATTAAATCGCTTCGGACACTGAGAGCCTTGAGACCTCTGAGAGCATTATCGCGATTTGAAGGAATGAGGGTGAGTCAGACATCATTAAATAACAATTGAGGGACTCGTGGTCAGAAACAGCAAGCGGTATCTCTGTTTCTTAATGTAAGGGTATAGGTGCTGTTTTAGTTTGCAGTTGCTAGCAGGAACATTGCTTTCAGCCAGGGATGGGGGGTTGTGGATAACCATAATGCCCCCAAAGGAGTCAGTGGGGTATGTTGTGAGCCACTTTGTGGTCTTTTGATAAAGAGTGGTATAGACATTTAATTAATTATAGTAAAAATTACATCCAAGGCGAGCATAACTTGACTTGGGGAGAACGTTTTGTGTGTGTGGCATCCACACAGAAAATTGTTACTATGATTCACTTTTATCCCATCCTTTTCCAAGGACCTCAGGACTGCATACATGGTTCTCCCTTCTGTTTATCCTCCCAGCAGCCCTGCCAAGTAGCTTAGATTGAGAAAGGAAATTCCCCCAGTAGGCTTTGTGAATGAGTGGGGTGGTCTCAGTACCAAAACCCTGACTGAAAACCAGTCCCACCCAAAAGTGACTAGAGCTGGTCAGAGACCACCCACTCAAGAATCTTTCCCAGAAAGGGGGCATTTGCAATCATTCTATAGTTGTTCAGATCTTTCAGCTCCAGGGAGAATTTCTGAAGGAATGGTCTTACTGCTGCCTCTTCCAGGCAGCCCAGTACCATTCCCTCTTGGAGTGAGGCATTGATAAGCTCTGCCTTCTCTTCCCATCACCAGCCAAGAAGAGTGTGGATTTGATATCGTGTCCCTGCTCCTCCACATGCAGCTGCTGGGTGACCTTGGGCCAGTCACACTTCTTTGAAGTCTCTCAGCCCCACCCACCTCACAGAGTGTTTGTTGTGGGGGAGGAAGGGAAAGGAGAATGTTAGCCGCTTTGAGACTCCTTCGGGTAGTGATTAAGCGGGATATCAAATCCAAACTCTTCTTCTTCTTTGGTGCCCTCACTACGACTGTGTAGGCTTGATAACAAGCACATACATATCTTCAGTTATATTCACCAGGAGCTTTCCTGCACTTGCATTCTAGCTGCCCCCCCTCCAAATACAGGTGTCCCAGACAATAGCCTCTTACCCAATCTCCTTCTTTTGGTTATAACCCAAGTGAATATCATCCCTTCCCACCCACTCTGCAATAAGCTTATATCTCCACCTGTAAGCGGTTAGCTCTCCTGTTATATTCACAGCCTTCTGTTCTCGTTTGTTCTCTAATACATTATTAAGCACATAATAGGATCCCACTTTCCCTTCCTCATTTTTTCTAGAGGAATATATTTATTTAGATAGTTATTTGAATACACAATATTCACATTACTTTTAATGTTAGACTTAAATAATTATTAGGGCAGCAACAACAATCTTCCTTTAAAAAATATTTTCAAATGCAAAGTGACAATATCATCTTAGAAAGACGTGGTCTTCTGTGACGTAAGTGTGCATCGTCACAGAGCCAGAAGATGACTCATTCCGTCTTAGAAAAGGGATTATGCCTTGGGGGAAAGAGGTGTGGGGAGGGGTTTGCCAAGGGGAGCTGTTCTTGGTGGATTCAGTGGCAATAAACATGCTTTGCATAAAGACTGCAAGTTTTATACATGTAAAGCAAGAATAAAGCATGAAATGCACATAGGTAGCCTGCTTCTGAGCATAATGCAGAGAACTAGCGTGCATAAAGCACATTAAAGCATGATTTGTGCAATAAGACCACATTATCCTAACTAACTAGACTAAGGCATAAGACCTTATCACTGGGTAGGGTGAAACATAATAAGGCATAAGGCAGGAGCCCACTGCTTTCGCTGGAGTTGCTAAGAGCCTCCAGGACAGCGGCAGACATGACCTCTTAACAGCCATGATGGTAATGGCTTGCTAATGGTTTAGAAACTTTCCCCCAGAACTTTGGTTTTTATTTAAATGCAGATTTATGTTAATCAAACAGATCAGTTGATTAAAATGCTTCAGCCAGTTGACTGGGATTTAATTGGAGTTTACCATTAAGTATCTGATAAAATCTAACACCAGCATCAGAAGCTACCTAAATACTTTTCCCAACATCAAATCTTTTGCAGTCGTTTCAATAACTTCTGTTCACTTCTTTTGTCGTTTTGTCTAGGTGGTTGTGAATGCTCTGGTAGGAGCCATACCCTCCATCATGAACGTGCTTCTCGTTTGTCTTATATTCTGGCTAATTTTCAGCATCATGGGCGTCAATATGTTTGCTGGCACGTTCTACTTTTGCATGAATAATACAGATCAGAAGATGATTTCACATGAAATAGTTCAGAATAAATCAGTTTGCGAAAGTATGCCAAATGTATCCAGATGGACAAATGTTAAAGTAAACTATGATAATGTGGGAGCCGGATACCTTTCTCTACTTCAGGTTGTAAGTAATCCCCCATTAGATACCGCTCCATTAGCAGTAGGTTGGATGTCAGTTTTGTCGGGTGGAATCCCATTGGTGTCCTTCCGCTCATAGAAGGACGCCTGCTATGAAGGGAGGGGGAGTCAATCTTTCCCAGTTTCAACCTACAGCTGTGCATGTGTGCTAAAATGGTCACCTGTATATGCAAGAGTTTTAAGCTATGCTTTGGGAAATGTGCACAATATTCTCAGCTATTAGAACTTAGATCGTGGATAGCTTTTAACATATCTCCTCTTTATAGGCCACCTTTAAAGGATGGATGGAGATAATGTATGCTGCTGTGGATTCCACAGGTGTAAGTACATGATGGTATCTCGTCTCTTTTTCTTTCTCAAATGCTGAGTGTGTGTGTGTGTGTGCGCGCGCGCGTGCACGCGTTTTAAAGCGCTTACTATCATATTTATTCTCTTAACGAAAACAGTCTTGTCTTTCCAATTTGTTTTTAAGAACATCGCCCCTCCCCCCCCAAAAAAATGGGCACCTTGTCTAAGATTTGGTATGTGGTGTTTTGTTCTCTGAATATGGGTAAGGGAATACAGTGGTGCCCCGCAAGACGAACGCCTCGCAAGACGGAAAACCCGCTAGACGAAAGGGTTTTCCGTTTTGGAGGTGCTTCGCAAAACGAATTTCCCTATGGGCTTGCTTCGCAAGAAGAAATGTCTTGTGAGTTCCTGCGGGTTTTTTTCCCTCCCCCCCCCTTTTCTAAGCAGCTAAGCCGCTTATCAGCTGATCCGCTATGCTGATAAGCCGCTAAAAGCCGCTAAACCGCTAATAGCGCTAATCCGCTAAGCTGTCAATGGGCTTGCTTCGCAAGACGAAAAAACCGCTATACGAAGAGACTTACGGAACGGATTAATTTCGTCTTGCGAGGCACCACTGTATTCTGGAAGTGGAAATTGCTTTCCTAAGGACCAAAGAGCATGAAGTTAACCTTTTACTCTTAAGTAAAAGGTTTTTTGCCTTGGTTAGCCCCAAATCTGGGAACAATTCAGGGTACCCTACTAAAGGGGTCCAAGGTTTGGGTTCTGTCCGAAAGCTCAGATGGGGGCCAACATGCCATAGGACATCCCTAAATGGCATCCTGGTGGGATTTCTCCATTAGATCTGCATAAATCCTTTCACCAGGATTAAGCCTGATGGTGATATCAGCCAGCAATTGGGTTTGCTGTTACGGGACACAGACTCAATGCCAATGCCAAATCCAGTTTACATCTGCTGTCAATAAAATTGTGGCTGGCCATTTTCATCCCAAGCTAGTCTTATGTCTTTCTTACTATGTTTACAGTGTTAGTTCCCACCCCGCTCTCATTAACCCTTTACCCACAAATTAACCCTTTACCTTAAGTCTGTTGGTTAGGAAAGTGATTTAGCAGCTCTGCCTCCTGTTTGACCTTACTTTCCCTTTTATTTTCTCCCTCACTTAAGTCCTTGTTTCTATTCTCTTCCCCCCTGCCTCTCTTTAGTGACAGCTAAGGGAGAGTGGGAGCAAGCACTCATGCACTAGAGGCCCAGACCTGGGAACATAAGAGGCTGCAAAGACCATTAGTTCATCTGGATCAGTATTGGAAGCAGCCCTCCAATATTTCAGACTGGGGTCTTCCAGCCCTACCTGGAGATGTCAGGGATTCAAGTCCTACTGTACCATTAACTCTTAGAAACAAATGTATCCCTAGTTTAAATTGCCAGTGAAACATGGGAATAAACTAATCCCAACTGTGGTTCTCAGGGAGCAATTGCAAGACCAAGGCCATTCTGTAGAACATTTTTCAGTATCTATAAGGGAACATTGGGTTTTTTAAAATATGCTCTAGTTTTGTGAACTGGCCTTATGTATTTTCTACAGACATCTATATGCTTGTTCTTATTTCCTTGGTATTGGTGTTTAAGCAAGCACCTACATGTTTTTAGAAGATAATCTATGCAGCCCATTGGGTACTGATCTATTTTTATGTTTCCTTGCATTATAGTTGGATAAACAGCCCAGATATGAGGCCAACCTGTACATGTATCTTTACTTCGTCATCTTCATCATTTTTGGTTCATTCTTCACCTTGAATCTTTTCATTGGTGTCATCATTGATAATTTCAACCAGCAAAAAAAGAAGATAAGTGTCCAGATTAATCATATCTACTTCATACAGTGAGCTGTGTTTCACAGAAAATACAGTGGTACCTCAGGTTACATACACTTCAGGTTACAGACGCTTCAGGTTACATACTCCGCTAACCCAGAAATAGTACCTCGGGTTAAGAACTTTGCTTCAGGATGAGAACAGAAATCGTGCTCCGGCGGCGCAGCAGCAGCGGAGACCCCATTAGCTAAAGTGGTGTTTCAGGTTAAGGACAGTTTCAGGTTAAGAAGGGACCTCCAGAATGAATTAAGTACTTAACCCGAGGTACCACTGCATTCAGAATGTCATAGTTGTGTACCATTCCAGAATCAGCACTATGTTTTCTTACTGCCATAGCATTTGGAGGTGCTTATACAGTACGACTGGTGTGTTACTTAATTTACACCAATATTCAGTTTTCTGAATGGTCAGCTGAACTTGTTGTTACAGCATAAAACCTGATTGGCAAGTTTTCAATGAGACATTTGCCCTTTTCCAGCATCTCTTACAAATGGATAAACGAGTGTAAGCCATAAGGCAAATGGACTGCCTGAGTGCACCTCATGTTGTCCATTAGCAACAACAAACACTGCTTTAGAACTTGACCAGGTTATTGAATTTGGAAGGAAAAAGAGAGCTAGAGTTGGGTGTCATCAGCATATTGGTGATCTCAAAACCCAGACATCCTCCCCCTGTGGTTTTGTGTAGATACAGCTTGGGGAAGAAGATGGAACCCTGAGAGACACCATAGACCAAAGGCCAAGGTATCAAACAGGAGTCCCCTAGCACCTCCTTCTGAAACTGCCCCTCCAAGAAGGTCCAGAATCACTGTAAAACTGTGTCTCCCATTCCCACCATAAGGTCTAGAAGGATAGCGTGACTGGTGGTATCAAAAATCATAGAGAGGACCAGCAGAACCAACAGGAACACACTCCCCATTGTCCTACATAGATAATCCATCCAGGTGACCAAGGCAGTCTCCATTTCATAACTATACCTGAAGCTTGACTGACTTGGCTGTAGATAATTTTCCTCATCCAGGAATACCTGGAGCTGAGGTGCCACAACTTACTCAAGCCCTTTGCCCCCAGATGGACAAAGAGCTTCACATTCTGGTATGTATGGGGAGAAGGGATAGGAACTCCAAGTGTACATCAGAGCATCATGGCTCTGAAGTTGATTAGTTAGGTACAGATATGTATGATTTTTAATGGATCTCGTTGTTCTCCATTCAGTCCTTCCCAACCATAAACCACCACTATATTTTCTTTGGGAGCATCAGGGATTCCATTTCTTGAATAGAAGGAATTTCACTGGAACGAGTTTTTCTCTGACAGAAACTCTTTCCTTCTAAGGAAGCTGCTTCCATCTCAGGAAGAGGGAATCTTTTGATCCAATCCAAACTGTTGATAGAATTACTATTCCTTCTGCTGGAGGTCAACTGATACAACAGCAGTGCAATTAAATCAACATTCTGCACTGTATGCAAGCTGTCAGTATCCTCTAATACAATTTGCAGTGACCTATGGATGATGAAAATAAATTAAATTGAAACGTAAAGCGTATGTACCAAAAACCACCACTAAGCAAGTACCAGAAGTAATTCAATTCAAGAAGGAGTTAACCGAAGCCAGTAAAAGGCTTCTTTCGAGGATATTCCATCACTTAGGGAACAAAGGGTATTCATCAAATAATGATCCGCATCAAATATTTTCATTTTCCTCTTTAAAACAAACCCTACATGAATGCAAAATAATGCCTACACTGGTAGACTGGGCAGGTGAATGTTCCATCTTTATGGATGGAATTAAATGCTGATGTTCCATCTACATGAGCATATCAGCTTTTGAGACAGAATGATGCATCCCCCTTTCCTCCCATAGTCCATTCTGGGAGTTCTTAGGCACTCCAGAGCCAATTTGAGGGGCACAGGGAGAGGGGCGGAAACCCCATAGTGCAAGCAGAAGTCCTTACACAGAGTTTCCACACAGGGCTTGTTAGGTGAATCCCAAAGTTTTGTGGTTAAAATATATCCATGAAGAAGTAATGCGCTTGCCCATCTACTTGAAATAAACGGGGTTTACCCATTTATATATGTATTAAAAATGTTTTTGTGTCGCTGTGTCATAAAATATCAGTGTGGTGTACAACAATTAAACATAAAGCACTATTTTAAAAAGTCAAATAATCATTAAAGTGACCAGCTAATCAATTTAAACAGGTGTAAAGGCCTACCAACATAAAAAAGTCTTCAAGAAATGCACAAAAGTCAAAAGTGAAGGGGCTGCCATATCTCTGATGAAAGAGTGTTCCATAGCTACACTAAATTCCTGGTTTCTGTTTGAAGCCAGTTGGGCCTCTGCAAGATGAGGTACAACAGGCAGCACTCCTGCAGATGATCTCTGTGATCAAGCTGGGATATTAGGGCTCAAGGTCCTTAAGGTATCCTAGAACCAAGTTGTTCAGGGTTTTGTGTATTAATGCAAGAACCTTGAAACTTGAAGCTGGCCCATGAGCACATGGGCAGTCAGTGCAGATGTTTTAGCAGATGTGTCACAGGCTGTCTGGCATCTGCTCCCATCAGCAGTTTTCACCTGCTGGAGCTTCCAGGGCAGCCCCACATAGAGCACATTGCAGTAATCCAGCCTCAAGGTTATCAACGCATGGAGTACAATGGCCAAGTGTGTACTTATGAGTCTAAAGTTATGGTTATAACCAGTGTTTTTTTTTAATTCCTTTACTTAGGAGGACAAGACATTTTTCTGACAGAAGAACAGAAGAAATATTACAATGCAATGAAAAAGCTGGGGTCCAAGAAACCGCAGAAACCCATACCCAGGCCAGCAGTAAGAATGTCTTGTATCTTTATTAAAAAACAAAAAATGCATTAATCAGACAAAAGCTTTCATTGAAGTTTAAAAAGCAAGTTCACCGAGAAAAAGAGCTTTCCCTTGCCCATGAAATGACATCACACCCCTTTTCTGTCTTACTTCTCTCTGTCTTGTTTCTGCAGAATAAATTCCAAGGCTTTGTTTTTGATTTCGTAACCAAGCAAGCCTTTGACATTGGGATCATGGTTCTCATCTGCCTCAATATGATCACCATGATGGTAGAAACAGATAACCAGGACCCCTCTGTGGAAGACACTTTGTACTGGATAAATGTGATTTTCATCATCCTTTTCACTGGGGAGTTTCTCCTGAAATTGATTGCACTCCGCTATTATTATTTCACCATTGGTTGGAATATATTTGATTTTGTGGTCGTCATTATCTCTATTATAGGTAAGGAATATTTGGGGCTCATAAGTGAAGAAAAGGGTCAGCTAAAGAAAGTATTTTGGAGATTTGGCATAAACTGTTGTAAACGTTGCTGGTACCCACTTAATTCCCTTTTTCTCCACTTGAGACTACAAAGTCTACATTGCAGCATGCATGGCAAATTGTTTTAACATTGCATTGCATCAGAAATAACACAAAGGTCTTTTATAAGTACTTGAGACTTTGTAGATGCAGGAGATTCAATTTAGTGGGGTCAGAAATGGTATGAAGAGTGGATGGAGAAAAACTCCTCTCATGACACATCAGAGGCACCCAATGAAATTGATTGGCAGCAGGGTCAGAATGGGCAAAATAAAAACACTTCTTCATACAGTTAACAATTAACTTCGTTCCTGCAAGGTGCAGTGATAACCACCAGGTCAGGCAGCTTTCAAAAAGGAGTATTATTTCATAAATCACTATTATTTAAATCCCACCTTTCAGGATATAAAACCTTCTAAGGTGGCTTACAAGGCCTTCCTCTGCTTGTGGAGGCGACTTTGAGCTCCTACTGGCAGAAATAGGGGACCATGTTTGTCTGTTCCCCTGCAGTTCCCCTGCCTTACAGGTCTGAAGGTTCCCTCACCCTTCCAGAGCAGATGTTCAGTGGCCACAGGGGAGAATTTCAGCAAAATAACCCATACCCCCTTCATCTAGCATGGACATCCTGTGAGCAGGATAGAATTTTTGAATCCATCCCATAGTATACACAGAGAAAATTAATTATCCCAGTGACGGCATGAGCTGTAGACATCCCAATGTCAGCCTAGCCTAGCATTCTCCCCTTGATCTTTCACAGGACAGTTGAGTCAGAAAATAACCACAATATGTGAACTAGAGCCAATTCCAGGTAAAAAAGCAAAGCATGGGGATACTGATTTGCCATTTCCACCTCACACTGCAGCCCCTGATTGAAAATGATGTGATTGTGTATTACATTAATATGTAATATTATAAAATGGTTTGCCCTATTTTTTTAAAACAGGTCTTTTCCTGTCCAAACTCATTGAAAAATACTTTGTGTCACCCACCTTGTTCCGAGTGATCCGACTTGCCAGGATAGGTCGCATCCTGCGTCTCATCAAGGGTGCTAAAGGGATCCGCACTCTGCTTTTTGCCTTGATGATGTCTCTCCCTGCCTTGTTTAACATCGGCCTCCTCCTTTTCCTGGTCATGTTCATCTACGCTATATTTGGAATGTCCCAGTTTGCCTATGTGAAAAAGGAAGTTGGGGTTGATGACATGTTCAACTTTGAAACATTTGCCAACAGCATGATCTGCCTCTTCCAAATCACCACCTCTGGGGGCTGGGATCGCTTGCTGGCTCCCATTCTCAACAGCAATCCACCAGACTGTGACCCTGAAAAAGTCCACCCAGGAAGCACAACCAAAGGAGACTGTGGCAATCCTTCCGTTGGGATTTTCTTCTTTGTCAGCTACATTATCATCTCATTTCTGGTTGTGGTCAACATGTACATTGCTGTCATTCTGGAGAACTTCAGCGTTGCCACAGAAGAAAGCGCTGAGCCTTTAGGTGAAGACGATTTTGAGATGTTCTATGAGGTTTGGGAAAAGTTTGATCCGGATGCAACCCAATTTATAGAGTACTGCAAACTCTTTGATTTTGCAGCTTCTCTGGAGCCGCCTCTTTTAATACCAAAGCCAAACCACCTCCAGCTTATTGCAATGGATCTTCCCATCGTCAGCGGTGACAGAATTCACTGCCTTGACATCTTGTTTGCTTTCACGAAACGTGTCTTGGGCGAAAGTGATGAAATGGATGCTCTCCGTGTTCAAATGGAAGATCGGTTTATGGCTGCCAACCCTTCCAAAGTCTCCTACGAGCCCATTACAACTACTCTGAGGCGGAAACTGGAGCTGGAGTCCGCTAAAGTCATCCAGCGAGCCTACAGGCGGTACCGTGCCTCAAACCCGGTGCGTAAACCTTCATTCATATATGACAAAGGCAAAAACAAAATGGACCCTGATAAGTTGAGTTTGAACTTGCCCCTGGAAACGAGGAAGAGGAGCTGCTCCACCACATCACCACCTTCATATGACAGTGTGACAAAGCCAGACAAATACGAACACGAAAAGTCAGAAAAAGAAGAAAAAGACAAAGATGACAAGGAGAGCAAAAAGTAAAAACGAAAGTGAACGTGTGATCCTGTCTATAGCAAATTTGTTTACAGCATAAGGAAGTTACCACTGATAACTGATAGGGATTGTGCTGGAAGTTTATGCCAAACTGCCTGTTTCTACAGTTATCCAACATAGTACACTTGCGCACCCAAGGCCAGCGTTGAACATAAATAAGGCAATCGTCATCTTATTGTTGGCTGAATAGTAGGGTAGCAGACTTGTGAGGACAATGCTGTGCTTCAAACCAAGAGGCGCGGATGGAGATGGATGTGCAAAATAGCTACAAACTGTCAGGACACGTCCATAATTGTGTCTATCATAACAAAAAAAATACCCACCACTGCTGAAGTAATTGTATCCACTGTGTGCATCCCAGTCACCACATGTGTCCTGTTTGACAAATTTCTCTTGGTGCCGCCATTTTTCTGTTTACAAATCGCTGTTTAATTATATGTTGAGCAAAGGAGCGAGGTGCTCTCTCTCTCATATATTTGTTTACATGCATTCCCTCCCCCCCACCAACACACCACCCTTTATAACTTAGGATATGGATGTGATATTTTGGACTTCTACTCATTGTGGGTGTGGTCCAATACAAGCATTTAGCAGAAAACCCTGGGTCCACTGCAAAGAGATGGCGTTCTAAAGAGGCATGTCAGGTAGGTGGAAGAGTCAGAAGAAAGGAAGAAGTGTCAACGTGGTTAAAGGATGTTGTTGTGCATGTGCCAGGTTCCGTTTAGATATTAAGTTAAACATCGGCTGTGCTTGCATAGACATGGCATAGGGCTTAAAAATCAAACTGCCTTTGTAGATATGCAGAAAAGGACAAGTTTAGTTAAAAGTTACACCCCCCCCCACACACACACACAATCCATGCAGTCCCCAAATTCTGGCTCAAGAACAAATAATGGCCACTGCTAAAAAAAATTAAATTTTTGCCCCACGTTGGGCAAAAGATTCCTGCAGTGCAGGAGCTTGAACTAGGTGACCCTAATGGGTCCAGTCCAGCTCTACAATTTTGTGATTCTATGAAATAAATTCAAATCCTGATCTGGCCTACCTTAGTCTACTCCAGAGAGCTCCATTGTGAGAAAAGAAACAGGAGGGTGAACAATTCAAAATTCCAGCATGAAAAGAAAAGCTGAGAGCGACTCCTCTGGACAACTGACAGGTGCTCAGCTCCTCAACACAAGGAATCAGAAGGGGCAGTGAGGAGGAGATGCAAGGCAGGAGAAAAGCCCAAGTGGAAAGCAGTAGCTGAGAATGGCATCAGCCAACACTTGGCAGGCTGGAGAGGAAGCACAAGCATCTTTGCAAAGGAAGGTCCAATCCAGGCAGAAGTGGCCTATGAAGTGGTTCTCCAGGGAGAGCCAGCAGCTGCTACAGGGGTGCAACCCTCACCCATAATCCCTAGGGGAAAACTTGAGGCATTGCAGCCAACTCCATAAAGGCATGTGCTCTCTGATTTTGGTGGGGCTGCTAGACTGCAACTGTCCACTTCCATGGTGTTGGCTGTGATGCTTGCTGTTTCCTGGCACTTACAGCTGAGGATAGGAATTCACCCTTGCTCTGCAGAATTAACCAGTAATTCTGCCTACTGAACTGCTTTGCTGGCTGCTGCTGACTCCAGGCTCCTCCGCTTTGAAAGGAACCAGTGCATCTCACAGATAA
Organism: Podarcis erhardii; assembly: GCF_964252035.2. Lineage (NCBI taxonomy): Eukaryota > Metazoa > Chordata > Lepidosauria > Squamata > Lacertidae > Podarcis > Podarcis erhardii. Next base: position 111,425,508 of record NC_138497.1, on the reverse strand, counting down.
GGCCATTGGCTTATTTAAATTGCCTGAAACTTGCTCAGTGCCCTTAAAGAGGTGAGATAGTAATATCGAAAGCCACCAGGCACTGTTTTCACCTGGTAGTTCTAAGGATCCCTCTGTCGCTTCCCCTTTCCAAAATCGTTTAGTTTGGTCAAGTCCGAAAACTTCAATGGCTGCTCCTGAGAGATTCTCATGGTTTGGGCCTAGCATTCGCCAACTCGGTGCACTCCAGATGCTGTTGAACTGTGGCTCTTAGCATCGCTGACCATTGGCTGGGGTAGGCTAGTTGGGCCAATTCCCCTTCCTCCAGCTCTACTACAGTGGTACCTCGGGTTACATACGCTTCAGGTTAAATACACTTCAGGTTACAGACTCTGCTAACCCAGAAATAGTGCTTCAGGTTAAGAACTTTGCTTCAGGGTAAGAACAGAAATCGTGCTCTGGCAGCGCGGCAGCTGCGGCAGACCCCATTAGCTAAAGTGGTGCTTCAGGTTAAGAACAGACCTCCGGAATGAATTAAGTACTTAACCCGAAGTACCACTGTATTCTGATGTAATTTTGGTTTGTGTGTGCGCACATGCATGTGCATTTATACTAGAGAGGGAATGCTGAGGTGATATTTTCCTTCTTCAGATGAAGAATGGTTCCAGGAATTGCTGTGAAATATGGTAAAGCCACATGGTAGATCAGAATATGAAATTTCCACACTTCTCCTCCCTAAGGGAAGAATCAACCCAGAATACATATACATCCTATTCAGGCCTTTATCACAAGGCTTTAACATGTGAGGAGGGGGGTGTTTAATGAGTGTGCTAGCTTTGTCCCCATTTCCCCCCACATGTTTAAAGGCAACTGTCTGTGGTGGGGGAGCCTCCTATGCTGGTGGAGATTCTTGTACATTTTTGGATCCTGGTTTTTCAAGGTTCTAAAATGTGTGTGAGCCCGCAGAAGGACAGGAGGCTTACTTGGTGCAAACCATTACCCCTGAACACCTGGAGAGTGATGGGTGTAGAGCTACCACACTCCCTTTTCCCACATGTTTAAGCCTCAGTTTGAAGGCCTGAATAGGGCTATGCATATTCTAAAATATGGCATGGAATATGCTCTACCTAGGTATGCACATGCCTAGGTTCTATCTCAGAAACTAGGCACATGCACGCATAACATGATTGACCATGACAAAATATAGGTGGAAGCTTGCTTTCAAAACTGCACTTAATATCTACTCAGTCCATGTAGCTTTTATTTGTCCAGTAGTCGTTTGGGTTAGATTTTTTAAATATATATATACTTTAACTTACATATTCTTCTTAAAAAATGATTTGGCAAAAACAAAAATGAAGTTTAATAATGGCACCATTAAAAGACTAACTGATTTACAAAGTGTTTCATTTCATTTTTTTATTTTTATTTATTTATTTATTTATTTTGCATCACAAGAATCTTACATGTGTTTCCTGCAATAGACTAGCATGGCTACCCCTCTGGTGCTTACTTGGTAAGTTAGTTTACCCTGATTCTCTCTCACGTACAGATAAGAGATTTGCATGTAGCCATGCCCTACTCTATAGCTCATGCATAGAGAAAAAAATTTGCAAATAACTAAAAAGAGAAGCCTAACATCAGGTTTCAGGGTTGCATCACTTCAGCTATTTGCAGTTTGAAATGCCAGGATGAAGTTGCAATAGTGCAGCTAAAAATTTTGCTACACACTTTTGGGTAGTTGGGTGGATTTCCCCTCCCCTTCCTCTCCCCTCTTTTTATCATGAAATATTGCATTTTAACCAGTACATTCCACAATTCATCCATTGAACTGGACCAGTTGGTAATTTTATACTTGCCTTATATTGCTATGCTTCGGACAAACGTAGCCAAGAATCCTAACCAAATGTTAAATCCCTCCAGGATATGAAATTGTAGCCAGGGGGAGCCACAAGCCAAGACAAAATCTGGCCTCCATTGTTCTGTAGTGCCCTGCACTGGAGGGAATATTCAAATATGTAGCTGCTTAGCTTTGTCCTGAAACAACCATATTCTTTCCTGTGCAAAACTGACTGTGTGTATCAGTGCTTGCCCTTTTGAATAAATCCTTGGGCTTTTGAAAAGTAGCATTTGTTTATGAAAAAAAGAGAGAAAGGAATGATTGCCTTAACACAGGTAGCATTTACTGCAAGAAATGTGAGCCTTCTGTTTAGTGCGCAATCTTCCAGCAGCTGTTAACATTCTTTTCTATGACACTATCAGCTGGATAATAAAGCAAGGGCTGTGTGTATTCTGTGCAAGTGTGGGTTTGCAGTGGAAGCATCCTCTCTGATACTGGGGTCAGAGCCAGGTGTTCTGAGGACCTCGCCTTTATCTCTCCCCACACTTCTCTCATGTTGAAAACCAAATAGTCCACTGGATTGTGGGGGGCAATGGTTGTTGTGGATTTAATATGGCCAGAGAGTGGAGCTTCAGTGCCTTATTTGGCTGTCTCTTAGGTGATGCTTATTCCCTGCATCCCGGGTCTGTAAAATGAACCTGTTAGCTTAACTGATCGACAGATCTAGAGAACAGCTGGAATGCACATTTTCCAAAAGAAAAAAAAATGGCGAATCTGTCTGTGTTTCTTCATCCCAGCATCCCTGGGTGTAACTTGAAACCTGCATGGCACCTTGGAGAGCCTTATCTGTGAAGTTTGCTACCTCTTCCCAGGGTCCACAACAATGCAGACTTTATAGCTTTAACAGCAAGCCAGATTTTCTCTTACCCCCCTCCTACCCAATGAAGAGTTCTGGAGAGCTTCCTTACTGTGATATTTTGGTTGGCCCAATAAAGGCATTGCCATACTGTGGCGTTTGCTTGTTTGTTTTCTTATGGGCCAACATGACACATCTTTTGCTTTTTTGCTTTAAAATATTTTCATCAACAAGTGCCTGCAGTTAATCAGGTGGCAGATTTACTTTATTTTACTGTAATTTACAAATAATCACCCAAACTGCAGATGGCAAGCACCGCCTTAGAAGAAGCTTTTCCCATTCACTGTCACACTCTCTTACAAATCACATACCTTGCAGGCATCTTCTAAAAGCAAATATATGCGTTTTGCTTTGGGCCTATTGCTTTAGTCACACGCAAATGTGATCACTTCATTACTTCACTAATAAAACTTACAGCTGACTGAATATTTCTTTAATCAGGTGGCAGCCTTACCTGTATTCCTTACAGGTAGTATAAGCCAAGAGCTGAGGAACCTGCGGCCCTCCAGATCTCAATGGACAGCAACTCCCATCATCCCTGACTCTTGGCTATCCTGGCTGAGGCTGGTGGGAGTTTGACAACACCTGGAGGCCCAGATATATAAGTCCTCATGCTTTGCCATTCCCTGCCTCTTTCCCCCTGTGCCTACTGCTTCTCCAGTCTTTTGCAGAAAGAAAAATCCAAAATCCTTCTAAAATACCGTTCTTTTGAAGTGTGGTTGACATGTGCAAATTCAATGAAGTTCTGCAGTATATATTGGCAACAGAATTTAGGTTTGATTTTGTGCAGCATCTAGAGCTGGTACAGAATACATACAGCCTTGCACAGGGCTTTCAGAAGAAGATTGTATTCTGGTACTCTTTCCTGTGTCCCAACATAGGAAATCATGCATCAGTGGCAGAAATCAATCCATTGTAGAGACAAGAGTTTTGTTTTAAGTTAGCGACAACCTGATGCTGCTTAAAAGTGTCCTTTTTAATGACAGTCATGTGATGCAAAATCGTTTCTATAAAGATGTGCTGTAAACAATTACAATACTTTACATGTCTACTCAGAAGCAAGTCCCTTTTGTTTTCAGCTGGACATGTTCCTTTCTAAGTGTGGATGGCAGCCTTAATTGGTTTAAGAATATACATTTATATAACGTTTTTATATTCTCAAAGTCACCTTGCTTTATGTTGCCAGTTTGCAGTTATAATAGGATTTGTGACTGCAATAATCACTTTCTAATTTATTTATTTATGTATGTATTTATTAGAGCATTTGTTTTATATCACCACAGTACAACATTTAACAGGTGCAAACAAGTTTGACTTCTTCCTTACCCGTCCCCTTGTTACCTCTTCTTCAGTGGGTCATGTAAGGAGAAAAATTGAACAAAGTTGTAGATGAAAAAATTTCACATTACAAGGGGACCATGTTCACTTGCCTCTGAATCACCTGATCTTTGTAACTGACAAAAAGAGTAAATGATTGTTTTTTCCTCCTGACATTGCTTTGATCAGACATTTTGATCTTATAATTTATCAACTACTCCATCTGTTGCAGTATTTCTTCATAGATAACTCATTTTTTATCCGTGCTGTATTTGAACTGTCCTGCATGGGGCCCACAGTCTGTAATTTCATCTCCTCCTTCCACAAGAACAAAACAGTAATACTAGAATCAAATCATTATCAGGACATTTTTTGTTTTGTTTTGTCGGTTTCCTACAGAGGGAAAAAGCGAAACTTACTCTTTTACTTTTGCTATTGACTAGTAATCTATATTGATTGACTGCATGTAGAGGACTATTTTATCATAAATAACTATCAAACTACATTACTAACAAGCCAAAAGAATAAAGCTAATAATTTTTATCATAATGCAGATTCATTTTGTGTCTCTGTTGTCTTAAAATGTAATGAACAGTCATTGTCAGCTTGTTTTACATGGAGAAGATTCAATTCATTACCCACACAAATGCCATTACAAAGTTCCCCCGTCTTCAGTCATTGGATACTTTCCTAGGGCAGTGAATGTTCTCCTGAGCACTGTTTTCTCCCAGCTACTTTTCCCTCTTTCCCGTCACTCCTATTCTCTTGCTAGTTCATAGTTCCTTCCTTCTTTCCCATTACTCTGCCCCTGAGCTCTTGACTTGCATCATCCAAAAAAGGATGTTGGCAGCAACCCTGGCATATATTTCTGAGGCGCTGCCTTGATCCCAGGGAGTGGCTGAGAAAAGGCACAGGTCAAAGCCATGGCAGTTGTTAAACAACTTCCAATAGCTGAGCTGACTGAGAGCCACACTTGAGAAATGTCCTTGCAAGCCATTTGAGGCTCCCCAGCTCGCTCTGGCCATCCTAACAACAACAACAACAACAACAACAACAACAACTTATTATTTATACCCCGCCCATCTGGCTGGGTTTCCCCAGCCACTCTGGGCGGCTTCCAACAAAATATTAAAATACAGTTGTCCGTCAAACATTAAAAGCTTTTCCAAATAGGGCTGCCTTCAGATGTCTTCTAAAAGTCTGGTAGTTGTTCTCTTTAATATCTGGTGGGAGGGTGTTCCACAGGGTGGGTGCCACTACCGAGAAGGCCCTCTGCCTGGTTCCCTGTAACTTGGCTTCTCGCAGTGAGGGAACCACCAGAAGGCCGTCTGCGCTGGACCTCAGTGTCAGGGCAGAACAATGGGGGTGGAGATGCTCCTTCAGGTATACTGGACCAAGGCCATTTAGGGCTTTAAAGGTCAGCACCAACACTTTGAATTGTGCTCGGAAGCGTACTGGGAGCCAATGTACATCTTTCAAGACTGGTGTTGTGTGGTCTCGGCAGCCGCTCCCAGTCACCAGTCTAGCTGCCGCATTCTGGATTAGTTGTAGTTTCCGGGTCACCTTCAAAGGTAGCCCCACATAAAGCGCATTACAGTAGTCAAAGCGAGAGATAACCAGAGTATGCACCACTCTGGCAAGACAGTCTGCGGGCAGATAGGGTCTCAGATGGAGCTGGTAAACAGCTGCCCTGGGCACAGAATTGACCTGCACCTCCATGGACAGCTGCAAGTCCAAAATGACTCCCAGGCTGTGAACCTGGTCCTTCAGGGGCACAGTTACCCCATTCAGGACCAGGGAGTCCTCCACACCTACCCACCTCCTGTCCCCAAAACAGTACTTCTGGGTTGTCAGGATTCAACCTCAATCTGTTAGCTGCCATCCATCCTCCAACCGCCTCCAGGCACTCACACAGGACCTTCACCACCTTCAAAGGGAGGTAGAGCTGGGTATCATCTGCATATTGATGAACACCCAGCCCAAACCCCCTGATGATCTCCCCCAGCGGCTGCATGTAGATGTTGAAAAGCATGGGGGAGAGGACAGAACCCTGAGGCACCCCACAAGTGAGAGCCCAGGGGTCTGAACACTCAACAGCCACCACCACTTTCTGAACACGGCCCAGGAGGAAGGAGCAATCTATTGGTTGCTTTAATAATCCATATATAATGTTCTCACTAGAGAAATATAGGCATTTCAGACAAACTGTGGACTTTCTCGATGCCTGTCAAAGCTGAAACATGGCGTTGGAGCACTGGCTGCAGTGGTGCCTCATGCCCATGGGAACTGGTAGGGCAGAAGGAACGGAGTCCATCAGTAGGCGGTGTCAGAGCCAACGACAGGTGGAGCCAACTGATTCTGGTTTTGTTCCCATCCTCCTCCCTGCTGAGGGAGAGCAAAATTGAGCTGGAGGAGGAAGGGTCAGGGCCACCTCAGTGTGCTGGTTGTAAGTAAGAAGGCAGTGTTGAGATTTCCATTCCACCTTAAGAAGCAGACGTGTGGAACTGTTACGTGTCACATGTCTGTTTACATTCCAGCACAGCTTGCTGGGAACTTCCGTTGTGTGTATAGCTTTTGCTTTTCCCGTTCTTGCTGAGAAAGACGAAGAGAGAGACGACATGTTTCTTTGTCCTGATTTATGATTAAAAAATCTGTAGTTGTTGTATGCTTTCACAAGCCTCACGCCTATTCTGTGTGCACAGTACGATCTGCTGATAGTGTGCCCTGGCTTTGAAGTCCGGGTCCCTGATTTACGTCAGAGCGGAGGCCAATGGTCTTTGCAGTGGGACGACAGGAAGGTGATGGCCCAGCTGGGGCTAGCCAGCTGGCCTCCCGGCCCTCTGCATGTCAACAAGCAGATGGGTGTGGGCTGACTGAAGGCCGACTAAGGTTGGTGAGGTGGTGCGCCACTCACCTTAAATGACCAGCCTCCACACTGACATATTGTCTCACACCTAGTCTGCAGACAATAGGTGTCTGGGATGGGGGGAATTCCTAATATTATTTTGCATCTTGTTGAGATCTTCTTTGGAGCACGTTAGGCATTTTGCACATGAAGCTTTGTCTTTAATTGCTGGAGAGAAGATGCACAATTTTTCCATGCGTCAGTGCAAAAGCAGACCACAATGTGCTAAAGTGGCAGTAAGTTGGGATATTATATGCAAACCGAGGGTTGTACCAGATAAAAATAACACAGAATACCTCTAAAAGCCAACCACCAAGGGCCCAGGTGTATTGGTTGTTGCATACCCTAGAAACAACTAAATTGCTCTCATTGCAGAATGCATCCAGGGAAAAAAATTATCTACCTCTGAAGTACATTAGGAGAAATCTCACTGTAGCAAAGACTGCAGTACAAGAATTAATAATGGCTGGCAAACCTCTGCATTATTAACAACACGTTCAGGAGAGAAATGATGGGAGCACGTTGCTGCTTTCCTTCTTTTAGCACACAGCTTTATCGAAGTGATGCAGGTACCCTTAAAAAAAAAAAAAGATTCTCTCTCACACACACCTATATTGTGGAGAGACAGCTGCTTTGTAGCACGAAACACAGATCCACCTAGTGCCTGTCTTAAGAAAATAGATCACACTGCAGTGCAACCCAAGCAAAGTAAACTGCGGCACATTCTCATCTCTGGGGAGAGAGGGGAAATTGCATGCCGGCTCACACATGGTCCCTGCTGCAAGAGCAGCTCTTGATGGAAACAGGGAAAGGCACCTCATCAACAATTTATCAGAAACCCAAAAGGCAGCCAAGTTCTGCATTTTCGACTGTTTCTTTCCCCCCTTTCCGTTCAGTCAGTTGATGCTGCAAGTTTGCTGGAATTGAATCAAGAGACACAGTGAAAGCTGCACTTGGACAGCAGCTGCTGTTTAACCCACGGACCCATTTTAACATGCACATTGTGTTGAAAGGTGCATATTAGGTCTGTTCTGAGCTTACATGGACACCGATGGTTTTAAGAAGCTGCATCTTCAAGGAATAAGATGTGCATCCATGTTTCCACTGCTTCTTTTTTAAATGGTGTGCATACATTCCATGGCAGCCTTTCCGCATTGTACACTTGTCAGTATCTAAAATACACTACAGCAATAAATATTTCACAATGCAGAGAGGGTCTGGGTAGTCTGCAGCCGTTTCTGCCATTCTCCAGACATGGCACAAACCCCAGAGTGAGGCTATATCCCTATACACACGTACCTGGAAGCAAGTCTCACTGAGTGCAGAAGGACTTATTGCCAAGGAAATGCTTATTCAAAACAATTCTGCCCTGCTTTTTTCTTTTTAGAAAAAGTTCAAGCAGGTAGCACTGTGGGCTAAACCACAGAGCCTAGGGCTTGCTGATCAGAAGGTCACTGGTTCGAATCCCCGCGAAGGGGTGAGCTCCCTTTGCTCGGTCCCAGCTCCTGCCAACCTAGCAGTTCGGAAGCACATCAAAGTGCAAGTAGATAAATAGGTACTGCTCTGGCGGGAAGGTAAACGGCGTTTCCATGCGCTGCTCTGGCTCTCCAGAAGTGGCTTAGTCATGCTGGCCACATGACCCGGAAGCTGTACGCCAGCTCCCTCGGCCAATAAAGCGAGATGAGCACCGCAACCCCAGAGTCATCCGCGACTGGACCTAATGGTCAGGGGTCCCTTTACCCCTTTACCTTTACCCTTCAAGCCAGCTCAGAAAAAAACCATAAAATGCATCAACATGCCTAGTACTGCACTGTGGATGAAGCAAACATAGGGATCTACAAAGACACAAATGTGTCTCAAATGTGCCGTGGTGTTCATACAGGCAGGAGGGTCCTCAGTACAGACCTCAGCATCTCCAAGTAGGGTTGAGAGAGACTTCCTTCTGAAATCCTAGAGAGCCACAATCAGTGCAGACAAGACTGAGCTACATGGACTGCTACATTTCACTCTTTACAATGCATCTTCCTATGTTCTGGATGTGCTGATTATTGTTGTCATTAGCATCCATCCGTCTCCAGAGACCAGTGTCCCTCCAGGGCTGAAGTCAAACCTCTGCGTTGCCAGCCCCAAAATGACCTCTCTGGGGTGCAGGTCTGGGCAGTGCGTATGGAGGTCCTGGGCTGCCCAGATGACAAGAAAGGCCCCAACTAACATGTTTGTTCATTATTACATTAGAATACTGAAGTATTCCAAGTGTTCCTGCTTTGAATTTGATAAAAAAAAATCAAAAAGGCTTGCAAATTACAGACCTTATGGAAACATAAAAATCAATGTGCAAAACAATAAATAGTAGGAGACGGCATAAAAATATGAAATGCTACAATAAAACATAAAGGCAACAGCGAAAATCAATCAAATCAATTATAATGAATATACATATGGAAATAATTTCAGATCTTGAAAGACCTTAATGGTAAATTCAGGCATTTGTTTGTTTTGAGTATGCAAAGAGCTCACACCTGATTTAAACATGGCACTGGCAGGCATGAAGGAAAATGAGTATACAGCATTCCACATGGCTGGTTTGCCTTCATCCTCATACATACAACATTAGCAGAAACTGGGTAAAAGCAATGGGAGCTCACCCTGTTGGCAGATTTGAATATGACCCAGAAAGCTGCCTACAGACAAACGCTGGCGCCCTCAGCCTGAAAGCACACCCCATAATCAAATTTGACTGAACTAAACCATCCAGGGGTCCTTTACCTTACCTTTACAACATTAGCACACCAACACACACAGTACCCACCTAGATAATCTCTCTTTTGTGTGCCAACATCCACCACTAAGGCAAGCTGGGTTGAAAAAGCTATTGGCCACATAGGGTTCGATCCAATCTTAATCATACTTAAATGCAGTGAAATCAATGGGACATTACTATTACGACCACTACTACCATGTAAATTGATAAGTCTCTTGCCATATAAGGAGCCTCCAAGTGACTCTGAAAAATTTAAGAGCATAAAGCATAACATAAAAACACAATACTTTACCAAATTTTTGACGTGCAAATTAAAAGGATGGCTATGTTTTGATTTGTGTATTGTTTTAGAAAGTAAGAATGAGGTAGATTCACTTTTAAATGTCAACTGAACCAGATTCCTCCCCCATCCATAGTACAGACAGACACAGGCATATGCTCACCATCTTCTGATTAGTGTTGTCAATAGCATTGATTTTGCCTAAAAAGAATGTGAGGCTGATTTGGAGATTCCTACTTAGGGTGAATGTCAGAGAACGTTTGAGGGGAAACTATGGGGAGTTTTGATAATGCCAATGACATTTCTCACAGGAATTGGATTCAGCCCTGGTTCTAATATACATTTGGAGGCTAAAATTAAAATGACTGAGTCATCTGCTAAAACACCGTCAGCTCAATATCACAAATCTGTTTATTACCAATGTGAGTGTTGATTAAATATATTTTAAAGATACAAGGAGTCTGTACTCTTTCTCCTTGGGACGCAGCCAAAGAAAATGTTATTAATGAGAATTTCTTAGTTTTGTTTTCTATAAATAGATACAGTTTTTCTCTTATGAACCTATTATAAAAATACTAGGCTCCATGGTCAGTTTTGTCCCACTATTGTAGAATTTTCCAGCAGCGGTTATTTGACTTCTGAGAGGCTAGGGGAAGGTGAGGTGAGAGGAATGAATGGAAGAGATGATATTGTCAATTTTTGCACTTACATTGACTGCACATTTATTTTAAAGTCTGAATCTCAAAATAACTATGAATTGCCTTGGATACCTCAGTTCCGTTTGCAACAATTTAGAAGGAACCTGCTTTGCTTTTGGCAAGTCCTATTTCCAAATCAGACTGATTTTGTCATCCAAATTTAATCCACACACCCCTTTTTTATAGCTCCTAGTTTTTTTAATGTCCCACACAACATTTGGATAAATATATGTACCACTGTAAACAGTGAGAAGTAAACACCCTTCTATGTTCCAATTCATATTCCTGTGTCTTACTAAGACACCTTTACCTTTGCATCTTTGCCCTGCTCCCCATAAATGCTAAGAGAAAGGGGGGAAATTGGTTGCTGATTGTAAAATAAGGTGCCACCTGCCTTTCAAGAAATGCTAGAAAATTAAAGAAGGTGATCAAGGAGAACAAGAAGCAGGTTTTCCTCTTTGTTTGGATACAACTGGACACCATTTTGAATCAAGATGGCGAACTGAACTTTTCAAAACTGCACTGGTTTTCACCACGGTTTTCAAAATGGCACAGATTTTGAGGTTTCCTTGCCTGAATTCCTGAGCAGTGCAGGGTACAAAACTGCTGGTAGAAAATCATCCGTCACTATGCATTGCATATAGAAGATGGGTGGTTCGATCCCAGGGATCTGTGCTTAAGGGTCTCAAGTGGTGATGGTAAAGATAGCTGCATGAGACCCTGGAGAGCTAATGATAGTCAGAGTAGGCCAGAGAAAAGGGAATCTGTGGCACTCCTTTTGTTGTTGGAACAACCCCCACCATTACTGGCCCTTGACTACACTGGCTGGGGCTGATAGGAGTTTGGAGTCTGATGACATCTGGAGGACCACAGATGTGACCTTCTGCAACACAGACATACACTTGTCATGATAGGAATTTTTCTAAGAGGAGAGAAAGAAGGGCAGGAGGGAGGGAGATTTCAGGGGCTAAATATTTTGTCTGCTGGAGAGAGAAAAAAGTGGGCAGCACTATAAATTAAACGGGTGAGCCATATATCTGAGGATGGGGGGGGGGGCAGAACCAATTTCTTTAATCCCCACCTCCTTTCCCTATGACAAGACATATTGTTGAGGCCTGTCTGATGCCAATGTAAGAATTTTAGAATGGAAGGGGCTGCAGAGAGCTTATGGGAAAGTGGGAGCCTAAGTGTAGCTTTCCACTGTGATTACTGACAATTTGCAGTCTGGATTCCTGATGAAGGTGGAGGTTTCTTGGCAGTGGAGTTCTGCAGAGCTGTTGCAGACCAGAAGCCATTGATCTAAGATCCATACCAAACGGAGCCAAGAGGGACTGCTGGAAATAATTATAAGTCGACAATGTGGCTTTCTTGGGGAGGGTGAAGCACTCCTAATCATCGAGAAAGGAATAATCACCAAGGATGTTTTAGGTCATTTCCATCCGAGTTATTGCAAGTGAAATACAAAAGGAAGGAATGATTGATTTTGCAAATGCGTTCTTGGGGGCAGGGTGGAGTGAAGCACTGGCAGTTCAAACTGGAAGATGTTATTATCTATGCTCAGTCAGAAGAGCGAAATATTTTTGTTTCAAAACGCGCAGGTGCCTTAGAAAAGGGACTCACGCTGCATGTCGTTTCCAGGTAGAGTCGAGACAAAAGAAAAAACCTGATGTTCAGGCTCTGGGTTCAAAATGTGAATGCCTGTGGCCACATATAAGCTAACACATAAAAGGGGACATGTTTATTTGAACCTTTTCATGAAATGCTAGCAGTTGCTTGGGTGGACAGTTATGTATTATCTCCCAAGTCCTGTGTGGCTGTGAATAAAGGACTTTGGGATGCCAGCAGTATTCCCCCCCTCTCCCCTTGGAGCAATGCTGGCAGGTTCTATAGTTGATTTATTTAGGTGTGAGAGAGAAGAGCATGGATGCCTCATTCAATATGGCACATGCCACCTGCAATCTTTATAAATATATGTATCCTTCCTGCATACTAATATTAAAGTAATTTTCCAAGTATGGGTCCTTATGAAGCCCAAAGAAGGAGGTATCAGCAAGCTATGGGGAACCTGAGGTCTTGTGCGCCTGTGCAGATACACACACACATACACTTTTAGAGAAAAGCTAATGTGGGTGGGGGACGCAGGTGGCGCTGTGAGTTAAACCACAGAGCCTAGGGCTTGCCGATCAGAAGGTCGGCGGTTCAAATCCCCGCGACGGGGTGAGCTCCCGTTGTTCGGTCCCTGCTCCTGCCAACCTAGCAGTTCGAAAGCACGTCAAAGTGCAAGTAGATAAATAGGTACCGCTCCAGTGGGAAGGTAAATGGAGTTTCTGTGCGCTGCTCTGGTTCACCAGAAGCAGCTTAGTCATGCTGGCCACGTGACCCGGAAGCTGTATGCCGGCTCCCTCAGCCAATAAAGCGAGATGAGCGCCACAACCCCAGAGTCAGTCATGACTGGACCTAATGGTCAGGGGTGGGGACAAATAAAACCCCATGCTGACTGAGCATGCTCAATGGGCATGGAATGCTGATTGATTGTTGGGGGGAAGACGACTGGGGTGGGGGAAGGAACGTGCTGAAGGACAGCGTGATCAGCTGGCTGGCAACCTAAACAGCAGCACTCCCCACACACAATCTCCCGCCTAATAATTGTCACTCTTAACTGTTTTAAATTCCTTAATCTAACTACTGGTCAGCTGAACACAGCAGCCCTGTTATAAGCCTCTTCCTTGTAAATTATGGACTATTTTGGAAAAAAGAAAGTAATCTGGTTGGTCTTTAAAATAAATCTCATAACGAGAAAGCAAAGCACCCCATACATTCACTAGCGTCACACTGCAAAAGCTTCAGCAATACCTGCTAAATAAGAAATCCTCTGTATGCCACCTGGAGAACACAAATCAAACACAAAATACAGTGCAGGCCAAAGCCGAATACTGGCAACAGGAAACGTGACTGGAACAATCAAATGGCAAATTCCTCTGCAATGGCAGGTGTGCTGTGTTGCAAAATGCCGCTGGAAATCCAATAGTGAATGTTCTTGAGGCTCTATGTTTTCTGTGTGCCATGTGGGATGCCAAACGTTATTAGTAATTGTTTCAGTGATCTGGGTTTCCCGAATCTGAGCCGCTTCCCCCCCCCAAATGTAATCCGACATGCTGAGCACCCCTTCTTCCCCTGTGTACACACATGCTCCCTGGACCACACCAGTAGTGAGGCAAGTGGTTTGACGTAGTCACAGAACCAGCTTCCCAACATCGGTGTTGCTGCCGTTTATCTGGATGGGGCTTCCCATTGGTGCAAACCATCCTTATCAAGATAGGTAACAGCCATTCTGCTGTCGGTAGTGCAGCTCTGCCCTGCCACCGACACCACAAGTGGACCACCCCACCCCCCACCCCCCCCACACACACTTTGAATTGCTTCTTGGGGCTGCTGCCTCCACATTAGAAACTATTCACATGCAGCACCTTCTTGGCACCTCGTTTTGACTGGACCAGCCATGGTCTCCCTGTGACTCCCCCCCCCCCCATAAACACAAGCATTTCTGGGTTATTTAGAGCTTGCCTTCAGAAAGTAGAGGCGTGTGCTGTCGATCCAGGATGATTCAAAATTATTCAACGTCATCATTAAATATGCATAAACCTAAGTGCTAGGAAGATGCAAATTACTGCTGAAGCATTTCCAGTTACACCTTAAATCAAAGCCCAAGTGGATTGGACTCATCAGAACGCCTATATTTTGACTTCCTAATTTGCTGACTGTTAAAAGAAATTGGCTTAAACTCTCCTTTGCTTTCCGTCTGTTAGGCTTCCTCACAAACAAACATTTCCAATACCTTGATCACAGTGAGTTCATGTATTGAGTCTGTGTGCACTGAAGCCTCTCTATGCCTGTAGTGGCTCCGTCTGACTCAAAGGCCCCTACAGGCAAAAGGAGACTCCCAGTCCTGGTCCTTACTTTTGACAAGAAGAGATTGACTGACACCATCATTCACTCACCCTCACAGCAACCTCTCGCTTTTATTGCAACAAGGATGGAAATAGCTGCCCTAGTTTCCTGCCGGTCATGGGGGAACAGAAGAGCAGGAGAAAGCATTACAGTGGTACCTCAGGTTACATACGCTTCAGGTTGCATACACTTCAGGTTACAGACTCCGCTAACCCAGAAATAGTGCTTCAGGTTAAGAACTTTGCTTCAGGATAAGAACAGAAATCGTGCTCCGGTGGCGTGGCAGCAGCAGGAGGCCCTTTTAGCTAAAGTGGTGCTTCAGGTTAAGAACCGTTTCAGGTTAAGAACGGACCTCTGGAACGAATTAAGTACTTAACCCGAGGTACTGTACCACTGTATTCCACTTGATCCTCACAAGAGGCCTGTGAGATAAGAGTGAAAGAAGAGCATCTAGTCCATCCTGTTCTTGCAGTGCCAATGGGAAGCCCACAAGCAGAATCTGAGCACAACAGCCCTCTCTCCACCCGTGGTTCCCAGCATTCAGGGGCACACTGCCTCCCATAACAGAGGCAATACACAGGCCTAATGACTAGCAGCGATTGATAGCCACTTAATCACACTGGCTGTCTTGATAATACTGTATCTATTACCAGGCCAATGTCCCATTAACAATATTTCATGCAAGCTATCGTTTTAGCAAGTGCTTTTTTTCTTTTTAAAAAAATGTTTAGGGGTAATCTCATTCCAACTGAGACTCAGGAAACATCGTGACAGGAAATGAGGCTGCCATCGTGGGTAGCAATGGAACTGATGAATCTCCCATTAGATTCACAAAATGTTTAGGGGTATGCATCCCCCTGCGTGCCCCCCCCCCGAAAAAGCACCCGTTTTAGCCATTGGAATTTAGAACCAATGTTGAATTAAATGTAGAACGCATTGTTGAACGTCCTTCCATCAGATGTCAGGGAAATAAACAACTACAGTGGTACCTCAGGTTAAGAACTTACTTTGTTCTGGAGGTCCGTTATTAACCTGAAACTGTTCTTAACCTGAGGTACCACTTTAGCTAATGGGGCCTCCTGCTGCCACTGCACTGCCACTGTGCAATTTCTGTTCTCATCCTGAAGCAAAGTTCTTAACCCGAGGTATTTTTTCTGGGTTAGCGGAGTCTGTAACCTGAAGCATCTGTAACCCAAGGTACCACTGTATCTAGCTTTTAGAAGACACCTGAAGGCAGCCCTGTTTAGGGAAGTTTTTAATGTTTGATGTTTTATGGTGTTTTTAATATTCCATTGGGAGCTGCCCAGGGTGGCTGGCGAAACCCAGTAAGATGGGCGACATACAAATATCATCATCATCATCATTACTGCTGCTTACCTGAGGCATCTGTATCATGGGAGTATGCTGAAGTACACCAAAGTACAAGCACATAAGATTATGCGGCAGGCATCCCCAAACTCAGCCCTCCGGGTGTTTTGGGACTACAATTCCCATCATCTCTGACCACTGGTCCTGTTAGCGAGGGATGATGGGAGTTGTAGTCCCAAAACATCTGGAGGGCTGAGTTTGGGGATGCCTGTTATGTGGCATGCTGCTGCATTTCATTTTTGTTCTGAGCAGCTATGCAGAAAGACTGTGTGAAGTTCTTGTGCAAAAGGAAACCAGGGCCACATTCACACCATACATTTAAAGCAGTACCACATTAAACAGTCAAGGCTTCCCCCCAAAGGATTCTGGGAGCTGTAGTTTGTTCAGGATACTGAGAGTTGTTAGGAGACCCCTATTCCTCTCCCAGGGCTACAATTCCTAGAGTTCCCCTCTGAAGAGGGATTGTTAAACCACTCTGGAGGAGGCAACATTCAAAGCAAAGGTTAAAATATTCAAGATTAAATTGCAAGCCTGCCCGCCCCCCGGTCACTTTTTTATACCATTCAATAACTACCACAATAATATTAACATTAGCCAAAAAGTGAAGTACAGAGCTATTGCATAGGCTTGTCTTATGTCTAAACCAAATACCAGTTATTCAGTGTGTAGAATCAGTGAGCTACCCAGATATTTAGATACTCCTGGGGAATCATTCCATGATCAAAATAAAAAAAAGGAGTGTTGGAAGTACAACAGCAGGGCTCATTCAGTTTGTAACTTAAGTGTTAATTCTGATGTCAGCTAACGAAGAACAGCTGGGATGGGTGGGTTGGCGGTGTTGCATAGCAACAAGACATGGTGACATGATGTTTGCTGATTTAGCACAAGCCCCCGGTTGGCTGTGTAGTTCTGCAGGAGCTTTTGTTAGAAAATCCTTGGCTGTCAAGTTTCAGGTTCGGGGCAAGTACTCTTTGGTGAGAGAACCCCAGCAGAGATTTAAAATAGCAAAACATGCAGGAAATAAAAACATGGAAATATAGGATGTAAAATCTTAAAATGTGCCCTTTCCAGTGAGTTCCAAACTATCCTACTTTAAAATGTCGTTCCAAAGCTTCCCACTTCCCCCAGGATAGAAAAAAACACATTTGGTAAATTATAAAAATGGTTTACTTACAAACTCTCCAAAGGTCTAAGTCATGTGATTTTCCATACAGCAGTCAGCAAAAGACACACAGGTAGTAAAACATTGCTTGGTTTGATTACAATATAGTAAAGGCTCCGAAACTATTGACATAGGAAAATGCTTGTTTTAGACTTCATTGTTATCTGAAACAAAAGAGGCTGAGTAAGGCCATGCAGCTGGTGGGAGCAGCTCAGAGCTCCTCATATGCCAACGTTCAGGTGAGGGAACAAAGACTTCATTGCCCATTTCCTCCCAAGGTGAGAGGAAGCGGCATAGGCTAAGCCTGGCAGGACAGCTAACTCTATGACATTAACCCCTTCTTGCATAAATTAGGTGCAGGCATGCTGCACCTAATTAATGCTGTTCCTATGAGGCTGGTTTAGCCTACAGCTTTTCATCTGTGTTTTTGGTTGAAGGCCACTCTGCAAGACCTGAAGAAAGAAAGCCTACACCTGTCTGTTCCTTTCTCTTCAGATTTATACCGTGTTTATTCAGCTTTCCTCAGCAAAGTGTTAGAAGCATTTACTTTCTCTCTGGACTCTGCCTTATTTAAGCGACTGTGCTGACAAGGGGTGCTTTCCTTCCCCATCACCGCCACAACACTTCCTAAAGAGAAGCCCTGACGTTGACCATCTGCAATCTCCTCTTGATGGGCTATTCCATTTGGCTCTGAAATTCAGAAGCAATTTTATGCAGGAGCGCAGAGAATCACCGATCAGCCGTGCCAACAAAGAGGAAGATGCTGGATTGATTTTTGCTTGCTCTAGTGTATCCCTTTTAAAGGTGGTGTGAAACTCAGCTGAGTGGGATCGATATATTTAAGAGCAACCTTTTCAAGCTGACATATAGCCAGCCAGCAAAGGGGGTGGAGGTTGTTTACTTTAGTACCCTGCCGGATGGCCAAGCAGCCAAAGGAATTCTGATTATATTTTAATATAAAGAGTGGTGATCTATAAGATAGTGTAAAAAGAGATGAGCACAATAATAATAAGAAGAAGAGTTTGGATTTGATATCCCGCTTTATCACTACCCGAAGGAGTCTCAAAGCGGCTAACAATCTCCTTTTGCCTTCCTCCCCCACAAAAAACACTCTGTGAGGTGAGCGAGGCTGAGACTTCAGAGAAGTGTGACTGGCCCAAAGTCACCCAGCAGCTGCATGTGGAGGAGCGGAGACACGAACCTGGTTCACCAGATTACGAGTCTACCGCTCCTAACCACTACATCACACTGGCTCCCATAAGCATTATGGCTTCAATCCTAACCACTGCAAGTGGTGATGCATTTGTGGGATTGGGCTGGCCAGTGTTTCGCCCTCCCCACACACTGTGGCCCCCTTCCCAAAAGTTGTTGTGGGGGATTGTCAGACTCTCCACTTCAATATAATAAAAATTTTATTATTTGTACCCCGTCCATCTGACTGGGCTGCCCCAAGCACTCTCTGCGGCTTCCAGCATATACAAAAACATAACGAAACATTCAACATTAAAAACTTCCCTGTACAGGGCTGCCTTTAGATTTCTTCTGAAGGTTACATAGTTACTTATTTCCTCGACATCCATGGGGCAGACGCTGCTACCAAGAAGGCCCTCTGCATGGTTCCCTGTAACCAACTACACATCAGTTATGGTAATCGATGAACTTTGCTCCAGCAAAGAAAAAAGTTGTTTGAGTGGAATAAGTAGAGCTGTACTAGCATGCAGATTTTATAGCTATCATCTGTCTATAGGATGAGGAATACAATCCAAAGTTTTTTGGAGGCAGATATTACTGGTCAGCAACTTGTCTCCTAGATCAGAATGTAAATATGGTCTCCCC
Source organism: Podarcis erhardii (assembly GCF_964252035.2). NCBI lineage: Eukaryota > Metazoa > Chordata > Lepidosauria > Squamata > Lacertidae > Podarcis > Podarcis erhardii. The sequence continues at coordinate 111,406,498 of NC_138497.1, read as the reverse complement.
TCTCTTATTTGATCAATACAGAGGTGTATGATTATGCTTGAACAGATGACAAAAAACCAAAGGCTGTTTGATGTTTGAAGAGAATGAGAAGCATTGTTTCAGACTTTCCTGAATAGTGTTGCAAAGATTAATGTTAGTGTTTTAGCATGGTGTTGATGTGTTCCTAGAGGGTATAGAAAGTATTGTGAAATGTCTCGGCAGCACGTCTTATTGCCAAGGTTTTGCAATTCAGTACCTGTGATAAATCAGAATCACAAATGATGTATGCCTAGGGCGGTACAAAAGCATTTTTGAAAGTAGCCCTTAACTGCCTTTACTGCTGAGGTTGCATCGATAATCCTGAACCATAAATCTATGTAACGTGATCGCAGGAGAAGCAATTTCCTTACAGCACTGCGCGTTGGCATCGGTCAACTTGAACACTTAAGAGAGTTCATGGTGCTACCACCACTGCATTTTCTGGAATAGGTTCCCAAGGTTATGTGCGAGTCCAACAGCCGAAACATCAAAAACTCTCTATCATGAATTATGATTTAAAGTCCTCAGAATGCACAGAGTGCCACATGCAATTTTGATGAAACAGTGTGATACTGGCTGATGCAGTGATGCTACTAAAAGGTAGTGTTTGCGGGAGGATCTTGCATTTATCTTGAGTTCATTGAAGAGAAGACCCTTATTATACATAAACCTGAAATCATTGCTGGCCAAGGAAAATGCATTTTCTGCAAATTCTACCATGTGTCCTTGTCAACACATGTATAACAATATACACATACACCCGATTCCTTGTTTTCAGACCTTTAAGCTGTAGTCACATTGTGCCATAGGAAAACTAGGTCTACCATAAGGGACAAGCCAGAGCTTAGAATGATCAAATATGTGGTTTATTATAGAAATGGGCCATTTTCATTATGGAAAATATTGATTTTCATTACGGAAATAGTCCGTTGTGACTGGCAATTATTTGGTTAAAGTTGTAGAGGGAGTTAGGGGGTGAGAGAGAGGGAGAGACAGAACAGTAAGTAATCTGTACAGAAGGGCTGAGGAGGGAGGAACCAGGTGCCAAATTAGGAGAGGGAAAGATAATAGACGCTAGATTGACATGTGGAGAGCCAAACTGAGTTAAAGAGAGGGGCTGGGATCAAAATAAAGAGAGAGAGAGAGAGAGAGGAAACAAAATGAAACCAGAGCACAGATACCAACTTTTCTGGGCCAACAGACAGATTTCTGAAAAAGTGCAGTTGTCACCAATCACTAAATGGCTCTTGTGAGGATGTGGCATAACACCAAAGGGTTGTTGCACCTAAAAGAGCAGAAAAAGAGAGAGGGCCACAAAAATTTCCCCAACAGCCACCACCCCAATGAAAGGAGCAAAGGCCCCAACACCAGTCATCATTGCTCACTTCTCTTCAGTTCAGAGGTGGATCCATAGCTGTCAACTTTTCCCTTTTCTTGCAAGGAATCCTATTTGGAATAAGGGAATTTCCCTTTAAAAAAGGGAAATGTTGACAGCTATGGGTGGATCCAATGAAATATGGGCATGTTTAAGGGGGCATATTTACTGTAGGAGAGGCCGAGCCAGTGCAGACAGAAACTGGGCAGGAGGAGCAAAAAATAATAATGCATGTGCCCAGAATAACTTGATTGCATTCAGAAATGGGCAGTGAAGGCGGCATCTACCTATTCTGGAGGTCTCTTATTTCTTGGACAGAAAGTGACAGTCACTCCTATAATCCATGTTAATGGAGGGCAGCCACCTCCAATACAGGGAGAGTAATACTGGCCTACTTTCTAGGGTTTCTTTAAGAATTCTTCAAGATAACTGATAGCTAATAGCTATCTGCAGAGTGGCTGCCATGAAACAGGCCTGCATTTCATTGTCCTCTGTTTGGTGATGCAGTTCCTCTTTGGGGGCGATGCATAAGGAGAAATGCCCAGCTGTACAACAGAAGGAGTTGGGTGAAGCAGGGATGCTGACATGACAGCTAAATAAAAGGCAGCAGCAGCAGCAAATGCTGAGGGTGCAAGGTTGAGATCACATGTGGCATCTTGAAGAGGAAAAGAATCCAAATAAACCATCCCTAGATGTTGTCTTTATTATACAGATTTGCCTTATATTTAACAGAAAAGGTATTTACACACACACACACACACACACACACACACACCAGAGAGAGAGAGAGAGAGATGATGATGATGGTGATGGCGATGATGATGATGAATTAGATTTATATTCCGCACCTTCCTCCAAAGAAGGCCAAGCTGACAAAATACACATATATAGATGTATAAACACATATACACACACGTGTAACTATTTGTAAGAGGACACCTCTAGGTTGGGAATGTGCCAGCCTTTAATGACACATAAGTGCTATTGTACTTTTCCCATCAATGTTGTAGGTACTGTTCAAGCATCTTTATTATTATTATTGATATTCTACCTTTGTGATAGCTCGCGGCCACACAAATAAATTTAATTCCTGACATTACTAGCTAAGATTATGACAGTGGTACCTCAGGTTAAGTACTTAATTCGTTCCGGAGGTCCGTTCTTAACCTGAAACTGTTCTTAACCTGAAGCACCACTTTAGCTAATGGGGCCTCCTGCTGCTGCCGCACCGCCGAAGCACGATTTCTGTTCTCATTCTGAAGCAAAGTTCTTAACCGGAAGCACTATTTCTGGGTTAGCGGAGTCTGTAACCTGAAGCATATGTAACCTGAAGCGAATGTAACCCGAGGTACCACTGTATTTCAGTTTTTACCGGGGAAACCCAAATAATAGAATACAGGACAGCATTCTTTATATTGTTTACCCATATAAATATATTTATTAATCTACATTTTGGATTAGAGCAGACTCTGATGGGTCTATCCCACATATGTAACTGACCTCACATTCCAAATGCAATAGAATAAGAACAGTACACGTAACTCACAACTTGCACCGAGGTTATGTTCTGGGGATGGTTCACATACACAAAAATGTGTGTAGTTAAACCACCCCCTGGACCCATCCCAGCACAAGACATATTACCTACTAGAGGCAGTGGGCCAAATGGGTTGCAAACCCACCCCCCTTAAATGTTCACTGTTATGCTTACTAGGCTCTGGGAGGCTCTAGAAAGATCTTTGGGGGCCATTCGAGATCTCATGAGAGCCTCCCAGAGCCCACTAAGCGAGTCTGAGTGCTTGAAAGCTATTTCTGCACCAGGAAAACCCTGTACAAAAGAGCTTTTAAGCTCTCTGCCTTCCATGCATTTAATTTGTGCAATTTTAACCAGCCAGTCTCACACCCACCAACATCCTTACGACTGGATCCAGGAGATCAAAATGCTGGAGGGGGGCTGTCTCCACAAACACGGTGGGCTTTGAGGCGTAGGGAGCAGTGAGAGGGGTGTTCTAGGAGGCTGAGGCAGGCAAGGGCCCACAGCCCAGCTCCCTAGCTGGCCAGGTGGGGCTCACTAGCTCTGGGAGGTGGTGTGTGATTCTTCAGCTGCAGTGGGCTTGGAACAGGTGAGGGTCATCTGCCTCATCAAGCCCAGAAGCTGCAAATAGCATGCAAAGTATAAAAGGGAAGCAGAGCTGAGGTGTTGTGTCTGCTCCGCTGCCCATGTTGATGGACCTTGACTTGGATGCTTCTGGGCATCTACAGGACTGTACTTCATGTTTGACAGGATCCTGACTGCTGGACTTCAGACCTGACTACATGGCTTGACCCTGGGCTGCATTTCCTGACCTTCAGACTTTGCTTGTGCGGATTGACCTTTGGACTTTGCATATTGGCCCCAGATAAGCTAGGGGTTCAGGACACCCAGAGTGACACTGTGTTCGGTGTTTTGTGGAAAATTAAAACAGCAACTCCCAGCCCTCCTGCTGTCCCCACTGCCAGGTAAGACCAAAGGAGCCCATAAGAAGGGGTTCACCAATAAGAACTCCCCCCCTCCCAAGCTTTCCCAAATCTGGAGCTAGCCCTGACTGATGAAATGGGGCCCATATAGTATCATGGCACTGGGAGGGGAGTATTCATTATGCCAGGGCAGCAACTCTTAGGGCTGGGATGTAGGCCTGAAATGGCCATGAGAAAGAAGTGCATTTAACAGATCAGAATTCCCCTAAGTCCAAGTAAGACAATGATGTGATCAATCCTTTCCTGCTAACTCAGCATCTTCATGCTGTCAAGCCATCTGCTGCCAAGTCATGGCATTTGTATCGGACTTGGGGAGAAAAGATTTCAGCTGCAACTCTGTATATGCCAGGCATGAGGATCCTGTGGCCTTTGGGGGCAAGAGAATCCTCAGCTGCACTGCTCCCATGAGATAACTGACCAATGTGACTACTTAGTGAAGAGTACAGTGCTCTTTTTTGGGGGGGGTACTCAAGGTACTCCTTTTGTTGTTAAAGTGTGGCACTTACTGTAACCATGTTGAGTAAAGGTAAAGGTACCCCTGAACGTTAAGTCCAGTCATGGACAACTTGGGGTTGCGGCGCTCATCTCGCTCTATAGGCTGAGGGAGCTGGCGTTTGTCCGCAGATAGCTTCCAGGTCATGTGGCCAGTATGACTGAGCCACTTCTGTTGAACCAGAGCAGCGCATGGAAACCCCATTTACCTTCCTGCTGGAGCGGTACCTATTTATCTACTTGCACTTTGACGTGCTTTCAAACTGCTAGGTTGGCAGGAGCAGGGACCAAGCAATGGGAGCTCACCCCATCGCGGGGATTCGAGCCACCGACATTCCGATCGGCAAGCCCTAGGCTCTGTGGTTTAGACCACAGCGCCACCCACGTCGCTAACCATAGAAGAAAAAACACTGGTTAGAAAGTCTGCAAGTAAATAAATGAAATACTAACAAAGCCTCACACATGGTATTGCAAGGCACAGCAGAATGGTTTGGGACAGCATCAAGGGACTCTTGGGGAAGCAAGGAACAGAGCACAAACCATGGATTGGTTGTATGCTCATTTCGAAAGAATGATTAACACAAACCATGGTTTGTGGCATATCTGAATTGAACCAAGGTGTGCATAGCAAGATGGGGAAACTGTGACCCTCCATATGTTGGTGGACTCCAACTCCCATGAACCCCAATGAGCAGGGATGCTGCAAGTTGTAGTCCAGCAATAGCTGGAGGCCCATCCTTCCACTACAATATTCTTTCATTTCCTCCTAGAACTTCACTTGCTCAACCTGCCACTGTAGGGAAGTTGACAGCTAATCTCAACTTAGTTTGCCAATTCAGATGTCATGCTGGATCACAGTAAAACCTTGGCAAACCATGGTTTGGCATGATGTCCAAAGTGGACTGTATTTGAATAAGCAAGCATGAGGTCAGAATGCAAGACTTTTCTCAAAACAATGAAGGCATTTGTCTACGCATTTTCCAGTAAACACCAAACAATTTCAGTAATTGATCTTCTGTCTAACTGATCACAAAGGAATGTGGTTGCTTTAGTTGAGATTCCTGTATTGCAGAGGGTTGGACTAGATGCCCACCCCCAACTCTGATTCTATGAGGTGTGTTTGTTTCTCTGAACTACCTGGCTGATATATGTATATTTAGCTTTTAGTATTATTATTATTATTATTCAACAACACAAGTTGTAACATGTAGTGCAGCCATATACATTCAGACTAAAACCAAGAGCAGACTAAAAGTATATTGATATTCACCAGGGTATTACATTTCCTAACTGATGGTGATATTCTGTAGCCATAAGCAAGGGCAGAGTTGGGCAGCTTCCGGAAGGTGGGAGACGTGTAAGTCACTTAACACTTGTTCTGTTTCTGCTGTTTTGCTAGGCCACAGCCTTCTTTAACTCATTTACTCAAAACGGGGGCAGGCTGAAGCCAATGGGGGAGCTCCACCGTTAAGTGGTTTGAGGACTGCAGCCAAAGCAGCTTTCTCTTACCACAAATTACATACCATCCTTTGCAGTATAAGCAAGTGTGATTCAGAAGAGACAATCGCATTGTGCGACACACACAAACCCCTCATTCCACCCTCCCCCCCCCGGTTGTCAGGAAACATTTTGTTTTCCAGAGCAGGAGATGGGAACTCTGCCAATAATAGATCAGCACTATTTTTGCCCACTGGTCCAAGGTGGATTTTTTTTTTAAAAAAATCCAGGCTTCTTTTGAAATGAGGAGGAGTGGGGAAACGCCTCGAGAAAAATTGCGAAATTTGGTTACTACATCTTAAGAGGTGTCCAAATGCAGAGAGACGAGACAAAAGAAAGACACAGAACTTTCCAATGAAAAATGTGTTGGTGGGGAGCAGGAGATGAAACCTTGAAGGTGCCTGAAACAATATTGATTTGACTCCCAACATGTCTGGAAGAAGTACTCTTCCTCAGGGGCATCTCAAAAATGCCAGTGCTCTTCAGTGTGCTCTATAGCCAGATAAGGACAGTGAAGAACATCTGTATGCTGGACACGCCCTGATTTTTATTTTTGCAGATAAAGTCGCTCAGATTCGGGAAGAGGTAGACGCCACCGTGGGAGCAGGGCCGGGGCGGGAGAGTGCTAGAGTCCTGTCTAGTCAAATTGCATGGGATCAATTCCAATCTGTTACCACCGAGGATGTGGACAGGCTGCTTGGACGAGTGAAACCAACCACCTGTCTCCTTGATCCTTGCCCATCCTGGCTTATAAAAGCTAGCCGGGAAGGACTGGGTGATGGGCTTCGTGAGGTGGTGAATGCTTCCCTCCGTGAGGGAGCCTTCCCAGACCCACTGAAAGAGGCGGTTATCAAACCACTTCTTAAAAAACCATCTTTAGATGCGGCCACGATGGCCAACTATCGCCCAGTCTCAAATCTTCCATTCTTGGGCAAGGTGATTGAGCGAGTGGTTGCTGAACAACTCCAGGCACGCCTGGAAGAAGCGGACCATTTGGATCCCTTCCAGTCGGGATTCAGGCCTCATCATGGGACTGAAACTGCCTTGGTCGCACTGGTTGATGATCTCCGGCGGGCCAGGGACAAAGGTGAGAGCTGTTTCCTGGTTCTGCTGGATCTCTCAGCGGCGTTTGATACCATCGACCATAACATCCTCCTGGACCGTCTTGAGGGGCTGGGAGCTGGGGGCACTGTCATACAGTGGTTCCGCTCCTTCCTCCTGGGCCGTGTTCAGAAAGTGGTGGTGGGGAATGAGTGTTCAGACCCCTGGGCTCTCACTTGTGGGGTGCCTCAGGGTTCTGTCCTCTCCCCCATGCTTTTCAACATCTACATGCAGCCGCTGGGAGAGATCATCAGGGGGTTTGGGCTGGGTGTTCATCAGTATGCGGATGATACCCAGCTCTACCTCTCTTTCAAATCAGAACCAGTGAAGGCGGTGACAGTCCTGTGTGAGTGTCTGGAGGCGGTTGGAGGATGGATGGCGGCTAACAGATTGAGATTGAATCCTGACAAGACAGAAGTACTGTTTCTGGGGGACAGGAGGCGGGCAGGTGTGGAGGACTCCCTGGTCCTGAATGGGGTACCTGTGCCCCTGAAGGACCAGGTGTGCAGCCTGGGAGTCATTTTGGACTCACAGCTGTCCATGGAGGCACAAGTTAAATCCGTGTCCAGGGCAGCTGTGTACCAGCTCCATCTGGTACGCAGGCTGAGACCCTATCTGCCTGTGGACTGCCTCGCCAGAGTGGTGCATGCTCTGGTTATCTCCCGCTTGGACTACTGCAATGCACTCTACGTGGGGCTACCTTTGAAGGTGACCCGGAAACTACAACTAATCCAGAACGCAGCAGCCAGACTGGTGACAGGGAGCGGCCGCCGAGACCATATAACACCGGTCTTGAAAGACCTACATTGGCTCCCAGTACGTTTCCGAGCACAATTCAAAGTGTTGGTGCTGACCTTTAAAGCCCTAAACGGCCTCGGTCCAGTATACCTGAAGGAGCGTCTCCACCCCCATCGTTCTACCCGGACACTGAGGTCCAGCACCGAGGGCCTTCTGGCGGTTCCCTCACTGCGAGAAGTCAAGTTACAGGGAACCAGGCAGAGGGCCTTCTCGGTAGTGGCGCCCTCCCTGTGGAATGCCCTCCCACCAGATGTCAAAGAGAACAACAACTACCAGACTTTTAGAAGACATCTGAAGGCAGCCCTGTTTAGGGATGCTTTTAATGTTTGATGTATCATAGTATTTTAATATTCTTTTGGAAGCCGCCCAGAGTGGCTGGGGAGGCCCAGCCAGATGGGCGGGGTATAAATAATAAATTATTATTATTATTATATTATTACTTCAAAACATATTGAACCAAACAAACCTCATTTTGTGTACCTTTGAAATTTTCTCCCCCCCCCCCCTTTGGAGAAAAGGGTGGTGTGTAAATGCAATGAATGAATTAATAAACTCTGGGTAGGTGCAGAAACCCTGCTAGGACCAAATAAATCACAAAAGAAACAGCTGGCTTTATTCTCCTCACTGGTCACGTTGATCTGCTGTTGCTGCTGCTGCTGCTGCTCTGGAGGCCTCACTTGCATTCTACATGGCACCAGGTGTGAGAAGCATCCTTTCCTCTGCACAGTTTCAGTGGCTGCCTGTGTGGAGACAAGAAAAAGATGGAGGTGGGAAGGAAGAATGGGAAGCAGCTGCCATGGATAATTCTGATGACTATTGCTGAGTCAGGGCTTGAGAAAGGGCTGTCACATCACAGCTTGGCCCCCTACTTACCCACTGGCAGTTCTCCTGAGGTCTACATTTGGAGATCCACCTGTTGGGGGAGGCTGTGTAGTCATGGCGGTAACCTTCATCTCTCCACTGGGAAAAACTGCACTGAATGCTGCCTGCAGTTTGCCCAGTTCCATGCTGTGTGCCCTTGCTCTTACCTGAAATATTAAAAAAGAATAATAATTGTGAGCATTGCGCCAGTAGTAGCTAATAGTCATCACCAAATGATGCAAAGACCTGTGCATGGATGGCAGGAGTGGACTTACTTGCATTAGGAGATTTGTGGCTTTGTGGCACGGGACATACTTTTTGCCTATCCTCTGTGTGAGGGACTCTGATGCTTCCTGTTGAGTAGCAGAAGGCTGCTAAGCCAGTTTCCTCTATTTGCATGGGGCTGGAGGGAGAAGACACTCTGTGATCATGAGAGTGGATGTTCTACACAACCATCTCTCTCCTTGGAGAGCAGGTGGAAGAGATGGCTGATGTTCACAGTTTGCCCTTTGAAGTATGAGTCCTAACCCTAACCGGGTGACTTTTTTGCTTACCTGTATGGCACGGCTTATTCTTGTAGCCTAGTTGTGGGATCAAAGCTGGGCTTCTTGTTGAGGGTTTGTGTCTCCAGTCCTGCAGCAAAGTACCTGTAAAGGTTCTCAGACTAGGTGAGAGTTAATTATCCGTCCTTCCTCTTTCGTAGCTAACGTTATATGTACAATGCTCTCTTCCTGATCATTCACTTTTGACACCTCCTTTGAAGGCATAAGTATATGCTCCATGAGGAGCCAGACCAAGCTCTAAGCCAGTGTTTCCCAAACTTGGGCCTCCAGCTGTTTTTGGATTACAATTCCCATAATCCCTGACCAGTGGTCCTGCTATCTAGAGATGATGGGAGTTGTAGTTTGGGAAACACTGCTCTAAGCAAGCATAGGATTCTGACCAAGCACAACTCTACCCATTTTTGACCCCTTGCACTGGCAGAGTACTACTAGCACATCACTAATGCCAAACTGATGTAAATCCTCCATAGGGGCACAGAATTTTGTTCTGCTTTCACAGCAGAATTTAGTAGTGACTTCATCCCCACTCAGCGAAGGATTGGACTGCTTTTCAAAGGTTATGAATCTGGCAGGAATGCATCACTCTCAAGCTACAACCTCATGTTTTTATAATTGTTGCTGTGCAAAGTAAACAGGTGTGCATGCATGCAGGTGTGTGTTGCCTTCATTATTAAACAGATGCCAGCAGGCCTGTGGAGAGCTTGTCTGAGACCCTGGGATAGCCCATTAATTCCCCACTCGGCTGAGAGGCCCCTGGCAGGACTCCCTGGCCAACTTAGCCCTTCAAGGCCTGGGGCAAGTGTACCTGGCTATCCCACCCTTTGGACATGCCTGGATGCCAGGGTGGTTAAACAGAAGCACCAAAGAGGCAACTTTCCTAAGTCCTTAGTGATGCTGCAATTTCTCTTACCAGAAGCCAAGATGTATCTACTTGCCAATACAGTGGTACCTCAGGTTAAGTACTTAATTTGTTCTGGAGGTCCGTTCTTAACCTGAAACTGTTCTTAACCTGAAGCACCACTTTAGCTAATGGGGCCTCCTGCTGCTGCCGCACTGCCAGAGCATGATTTCTGTTCTCATCCTGAAGCAAAGTTCTTAACCCGAGGTACTATTTCTGGGTTAGCGGAGTCTGTAACCTGAAGCGTATGTAACCTGAAGCGTATGTAACCCAAGGTACCACTGTAGTCTGTGACCTACAGAGCATTTGATCATGCTTAGGCAGCGAAGTTTTTAATCTACTGGCATGTTAATGAAGTAAAAACGTAAGTTTGATTGTGGGGAAATTGCAACCAAATGACATTAGTTCTTCCAAAGAGGAGGATTGAACATACAAGCATATACTGTTGGAAACTGGCTTTCTGACTGGGCTGTGGCAAATCCTGAGGAATGAAAGTAGGGATGGTTCTGGTCCACAGCAGACACCCAAATACATCCCTATCAGGACCTTCATGCACACTGCCCAGACGTGCACCCTGGGGAGGTCATTTCATTGCTGCTAACACATTGGTTTTGACTTCCCCTCCAGATGCACACTCCATTGTCTCCTGAGACAGATAGATGCCAACAAGAAGACACCAGAGAGCTTTGAAAGGAGATCTCCAAACTAGGTGAATGTGCAACAGCATGACAGATGAGATGCAATAAAAGTGTATTGGAATAACAACAAGCTAATTACAGTGCTCCTAATATCTGCCACATTGTTTATTTACTTATTTAGATAGTGCCATCAGTGTGCATAGCACTTTACAGAGTGACAAACAAAAAGACAAGCTCCTGCCCTCAATGAGCTTACATCTCAGGTATGACACAAAAGGGGGGGGGGGGTTGAGAGATTTTGTCAAGGGCTTCATGGGATAAGTCAGTCTTGAGGGGGAGGTTGAAGGAAACAGAGGCAGCATGATAGGTATGGGTTATGACTTATGATACCTACATTGATTGCAGCTACCTAGGAAGCAGATTTTGGGGTCATGATGTCAGGTCAAAAGCTAAATGAGAATGCCAGGCCCTGGGTGTTAGAAATATTAGGGAAAGGACTGGAAATATAACAGCAACTTGCATTTATTAAGATTACGCAGACATATGGTGCACCCATCATTAGAACACCACATGCAATCTTCATGGCTCACTCATATATATATTATATCTCCATCCTTTAGAATGTGGAATATACATAAAATAGTAAGTACAATTTATTGGAGCATTGGAAGAAAGGCTGAGGAGGAGGAAGATTTTTTAGGTTAGGTAAAAATGACTAAGCTGGGGACAAAACAGATTTATAAATTGATTTTTGGTATGGAGACAGTGTGCATACATGCAGATTATTCTACCCCCTTTTTTTCTTCAAAGCACTACAACTCGGGATCAAACAACCAAACTGATAAGTTTTGGGCACACCCCAAAAGTGTTTCCTTGCACACCGGTTAGAATAGAATACAAGGCTTTTAAAAGGGTAAGGAAGAAGGATCCATTCATGATTACCAACTATACTCACTAGAAATGGAGCCTTCATATTCAGAGGCAGTATACCAACAATTACCAAATGCTGACAGCAGTGGAAGGTCCTGAGCTTCCTGGGGGTGTCTCTTTAGCTACTGCTGAAAGCAGAGTGTTGGACTAGAGAGACCTTTGGTCTGTTCCTGGAAGGTCATTATTACAGGATTACATTATTTCTCACCTGGCTCACCTTTACACGTTAGCAACAGAGCCGTATAGTAAAGTTCAGTAACCATGCTGACAACATTTCCTCATTTCCTGTTGCTAAACAGGGTTGCTTGGGTCTTTTTTTTTCTTTTCTTTTTTTCCCCATTCCTACTTATTTACAAACTTGTCAAGTAAATTGGAGAAGGAATTCAAATTACATACAGTATTTCAAACAATCCTCACTATTACCCAGTGATAGAATTCTGTGTAGGTCTTTGCCAACTCTTGCAAGCCAAGTACCTATTTCTGTTTAGTTCCTTTTGCCTCTCTTCCAGAGAAAGTGCTAATATATTCTAAACACAGTTGCAATCTAGGGAATTCTCAGATGCTCATCTTCAGAAAATAATTAAAGGCAGGAATCCCCATGAACAAGAATAATTACCAAAAAAAAACCCCTCTTTAGAATCAGGTTTACACATGCTTTGCATGGGCAAAAAATACAAATCAATCGAATGCATTCAGCTCAACATGCCAAATGGGGTCCATGAGTGACCGTATCTGCACACGAATACTCTTATAGTGACACAACGGCGACATGCACACTGAGCACAATTTACTGAACGAAAGCATTTAAGATTCTGACCTTCCGTTCCTCTGTCTCTGCCTTCTACTCACCACACTGAGAAAACACAGGCAAGCATCATATCCTTTCCTCACTTGCCTCTCTCTGGCTCACATGAGCTGCAGCTATGCAGTCTTCGAGACAATACGACAGGGAATGTGTGAGGCTGGCTGTAAGGACAAATGCAGATTTTGCTGTCTGCCTTGCCTCGCTAAGGCTCTCGTCTATCCCGGTCATTCGTTCCAGGGGAAGAATGACACCAGCTTTTCTGAGCTAATCGTCCCTCTTCTCTTTGAGCAGCCCAGTTTTTTTTTGGGGGGGGGGAGAGAGAGAGAGAGAGAGAGAGAGAGAGAGAGAGAGAGAGAGAGAAGCTCCGTGATCTTCATGCAAACTACCAGCCTGCCTGCTGCCAGCACTTGCTACTCCTGCCAGGGATGACATTCAGGATACGGCGCTGGTTCCACATTATGTAAGGCAGTCTAGGTCAAGTGTAGGAGAGAGTCTACTGGCCTGAACAAGCTAGTGGGATTCCTGCTTCAGCTTAATACTTCATGGGGGCATGGAAGTTGGATTATGACCTTTTGCTGCATCTACTTGGGTAATTTTTTTTTCAATGCATGATTTACTGGTAACTATGCTGAGGGATTCTCAAACCCACCCCCACCCCCCACCCTCCAGTACCAATGACTATCAGCAATGCACTAGGACGCAGAGGAGAAATTGCTAAGAAAGGAAATTTGTGGTCTGTTTCTTTGCTTGAAAAAGCATTGTGTGTTTCTTGCTAGTCCTTTTCCAGCTTTGAAACACCCTGCAAACAAATAAATAATACATCAGGGCTTGCTTAACAAACATCTCTCTCCATGGGGGAATTACTGTTGATTTGACTGATTAAGCTATGAAAGAAAATCCATTTCCTTTGAGGTGTTGTGGGAGAATATTGTTGGGAATGGCTATTCAGCATGGCAGATTTACTGCAGTTTGTGGATCTTTGCATTGCCTGGGACTCCAAATGTGTAAAAACGTGCTTTCTTCTTTCATAAGACAGCTGCTTTGTGTCTGCATTTGAGCTTGTGCCTCTGTGTGTGTGTGTGTTTCTTTGTAATATTAATTCATGGTAAAAATCAAGAAAAGATACTTGGCTAGCAGTCATTTCCTACCTCTGTGTATTTATATCCCCATAAAATACATACAGGGGTGTGTGTACTGCGGACAAGACTGTACCCAGTGACTGCTCTGCAGATATCAAGAGAGAGTACCTTTGATGGTGTTTGCAGTCGAAGGATTTGTGTAGCCAAAAGGGTTCAAATAATATGCTAAAGTCTATTCCAAGAGTCCGGGGGGGTGGAATATTGATCCCTGAATAGGATTCTATTACCAATGATGGATTTTGGTTGTTGTTGTTGAGGGGGGAGAATCTCAGTATTGGGTTGCAGCAGAGCAGGCCTTGGGTAGTGAAGAGCACAATATTGATGCAGTCGCCTTGTGGACAGAATTTCAAGCAAACAGACTCATTTTGCTGGAGTGTTATCACTTAATGAGGCTGCATGATACATTGGACTGTACCCTGAAGCTCCGAGGCATTGTTCAGCACCATGGACAGCAACAAAGCACTGTTCAATCAGACCATATACTGTATATAACAAGAAGCAGGGCAGAAGTCCCTTAAAAGAACTGCTCATCTGTAAAACTTCTGTGCAACCAAAGGCTCAAGTATGCTGCTTAATTATTATTATTTTTAAGCTAGCTACGGTTACACATCCTGGAGTGGGGGGAAGGAGAATTTCTTCAGTCAGCACACTGACTCATTAAATTCTGCTAGCTTGCATCTGGGTTCTAGAAAGATTGGCTGCGTTCATACTGCTTTATCTTGCAGAACGACTAGGCTTCTTTAGCCTATATGAAGATCTTAAAGGGGTGTTCTGGCTTGTAACAGTGAGATCTCACTTGTTCATATCATTTATATCACTTTTTAATGAAAATAGTAAATCATTGCTTTTTCTTTTCAATATCCACAATGAAGTCATTTTCATCATTGCTATTCTTTCACATCTATCAGTGGAGGGGGTAAGTTGCCTGATTACCATTTATCTTTTTTTTAAAAAATGAAAATACTTTACTTTCTGTTGGGATATCCAGATACTTGTATGATAGTCATAACACAAAGGAGGGGGGAAGGAATACAACCAATAACAAATGTTAAGGGAAAAGAACTTCCATTCTAATCTTAGATACCTGTCGTTATATCCTTTGGGAAATACTGTTGTGCAATGTATAAAAGGGTAGCTTCCTTGTGCTAGTTCTGAAAATTATATTTAAAAGATATTATTTTGGCTGTAAGCAACACAGGCTTTTGGATAAAATAGAAGTATTTGTGCTATTAATCTGGTGTATTTTTAGTTCCCTGTTCAACATATATTACAGCCCAATCCTATATATGTTTACAGGGAAGTATGTAGGGTTAGTGTGTTCATAGGATTATAGTGTTAGGCTTTGCTTGGGTTTGGGTATATTTTCCCCTCCCCCTCCCTCTCTTCATCTTCATTTTTTTTGCCACTCTCAGCAGTGAAGGAGACAGTATCTTGTTCTCTATTGGTAACTGAGAGGAGTGTGTGTGTGTGTGTGTGTGTGTGTGTGTGTTTGTGTATATACAGCAGGAAGTTATGGATATAGATTTCATACCTCTTGCCAATTAAGCTGATTCATTTACACCAGCACAACAGTGTGATGTAAATTCCTATACATGCATAGAAAAAGTTCCCATGGAACTTTCTCCTAAATGCGTATGCCTGGGATAGCAAGTTTAATATATAACACAACCATCAAAGTCAATTTGCTAAGCCAAAGAATTGTAGCCAGCTGATCTTTATTAAATATAGGATTCAAAGAAGTAGAGGGCCTTCTTGGTAGTGGTGCCCGCCCTGTGGAATGCCCTCCCATCAGATGTCAATGAAATAAACAACTATCTGACTTTTAGAAGAAAAGAAAAGAAAACCCAGCCAGATGGGCGGGGAATGAATGAATGAATGAATGAATAAAACAAATTATGTTTTTTTTTTTTTGTTTTTTTTTAAAAAGTTCTGTAATGCTGTTTTAGATGTGAGGCCTTTATTGATTCCCCAAAGAGCCAAAAGCTAACCAGCCATCCCTCATGGTGACCACTGCAAGCCAATTGAAGTGCATAGAGTCTAGGCCATTTTGAACAAGGGTACAGGACCTGATACCCCCCCCCCACAGATTTGATGGAGTAAAACTCCCATCTTCCCTGACCACTAGCCATGCTGGATGGGGCTGATGGAAGCTGGAGTGCAGAAACATCTAGGGGTGCCACAGGTTCCCCACCCTTGATTATGAGGATTCAACTGTCTCCTTGTTCACTCATTCTTTATCCCGCGTAATAAAACCTCCAGGTGGTTTACAGAAATAAAACTTCAAAGTGGTTTATCAAAGGCTATTAGCCATGATGGCTCCGTACTACTTCCTGTTGGAGGCAGTGTGCCTCTGAATACCAGTTAATGGGGAATGCAAACACAGAGAATGCTGTTGCCCTCATGTCCAGCTTATGGATTTCCCCACAGCAATTTGGTTGGCCCCTGTAAGAACAGGATGCTGGACCTATCTTAAGCTCTTGTGGCTCTCTAAGATCTTATGTGCAATTAGAATTTCAAGCATTTCATTCTTTTCAGAGTTCTCACGGGGTTATGTTCATAAGTGGATGTGTGGCATTCCTAAAGGAGCATTGCTTTTTCAGAGAGGTTCAGGAAACAACTCACTGTTGCGTAAGTGTTCTAGCTTCTTTGTTCAGGTGTCGCCTGATATTTCTGCAGTAGCAGATTTCAATATTAATTTAGTGCTGTTCCAGGTTCCATGCACAGAGCAGTGTATGTATACATGGATTGCCATGCAGGTGGTCACCTTTGCCAATTTCAACTTTGGGGAGAAACTCCTTGTGTACTATAAGGAAGCACCAATGTCTATGGGTGCACAGATGCGCTTTTTTTGGCACATCAGTGCTCCCACGTGCTTGGCAGTCCCATGGATAAAGTTGGTGGCCTTGTGGTCTGGCAGTGGCCTTGACAAATCTCACTGGCAAAACCTAGATTAAAGCCCAAGAAGAGCCACATTGTTTTTTAGTGTGGCAGAAAGGTTGGAGCAGTGCATGCAGGGCAAAAACACTGGAGCCAGGGGCAGTACACATGCCTCCTACAAACCTCCCCTTCCCCACATTCTTCTTGGGTGCCTGAATGAGGCCAACACCAAATGGAAATGCAGGCCCAAGTTATTTCTGTGACCAGACCATTGTTTTTATAGATCCGTCTGGACATTGTTGCTGTAGGTTCATCTAAGCATCTGGATTCGTCCCTGTAGTCTTTTGCATAGATCAGAGTAATTTAAGAAAGCAAAACACTGTTATTTTATTTCTTCTGTATCTGTGCCCCACTTCGCGGTGTATCAGGAGGCCTGGGATTCCTGTGAGAGCAGCTTGCTTTGTTCAGGTGCTGTTTCAAGAGGAATCAATGCAAACTTCAAATGTCAAAGTAAATGAATCCTTCCCTCTTCCCTCCCCACAAGCCCAAAACTTCCAGAGCACTTGTGCCCACCTCTGTAACATTGGTGCAATACTGTGTGGGAGAGACATAAACATGACTGTCAGTTTTGTGTAGTTGATAGAATGTTGGGCTAGGACAAGGGTAAGAAAATGGTGGCTGTTCAGATGTTTCTGGGCTACAATTCCCATCAAGCCTCATCACTGGGCATACTGACTGGGGCTGGTGGAAATTAGAGTCCAACAACATATTGAGGGCCACAGGTTCCCTATCCCTGGAGTAGGAAGACTGATAGCGATTTATTTATTTTTTAGTTCTAGTTCCTACATAGCCACAAAGTTCATTGGACTATTCTTATTATTTATTATTTATTAAATTTGTATACCACCCTATACTCATAGATCTCGGGGCGGTTCACAATATAAAATCACGATATCAAAAACAAAAGCAACCCAATAACCCCCCCCCCCATTTCCACATTTTAAAAGAGCACCTGATGTCAATCAGCCCAAGACTAGTCACTGTATTTCAAGCTAACCTACTTCACATGGTTGTTGAGAGCATAAACGAGGGGTGGAAAGAAGGAGTGCCCTCCTAAACTAATTGGAGAAAGCGTAGGATAAAAAAGAGAGAGAGATGGTGATAGCACACAAATTTTCATAGTGGATTAATGCCCCAGAAGCCTGAGAACGATGCAGAACCAGGCAGTGTTTGGTGGCAGTAAGCGATCAAACAGACATGCTGTCACAGCTGTTAAGTGGCCTGCTGGGACTTCTTCTCTTGCTTGGGCTCATGGGACCAAGGCAGTCCACTGTCCTGATTACTCATGCATTGTGCTGGATGGAAAGAGGCTTCCCTGTCTTGCATACTGCAGCACAAACATACAAAATGCTTTTTGGTGTAGGCAAAATGTATGACGCTGGGTTGATTCTTGTGGAAAAGTTGCATCTTGCAGCTCCCCTCATTGATTCAGGAAGGGGTGTGTGTGCATGGTAGCCTTGGAACAACCTCTATGGTGGGATGCTGGCATGTTTGGCAGGAGTTTTAATGGAAGATGAGGCCTGCTTGACTGTCTGCTTGGGTGTAATTCCTCATCTGAAAAGCCCCTTTCCCAGCAATCAGGGCTACCTCTACACTCTGAGGGGAGGAATTTCGGCCTCAGATACTGGCTGATAGAAGAAAACATGCTGGTTAATCTATATACAGTCTCCCATGCCAATCTATAGTAAATTACGCTTAGCAGTTTGTTAGCACATTTTTGCACTGTACTAAAAAGTTTTTGAGATATTTATGGTCAGGGCACCTAAATTTTTGGTGCATATGAACCTTGTACAGCTAAGGATTCAGATCCAATTCCTGCCAAAGTGGTGACAAAGTTCACAAAAGCTTTTGCCTGAGACCTTGGTGAGCTGCTGTCAGTCAGAATTCATAATACTGGGCTACAAGATGGGGAAATACTCTTGTGTCAATCAGCTCTTGGTAAATATGTTTATCTTTTGAGTGAGGCCACACCTGCCAAAGCATTCCCCCTCTTTATATAGAATGCCATAACTGTGATCTTGCAAGACCTGCTTAAATGTGCCCTCGTTTGATTTTTCCAGTGGGTCTGCTAGCCCAGCAAAAGCTGGTCAACGAGGACCAATGAGGAGGAGCCTTCACTTCTTTGCACTCTCCTTCGGAGCAGTAGAGACAGATTGGGTTCAGAGGAAGATATCAAGAAAATGGGAAGTGGTGACCATGGCAAGGGCATCCACTGAGGGCATCCTCCCCATTCCCACCCCCATTCTGCAGCACTTACTGTGGGAGTGTTCAGGGATGCAGGAGAGGATATATTGTTTGATTATATCCTTTCCCAACTTGTGTTAACAAGTTCCACAATTTAGCAGAGTAAAATCCCTCTTTTTAAACTTGCAGCGGATGCGTTTGCTCAGGTTCGCTAAATCCTCTATAATAACTGTTCTGGTATTTTCCCCTTATTCCCTCATAAAAGATAAGACACAACACAGTATAAAATATAAAAAGGTTTACTCACACATCATTCTGTTCACAATAGCATCCCAGAAGGCAGACTTAGCTTAGAAAAGTAACATATACCTAGAAACTATCTCATAAGAAGGCAGTCCCTTTGTCCTTTCTTGGCTGGAGCCAAGAGAGCATCTTTGGCTAAGCAGATGTTCCTTCTTCGATGCATGTAGTCAAAAGAGAGAGAGATGGCTGCCCTGCCCTGTGCTTTTGTCGTTACCTGCACAGGTGAGGCCATGCCCACCTCAAGTCACATGCAGAGGAAGTCTGTCCCAGCCCAGAAGGAAACAAGAATTTTACCAGCTGGCTGGACAAACATTCCTCCCCATGTGTAAACATGTTCACTCTAGGAATGTTGTACTTGACTGCTCTTGTGTTTCACATCCTACACTTACAACAACGCATGGTTAACTTGTGGAATATATTGTCAAAGGCTGGATATTGGAAATGGGATGCTGGACTAGACGGGTGTTGTTCTGATCCAGCAGGGGAATGTTGTGTAGTTGGTGAGGACTGTCTGGGTTTTGATTAAACGTTAGCAAGAGGTTCCTGATAATATGGGTGGCATGACAGAATGCTTCAGAAGGTGGTAGACTCTCTTTTTTAAGTGATTTTTAAGCAGAGGCAGACAGCCACTCTTCAAGAATGTTGTAGTGGTGGCTTTCCTGAATTGGCTGTGCGTTGGATAGGACGACCTTTGAGGTCCCTCCCAGTTCTCTAGATTCTATGACTTGAGTAGAATTAGCCGTGCTTTACTGTTTGTGTTCAGAACTTTGACAAATGAGACAAATTAGTGTGGTGGAAGGCTTAGATGACACAGTCAGAAAGCTATACAATAAATTTATTGTCTTTATTTCTCCTTCTGAGAAGAACAGAGCAAGAAGAAGCAGCTCCCACCTACACCCAGATAATCCTGAGTTCAGTGCCACCTACTGACTAAATGACATAATGACATTGTCCACACAATAAGGAATACACACAAATGGCTATTCAGGTTGCTCAGTGGCAGAGTCCACTTTGACCCCAAGTTGTGCAGGGGCCATGTAGTCAGATTATTAGTACTATGTACTATGGTGCTATTAACTGAGTGTCCCAAGTCAAGTGAACATAAGATGCTGGTTTTCCTCATGCAAAATGCAAAATGACCTCAGTACCAGGCTCCTAACTTGAAGCCTCAGCACAAAGGTCACCGAGTAAATGCACACAGAAGGTGTTCCATATTTTCCTTCCTCCTCTTCAGTCATTCCCTATCAGGGCCAAAGCTTGTCATGTTCCTTGCCATACTGCACTTGTCCTGCCACACAAAAGACTTCAGTCTCCAGTGCTGCCAAGCTCAGGCTTTTCCGAATTACTAAACATTCAGCCCCAGGGGAAGAAATAATGTGAAAAGAAAGTGGAGAATTTAAAGCAGCAGTGATGAAATTAACTCCCCTGTCAACACAGTAGCCCACAGTAGAGTATAAAGTATTAAATCTAATTCTCGTAAGTTCTTTTTTTTTTAATGCAAGTAGCACATTAAATAAGTTCATGTTGTCTGGCAAAGAGATGCGTGAAGTAAAATTCACTCATTTCACACAAGGGCAAACAATATGTATGAACAGGGCTCTGTGCTCAAATTGTTTCCTGGCATTTTGATCTACTGCAGGTTCACAACACTGGTGGAGGGAGTGTACCACTGGCATACCACTCAAAGCTGATATGGTGCTGGTCCACTTTTGGGGAGGGAGTGAGGGGGCTGAATCCAGGCACTTCCTGAGACCATATGTTAGTGGTGATGTCCTTATCTGCAAGTAGGGATGGGATGGGATGGGAAGGAAATTAATCCAGTTCACATTTTAAAGTGATCTTACCTAATCTGCACTTCCTGAACCAAGATGTGAACTAAAATGCAGCTGTCCTTCAAAATCCACACTTCTCCGAATTTTGTAAGCAACCAAATATGTTGCAACTAGGCAAAGTGCACATTTGCGGAAAGTGCACCAGAAAATATGCACGTTAGTGAAAAGAATATTCAGATATATTGTGCTTTGTATTAGAGAAAGCTTGTTAAGAAAAATGCACCTATTTGACAAAATTCAAATATCCATACGTTAGGAGAAATGTACACAAAAGTTCGCACAATTTTTCATGTGGACTGTCTTGAAGAAAAACTAGCCCACAAACTGACATGGAAATGGGGAGAACTGAACTTAAGATGAGACAATTGAGAAACGGGGAGAAACATCCACCCCTGCCTGCAACTCTGGATGCAGATTTCCACATTTGGACCACTGGCAGCAGCACTTGGCAGGGGTGGCCAGCCTGGATGGGTGCTGTCAGCCACGCTGCTGTGCTTACTAGGAGGGAGGGGGCCAGTGTGGTGCAAGCGCAGTGCCAAAGCCAGTTCAGCACCACTGCCACTGCACCCACACCCCACACTACTGCCTTTACAGCAGCAACTGGTTTGCTGATGATTCCCCTCTATTGTGGGGGCTGTCTCCATTAAGGCAGGTGGAACCGAAAGCTGGAAAATGCATGCCAAGCTAAATAAAGTGCTGTGCATCATGTGTTTCCCTTCCTGATTCAGCTTCTGGGGCAGTGAACATGGAGCCCACTCTGTAGAGCAAGAATTGTGCTTATTAGCTGTTCAGAGAGGCTGGATATAGTCTACTATGCTCTCCTTGCCCTATCACCACCATCACTGCATTTTTCCAATCAGGCTCTCTCTGCTCAGCTCTGTCTGCAGTACATGTGTATAGGTAACTCAGGGGCCATTGGGTCCTACAGATTTTGGGTGCTGAAGTTTATTTTTATGCTTGGGCTCTCTGCCTACCCTAGAACTACTGCATAGTTGTCTTAATAGTCTAACTCATCTCATGGGGTGCTAAGCACTTATCACTCAGTTCTAAGAACCCCCACATTTAAAGCATTTGGGTCTGTGACATAGCTTTGTCAGACTGATTAAAGCAAGCATCAGGCATTTGTGATTTTATATTGCTGCACGTGCCACACTTCCCTTAGGAGAAGTCCCAAGTGGCAGTGCTACCTAGGTAGGGTTTCCTTTGGGGAAGAGAGAGAGAGAGAGAGAGAGAGAGAGAGAGCGCGCGCCCTGGAGTCTGATACCACTTTTTGCTTTATTATCTGCTTTATTTACAAATGTGCAAAGAGAGAACCAAGTGGAGGCAAACAACTGACACTCCTAATTGGTAGTTGATCTGCTACACCAGATCCCACAGAAAGAGTCCTGAAGAGAGATGCCTTTAGCCAGCTCTCTGTGCTTCTCTCTCTTCTTATTCCAAACTGCAGGCAGCACCCACCAGCCTCTCTCATGCACATACACTTTTTATGGGCCCCTTACATCCCCAATAGACAGGGAAGTCACTGTTGCTCCTTCAAAACACTCGAGAGATTGCCAGGCATCAGAAGGCCATCTCTGTAAAATTGGCTCCCATGGAGGAAACATCAACGGGCCATTATGAACTATTAACCCACAATTCACCCAATGAAAGGAAACTGCCAAACGGCTGTAACATTATACTGGATACCACAAGATTATCAGATCTGATGAGTCCACTTCTTTTTCTATAGTTGATGGATGCTATGTTGCCCCAACCTGCCATGTCTCCGTATTGATTTGTCCCATTGCCTTAATTTCACTCATTCTCTGCACCAGGTGATTTCCCAGGATGTGGAAGTGAACTCAATCCTGGCTCCCTCACTTACGATGTTCAGGCTGCTGCGAGTGTGTGCTGAGCCGTTCCTGCATCTTTGAATAAGCGAGAGTATAAATGCAAGGGATTGTGGCCCTGCCACCTTACTGTCCTAGTCATCTGTAGGGGATGAGACAGCCAGGAACAAAGCTTGAACCCCAATTCTCATGAAACCTTCTCCTTCTACAAGAGGTAACAGATGGAGAGAAGGAGAGACTAACACTGTAACTTAATGCACACTTACCTAGTGGTAGGCCTTCTGAATACAGTGAGGCTTACCTCTGTATAACATGCACAAGACTCTGTATAACATGCACAAGACAATGCCAATCACCCATTCCCACCACCCTTCTGAGTAATACCCCTCCCCACCTTCCCACTATTTAGAAGGGTCTGGTGACTTCTGTTTCAGTGTATCTGAAGAAGTGTGCATGCACACGAAAGCTCATACCTAGAACTAACTTAGTTGGTCTTTAAGGTGCTACTGGAAGGATTTTTTTTATTTTGTTTTGACTATGGCAGACCAACACGGCTACCTATCTATAAATGCACAAGACTGTGATAGAAGTGTTTTGTTGTGTGTGTTTTAACTTTTACTTGCTTTACATGAGTGTGAGATTTGTGGCCCTCTAGATGTTCCTGGACTATAGCTTCTATGATTCCTGTTGGCCACACTGGACATGGCTGCTGGGACCTGAAGACCAGCACCACCTGGATGGTCCTAGGCTCCCCACCCCTTCTTTACAACTTCCCAGGGTCAACCATACCATTAGGCGGAAGCTGCTGAGGACAAGGAATGGTGGGGAGAGGATGGAAGGGCAGAAGTGCCTTTTCAGGGGCAGTTTTCCATTTGTGGACAGTCCTCTCTGGTGAGGTGCATCTGTCTCCCTCATCCTTGACTTTTAGGACAAGCATTTTACCCAAGCATTTGATGGCTGAAATATGCTGTTCTTGGCACCCCTGAAATTCCTGGTTGAATGTTTTAAACTGTTTTCAGAGTGTTTGAAACTGCTTTATGCTGGTGCCCTCAGGTGTGATGGAGGGTATCGTCTGAGTGTTAGCATTGAAGCAAGATTCAGCTGCCTGTTGGATTCTGCATGTGGCATAGCAGAGGGTGCCATCTTTGCCCTTCACCTCAGGACAACATAACATCTTGGGCCAGGCTTGGGACTTTCCTCGTGTTCTTGTTATTTTTACCCTAATATGTATGGAAGGTTTGGTTTTTCAGAAACACTTGCTTAGAGTCAGTCACGTTTCCATGGTTGGTTCTTTCACAAGCATACAGAAGTAGAGGGCAACCTTTTTGCTACTTAACACTTTTCTGATCATAATGATACTCTGTGTCTGACACTGTGTCTAGAAGCTCTGGAAATGAAACTACCTGTTGTTGTTGTTGTTGTTGTTGTTGTTGTTGTTGTTGTTGTTGCTGTTTAATTATTCTGTGCCGTCCATTTTAAGCTGTGTCTAGGGGGGAAAATGCTTTAGATACCATCGATTTGTGGAGCAGCAGGTTGCAGCTATCAGAATGCTTTGAAATACACACAGATGTGACAAGCGATGGTTAGTCACATTACATGGCGCTATTTGTGTGGAAATGGGTGGCGAGGGAGACCAGGTTTCACATTGCTACTCAGTCATAAAGGCCCAAGGTCAATCACCAACTCTCAGCCCAACCTACCTCACAGGGTTGTCGTGGAGGGAAGAATCATGTATACCAGTTTGAGCACTTTTTGAAGGAAAGTTGGGATATTAATGCATAAATAGATACTTTACATGCCTTTGGTCGCATAATTAAACTCAGTAGAGGCCCATGGGGTAAGGTGGAGCTGTGCAGCCACCCTCCAGTTACTGGTGCACCCACACAGCTCTGAATTTGCTGCTACCCTGTCCTACCCCCAGCTCCTTCCAAACAAACTGTAGTGAAACTGGTGCTGAGAGGACAGCTCCACCCGACCACATGAGCTGCTCCTGAATCTGCTGGTAACAGCCGAACTATATATGAGTAGCCGAATCAGGTTTTCCTGGACAATCACTGTCCCATTCAGACTTGTCATATAGCTGTGTGTTCCCTCCTCCCATAAATCTCCCTGGTTATTCAGACTATCATATCAGGGAGAAGGTTTCTGGACTAGCCTACTTTTCAGTGTGTAAGAGTTTTGTTTTTTTCCAAGTATGGAATCTCTCCCCGCACCCCTCACACCTGCAGTTTAATGTGGAACAGTCCAGAAAAAGCAGTGTTTTGTGATTCTACTGCATGTGTACATTGTTCCTGAAGTGAAGTGGCACTCTACTAAACACAACAGGAAGGGGGGGAATCTGTTTTGGGATGGGCAGGGGTCAGTCTTAATGCACACGGCAACCTTTAGCAGTTTTCTGAAACCATCCAAAGAGTTAATTTCGCTTGCAGATGTTTTGGGCGTCGAGAAGAGGAAAAGTAACCCTTCGAATAACGGGAGAGGGAAACAACTGAAAATACAAAAGCAAAGATTCTGGAAATGTTAGCATTTAAATAGTAATAATAACAATAACCTCTTTTTAGTCCGTCTCTTCTGAAATGGCTCTGGATTGTGGCCCACAGTGGCTATTCATAGCCTTGGTTAAAAGAAAAAAAGAAAAAGATGCCGTTCTGCTGAAGAGGCTTTTCAGATTTAATAAATAATAAATAAATAAACAGAGTACAGGTTCATTCATTTTGCCAGTAGATGGAGCTGTCCTGTAAAGATGATGGGCTCCTTCCCCCCCCTCCATTCCCCCCCTCACTTTTTTCCCAAGCTATTTGCTGATTTGTATTAGGTACCATAGAGTGAGCCGTAGAACAGGAAGCCGAGGCTGAAGCAGAAAGGATACTGCAGAGGTCTCTCCCTCCCTCTCCTTTTTCTCACCCCCCACCATCACAATGGAAATGCAGCAGTTTTGAATACTTGGAAATCTTTTCCGAACCGGCAAGCAGAAGAGCTGGCTTAGGTAGCATTTCATCACAACTGTTATTCCTAAATCCCTTTTCTTTTCTTATCGTATCTTTTTTTTTGGAAGGTGGGGAAGGGGGGGGTCCTTTCGTACGACACATTTATAACGCTTGTTAATGATCAGGTAAGGCAGCAGTCCGGTTTGTTGTTTAAGAGACTTCATCTGTTCTGCTTTTTTTCCTTTTCAATCTTATGGAAATGCTTACTCCGGGCATAGAAAAGACAATTCAGTTGGGAATTTGCTTTTTTTAAAAAAAATCTTAGTAGAGACTGAAATGAGGTCGTTATTGCAGCACAGCATTCTGTTGCAAGCCGGGGTTCACTTACCTTTTTTGCTGGGTGCATGCCAGGTCTTTTGGTTATTTACTAATTGTTGTCACAGCCTAGATGCTCCCAGTCGTCATTTAGGAATGCTCTCCTTTTCTTTTTTTGGAGGTCATGTTGTTCCTTGGTCTGAAGGATATTCTGGACTTATCTTGAAGTCACGGAGCGAGGCAGGAGGGTTTCCAGAGTCTTAGCACTGCAGGGGTGAATAGCTTCCCTCACCCTATTCCAACAGAGGCTCTGTTTTATAGGCCCAATGTCTTTTCAAGGTTTATTTGTTGTTTTTCTCCCCCCTCCCTCCAAACCTCCCCCCCCCCTTTCCCTAGAGGGAATCACTAGTTTAATGAGGTGGAGAGATGACAAGCCTTTGGTTAAGATAAAGAGCATCCCTGGTGATCAGTGTTGCAGACGCAGCTCTGTTTCCATCATCTGAAAATGCGTTATTAAACAGTGCAGGGGACTTGCCAGGTGAACGACAAGTCCTCTTTTCAGCATCTATGCTAAGATGGATTTGTCCGGGGCTTCTTGTGCAAGGTATGTGCTTAAGGCTCGATCAGATTCATCAGGCATGGCTTGGTCTCCCCCAACCCCTTTCACCTGGCAAGAAAGTTGTTGTTGTGGTTGTTTGCTTCTTTTAGTATTTGGCTGGATACCTTGACTGAGGTCCTGAGGTGGGTCCTTTAAGGTCATGATTCCAGACCTGTGTCCCAAGGCACGGATTTCACAGGTGTGATGACAGCCCCATGGAATCATCTGAAGCTCTTAGTCCCTCACCTCTGAGAGTTGGCAGGGGAGCTGTTTCTCCTTAAATGTGTAAGTTCCAGAAACAACCAGCTAGGTACCATGTAAAAGAAAACAGACCAAAGTAGGGCATTGTAAAGACTGGTGCCATTTTAAAAACAAAACCCTTGCAGACCTTTAGAAAAAGTAATGGGCCTTCACTTGCTTCTCTAATGCACAGATCTTGAGCAGGCTGCATCAGTTTCATTTCACTCACCCAAGTACTATGGCTGACTTCATTGCTATGTAACCGACTGTACCATTGTGTTGCATGCAGAACTTCCCACAAGTCCCAGTATGGACCAGCTGGCATGGGAGCTTATCCCCATGGTCCATTTTTCTTGTGGCTATTGCTGGTTGTGTGGAGAGTTTTCTCACCAGTGCCAGATGTTCCTGGGAGTATGCATTGGTGGCAAAGAAACCCTCTGTCTCATTCTGATGTTTGATTTGCTCGGTCGCACTAGACATTGCAGTGAGATAAAAAGCCACTATCTCGCCACAGGGAAAAAAGAATGCACAGGCCAGGCTTACATCCTGCAGCTCAATGATGGAGAGAGATGTTTAGACCTGTAGGGTACAATCCACTGTAAACTGTCCATTGATCACGCTCCCTTGATGTGAATGAGAAGCAGAATGCTAGTTGACAGACTAGGCACGTTGTGTAACTGAACATGTATTAAGATGGTGTGTGTATTTTATCCAGAGTGCTGAACTATAACTGATGTGTTTTCTATAGTGAGATCTCTGTCACTTTTTTTTTTTTAACTATGGAACATTGGCTAGGAACAGTGTTAAGGGTTTTTCTTAAACTTTTATGGTCTCACTTTAATAATATCACTTAGATTGAATCAAACCATGCATAGGAGAGAGGAAATTGTATATTCAGAATGGACAATTACATTTAAGGGGCCCAGCTTTCTTAGATGGTACCAATTTTCACCTGCATTACTTTCAGTCTAGCAGTGAGCTTTTTGGATAATGTATTTCATGTCAAAATGGATTTTGAGAAAATTGAATGCTAGATTAGCTCTGTGGTTTTATTTGCAAGGTAAGATACCTATGTGATCCTTTAACCAACCCTGAAACACATCCTGTGGAACTAAGTACTTTGGCAATCCTGCAAAAGTTAAAGGTATTTACTCTATGGACCAGTCTTTTCAAGGCTTCCAGATCTGTAACTGGTGATTCTCCTGTGAATACGTGGTTGTTGATGCCAACTGGATTTCGTCCCATTCCTCTTTCTCAGGAGAGCCTTGTCCCTACAGACAATCCCCTGTCACTTCATTCATCATTTAGATAGTCAGCATCTCTGCTTGCAGCTTGTTCCCTTTGCCCACAGTCCTCACTTTCAGAGGGTTTTTTTTTGTTTGTTTGCTTGTTTTATTTGATTGGTTACCTGTTCATCCAATTGCTGGCTGAGTTGCTACATGCTGTGCCAACCACCTCCCAGCTCTGATGTTAACCTACCATCCATCCAACCTCTCCATGCCTTCTGTACTTCCAAATCCCTGTTAACATCAACATATCACCCATCTCAATTGCTGGAATGAATAGAGCCAACTCTTTCCTGGTCTATCTTTCAGGCCCAAACCTCTAATATTTGTTCAAAATGTTTTGACCAGTCTTCTGTCCTTTCCTTCCATTAGCTGTGATTCTCCAACAACCTCTTTTTAGGCTTCCAAGATTTTCTACCTCTCTAAAACATGGTTACATCAGAAGTGTGCCCTTCAGTCTCATTGAGGAATAGCCATAGGAAGAGTTATAGCTCAGTGGTTAAGCGGGTGATTTGCATGCAAAAGGTTCCAGGTTCAGTTCAAAGGGCCATGTCCGAAATCTGAAGAGATGGGCCAGTCATTGTAGGCAATCCTGAGATAGAGGGACCAGTGGTCTGACTCACTACGAGGGGAGCTGAAAAGCCCTCACTACTACATAGATTCCCAGCCAAGGTAAATATGGGGTAGACTAGCAAGTAATAAATACCCTTAGATATCCTTTTGTGTGATGTGGGTCACTCTATCAAAACTGAATTGGTTCAATATGATGAAACTGAGCTAAGATAGTATGAATGGGACCTAAAATCATTTCCACGCATACAAAGTTTATTTTGAGAATTCTTTTTTTTAAAAGTTTACATAAAAATAACAAGAAACAAGCAAGAGAAAACTGATTCCAACTTTACAGTGGCCAAAACAACTAGTACAGATGTTACTTCTAGCAAGTCCTGGGCAATGCGCTTTTTGAGTTTTGCAACACAATCCTTACTCATTAGTAAGCCCTACTGCAGTGTCCCTATTTTCCAGGGACAATCTGAGATTTACAGAAGCCATCCTGTTTTTTTATTTGATCCCAGAAAGTCCCGCTTTTCTTTAAGACGTCCCTATTTTCATCAGAGAAGTGTTGGAGGGTATGGAGTTATGGGACCCCCGAGCCAAGGAGATAAGTAACAATACAACCTTTAGAGGACATCTGAAGGCAGCCCTGTTTAGGGAAAGTTTTTAAAAGTTTTATGTTTTTATATATGTTGGAAGCCGCCCAGAACGGCAACCCAGTCATATGGACATGGTATTAATTATTATTATTAATTTGTTTGTTTGTTCATTTTTGAATAGGACGTCCCTATTTTCATTGGCGAAATGTTGGAGGGTATGCTACTGGTTGCAATTGGACTTGCTTCCTAATTAGTGTGGATAGGATTGCTGCTTATACACAACTTGTCTGAGAATAACACAATACGGCCTACTTCTGAGTAGACCTGTACAGGTTGACACTGCAGGTCTCAATTTTCTTCCACATTATCCTGATGCAGTGAGGAGAAATGACCCTTTGTGAACGGGAAGATTAATGGAAAGGCATTTGCACATTCAGGTTATAAGTGATAACTCGAATTATCACATCAATAATGTAATAGGCGGACTTGCTCTAAAGTCTATTTGAGGGTACTTAAAAATGCATGGTAGCAGAGCACATTCCAAGCAGAGCACATTGTTGCCTCTTCTTTTTAAAGCACTTCTTGATAACACTTGGCCTGCTGTTTAAAGGCATTTGCTTCTTTGAATTTTTAATTTTTACGCAGTCCAGTTTGGTATCATAAATCTATACAGGGATATTGAAGACAGCAGAAACATACCCCAAAGAGGAAGATGATGCTGTGAATACAGTGGTCTTCATTCTTTAGAAGCTGTAGGAACCACAAGCGGATGTGAATTAGCAAAATGTTCCCAATGGCTTGGATCCTGGTTAGCTCACATAAGGGGGCTTCCCTGCGTTGCTCTGTAAAGCCACTCTTCAAGGTCGGGGGAACATCCGTAACAGTGTAGGGTGTGCAGGGCAAGAAAGGGATCCATGGAGCAGCTTTTCAAATGGCTGTAGTGGCAAGAAGAAAGAAAATGGGTGAGCCACTCACACTTCTTGGGCTTCAAGCCAACAGTTTTACTATACAGTGGTACCTCGGGTTACATACGCTTCAGGTTACATACACTTCAGGTTACAGTCTCCGCTAACCCAGAAATAGTACTTTGGGTTAAGAACTTTCCTTCAGGATGAGAACAGAAATCGTGCTCCAGTGGCGCAGCAGCAGCAGGAGGCCCCATCAGCTAAAGTAGTGCTTCAGGTTAAGGAACAGTTTCAGGTTAAGAACAGACCTCCGGAACGCATTAAGTACTTAACCCGAGGTACCACTGTATTGCTAATACTGAACAACACTAGTTTCATAACAGGGCAATCCTGCATATGTCTACTCTTGGTACCATTGAGTACAACGAGACTTAATCAGCCTGTAATGTACATTATTTTTTAAAAAAATTAAAACTCAAGCTATACAATTGGCTTCCAAACCATTTTTGTCAATTTACCGAGCACTCAAAATATTGTCGCTTGCTCTAAGCACTCAGATTTAACTTACTATCTCCTTTAAGCCGAGAGATTTTTAAAATACCAAGCAGTCTATAGATAATTGAAAAAAAATACATATATCCTGCTTGCCCTCTCCTAAAAAGAACTTTCAAAGAGCTCTTTTTGCATTTCTCCCACTCTTAGAATTGCAATTGTTTCCATCAACTTATCATAAGGTGGGGGTGGGGTTGCAGATTAACCTGCATGGACTAAATCAAATCAACTTGTGCCCTGGCAAGCTGACATTCTCACAAAGGTGCCATGACTGTGGTATGGTCATTAACACAAAAGCTCTTCATATCTCAGATCACCCTAAAATCCTGTAAATAGGACTATGGGTTTAATAGTTATTAACACACATAAATGGGGAGAGCACACAACACAGAGTCCTTAGATACGTTTTGTGTTGTTTTATGATTGGTTGACATTTAATTATTATCTGCTTTTCTTTCTGATGAGTGGGTTGTGGTTTTAAAATGAAGTTTTATTGTTCTCCACTACGAGATTATTTAAGGATAAGTAATAAATGTTTTCATTGCCTGATTTAATAGTCAGAAAGCATTGCAAAGATATTTTACTAAAGAGAAGGCTGTTGCAGATAAATCAGGGTCCGACCAGCACACTTCTCATGTTAGCCTGGGTGCCCTAGTACATAGAAATGCATTGTGGGAGACAGCAGAACTATTACATACAGTATTTCGGATTTAAGCGAAAAATTACTTCACTGGTTAAAATCTCTTTTGGGGTGGACCAGAGTGAAGCCTGCTCCACTCTGGTCCACTCACAAAGCACGTCCACCTGGCTTAGCTAGATTGGTCCAATTTTTTTAAAAAAACTGGCCAATGGGAAAGCCTGTCAAGCAAAGTGGCCAGCCAGGAAGATCCCCAAACTGCTGGTTACCAATGTGGAAGAAGTTCATACTGGATGAAATCCAATGTCACAAGAACAGACATCCACACCTGCGAATGGCCTCTCCATCCTCCTGCAACAACCTGTACTCCCAAATCTACTCTGGAGGGCCTTCACAGCCCTACATAGCCTATTTTGGGGGTACATGGGCGCTAAAGGGGAGAGGAAGGGAAGGGAAGTCCTGTTGCACAAGTGGAAGTCTGTTCTGCTAGTGAAGCAGCACTGTTGGATGTTGCTCATTTTGTGCTGATGTGTAAGATCTGCCAGTGTCATAATCTCAAACTAAAGAACTCAGTGATTTGTAGATTCCCCCCTCCCCCAAATACATCCCTTTTAGGATAATCATGCTAAATGCCAGGCTAAGGAGGATAAACCAATACATACATGCTACAATCAGTTTAGCTCTGTGTCGTAATCCACCTTGGAATACATTAGAAGCGTTCCTTAAGGAAAGATTCTCTGCCTGTTATAGAGCGTTGCCCTTTGTTGTTTTGTGGAAAACAGAACTACAGGGGAAATAAGGATCTGCAGTCTACAGAAAACCCCATTTAGAATGTGTTTCATTTGTATTTGTCTTTATATTCATAGCTAGCCCAATGCCCACAAGATGGTGGAAGTATATTTGGAAATGTGGTCATAAACAGGGCCTGTAGCTGAGTGGGTGAACCAGCCCTAATTTTATTTCCAGCTGACATTCTCCCTCCTTTCCCTTTGACCCCTGCTTCCTCGTGTGTGTCTCTTTGGGACATTTCTGCCTCAGGTGTCCTCTTACCTCAGACCTGTTATTCCTCCCTCTCTTCCCTTCAGCTGTAGCTCATCCTTTTTTATGGCCCTTTTGGTGAGATGTTAACCAAAATGGGGTGGGTGTGTTGCACATTGTGCTGGTGGGGTGGGTGTCATCTGGAGGTACTGTTGCAATTTGGGTATGTTAGTGCTAGCTACATCTCTCGTTGGCTATTCTCATCTGCAATTGTTCCACTTTCCTTTCCCTTTTTATAGCCTACTTGCCCCCCTTGCAGATCTCCTGCGCCTGTTAGAACTGTAACTGATGCTATTTCCCCCACTCACCAGTTAGTTAGAGCTCAGGTTTTCTATCATGAAAAAAGGTGAACGTACAGAGGAACCTGATTGGTGAATTAATTCATGATGTTATAAGCAGATCCTGTGTCCGTACCTGACAGGCTAGGGTCCAAGAGCCACTGCTGACAACTGACTTCTTTAAATCTCTCTCATTGGTTTCCAGCAGCCACCATGTTGATTTTCAACAATGCCTGGAAGATCGATCCACTTCCAGTGCAATGTGAAGGGATAAAAATAGCTGCCAGCACAAAAGCCAAGCATTTTTGTGCTACCAGCCAACCCCCACCCCAGACGCATACACACTCTCGCAAAGGTTTACTTAATATATGGGGCGGGTGGGGATAGGGCCGTCTTAAGCATATCCAGTGCTGTGGTGCAAAGATCCCTCCAGCGCCCCCCCCCCGGCAACCCCAAAACAAGGGAGGGGCAGTGGAAAATGTCCTCTGACTCCCCCACCGCCCTGATGCCCAGCGTGGTGGCAGCGATCAAGCAGGAAAACGTGCTGGCGGACACGTTCTCTGGTGTTGGGGCACCCGAGAAGGCAGCCCGGGAAGGCTGCTCACTGCCTTTTGCCAGGAAGTAGGAGGAGGACAACGACTGTTTCCTGCTTGGCAGGGGGTTGGACTCGATGGCCCTTGTGGTCTCTTCCAACTCTATGATTCTATGATTCTATGACAGGGAGCAGGGCTGTCTATAGCAGATGCAGAGGCTTGGGATGGAAGCCATCCTAAGCCTCTGTGGGGATCGCTCTCCTCCTGTGGAGGAGAAGGGAAGGAAGCTGCATGCCCGCCAGCCATATAGTTGGCAGGGCACAGCTGGCGGGCATGCAGGGAAAGGGAAGGCTGCTGGCAAAGCCACACAGCCCCCCAAGCACTAGGGCACGCCTGAGAGGCCGGCGCCCTGGCGCAACAAACCACTAGGACCAATGGGAAAGATGGCTCTGGGTGGGGATGGCTGCTATCTTGGGTGACCAGAGCCACAAGGCTTGCCCCCTATGGCCTACTACAAACCCTAAAAGCCTACCATTGTAAGAGGAAGGAAGGCTGATTGGATGGCACCTTACCCAAGGCTCCCCTCAATCCCGGAGGCACTGCTACCTTGAGAATTACACACCCACACCCCACACACACCCCACACACATGCCACACACACAGCTATACTTTGGAGAAGGAGCACATTTCAATACATCCTTTTAGTGTGAAAACTCAGGCTGTTACTCTCCTAACAGTCTCCGATCGTAGCAGTTCAGAAGGAGGCAAGTGACATACTCCTACAGAGACACCTGGAATATTATTATTATAGAAGCAGTTCCATAGGTGTCTGGTACAGATGATATCCGAACAGCTCTTAGACCTTGACTGACTAAACAGAGGAACATAAGCAGCTGCCTTATGCTGAGTCAGAGCACAGCTAGCTCAGTCTTGTCAACATTGACTGCCAGCAGCTCTCCTGGGTTTCAGATAGGGGACATTCCCACCCCTATCGGGAGATGCCAGGGATTGAAACTGTGACCTTTTTGTGTGCAAAGCATGTGCTCTGCCATGGAGCTATGAACCCTCCTCTGAAAGGAGTTGCCTCTGCCCCCTTGTGCTTGACTTTTGGACATGCTCCCCATGGTAATAGATTTAACCTTGGACCTCAATCTTTCCTGCATTCCCCAGAATTCTCTCTTTGGTCACCTACTACATACTTTCAGCTTGGCTCATTTTCTTATCTCCACTCTTGTTCCTATAAACTTAACCACATGATTCATGAATTGAAGACATAGCAGGGTCACACTGCTGGCCACCCCCAGACACGGTGGCATTCTTGAGTCTAGGTTGCGTTTACAGATGCGCTGCTCCCCCTGCGATGCTTGAAGGAGGCTTCTCTTTGTACACAACCTAGACCCGGCCAGACAGCCATGAAAGATACTGGTAGGCCTCACTCCTAACTGCTTGCTGATGCTGAAGCTGTTTTAACAAAACTATTGTTTGCATTTTCCAGGCAGCTTGGAGAATCTTACAGGGTGAAATACAAAAGTGACAGATAAAACTAAATATCGTTCTTTTGGAGCAGCAAGCAAAATGCATTTTTACATACCCTCGAATTTGTTGTAAAAAAAAAAAAGGTTTTGGGTGGAATGTGTCTCTCTTCCTCCCCCAACATGCACCCTGATATTTAGCATACTGCTTTATTCTACCGACAAGTCTTACTTGAAAGAACAAAGCAAATTTCTGAAGGCCGGAATAATCAGTTGCTTTAAAAATTAACTAGGTTAGCTTTTTCTCCATCAAAGACGAGAGACCCTTGTTTCAAAAAAGAAAAGAAAAGTTCTAAGAAAAAGTTAGCATGTGCTTGGAAGTTACCATTGCTGTCAATAATATATTTCATGTGAAAGGGTGTTTAGAAATATTAACACCTGAAGGCTGTGAGAGCCTGGAAGCCAAACCATAGAGTAGTTGGGGGATTGAAGAATATCGGTCCATCCAGTGCTCTGAATCACTCCTGACACAATCTCTTAGGTGAAAACCAAAGGTCTGATCCAGCAGAGAATGCAAAAGCTAAAATCTTAACAATCAGCTGTTTGGTGGGAAAAGGGCCCAAGGGAAGCTAATCCAGCTCACTGGTGTTCCTCTGGAGCAGCTGATATGTGAAATTTTAGCTTTCTTTAAAGGGCTACACAAAGTGGACTGTGCATACAGCACACATATATATCCATCCATTGAGGATAAATACTGGCTTCTAAAAGTATATAGCTCCTAGCTGGGTTAAGGGATCAATCAACAGACAGTGCCTGTAGTTATTAGCAATGGATGTTCATTTTGGTTTCTCATTTTTAATTTCAGCTTATTTTAAAAAGAGAGAGAAAGCCCTGCTGAAAATACACCAGAGCGCTAATCCCGAAGCTTGGGGCGTGCGGAGCTCAGCGCGCCCCAAGCTTCTGGGTGCAGGCAAGCTCTCCCACGGCTAGCGGATAGCTTCCTGAAGCCTGGAGAGCGAGAGGGGTCGGTGCGCACTGACCCCCTTCGCTCTCCAGGCTTCAGCGAAAGCCTGCATTCGCCCCATAGGACGCACACACATTTCCCCTTCATTTTTGGAGGGGAAAAAGTGCGTCCTATAGGGCGAAAAATACGGTATATTCCACTGCTCAACAGCTCTTACTGTCAGAAAGTTCTTCATTATGATAAGTTGCAATCTCCTTTCCTGTAAGGTCTGTAGCTCAGTGGAGATGCAGGAGAAGAGCTACGTTCTTCTCACACAACTGGGGGATAGTAGGAAACTTTGGCTGGATAGCCAGCAAATGCATTATTCCCATTACCAGCTGGTCTTGCAAATGCACCAGGCAACACAATGAGATACAGCAAGAAATCCTGCTGAAGGACTTTAATGTTGTTGTTTAATCGTTTAGTCGTGTCCGACTCTTTGTGACCCCATGGACGAGAGCACGCCAGGCACTCCTGTCTTCCACTGCCTCCCACAGTTTGGTCAGACTCATGTTCATAGCTTCGAGAACACTGTCCAGCCATCTCGTCCTCCGTCGTCCCCTTCTCCTTCTGCCCTCCATCTTTCCCAACATCAGGGTCTTTTCCAGGGAGTCTTCTCTTCACATGAGGTGGCCAAAGTATTGGAGTCTCAGCTTCAGGATCTGTCCTTCCAGTGAGCACTCAGGGCTGATTTCCTTAAGAATGGAGAGGTTTGATCTTCTTGCAGTCCATGGGACTCTCTAGAGTCTCCTCCAGCACCATAATTCAAAAGCATAAATTCTTTGGCAATCAGCCTTCTTTATGGTCCAGCTCTCACTTCCATACATCACAACTGGGAAAACCATAGCTTTAACTATATGGACCTTTGTTGGCAAGGTGATGAGGACTTTAATAGCAATACTCAATTAGGGGCAAGGACGATGCTGTGAAAGCAAATACCACAGGGGGTTGGACTAGATGATCCTCAGGGTCCCTTCCAACTCTACAATTTTATGATTCTGTTATATAAATTCATACATTAGTGGAAATACCGTACAAAAATCAGGGAAATTGCTTTTCAAAAATTACTATATTTATCAAAACTGCACAGAGATGTGTGTATTAGAAGTGCAAACTAAAATGTTGATGTGGAAATTTGGAGAACTAAAGATTGAAAAAATAAGAAAGAGGGAGACACTGACATTGAGAGATTTGCCAGTCCAGTCCCCAGGTGTCACACCAGTGTCTTCTGCTTTCCATCCCACCTTCATCCTGTCAATTTGTCTTGAACTGTACCAGTTCTGAAAAGCCCCTACAATGTGTCACCCCTGTTATACATGGAGTGCTGCAACCATTCCTTTGCCCATCTCCATTTTCTTTGCCTCGGAGACCGGGTTCAAATCCCCACTTGGCCATGAAGCTCACTGGATGACCTTGGGCCAGCCACTACCCCTTAGCCTAGCCTATGTCAGGGTTGTTGTTTTGAGGACTAAATGCAGAGAGGGAGAACCATGTGTGCCACCTTGAGCTCCTTGGAGGAGAGGGTAGGCTAGAAATGCAATAAATAAGTAAACCCAAAGCAATGCACCTCTTGCATAGCACCAACTCCAGCTGTTCTCTCACCTAATCCATAGACCAGACTACAACTCCCATTACCCATGCTCAGGAGAACCACAAGTCCCTAGCATCCTGCCATTGACCATCTGTAGACAGTGTGGCCACACTTCTGCCCAGAAAGCTCTGGCTCTTTAGAGGTCCAGAGCTGTCCCATTTCTTGAATTTTTCTCTAGCTAAAACCTGATGACTATTGCAACCACAGACCAGGTTTGCTTCATAGCTGTCACTATGAATTTGATGCCATAGCTAAATTGAAGGAAAACTCTGCTGGATAGTATGTGACAGCCATGAAAACTCAGCATAAACCTCACAGTACTGATGGACAGGTTTTAGACTTGAGATTGAAAAATCCAGTTGGATTTCTCTATATATGGATACCAATGTCCCATTTTGCAGCTCCTTTGCCATTTTTATTATGCTTCACTCAGAACGGTTTATTTCTCTTTGTTCAAGATCACAGATAAGATGAATGTTGCGGGCTCAGTTCAGACAACATATGAATCCAGTGTTTGTACTAACCCCAAACCTTGGTTTGACCTTCCAAAACAGGCAAAACAGGCTGTGTATTACATTTACTGCCTGCTCAGCATTCATCTTCAGCTGCAGTGGCTTCTAAAGGCTGAATAACAGCTGTAACTATGGTTTGTCAACTCAGACATCATGGTTTGCTTCAACACATTGTTTGTAGCACTGGCTTGCTTGGTCAATTGCAAACAATGGTTTGCCCATTCAGAAGGCAACATCACACTAAAATTTTGTTAAGCTTGACACGATGAACTGAATTAGTCACTATGCTTGTCTTCATTTCACCAATGATTTCCATAAGTAGGATTTCTGGAAGAATCTAAAAATGGACAAGCCTGATTCTAATCTGTAAGTGGTACACTGAATACAGACATGTGTACTGAAAACTGTTTATTCCTTTCTGTAAGGGTCAACAAGGCACAGCACACTTTTAGCCTGCCTAAAGGCAAGGGCAAATCTTGCTCCAGTTCCTTGCCACATCTGTAATGCATTAGAAGTAAGAAATAAAATCCTTAGTGGTCACCTAAAAACCAACATGAAACTTGACCCTTGAATCCAGGCAAGGAGGCAGAATGACAACTCCGTATTTGTGAATTTGTACACTACGATGAATGAGAGCAAATGTAGCAGGTAAATAATGTAACTGGAGGTGATAGAAAACTTTATCAATTGAGTTCCCAAATTTTTCTTGACCAGTTTACCCTTATATTTTAATACAGGCTTGATGATGTATTTGCCTAGCCACCTGTTTTGAATGAACCTGATCCACATATTGTAACACTTCAAATCCATAGCTTCCTAATAATTTTATTATTTATACACCGCCCATCTGGCTGGGTTTCCCCAGCCACTCTGGGCGGTTTACAGCATATATCAAAACATAATAAAACATCAAACCACTACCGATAAGGCCCTCTGCCTGGTTCCCTGTAACTTCACTTATCGCAGTGAGGAAACCAGCAGAAGACCCTTGGAGCTGGACCCCAGTGTCTGGGCTGAACAATGTGGGAGGCGACGCTCCTTCAGGTATACTGGGCTGAGGCCGTTTAGGGCTTTAAAGGTCAGCACCAACACTTTGAATTGTGATCGGAAACACACTGGGAGCCAGTGAAGATCCTTTGGGACCAGTGTTATATGGTCCCAACGGCCACTCCCAGTCACCGGTCTAGCTGCCGCATTCTGGATTTGTTGTAGTTTTCGAGTCACTTTCAAAGGTAGCCCCACGCAGAGCACATTGCAGTAGTCCAAGTGGGAGATAACCAGGTCATGCCCCACTCTGGCAAGACAGTCTGCAGGCAGACAGGGCAGAGCTGGTAGACAGCTGCCCTGGACACAGAATTGACCTGTGCCCCCATGGACAGCTCTGAGTCCAAAATGACTCCCAGGCTGCACACCTGATCATTCAGGGGCACAGTTACCCCATTCAAGACCAGGGAGTCCACACTTCTACTTATTTACGGCACTTCCACATGGTTCCTTATTGAGGACTCTGTGCTGCTCATACAGGCAAGTTTTTTGCAGCATCCACACATTGTCCCACATTAGAATGTTATCTCATATTACACACATGCACACACACACACACCCATCTAACATAGAATTACTGTTTCTATTGTTTGCAGTCGTTGTCTTCTTTACTGGGTTTTATGTAGAATTGGTAAATCTGGATTAAATAGGAAAATAATACTAGATGGCATTTTGATGAGCAGCTTCAAGTCTACAATATACTGCCACAGGGAACCACCTTTCTGTACACACTGACACCTGCAGCCCTCATACTCACAACACAAACCCTGCCTACACTAAGGTTGCAATCCTGGGAGCGTGTCCTAAGGAACTCATGGGATTCGATTCTAAGCAGGCATATGTAGGGTTGTGCTGTCAGTCTCAAGGCTTGATACAGTTCTGATCACACCACCTTTTCCCTTCTTTCCACCTCTTCCCACTAACAACCCTGCCCGCCCTGGGCCTTGTGTGGTACATCTTAATAAACAACAACACCCAAGCAATCAAAACGCTCACAATAATGCCATTAACACCGTAGCAGCTCAGCCAATAGTTTGATGAAATTAATTTCAAGAAAAAAGATGCCAGAGCCATTATCGGTGGAGATATCAGATATGCAATATTCATTTGTCTTAATGTTTTGTTTTGTTGGGAGAGGCCAGATTTACAAAACCTTTACGAACAGTTACAGAGATAAAGGCTTGACACACAAGTAATAGTTTATGCAAAATTTGGTCAAAATATTTCAGCTTTTGTATGCTATTGGGTGACCAATTTCTAAACCACAACTAAAAAGTAGATTGTAAAACCTTGCAGGGCCTAGGATTATGGTGGGAATAATTCTGAGAATGGAGGTTGTTTTTCTGCCATTGTAATTATCCACATATGGTTAGTTAAAGGCATCCCTGTACATAATCTGTAGCAACGTTTGAATTGTTTTGGCTCTAGTCCATATAAAGTCCCTGCAGCCCTGTGCTCCTAGCCCTTTTGTTAGAAGCTGAAATGTGAGGAGAAAGCTGAGGGCAGACTGAATCCTTGCCCAACAACCAATCAGCAAGTTTACAGCTCTTTACACATGCAGGCGTGGGACGCGGGTGGCGCTGTGGGTTAAACCACAGAGCCTAGGGCTTGCCAATCAGAAGATCAGCGGTTCGAATCCCCACGATGGGGTGAGCTCCCATTGCTCGGTCCCTGCTCCTGTCAACCTAGCAGTTCAAAAGCACGTCAAAGTGCAAGTAGATAAATAGGTACCGCTCTGGCAGGAAAGTATACGGCATTTCCGTGCGCTGCTCTGGTTTGCCAGAAGTGGCTTAGTCATGCTGGCCACATGAGCCGGAAGCTGTATGCCGGCTCCTTCGGCCAATAAAGCAAGATGAGTGCCACAACCCCAGAGTCGGCCACGACTGGACCTAATGGTCAGGGGTCCCTTTACCTTACACATGCAGGACTCTGCCTACCTAAGCAAACTCGCACAGAAGTCCACTTCCATTCTCACATAACCCCTAGGACAGAAGTGGTCAATCTCCAGGCCACATGCAGTCTCACCTTAGCCCCAATGGTTGCCTTCAGCCACTGAAATTGCCATCAAATTGAGTCCCATCACTACAACACTTAATAGTGCTGCCACCAATTAGTCCATTAGCTGCTGACCCACCACCGAAGAGTTATATCTCCTGTTTATTTGTGGTATCTTCCTTGGCTTCTTCCTACCAGTTTCCAGCAGGAACAAACAAAGATGCATGCGTTATTTTAATATGTGTGATAGGAAGGTTCAACGTTAATGATGCTCGCCGAAAATAGTACAAAAATGGTTATCTATGCTGCGCAGCATTATGTTTTACAACACCCTCCCCCCTCCCACAAAACCCCACAAATACAGATATTGCTACAATACCTAATATCCTACATTCAGCTCCCGGGCTTCCACATGCTTTGCTAACTTGTCATGCATGCGCACTGCCAGGCAAGTGATGAGGACTTTTGTTGGCATTGATAGCCTTGTCATGGGTCTAAGTTTGGCTCACGAACCCCACTTTTCCAGCCAAAAGCATACAAAAGTTAAAAGATGGAGCCTATAAAAAGTCTGAGGAG
This sequence comes from Podarcis erhardii, assembly GCF_964252035.2. Lineage (NCBI taxonomy): Eukaryota > Metazoa > Chordata > Lepidosauria > Squamata > Lacertidae > Podarcis > Podarcis erhardii. The sequence continues at coordinate 111,365,125 of NC_138497.1, read as the reverse complement.
GACAGTACCTCAACAGAATGGCTCTCATTTTGCAATCAGGGATGCTTAAGAAAGACAAGCCCTCAAGGCATTTCAGTGCACAGATGCTCTTAGAACTCCATCTGTGCCCACACATGCCTAACCACTAGTCAGGAACCTGGCCTTTATGGTCATCAGACAGAATTTGATTGGTTAACTTCGCAGCACTATTGCAGTGTTTTCAGTTCTAATTGACAATGAATTGTGAAAGGTGTGCTGTCCTGTTAAACCCTTTGATTGCATTTTCTTCTTAATAAGTATCACTTGCTGAAAACTCTTGTTTCATCACACTTCAATCTCATGCTTTGCCAACATCAAAACAGTCACCCTTTCCAAGGGGGGGGGGTGCAAACACATTGATAAATCTGATTTTAAAAATAATACTGCACAGAAATATTCAGCATTTCTATGTACAGGCATTCTGCCTTAAAATGCTTTCCCCCCCCACCCCTTAAGTTCAATGTGGTTTTATTTTTTAAAAGCCTTACGTACTGCTGAACCCTTTAAAAATTAGTTGCCATTATTTGTTCTGTTGCTCCTGAAACACAATTAAAAAATTATCCACCACTCATTACTATTAAATTAAAATCCACCACTCATTACTATTAACAGTTTATCACAATGTACACTCCAGAACACAATATCAGCACCTACCCTTATTTTTTAGGTCTTTTTAGGAGTCAACTTATTAAGATACATCTCATGCAGATTTACAACGCAATGCATTTCACTGAAAATAAATATAATAGTGCAGTACATCAAAAGAAAATAAATGCAGAGTATTTGCCTTGCTTGTAGAAGTTGCCCTTGCCAAGATCCGTCCGCATTCAACAGCTGTCAGCCTGATGCTTTTCTTCAAGCCAATCCCTAGAAAAGCCATTTCCTTCTTTCTCTGTAAACCTAATACATCATCAACAGGGTGGGGCAGAAACATCAGCTTTTGCTGTTGTAGCTCGGAGTTAACCATTTGATGTCAGAACCAAATTAAGTGCTAATTAGCATGGTGGGCAGAGGGGAAGGGGTACTCAGAAATATCTTCAATAACTTTTTGCACAGTGTGAATAGCAGGGTTCGATTTTAGGCAGCAACAGGAGCGCCACACATAAGGGGCTCTGAATATTTAGTTGGTCATTTTCTGCAGATCACTTTTATTATGAAATGATCACAATTCTTAAGCCTTAACACAAACATAGAAATTCTACAGGTGAAGGTCTTCCCGTCACTTATTTCCACAACACTGTGTCTACTATTTCCGTGTATGACACTGAAATATAAAGTCATGTTAGCTGGGCCAGTAATAGAATGGCAGCCCTACCCATAATGAGTCCCATGTGTGGCTGCATCACAAATTAATGCATTGTGGCCAGAGCCCTACAGTATGTTCTCTGCTATGGGATCTTGTCTATGGCAAGCTGCCTTCTTTAGGTGCCTTGCCCTTGGTTGCATCTTTTGGAACACGAGTGAGATCTTATAGCAACTCTCTCATTTTCTTGTTTGCTGCTATGGAAGAAGGAACTTCAAGCTTTGGAGGGGGTTGTGTTTAAGTTGCTTGGTCTTGGTTGTTAGTGCTTCTGCCAACCCTGAGCAGTGCAGGAGATCACAAGTGACCAGAGCAAATACTGAGCAGGAGGCCCAGACCAGCTGGGGAGCTGTCCAGGAGAAACTGAATGGCTTTGCCATGAGGCCTGGATCAGCAGGGGAGCTGTCCAGCACAATCCTGGCACCCAGAGCTGGGTCAGCAGAGCTCTGGCACCAGCAAGAAGCATCTCGGGATTGGCCGCTTTATAGTAGACCGGGTGGGCCTGCTTCTTCCTGGATCTTCTCAGGGTTCTGGCCCAAAATATGAATGGGGTCGTTTTTCTTCTGGATAGGCCAAAACTGGGTGGCGGAATGAACGCTTTGAGGCTGAATCTGAGCTTTGCCACAGGCCAGTTGTTGCCACTTCTGTTGCAATCCTGAAGGTGATGCGCAAAGGTATAGAGCCAAAATGGGGGTCCCAAAGGGAGGGGGCTCCTCAGACACTGCATCATCTGCAGCTGTCCCTCAAGAGGAATGGACACTTCAGAGTCAGTGTACGTGCTGGGTGCTGCTACACAATTATGATGTCCTATTTGGAGGACATCTCAGCTGGTCTGAGGTCTAAATATCAGCAGGCATTGTCAAGCTACAAAAGAGTACCGGTAGTTCACTGCAAGCAGAATTATTCTGTTCAATCCTATTATGTTTGGACAAGAGGGATCATTTGGGGCAGGAATGGGGAATCTGTGGCCTTCCAGTTGCTGTGGGCTCCAGCTCCCGTCAGCCCCAGCCAAGCATAGCTTGTGGTCAGAGATCATAGGAGGTGTAGCTCAGCAACATATGGAGGGCCATAGGTTCCCCATCCCTGATTTTATGGAGAAGAACTATTTAAACAAATATTGTTATAGGTTCAGAAATAGTAAAGTTTTTGAAGGAACAGGCTTATTGATCATACATAAAAGGGGGGGGGCTTGGGTTCACGCGTGTTGTTCTTGTAAAAATATTCTGGTTATTTCACAATGCCATTTGTTAATACAGCACTCACAACAATGGCACATTCCTTATGCAGTACAATCATAAGGAAGAGATCCTCCAGAGGTGAATTGAAACTCAGAGGATGGCAACAAGGGGGGGGGGGAACTATTCAGTGGTGGCCTGTAGAATTAAATCAAGGTTAGACCTTTTTCCAACAAGGCATTTAAACAGGGTTTTTTGCCATATTTAACTATATTAGCATCTTATTTTTATCAACCAGTCTTTTTACTATTCTTTATTAAAATGGCTCAATCTGACAGGGACTTCTGCTTGCATTTGTGGTTGAGCTCCAAGAAGGGATTTTGCTGTTTGTTGTTGACTTGTGAAGATTAGTTACAGTGTTCTTGTAGTTTGTATTTGTTGCATTGTGTGGTTGCTTTAATTTGTAAGCAGAGATTGTGGGATCTACTTCGTCCTTTGCTGGAACCCTGAGATCCATAATGGCTTGGAGGACACAGAATTAAGGCACAGGGTACCTCTAGGCTCACATTTCTGTCACACACAAATATCACTCCTGGTTTTTCATGCAAGCTCTCCTCATCTCAGCAGCCTGATTTAGAAAGGTAGAAAAGTTCTATTAAAGGTAAAGGGAAAGGGACCCCTGACCATTAGGTCCAGTCATGGCCAGCTCTGGGGTTGCGGCGCTCATCTCACTTTATTGGCCAAGAGAGCCAGCATACAGCTTCCGGGTCATGTGGCCAGCATGACTAAGCCACTTCTGGCAAACCAGAGCAGCGCACGGAAACGCCGTTTACCTTCCCGCCGGAGTGGTACCTATTTATCTAATTGCACTTTGACGTGCTTTCAAACTGCTAGGTTGCCAGGAGCAGGGACTGAGCAACGGGAGCTCACCCTATCGCAGGGATTTGAACCGCCAACCTTCTGATTACTTGTTGTTAAATGAGTGAGAGTCAGTTTCATCCATGGGGCCCAGTCAGGCACACAATTAACTTCAAAGATCGGGGCAGAGCTTGTCACCATAACAATACCTCCCTGTTATCAAGCCAAAACCATCTAGAAGATTTGGGTGAGATCATAAAGAAGTGCAAATGAAGTATGGTTCTTTCTTACTTAATGCTCTCTCTTTTCCTACTGTATGCCCAGGGTGCAAATAGCTATGGTCTTAACCACCAAGCCTCTTGAGCTTGCCAATCAGAAGGTCAATGATTTGAATCCCTGTGACGGGGTGAACTTCTGTTGCTCTGTCCCATCTCCTGCCAACCTTGCAGTTCGAAAGCATACCAGTGCAAGTAGATAAATAGGTACTGCTGTGGAGGGAAGGTAAACGGCATTTCTGTGTGCTCTGGTTTTCGTCACGGTGTTCCGTTGTGGCAGAAGCGGTTTAGTCACGACCCAGAAAACTGTCTGTGGACAAACACTGGCTCCCTTGGCTTGAAAGTGAGATGAGCGCCACACCCCATAGTCGCCTTTGACTAGACTTAACCATTCAGGGGTCCTTTACCTTTACCTTACCAGTATCTCAACTAAAGCTGTACTTCAGATCTGAGGATGGGCGGGGTATAATAACATCTAATAAATAAATAAATAAAACCAGAAGAGACCTAGGGTGTAGCTAACTCTCTGGAATCTCAATTTGTGGCTCCATAGATTCAGTCTGTTTCTCTGCCTAACAAATCAAGAGGAAAGTTAATTTAAGATACGTAGCAAAGATGCTTAGTGCCATAAGCAGTGCCCTAATTGCAATTCTTAGTAGCAGCAATAACGTATTGATTGCTTTGAAATTCGTTAGGCGAGTAGTGAGAGCTGTGACTGTAGTTAACAACTTGAAACTTGCTGACTGTAGGTAGTTGTGTGGACGGCATCGTGGGGCTGTGCCACTCGCTTGATCTCCCTCCAGCTGAGTTGCATCCTGGAATGGAGAGGGGAGGGAAGAAATAGTGGTGAAGTTGGTGTGGTACAAGCACGCCAGCAGGAGCACCAGCTTGGCTCTGCAAACATGTTTGTACCTCACCTCTGGCTGCTTTCCCCCCTCTCCATTCCAGAATGCAGCAGCAACTCAGCCAGAGGGAGGTCAGATGAGCAGCACAGCCCTACCATGCCATTTGCTACTACTGATGGTTGGTGGCTGGTTATTGGCATCCATCTGCCTCAAGAAGCAATGGAGTATGCCTCCAGGGGTGAAGTCAAGCTGCTGGGTTAGCAGAACCAAAGTGATCTTCAACGGTACACAAACCTGGGTGGTGTGTACTGAGGTCCTGGGCTGCCCAGATGATAAGGCCCCTCTGTCGGTCTCACTGATGTGGTCCAAAGGAAATCAGAGTGGTAGATTTGGCACCAGCTTGGCTGCAGGAGTTTCCGGAAGGAGGTGTACAAGGTGCCACCCAACTGTCTTAGGGATTCCAGTCTGGATTTGTGTAGGGTTTACTCCTTAGCCTTCTCCAGAAGATATACTGATGGTAGGGCAAAAGGAAAAGAAGGAAAACGGAAACCTCTTTGTTTGGGATGCAAACAAGGAGGTATAGCGGAATAGCTCTAGAAGATGCAGAAGTAACATTGCAGAGCTGCTGTTCAAGCAAAGTAGAAAAGCAGCAGTAAACCTTAGAGATCAAATGAAAAATCTTCTCAATAGTTATGCCTTCTGTGAGTGAAAACAGGTGAGCTTTTAAAAGTGGTGCTTCATGTAGTCATGTGAGTAGCATCCCCATGTGGCAATAAAGACCTTACCTCATCCTCGTTTCTATGGTGCCAGGGAGATATGGTCAAATTTCCCTCCCTATGGAGACATTCTATTCCTTTGTGGCTTTTTAACTGGCTACGTGGACCTTCTGCACTCAAAGCATATGTGCCAGCCAATAAGCCATGGCCCATTTTATTTTATTTATGCTTGAGTACTATCTAAATTAAGCCATGGAAACGAGAAGCACCCTGTTTCCCTACTGTTCTTTCTCCTAAGCAGAAACAATCTAATTAGCTCTGTCTTTTTTTTTGCACCTGCTGAAATGAATGCTACATCCTAAATCAGATTCTGGCCTCTGATGGTTTGGAACAGCAAGAATTAAAGCAAAGTCTGTTAAAATGACAGCCTCTATTTTCCATGGTGAATCACACTGCAAAAACTGCAGCGTCATTTTTACAGTAGATGGGTAGCTTCATTCCAGTTTATTAACCCTTTCTTCCTAAGCCTTTATCATTCTCTTCCCCCCCCCCTTTTTAAAAACACATCGTCTTATCCTGGATAGAATGTATATTCTATTACAAGTTAGTAATCTTGTTCTAAAGAATCAGCAGCATTATATGCTTTCCTCTAAACAGGCATTTTTAAACAGCAGGGGAGAAGGGGAGAGAGGAAAGGGCTGCTGGCACTGCTGTAAGGTTTGTGGGTGTCAAGTTTGCAAATCGCTCGGCAGCTGTTGTGTAAGAGGAGCCACAGTGAAGAGGGTTGTGATTTCCCGGTTGCAAGGAACTTCCATGGTTGCTTAAAAAAAAAAATCAAAATCTGAAAAGGAGGCTAGCGTCGCTCAGTCGCTACTTTGAAAAGATTTCAAGCACAAGCTTCTCCCCACTGCAGTCATTTGCTGCAGGAGGAGCACTGCAGAAAAACGCACATCAGTCTGGCAGCAACAACTCAGCAGACCTTTTTTCCTGGGAAACGTCACTGCTCGGATGCAGCGATCTTGTTGGCGCTATGCGATCCCACCCACTGATGTATTTTTAAACGCAGCTAATAACGGCAACACCCTTATCAGATTAAAAAGTACTGGCCCATTTCTGTTTCCTATGCCATCGTGCATTTGGAAGTGCACTACTGTAACTAATACGGAGGAGGATAGAATCTAGGTGCAGGTGAAGCCCATGAAAACGTAACGGCAATGTAACTGCTTACTGTCACCTCTATGTACCTATCAGTCTGTCTTGTTGATTATCCCGCGTGATATGCATTCTTTTACGTCCCAGATCTATAAGCAGCTGTGATTCTGGCAATGCATAACAGCAAGAGCTAGAATCTCGATACCAGGCGTAGCCCCAAAACAGCAACCTCCATCTACACGGCTCCTCTAGCAATTGCACATTTTGTCTGGCACAGCGTAGCATCACATGCTCCAGCCTTCCCTATTAATTTACAGGGGACAGTGCCTGTATTATTGTCCCTTGCAAGTCACTGTCCCTATCTTTGCCTTGGGCGTGGAGTTGTCATTTGTCAGAATCTTTGGAAGTGACATTTCTGAGTTGGGGGGACAGATATATTCATCTTCAGTGCCCCTACCTATTGCCATGGATTTCATATCAAATTTCATAGAATCGTAGAGGGTCATCTAGTCCAACCCGCTGCAATGCAGGAATCTCAGCTAAAGCATCCATGACAGGTGGCCATCCAACCTCTGCTTAAAAACCCCCAAGGAAGGAGAGCCCACCACCTCCCAAGGGTGTCTGTTCCACTGTCAAACAGCTCTTACTGTCAGACAGTTCTTCCTGATGCTTAGTAGGAATCTCTTTTCTTGTAACTTGAATCCATTGGTTTGGGGCCCAACTTCTGGAGCAGGAGAAAAGAAGCTTCCCCCATCCTCCATGTAACAACCCTTAAGACAGGCATAGGCATACTCAGCCCTCCAGATGTTTTGGGACTACAGTTCCCACCATCCCTGACCACTGGTCCTGTTAGCTAGGGATGATGGGAGTCGTAGGCCAAAAACATCTGGAGGGCCGAGTTTGCCTGCCTTAAGATATTTGAAGATGGCTATCGTATCTCCTCTTTTCCATGCTAAACATACCCAACTCCCTCAACCATTCCTCATAAGGCTTGGTTTCCAGACCCTTGATCATCTTAGTTGCCCCCCTCTGCACACGTCCCAACTTGTCAACATCCTTCTTAAATTGTGGTGCCCAGAACTAGACACAATATGACCAAGACAGAATATAGAGGGACTCTTACTTCCCTTGATCAGGACACTATACTTGTTGATGCAGCCTAGAATAGCATTTGCATTTACTTATTTTAGCTGTTGCATCACACTGTTGACTCATGTTAAGCTTGTGAACTACTAAGACCCCTAGGTCCTTTTCACATATACATATATACATATACATATACATATACATATACATATACATATACATATACATATACATATACTAGGGACGTGGGTGGTGCTGTGGGTTAAACCACAGAGCCTAGGGTGTGCCAATCAGAAGGTTGGCGGTTCGAATCCCCGCGACAGGGTGAGCTCCCGTTGCTTGGTCCCTGCCCTGCCAACCTAGCAGTTCGAAAGCAAGTCAAAGTGCAAGTAGACAAATAGGTACTGCTCTGGCAGGAAGGTAAACGGCGTTTCCGTGCACTGCTCTGGTTCACCAGAAGCGGCTTAGTCATGCTGGCCACATGATCCGGAAGCTGTATGGCGGCTCCCTCGGCCAGTAAAGCGAGATGAGCACCACAACCCCAGAGTTGTCCGTGACTGGACCTAATGGTCAGGGGTCCCTTTAGCTTTACCTATACTAGTAAGCCAGGTGTCCCCCATCTTATATTTGAGTTCTGTGAGTAGAGCTAATCAGAAGTAGCTCCCTGTGGGCAGCAAGCCTATTAAATAATTACTGTTTACAGTCTTATAAAAATAGTTTTTTGTGGGGGGGGTTGTTAGCTGCCTGGTAAACTGTTGTAATGAGGCAGCCATATAAATGCAGTTAATAAATTAATGAACAAATAAAATCCAAAAAGGGGTTTCCACAGGGAAAAAGAGCAGCTAGAGTTCCTAGCTCTCTGCCATTGCATATGTCCAGAATTTCTCACCTGCTGCAATGCTGTAGTTGTGCCACTCAAAAATTCAAGCAGCACTATTATAATTTAAATTAGGATTAGCTGACACCAAGTACTGAACCATGTCTGCCTTGCTCCCTGGTGCAGAGTGACCAGAGCTGTCTCCCCTTTAAATGAACAAATTAACTAATAGTGAGCTATATCAAAGCTATCAAACATTTCGCTCTTATACAAATAATACGTTCTTCAGAATTAAAAAAATTCAGAAACCACTAGCATACACTTCCCAGGAACGCATATAACATTTTGCAGACTTGAAAAAGCATAGACTCCAACTTTTTCTATCCCAAATCTGGGACACCCACCGCCACCATGTGGCGTCTTGTCAATCCAGGACAACTGGCAGGTATGAATAAGGCATAATAGAAAGCTGGAGTGTGTTCCCCCAGCTTCATGAAAGTGTGTGGATCTCCTAAAGCCAGAAAGTTCTGGAAATGTGAGGGCCCGAGAGTGTGGTTGTGGGTTGAGAGTGTGGAAGACTAGGCCCTAACCCTAAGAGTTAAGAGCCAGTGAGACTCTGGAACTCAGCTGCATTAGTAAAACACACACACACACACACACACACAGACACCCACACCCACACCCACACACACCACACATTTTAAATGCTTTATAACACTGTGACACCAGATGGCGCTATAGAGTTTGATCTTTCAGCAACGTGATTCCCCCATTATGAGCTTTACAACACGTTTTCCTGAAACGATTTTTGGATGTGTCTAGATCCAGCCCTGGTATTGTTGCATCTCTGACTGATAAATAAAACCTCTGTTGTTCCCATAAGCTGAATAAGTGGTGCCTGGTTCCTGTTAGGCCCAGAAGGTGGAGGCAGAGCCAATGGCAAGCAGGCAGAGCCAGATGATTCTAATTTGGGCCTCATCTGCCTCCTTTCAGAATTCTACAAGGGCAGCACTGGAATTTAAGCAGAAGAAACCTGGTAGGCAGTGCTATCCTGTAGGCTGGTTTTACATCAAAAGGCAGGAAAGTGTCCCATTGGGTCTAATGTACCAGCCACCTCTCAGCTGGATCTCTCATTGCTGAGATGTAACTTGCCTGGCTGAACTGGTGAAGTAGCCCACAAACCTACATAAACAAAAGAGCTGTGGCACAATGCTCTCTGTCTTTGGCTCTGTCATCTGTTTTCCTTCCTGAGTTAGTCTCAGATTTGGAGGATGAGTTCGGAATAACACACTTTCACATTCTTGTCTACATATTCTAGAGACCTGTCATTCCTACAACTGTTGAGGCCTTTCAGATACAGTGTAGCCAGATAAAACCTCATTATCTTTGCTGACGAGACTGTGGTTTTATGTTTGTTACAATATATGCAAAAAATATTTAATCAGATAATGTGCTATCAACTTTCAGTTTTGAAAGAAATTTACTTAGTGGTCATCCTAGGATCTAGAGCCTAGATCAGCCACTGGACACTTGGCTCTTAATTTATATTCAAATATGATTATATATTAACAGTGTGGTCATATTCATCCTTACTTGGAAGCAAGTGTCAAAAAGGACTTTCTCCCTAGTAAGCATGTTTAGCACTGCAGTCAAAGTAAGCATATCTGAGCTATATTTATGCATTTGCTGTTTCACATATGACTTAGCTTTAGAATTTCATCTTAACTCAGGGGTCAGCAATGTGCGGCCCATGGACCGGATGGGGCCCACAAAGACCGTTTTACTGGCCCATGAGATGCCCGTTCGGCGAGTCCCCCTCACGCAGTGCTGAACCAGCGCAGCATGGGGACTCGCCGATCGGCGCTGGAAATCGAGTCTGCACATGCACAGATACCGGAAATTGCGTCTGCACATGTCCAGACGCTGAAAACCGCTTTTGCGCAGGCACGTTTTTTGGCATCTGGGCATGCGCAGAAGTGATTTCCGGCATCATGCTGCCCCAGTCTGGCCCACGGACGATTTCCGTGGGTGTGATCCAGCCCATGGCCGGTAAACCTTGCCTACCCCTGGCCTAACTGAACAGCTGGATTTACTTCCTAGTAAACATGCATAGGTTTGCACACTAAGGACTTTGACCAAATATGCCTATTAAAGGCATCAGTGTCTTACCTTTTAACTTACACAAATGAAAATCAATTGTCAAGAAACTCGTCACATCACCTTTACACATACAATGAAATTGACACATTAGGAAAATGTCATAAATTTCAGTGTTCCTGTTGTACTCTCTTACAGTTGTACAGCATGCGATGTAATCAGATAACCATGATGAGCTAAGCATTCTGCACCCAGCAGAGGCCCAGAACACAGGTGGCAACTCTGCTAAACAACCTTAGTCTCGAGGGGATGATTCCCTTTAATAATGATTAATTGCAGGATGTTTTCCAGCTTCCTCACCTTTCATGTGGTTTGCTAGAGTGAGATTTATTTTTTGCTTTTCAAATTTAGAAGGGCGGGGGGGGGGGGAGGTTTAAGGTAAGACAGCATCAGGGGCTCTACTAACTATTGCCGCCTCTCCTGGGTTTAGCATTCTAAGAACTCCTACAAAAAATTTTTACGGGATAGTTCAGAATTGTTTGTGCAACCACAACATGTGAGGTTCTTCAGTTTGAACTCTTCCTCCTCAGGTGACATGGCAGACAGAATGTGGTACCAGATCAGTAAGGCCTACGGAACAAAGGAAGCTGCCGTATACCAAGTCAACTATTGGTCTGCCTAGCTAGATACTTTCTCTGTATTGTCTCCAAGGGCAGTAACTGGTCCTTCTCAAAAGGCTTTGCTTTCCATATGCAGTTTGCATATGCAGACTTCATGTAAAGGAAGTTCTGACTGCACACCAAGGAAAAGGACTGCAAGAAGCTGCCACTGGGTCATGCCCTTAGAGTAGGGATGGGGAACCCGTGGCCCTCCAGATATTGCTGGAGTCCAGTTCCAAACATCCTTGACCATTGGCCATTCCGGCTGGAGCTGATGGGAGTTGGAGTTCAACATCTGGCGGGCCACAGCTTCCCCACCCCGTCTTAGAGAGACTGTTGTAATACAGCTCTCTTCACCTTTTGTACTGATTCTCAAAACAACTGTTCTAAGAAGGCTTCCCGAGGGTTGGCAAAAAAAGAAGGCACATTTACCGACTTCTACTTTTAAAATAGGACTCTCTATGACGACTCTCATTTTACTAGGGTCCCCATACACGCAACATTGCTCGACAACTTTGCAAAACTTTTGCAAAACAGAACAAAACTTTTAAAAAACCTTTAAAAAGGTCAACTTTGTCCCCCCCCAACAAAAACAAATAAAAAAGCTCAACAACTTTTGTGTTCGGATTTGGAAATATGGCAACCCTAATTTTACATACCCATGAAAAAGAGGACATGTCCTAGAAAGATAGGACACATGGCAACCCTATTAGAAGTGGCCAGGAGCTGTGAAAGTTTCACAGTAGAGTCATGCAGGCCATCAAATGTACTGCCCCCCCCTTCTTCTGCTTCTTTAGATTTAGTGCTCTTCTAGGGGGTATGTAGGGATGCGGGTGGCGCTGTGGGTTAAACCACAGAGCCTAGGACTTGCCAATCAGAAGGTCGGCGGTTTGAATTCCTGCGACGGGTTGAGCTCCTGTTGCTCGGTCCCTGCTCCTGCCAACCTAGCAGTTCGAAAGCACATCAAAGTGCAAGTAGATAAATAGGTACCGCTCCGGCGGGAAGGTAAACGGCGTTTCCGTGCACTGCACTGGTTCGCCAGAAGCAGCTTAGTCATGCTGGCCACATGACCTGGAAGCTGTATGCCGGCTCCCTCAGCCAGTAAAGCAAGATGAGCGCTGCAATCTCAGAGTCGTTCACGACTCGGACCTAATGGTCAGGGGTCCCTTTACCTTTTAGTGGGCATGTACTTTAAGACTGTAATATTTAGATCCATTGTTGATTTGAACCTTTCTTTCAAGGGAGATTTAAAGTACTTTCCCTGTGTCTCCACTGGTTTTACCAGATCCTACAAAGAAAACCTGCTGGCTTTAATAGACAAGCTAAGGAAATGTAGTTTCATTTTTTGATGTATAAACGCATGTTAGAGAGATGACCTGACCTTCTCTAAGCTGAGTCCTCAAGTAGACAGCTCAGAAAACCTTTGCAAATTTTGCCAGTACTTCCAAGTGAACATGCTGACTTTGGATCAGAGAGCTGCTGATGTCATGATGGGAGGCCATGGCAATCAGAAATGTTTTATATAATCTTATCACATTTCCACAACTTGTATCAAAGGGATATGATATCACAGTGTTACATTCAATTGAATGATATTTTAAAATGGTTTATTATTGCCATTTTGTATGCTCTGATCCAGTAAAGGAAACTTACACACGCAGGGGCAGATGCATATTTACATGCACATCACAGTGCACACCTGAATCCAATTACAATATTGGCCTGAATATAAGCCTCACTTTTTTTTTTCCAAATTCTGACCGTGAAAAGTTAAAGTGCGGCTTAAATTCGCGACCTTACAAAAATGGGCTTCTACAATATCGCTGCTGAAACAGACATATGGTAAAACGGAATGGGTGTGAGTTCCTGTGGATTTTTAAAGGTGCGGCTTATATTTGGGTGCGAGTTATATTTGGGGCAATACGGTATATTGGTTAGATGCACCCTTGGGTGTCTATGGGGATGTGTATGCCTGCCCACAGATATAGGTTCTTAGGAGCAACTTGTTGTTGTTGTTGTTTAGTCGTGTCCGACTCTTCGTGACCCCATGGACCAGAGCACGCCAGGCACTATTGTCTTCCACTGCCTCCCGCAGTTTGGTCCAGCGTCATAACTTCTATATGCCTGTTGTCTTTGTCCATGGAGTTTTCTTGGTAGGGATACTGGAGTGGCTTGCCGGTTCCTGCTCCAGGTGGATCACGTTTGGTCAAAACTCTCCACTATGACCTGTCCATCTTGGGTAGCCCTGCAGGGCATAGCTTCTCTGAGTTATTCAAGCCCCTTCACCACGGCAAGGCAGTGATCGATGAAGAGGAGGAGCAACTAGTTGCTCATATCTAGAACTGGATATGATACTGGTTTTATTATTTTATTGTGAACTTCCTCAAGGACTGGGAGAGGGCAAGTTACATGGCAGGAATGCAAACTTTTTTTTTCTTCAAATCAGTGAGGCTGAAGAAGGAAGCTGCAATACTGCAGAGCATTCCAACTGTGACTCTGACACTGTTTCAGAAACTAATTCTTCTTGACTGAAGCAAAATTTTCTCCCCACATTGATCTATACAGATACCACTGCTTAGCGAATGGCATTTAAATCTTTGTGGCTGATGCGAGACTACAGTATGGCTCTGCAGGAGTTTGGTTTGGGTTTGAGAGAAAAAATATTTGGCATTTTAAATTCTTTTTTCCATTTCTTCCCCATGGGAATACTAGCTAGAACCCATCTCAGGTTGACTTCTCATGTTCTCTCATACTTGCATGGTGGCTTCCAGCCCTTCAGTAGTATGTCAGAGAAATGATGGCTGGGCAGCATTCAGAAATAACACAGAGCATATCAGGGGGAATTAGAGGCCAGTGTGCTGTGGGTTAAACTACAGAGCCTAGGACTTGCCAATAAGAAGGTCGGCGGTTCAAATTCCTGCGACGGGGTGAGCTCCCGTTGCTCAGTCCCTGGTCCTGCCAACCTAGCAGTTTGAAGCATGTCAAAGTGCAAGTAGATAAATAGGTACCACTCCGGCGGGAAGGTAAACGGCGTTTCCGTGTGCTGCTCTGGTTTGCCAGAAGTGGCTTAGTCATGCTGGCCACATGACCCGTACGCTGGCTCCCTCAGCCAGTAAAGCGAGATGAGCGCCGCAACCCCAGAGTCGTCCACGACTGGACCTAATGGTCAGGGGTCCCTTTACCTTTATCTAATCCTGTGTCATAAAAAGCAATGTTGGGCACAATTCTCTACCACCTGCTTAAGAAGAGGTGAAACTTGTATTTGAGAGGAGAGACATAAACCTAAGAATCCTGTCTGGTCCATAGTAGAAAAAGCACCTTCCTTATTAAAGAAGTTGGGGAAATGTAGGGCAGGATCCAAACTTCCCCCTGTCCTTCAAGTGGACACCAGCTGTGGGAGGTCAGAATGGCTAGGGGTTTGTTTTTTTTAGTTAAGCAACATCATTGTTAGGTCACAATCCCCCATTTCTCTTTTATGAGTCAGACAGTATCAGCATGTGGTCACAATGACCAGCCTAGCTTTCTGAGGCACAGCTTAGTCAGTCAGCCTCTCTCCCTCTCATGTTAAAGCAGGCTGCAGTTTTGTGTATCAAGGCTCTTCTTTCTCCACTAAAGCAGGAAGAAGCAGTCTTTCTCTCACACAGGGGGGGTTAGCAGAAGTGTGGGGGCACAAAAGTGAAATGGGCAGCAGCAAGGGCAGTCTGAGGCAGCCCCCTCAGGCGGTGGACTACAAGGGGTGCCTCTGTGGGTGAGCACACCCCTTCACCCCCAGAGAAGCAGTGGTGTTGATGGCCTCCAGATTCCAGTGAGATCTTACAGGAGATCCCGCAAGATCTTGCCATAACCCAGAAATCTTAGCCATGTAACTCCGGTAAGCAAGGCTTCAGCAGGGGCTGTGGGGGTGGGGGTGGGGCAGTACCTTCACATTTAGCCTCAGGTGGCAAAATTAGATGGGCCGCCGTGGGGCAGCAGCATGTGGGCAGAGGAGCAGCAGCAGAGGAGATGAGAAGCGATGGCAGGCAGGCATTGGAAGTCTTCTATCTACAGTGAGTAATGCATGGTATCCTGGCACCAAATGAAGTAGAGATAATGGGGGGGGGCGCAAAGGAATATTGGCTGCACTCCAGGTATAGCAGGGGTGGCAGAACTCCCAAAAGAAAAGTTGCAGGCAGTTGGGCTTCTAACTTTCAGCGTGTGCTCCCTAAGTGGCAGATTAGGAAACACCCAGGTGGCATTTGCTACTTATGATCTATATGGAAATAACGTTTTTAGCTAAGTTTTGGAAGGCAGCTATGCTCACCACTATACCACCAACGCCGTTTTTAGCTAAGTTTTGAAATACATCACTGCGTGTTCTCAGGACAGGGTGAGGTGCACATTTAAATAAATAGATTCTGTTCTCCATTTGTTTTGGTGAGTATAATGGTGAATGCAATTTTTTAAAAGCCCCTTTGTTTCATTTTATGAATTTACTAAGCGATGTGCCCCAGCTCACTCTGTTCACCACCACCCCTACCATTCCTCCCACATTAATTGCCCTGGAGTTTCCCCTTCCCATCCCATGCAACTACTAAGCTTGTTTTTCACCCCCACCCCCACCCCCATTTCTGAAGGCACTTTGCACTCCTGTTTCCACCTTCACCCCAATGCCTATGTCTCCGCTCCCTTCCTTTTGTGCAATGCCCCCTTGCACACCAACCACCCCCAGGGCCAGATCCTGCACCCTACTCCTCCCACACATTTGAACTACTAGGCGCCCTTTTCATCTTGTCCTATGCTTCAGATCCATTCAGGCCCCTGCTTTCAACCTCAAACCCATTACCAAACCCCCTACTTCCTCCTTTTTTGCCATCTCCTTTGCATCCCCTTTTCACATTCACTCCCTTTTTTCCCTCCACCCCCCCCCGCCTTACTTTTCTCGACTCTCCCTTGCAGAAAGATCCTCCCCCATTTCCACCTCTTCTCCTTTTTCCTCTTGCCAGCCCCCTTTGCATGCTCACACCATTATCACCCCCCTGCCCTTTTTACTACCTCCCCCTTTCTCCTTTTTCCAACTCTCCTTTGCACACAGGCCACCCCTATTTCCATGCTGCTGCCTATTTCCCATTCTGCAGCCCCCTTTGCACACACAAACACACCATGCTGATGTATGTTGCTGTATCTTTAAGACAAATAGACTCTTAAGAGCAAGCCTGTCAGTTAGCCTGATCAATTAGAGAATGTCATGCTCAACTGATAAATGTTGTACATATATTTTTTGTTGTTGTTTAGTCGTTTAGTCGTGTCCGACTCTTCGTGACCCCATGGACCAGAGCACGCCAGGCACTCCTGTCTTCACATATATTTTAGTCACAAGCAAACACCCATGCAGTTTCTAAACCACGTTGAATCATCTGTAACTTCATGTTGAAGACAACACATGGTACCAGGAGTGAACTACATTGTGGGAAGATACTATAGAATATTTGAGGGCTCTGCATCCTGAGTATCTCTCACATGAAGCTTTTGGTGAATGGAAGAGGGAGAAGTTTAAAACAGCCATTTCCCCACTGTACTTAAACAATGGCAGAAGTCTGAGTAAAACTTACCGGTAAGTGGAGGAACACTGAGGTGAAAATGTGGTTTTGAACAACAGCAGAGATTTGAGGAAAGCAGAGATGGAGGAGCGCTGTTTTTTAAAAAAACAAAAACAATGAGAAATAGCAGAGATGGTACAATGCAGAAGCTAACACCCAGAAAGCTAACATTGAAAGCCTTTTCCAACTTCCTTCTCATTGTACTCAAACTCTGTTTTAAACTGCCCCGCGTGTCACCTGCTGCTGACTACTCAAACCTCTGCCATTGTTTTAAATCGCCACTTTTTCTCTCAGCATTTCTCCACCCCTGCTTTATTTAACCTTCTGCTATTATTTTATTTTTATTATTTTATTATTATTTTTTTGGCTTTTGTTCATGTCTTTTTTAAATTATTTTTTATTCATTTTACAATACAAAAATATAAAAACACATAACACAATTTTTTACAAATACATTTTTTGGAGTTCCCTCAGCTCTTCTGCAAATCCTCTGTTTTAGTCCTTCTTCCGCATTTCTTAATCTAATATTGCCTTTTATTAAAAACCTCCTCCCTCTTATTCCCTTTTTTACAATATTTCTAATATTATTTTCACGGAGCCTCTTGCAAACCTACAAACGTTAATTGTTCATCGCAAATACTTTTCAAATAGTCTACAAATTTATTCCAGTCTTCAGTGAATCTGTGGTCTAGTAGGCCTCGGATCTTTCCTGTTAGTTTATCAAGTTCTGCATATTCCATTAACTTCATTCTCCATTCTTCCATCGACGGTAATTCTTCTTGTTTCCATTTTTGGGCTAGCAGTATTCTTGCCGCTGTTACTGCGTATAAAAAAAGCTTATAATCTTTTCTGTTTGCCTTCTGCTGTTATTTTAAGCCACCATTTCTCACTGTGTCACTCCATCACTGCTTTACTCAAACCTCTGTCCTTGTTTGAAACTGCCATTTTCCTCTCGATGTTTCTCCACCTCCACTTTACTCAAACTTCTGCTATTCAAAACAGCCCCTTTTTTCCTTTCAGTGTTTCTCCCTTCTCACTGTACTCAAACTTCTCCTGCTTCCATTCCTCAGCTGCCTCATGTGTGAGAGATAAAGGATTCGGAGCCCACAAATGTTCCAATGTATGAAGGTATTTACTCAAACCTTTGCTGTTGTTTCAAACTGCCATTTCCCTCTCAGTTTGCAACCTTACATTTTTATGTATATAGGAAGATTTAATTCATTTCTGGCCTGCTCTTCAATTCCAAAGTGACTCAGAAAACAAGAAAAAACACTAAAAAAAATAAATACAACAATTATAGAATGGCAGAATGTTAAACCACCCAGATATAGAACCTTTATGAGCACCCGGGGCAAAACCTCTACCTAATTAAATGATATTAGCACTCTTCCCTGTTTATTTTGATAGCTTTTCGAAACAGCAGCTTGCGTTTGCTTTCTGTTTGCCCTGATTTATCAACTTTTAGCCAAAAGCGAAAACCATCATATATAACACAGGGCAAGGGCAAACAGAAGGATATAGAGTAAGGACTGCTTACTGTAACAGATTTATGTTGCCCAAATACATCCTTGGTGATCAGCTTCAGACTGCAAGAGGAACTGAGTGTGTGAGGCAGAAAAACAACACCCTTTTCATAGATAAAGAGAGAGAGAGAAAAAACTGTATTTTAGTAATGTAATATTGTTATGTATAGTGTCATGGTTTCAGATACATGTTGTCAGGGAACATCATTTAGGGTGCAATCCTATAGTCCCTGGGAAGGTATTCCAGGCACCATAGGTTATTGCAGACCTCCCTCTTCATGGGTGAAGGAAGTGGTCTGTCCCTAGAGACCTTGTTGCAGCCATCTATCCCTCCACTGCTGTTGATGCTCTGAGGGAAGCAGGCAGAAAAGGGCATATCATGGGTGAATCAAGGAAGGCTTTGTTCCTCTGACACACACCTGACAAGGGAAGGAAAATACATCAGCCTTGAAGCTGGCATCCTATGCTAAATTTGCCGGGCATGGTTTCTTTAAACAGAGTCCTACTTTAAAGGTGATTCTTAGCAGGCAAATACTTTCAGATCTGCAACTTTGGGCAGCAGCTATTCCATCAGGCTACAGCAGGGGGAGAGAAGACAAGCAGGAAACATCTCATTGGCTCTGCTGAAGGGACAGCTCCCTTTGGCTTTTCTTCTTGAATTGTTTCTTTTCAAGCTGGTCATTCTAAAAACTTTGGAATTTTAAGAACTGGTTTCTGAAATGGGTTTGTTTTCTTCTTCCCTCCTGATTCCCTTTTCATTTTGCGCCCCGTCTTTCAGATTCTAAGCAGGCAGGGACTGCCTTCTTTCTTGCTGATTTTATATAAGCTGCTTTGGGAGCCTTTCCAGCTGGGTTAAAGATGCTTTAAATAAACAATAATAAATGAAACTATTGCCTGCAAAAAAACCAAAACAAAAAAAAAACCCTAAATGGTCAAAAGGTATCTTTTTCAGTACCCATAATAAACACAACATATTTTGGGTTGGTTGGCCATAAAAGAGTGCAGGCAGCTTTTTCACAAAAGGATGATCTCTGCCAGTAATTCTCAGGCTCTAGGGTCATCACTGGTGCACACCGTATGTCCGAGTTGTAAGGAAGAGGACTGTACTTGGCAGGTAATAACTGTTTAGATGCCAACTGTAGCTCAGGTTTTAGAGAGACTGGGTACCTTGTTATGATGATCATTACTCTTGACACCAACAATGTTATGTGTTAATTGCTGGAAGTGAGGCGAGGGAACAGTGATGCGGAGCATTTCATTGCAGTTTATTGGAGGCAGAATTAAGCATATAAGAAATGTTGAGTAGAAGCTATGATGCATTCGGTATTTCTGAGACAATATACGATGATGTGCTTTCCCTCGTTATTATGTGCAAAGAGAAAATCTAGTTGTGATATTTAAATCGGGTCCTTTTCTTGCATTTCTACAACATGCAGGCAATATCCAAGCCATGCTCAGAATTAGACCCACTGAGATCAGTGGACGTAAATCTATTTCCCAGGGGACTCAGCTACATTAGTAAAAATAAAACATTATAAATGTGTTGTAACACTGTGACACCAGGTGGCGATGTGGAGCTAAAATAGGAACGCTATGAAATTTTCCATTGTGAGCTTTAAAATCGTTTTTCCCCAGAGCATTTTCAGAGTGTTTTTTATAGCTGTGTAGATGCAGCCAGGGTCTACTCTATTACTCCTATACGTGTGTGTGAGTGTGTTCACATGACCATATTTCCCAGGATACAACTGAATGAATAAAAGAAGTAATGCTTCTTAAGGTGAACTGATCCTCTCTGCATTTAGTATTTAAGTGATACCATTAGCGTACATAGTAGTTTGTACAGTTACACAGGCATGAAAGAACTACCAAGCTAATACAAAGGACTAAGCTAAATGTGACATTAAATGTGTGATTGTGTTGAGTTTGCCTAGGCTGTTCCTTGTAAATAACAGCTGTGTGGAGGATGAAAGAAGATAATCAGTACTGGTATGACAGCACTCTTACCCATTCACCACAGTCCTGATGGAAATTTCCACCCACCAGCAAATCTGCTCTTTACCCCATGAAAGGAAACTGCCCTTACCAGCAAAGGAAGCTTTCTTCCTGGGGCTGATAGCAGCTGTGGTAGGGTTTACTTAAAATAATGATGATGATGATGATGATGATGATGATGATGATATCCTATCTAAGTTTAGCTCAGTCAGCAGGGGAAATACAGTGGTACCTCGGGTTACATACACTCCAGGTTACAGACTCTGCTAACCCAGAAATATTACCTTGGGTTAAGAACTTTGCTTCAGGATAAGAACAGAAATTGTGCAGCAGTGGCGCAGTGGCAGCAGGAGGCCCCATTAGCTAAAATGGTGCTTCAGGTTAAGAACAGACCTCCAGAACGAATTAAGTACTTAACCCAAGGTACCACTGTAATGTTATCTTCTAGGTCAAGAGAGCTCACCCTCTGTAGTATGTTGTCACTTTCACACAACATGGGCAAATGTGGCCAGATTCGCCATTAAATGCCAAGACCCCGTGACCCTCCAGTTCCCAGAGTAACTAGCCAGACAAGACCAGCAGCATATAGTTTGGGAGTAAAATAGGCCACAACTTTTATTGGGTCTGCTCTACATGTGAAAAGTTTGGCATAGGCATTGGGAAAGCCACATTATTCCACTCCAGCCCTCCTTCTGGAAGTGCATCTAAGGGTAAACCCAACTTGGGAGCCTATGATTTGCATCAAATAGGCTTACCCACCCACTCCACTCCACCCTCTGTAGTGTGCTGTGTGTAGACTCCCACTCTTAGTGTTGGCACTTGTAACACAAGCACAATGTGTGTGAATGAGGCTGGGTTCTCTGTTCCAGGACTTTGAACATCTGCAACATCATCCTTCCTCCTCTCTCCCTTCCTTCTATACCTCCCTTTTGCACCATTCTCTGATGCTGTAGTATGAACAGAAGAAGCAAAGTGCTTCCTATAGGGCCACTTCTTGGAACAATGGTCACAGCCAACCAAGAGTGCTGACCCATCATTTCATGCACCAATGGCTGCCAGGAACCTTGTATCATCACCAACAAAGGTTCCAAATTTTGAGTCATGCATTGTTACTTTAAAAAAAATTAAAATCAAAATCTGTGTTAAGAGTTTTAGGGCAACCAATTCCGTCCTATTGTCAGTTTGTGCTTGTGAGTATAGAAGGAAACTGAATTCTTTTTAATAATGCTCACATGTACCGTAGATTTATTTTTTTTCAACCAATACTGCTGATCATTTGGCCAATTGTAGTGGCGTTGGACTTGTTCTATTACAAGTCCATATTTCTCCCCCCCCCCCAAAAAAAGTATGCATTTGTATGAGTTTCTGAAATGATTGATAAATGTAACTGGGACATTGCAGAACTCCTAAACCAATTATACTATTACCATCTCCATGTGAAAATTCAGGTAGTCTTGTAATATATAGTGCTTACAGATTCCATCTGGCTTATAATCCATCTAGAAACATTGGAATTGCTGTTTTAAGTGAACCACCCTTATATAGTCCTTTAAATGTCAATTCAGATGTTAAACCTGAAGTATATTGGGATTCATCTACTTAACAGACATGGTCAAAGGAGACCTTTCAAATTCAGGCTTTATTTACTTTGCATGTGCATTAAGGATCCATTAGCTGTTTTTGTTGTTTTTTGTTTTGCAGTGTAGGGATTTTCCTTTTGCCATTAAGCAAAAAAAAAAACAAAACAAAACAAAAAAAAACACCCAACCCTTTCCCCCCCAACACTTGCAATAAAACAAAGATTTCCAGTGGTTTCCCTGCAGATCTTCCTTCCTTCCTTCCTTCCTTCCTTTTGTAATTTGATTTCAAACAAAATGGTCACAACCAAAAGACAGTTTTCAACACCCTCTTTCCCCCCTAAATCATTCTAATATCTCACTGGTCTTTCTACTTGGAAGTTCTATGTCTTTTTCAATGAACGTTCCAACAATTGCATTTTTTCTTTTCTCTTACGCAATCGAAAGTAGTTGTTACCTTTTCTCTTCTCACTCCCTCTTCCCTGTCCTTTCTTCATTTCCTCTTTTCTCTCTTCCCTCCTTTCCCCTCTCCATAGATATCCCTGTCTCTCTCTCTGCTCCTTCCCCATTCCTTTAAAATGAATCGGCACATGCTTCCATCCTTCTGACCCAGCATCGCTTTCTCTGCTCTGCTCATACCTTCTACCTCCCTCTTTTCCTTTTGCACTCCTCTGCTGTTCTTCATCTCCTGCTTTTGCCTGAGTGTATTAGGTCTGGCACTAATGAGCAGGCCTTCTTCAAGGCATCCTGCCAATGGGTGGAGATTGCAGACGCTCTAGTCTCTCGGAAGAGGTGGGGGTGGGGAGGATGTGCTCTTCTCTGTCCAAATTCACATTTGAAAACCCAGCCTGCAAAAACCATAAAGAAAGAAAAATCTCTCAGCAGCATAAAAGGTGCACCATAAGCAGTTTTCCTCAGCACTTGGTTTCCCCACCCCCACCCCACCTCCCTCTGTTGCCATGCTGATTTTTGGCTGCATACGGTATATTTGTGACACTGTTTCATCTCTTTCCGCTCTTAAGCACATTTCCAAAATATCAAATCCATTAAAAGGAATTAAGAGCATATGCTGCGGTTTCCAACTATAACAAGCATGTGTGCTCTCAGGAGTACTCTGCAAGAGCCACATACTGTAGTGGAAACGTGGTGTCTCCATCCCCAACCCCAAATATCTGCTGTATTTTTTTCTGCCTGCATTTTGCAGAGGAGAATGCAAGGCTGGGTTTTGCTCTGACCTGATTCTGAAAATATCTTCACAGGATCAACCCAGCTGAAATCAAGTCACAGTATTAGACCCTTTTGTTAATTAACCAATGTGTTCCCCCTAGGATTCTGCAGCAGGGTAGCATTCTTATTTTTTGTAATTAATAAAATATTGTTTGCAGTAAAACACTGTGCCCTCCAATAACACTCCAGTTTGCTTGGAGTTTTTTGTGTTTTGTTTTGGGGTTTTTTTTAAAAAAAAGATCAAATAGCTTTTAGAACGGCTCAGCGCTTTGTCTCAAGTAGCTGGCATATCAATAAGCTATTTTTAGGACGCCAAACTATTGTGCATTGCTGCGGGGCAATCTCCATTCATTCCAGTGGGATTATATGAGAACCCTGTGGTCAGGTCCCTGTGTCTTTTGACAGCTCCACAACAAGCAGAAATTCACAGTTCCCCCGTCATTAGATCTGCATGCCGGGAAAAGCTTCATCCGATCGATTTCGATTGGTAATGCCACCCATCGAAATTGGGTTATTGGGTTGGTTTTGTTGTATTTTTGACTCCATATTTTGTGGTTTTTATATTCTGATGTTTTCCTGTGAACCGCCCTGAGACCTGCAGGTATATAGGGCAGTATATCAATTTAACAAAGGGTAATAAATAAATAATAATTAACGGTCCGGAAGTCCTGCCAGAGGAAGAAACAGATACTGTTCTGAACCGCAGGCAAATCTCACTGAAGGAAAGCACAGCAGCAAGGTGCATAGGCGCCGACTCCATGGGGCCTGAGGGGGCCCAAGCCCCCTCAAAAATTCGTTTGGGGGGGCTCCGCCCCCCCCAATAATTTAAGAAAATTATTAGTTATATTATGCTTTGTAAAATCACAAAATTATGTTGGTATTTTTTATTTTCCTTGTTTGACGATAGTTACCTTTTAAAATACATTCAGTAATGAGTTAAAACAAAGCCACTCCCGATCTAGAGAGGGGGTGGGGTTGCGGGCTCTCGACCCATCAACAATCTCGCGGGGCTGGCGTCAGCCCCGCGAGAAGCGGGGATTCCCCCTAGCTCATTAATATTCACCGCCCACGGCGGCAGCCAATCGGCTGCCGCAAAGGGCGGGCCCTCACAGGTTCACTTAAGGTTGGGGCAGCCCGGGGCTCGCCCCTTTCGTTCCCCCAGCAGCAGCGGTTTGGAGGTCTTGGGCCCCCCCAATATTTTTTATAAGTCGGTATGGGCCCCCGCCCCCCCAATATTTTTTATAAGTCGGCGCCCCTGGCAAGGCGGGTTGAAGGATTGTGCCTTGGAAATCCAAAGGCACGTTCTTTGGAAAGTTCCTTTTAACAATGTAGCAGTGTCGATTGTTTGCAAGGTTTTGTTTGCATCGAAAAGAGTTGGTGGAGGAAGTGTTCCTTCCCTGCTTAGTAATTTCTGTTCTTCGTCTTTTCCTTCCTTCCTTCCTTCCTTCCTTCCTTCCTTCCTTCCTTCCTTCCTTCCTTCCTTCCCTGCCCATTTCCTTATGCAGTACTTCCTTATGCAGGAGAATAAATGGTAATTAAAATGAGCAGGATGAAAAGATGGAGCAGCCAGTGCTTGTACCACCAGGACCTGACAGCTTCCACTACTTCACTAGAGAGTCTCTTGCAGCTATTGAGCAACGCATTGCTGCAGAGAAGGCTAAGCAGTCCAAACAAGACCGTAAAGACGACGACGAAAATGGCCCAAAGCCCAGTAGTGACTTGGAGGCTGGAAAATCACTGCCATTTATTTATGGAGACATACCTCCTGGCATGGTGGCTACTCCCTTGGAAGACCTGGACCCATTTTATCTTAACCAAAAAGTGAGTGTTTCATATCAAGCATTTTACACTGTCCCTTTCCTTTTCCATTTCCTTGCAGTCAGGCACACAGCCTACAATTTCCCCATGTGTCTTTCTGGGATCTCTGTTACTTGTGATCTACCAGGTTTGAAAACCAGCATTTCTGGGTAAGGACAACTGATTGCACTGCAAGGATGTTAATCATTTGCTCTCAATCTGTACATCAAAAACTATTCGTATTTCAACACTGCTGGAAAATTATCTAGCAAAAAGCTGGCGGGAGACAACAGTGATCACACACACACACACACACACACACACACACTGTTCCATTGACCAAATGGCTGGTTATTAGCTTCTCATATTTTCTGAGACCATTGATTAGCTGGGTGGTTGAATTGTTTGTTGACAACAATTATTCTACATCTATCTATCCATAGCTGTCAACTTTTCCCTTTTCTTGTGAGGAATCCTATTCGGAATAAGGGAATTTCCCTTTAAAAAAGGGAAAAGTTGACAGCTATCTATCTATCTATCTATCTATCTATCTATCTATCTATCATCTATCTATCTATCTCTATCATCTATCTAAAAAAAGCAGCAGTTTTTTTAAAAAAAAACATACATTATAGACTGGGCAGTGTGTATGGAGGTTCTGGGCTATCCAGATGGCAAGACCTCTCAGTCTCATGGATGTGGTCCAAAGGAAAGCAGAGCAGTACTTTAGGCTCCAGCTTGGCTCCTGCAGGAGTTGCCAGAAGGAGGTGTACAAGGCACTGTCCAACTGCCTTATGGACTCTGCTCCAGATTTGTGTAGGTTTTACTCCTTAGCCTTCTCTTCTCCCAAAGATATCCTGCAAGGCAGTGGAAGTTTAGCATCAGAGTTTTCCTTCTCCTAGATGGGCTACCTTCTCAGGTTGACAAGCCCCATCAGCCCCTCATTTCCCTCTGAAGCACATGCAGAAACCACCTTCTTGACCATTGGACCCATTGTTAGTCTTGTCTGCTCAATCCGCCGGAGCCTGTATTCACATGCAGGAGAAATCCCCAACGCACTGAGGTTTTGAGACCCATCAGCCGTCCTTACCTGGTTTAGCCAGCCTGTCGAAGTCGTTTCTTGGGATGTGGCCTCTGTCACATGTTGACAGCTTCTAGGAGCCACAGGTGAAAGCTGAGGGTGGGGTGGGGTGTGGGATGTTAGGAGAGGTGTAGTACCTCTTGTGAGGTACACATCATGCTCCTTCCCTGGGTAGCATGTCTAACTGAAATGAAGAAGAATATGCTCACTGAAACAAAAGGCAGCTTGGTCAGATGCTTTGGTCAAATCACACCAATCAAATAGATTCCTTGTGAAAAAATGGAATAATGTTAAGGATGTTCTGGGCATGCACATACAAAGCAGCTAGTTATGGGGGCCACACCTGATCTATGGAATGCTGGCTTGCGCATGGCACTTATTCTCTCATGACATTTTAAGGACATCCTATGGGGAAATGACACTTGTTTTGAAATAGTCAAACTGTACAAGCTAGGAAAACCAATACAATAAACCCGGCAATGGGTAATTGTTCAGTGATAGAATACTTACTGTGCTAACATAAGATCCCAGATTCGGTCCTAGGCAACTCAAGATAGGACTGGGAAGGACTGCCATCTAAAACCCCTAGTGAGTATAAGACACATTCCTTCCTTTGGTTAGTTATGAATTTCCTCCCCTTTGCTGGTTGCATGTACACAGGAACAACAGCTGTGGCAAGGTATTCTCCTGAGTTAGTTATTCCATTGCTAATTACTGTTGTTAAATTGTCCAAGGACATTTTCACAGAGGAAACAAATTCTACCAGTTGGGAAGATGCAAAACTTTTTAGAGGGGATGATGAGCTTGTTTATCCTGCATACCTGTTTCTCCTCTTTGAAACTGGAAAGGGAAATTCCCAACTCAGCAAGATATGTTCATGTTATTATTACGATGAAGGTGCATATGCCTTCTCATGTTGATATGCAATATTGCATTTGACTCAAATGATGCTTCCTCAGGCTGTGTACGCACACATCAGCCTTTGAAGTGCTGCAGTTTGGGGTTTCTTAAAAGCACTTTTGTAGACATTGCTTTGCAAGCGTCCATACCTGCATGCTCTGTAAACAGCATGAGCAGCTGTTAAATCATTGCCAGATTTACACACAGAGGTTGTGGCTAGGGCACATTAGTTTCTTTGCTCCCTCCCCTTTTGATGTCCACGTCATGCCTTAAAAAAAATAATCCTGCAAATTTATTGATGTACCAGAAGTCTGCTCATAACTAACTAATGCTCAGTTACTTTTACTGTGCTGAGTGCATGCCCAGAGGCTTCCTTCTCTTGTACCATGCAGGTGACTTGGTGACTACATTTCTCCGTGGGGACAAGCCACTTTAGGTTGCATCCCACTATTGACTACTCATTGTAGAGCCATTGAAATTAATGGTTCTGAACCATTTTTATTTGAATGAGTCTACCCTGAGTATGACTAACAGTGAACACAACCCTGTGTACATTCAGAGGCTTCCTTTCCTTGTAGTACCATGCAGGCAACTCTAGCAAGGCACTCTAAGTATGCCCAGAGGCTGCTTGTCCTGGCACTTTGCATGGTGGATCACCAGCTGTCGTGTCTGTTATATTGCAAAGCATTGTGCTACAGTATCCTCAGAGGCAGCAGACATCACATAATTTGATTTATCAAATGAAGAGTGCAAAAAAAGGGGGGGCACTTCAGGCTTCTGATATATCTGCTCCCTGTTACATCCAATAATTCCCCTGGAGTTGTTGTGGTTGATTTCTTAAAGCTAAGTTTTGTTAAGGAGCAGCATGCAAAATGGGCAATTCAACTCTGTGCCAAACTGCCACCATAAGCAGTCAAATAATATGGTTCTTGGAGGGAAAAGTTTATAATGATTGGAGCATTCAGTTGATTAAAGCTTTGGGATTTCGATAAACTGGGATGGTTGCTTAAAAAGTAATAAATACTATAGCAAAAAGAGCCCTTTCCCAATTCATTTGAGCGCTTGAGTACAGAGGAGAAAGAGTTAATGGCAGCTGTTTCTGCCCATCCTTTAAAAGAGCACAAACACTTAATGGAGGCTCTTTCTGCTCTTATTCTAAGGAGTAAAAGAGTGAAACCTATGCAACCCTCCAAAGACTGAAACATCAGTATACTCATGTACATGGGAGGGAAAATATTTGTTGTCTTCAAGTTTGTCCAGAATACCAAATGGCTCGGGTACCTCTCAGGTTAATCTCTGAGGAAGTGTAGGAAGAGGGCTACATAGGTGCAGTTCAGCAACATCATAAGACCCTCTGCAATAGGAGGTTCTCAGAGATGGTCTTCACGCACAAGGCAAGAGGTGCTTCAAAATGTATTGTAAAATGTGAGCCAGCTATTAACTTTTCTACCAAAAGGCGTTTGAGTGGAACAGCAAACAAACGATATAACAACAATATGAAGAGGAAAATGCATCTGCAAAGGGCAACGAATACTCTTACATAGTAAATAATGTCCTGCTTATCAGGTAAGTTATGACAATACAGCATTTGACAGGAAAGGATGTGTTCACAGTGACTGGTTTTTTTTAATCACTGGGGGAAATTAATAATGAAAGATGATTGTAGAACTGCATGACTTTAAGTTGCTCTCACCTTTTCTTCTTTCTTCCAGACTTTTATAGTATTGAATAGAGGAAAGGCAATTTTCCGATTCAGTGCCACTCCTGCCCTATACATTTTAACTCCTTTCAACCCTATTAGAAAAATATCTATTAAGATTTTGGTACATTCATATCCTTTTCCAGTTGTTGTTTTTGGAACTGTTCACTTGTTTTCATAAGATAGCAATCCACAAATGTGTTCTTCGGTTTCCTCGTGACCATCCCTGTTTCAAATTTTACATGATTAGGTCTAAAATTAGGTTTCAAACTTGCTTATCAAAATTCTCAAAAGACTTTCTGAAATCACCTTCCTACCCTGTCACAAATACCTATGGAATAGATTAGTTTAAAGCAAATGGAGCACACAGGTTATTCCATTCCTCTAGTTGGGTATCAAAGCTCTACTGTACATACGGTGCTCCCACAAATCTGATTAACACTGACCTCAGTGACAGCTGTCATTGGAGCTTCTGCATAGGTAAGATGCACGTGCATTGAAATGTATAAGGTAAAGGTAAAGGACCCTTGAATGGTTAAGTCCAGTCAAAAGGCAACTGGGGTGCGGCGCTCATCTTGCTTTTCAGGCTGAGGGAGCCAACATTTGTCCACAGACAGCTTTCTGGGTCTTGTGGCCAGTATGACTAAACTGCTTCTGGCGCAAAGGAACACCGTGACAGAAACCAGAGTGCATGGAAATGGCGTTTACCTTCCTACCACAACAGTACCTATTTATCTACTGGCACTGGTATGCTTTCGAACTGCTAGGTTGGCAGAATCTGGGACAGAGCAACTGGATCTCACCCCGTCACTCAGATTCGAACCACTGAACTTCTGATTAGCAAGCCCAAGAGGCTCAGTGGTTTAGATCACAGCGCCACCCACGTTACCTTTTGTGGGGGGGGGGATTTGTTTTGTTTCTGAAATAATTTTTATTTGATTTTACA
Organism: Podarcis erhardii; assembly: GCF_964252035.2. NCBI lineage: Eukaryota > Metazoa > Chordata > Lepidosauria > Squamata > Lacertidae > Podarcis > Podarcis erhardii. The sequence continues at coordinate 111,335,809 of NC_138497.1, read as the reverse complement.
AGTATAAAGTTATAAAAATAACACAACACATATCCACAATTAAGAGATTCCTCTGAATCTCTGGACTTCTCACCTTCCCCTCCATGGGTTCTGTTATTAAATCTTTTCTACTGCATCTTTTCCAGTACTCCATATTTCTTTATAACTTCTTTATCTCCATGATACCCATTACATTGCAAGTGTTGTTGCAATCCTGCTAATGTTTTCATCTGTTTACAGTGGCCTCCAAGATAAATTATAAAAAATTTCCCATTCCTTATTAAACTTTTGGTCTTCTTGGTTCCTGAGCTTTCCGGTCATTTTTGTCATTTCGGCACCCACATTACCTTTTGAACTTTATATGTGCTATGTAATTGGTGTGAACTGCCATTCAGCTACTGTAGTATGACACCATTGATAAAATCCTTTAAAATGTTGTATCCTTGGAACATGATCCTGGAAGATGCTGGTCTTACCATTTAAGCACCCAACTGCAAGCCCAATCAGAGGGGGAGTGGCCAGGTGGTTAGTGTTAATGCTGTGTCCAATGCTTTGTCAAAATAGAGAAGGATGTTCAGCAGCAGCAGTATTTTTCTTAGGTCATGAAGTGGTCCAAATGTATTACAGTGGTACCTCTGGTTGCGAACGGGATCCGTTCCAGAGGCCCGCTCGCAACGTGACCAGAATGCAACTCATGTCTGCGTGTGCGTGGGTCACTATTTTCTGCCTCTCTGTATGCGTGTGATGTCATTTTGCGCATCTGCGCATGCGTGAGCTGCGAAACCCAGAAGTAACGCTTTCCAGTACTTCCGGGTCGCCACGGGACGCAATCTGAAAATGCTCAACCTGAAGCAAACGTAACATGAGGTATGACTGTGCTTTGTTTACCTGGTATGGTTCATCAGTGACAAATCAGATGCACATATAACAGCCACCAATGGAAGACCTTCTTAAAGCTACAATCCTAATCACGTTTACCTAGGAGAAAGGCACACAATAGAACTTACATCTGAGTAAACATGCATAGGATTGTGTTGTAGGTTGGCTAAGACTAGCAGACTTTCTCTACACAATAAACCACTGATTTAAAGTAGAGTTTCCTACAGATTGTATAAATTTGTATCATTCGTTCTGCACTACTGTAAGCCTTTCAACTGATGCAGTGCTGTGCTTTGCCAAAATCTTCGCCTGCGCTTCAACCATTCTCTACCAATTTTATGACAAAAGAAATTGAATTCCAGAATCAGGAAAGGGAGAGAATTTTTTTGGGAGAAATTCTCATGGCTTGGGTGGATGTAAGACATTTGTTGTACTTTCCCACATTCCAAAATGGTCAAGAAGTGTTTGTGAGTGTCCTTCCTTTCACTTTACAAATCTCTCCAGTGGTTTGTATTCTCCAGTAAGGATGGAGGAGAAATTCAACACAGTTCACATTTCAAGGTGAGTCTACCTAATCCACAATTTCTGAAATAATATGAGAACAAAAACACAGCCTTCCTTCAAATTCCAGTTTTCTGAATTTTGCAATGCAGTTCCAACCAAGTAGCATGAACAATCCCACCTTGGATTTTGTGGTTGTGTTTTTTGTAATTGCAAGTATTTATATATTTGCCAAATAGTTTTTATTAGTCTTCCAAATTTTAACCAATCAATACCAAATTACATCAAATTTAATATGTTTTTTTCCCAAAAAGTTGACTTCCTGCTCTTCTTCCTGGCTGTGTCCCTATTTTCCCCAATTTACTGCTTCGTATTACAAATTTATATCCCAGTTCACATTTCAACCCTTATATCTAAGCTTAAATGTCACATTTTCCAATTTAATTCTTGTTCTTCTTCTCCCTTTCCCCTTCGCTCTTAGCTGTCCAGTTTACAATTCCTGCTTGAATACTTAACAATAACTTATTCCCTTATACATCAAAACAAAAACAAATGAGGTCTCGCAGCATAATTGCAAGTATTTAAACTGTTTTTAATATTGCATTTTAAATTGTAATCTGCTTTAGGGTAAAGTGCTGGTAATTAATTAAAATGGGAATGATCGTCATACACTGGGCTAAATTGTGTGTAAAAATAGATATCGTGGTAAAAAATAAAACACAGAACTGTTATATTAGCGGAAATTGCTTTGCAAAAATATCTATCTTGGGCAAAATTGCATGCAAACGTGTATTGGGATAAATTTGTAATAAAATGCTGGTGTATTTTTATGAAGACTTTTTTAAAAAAACAATCACAAACTGATGTGGAAATGTGGTGAATGGGGGAAAAAATGAGAAACGGGAAAAACCAAAATGGACAGACTTGCCAGTTCCTACTCTCCTTCCCCTGGAAACAAAATTGTTCTACTTTGCTTTATTATTGCTGACAATCAAATTTCAACAAAAGAATGTAAAAAGAGGTGTTACTGCACCAATCTTAGATTCCTGATAATCAGTCTCCCAGGCCTCCCATGTTTAAAATAAAGCTCAAGGGAAATGTGTAATGGAGAGAAAAACTCACATGTCACTCATGACCACTTCACAGTGTTATGATAAGCCCCACCCACCGTAACAGCCAATAAGACTGGTGTGCCCTGAGAAAGTGGTAGAAAAATGGAAGTCTGTTTCACAAAGAAAGAAAACTTTTGATATATTGAAGGGAAGGTTTTGGCACAGTAGGCATACATAAGCTTTAACAACCGAAAGTGTAGATTACAAAGCATTTAGATTTGTATGAATTAATCACTTTGCAAATGGTAGATGCAAGCGGCATAAATTTGTCATTTCGCAAGTACAGTCATACCTCGGGTTGAAGTAGCTTCAGGTTAAGCATTCTCAGGTTGCTCTCTGCGGCGACCTGGAAGTAACGGAGCACGTTACTTCCGGGTTTCGCCACTTGCGCATGCACAGGTGCTCAAAATGACATCATGTGCATGCACGGAAGCGGTGAATCGTGACCCGTGCACATGAGGACGCGGGTTGCATTCGCTTCAGGATGCGAACGGGGCTCTGGAACGGATCCCGTTCGCATCCAGAGATACCACTGTATCCATCAGTGCTAGATTGCACCATTCTAATTCAAGAAGTCAACCAACGTTACACTTTTTTTTTTAGCCTCGCCAATTTCAGTGAGGAAAAGAAGTTAAACACCTGCTTCCTCCTTTTTGTAAACTCCTTGGCTGAATGAAATATAAAAGTTTGCTTTCGGCTGGCTCAGAAAGTCAGCTCGACTGGTTGAGATTGTGCTTTTCCCGTTCTCATGGTTGACAAAACTCTACCTCAAAAAAATCCAGAATCAAATGATGCTTTGTAAGACCAATATATTCCTTGCGTTGTGGAGTATCTTGCTGGTGAGGATCCATATTTTATTCACATATACCTCACTGTGCTGTTGGCTAATACGATAAAAAAATGCAGCTAGAAAAAAAATGCAATTTAGTAGGGAAAACTAAGTTTGTAGAATGAAATATATTTGGTTTGGAAATTCAAAGTTTGTGGTGCCATCATGTGGTCATGTTTTATGTTGTGTATGGATAAACATATGTTTTATGTTGTGTATGGATAGATGCGGGTGGCGCTGTGAGTTAAACCACAGAGCCTAGGACTTGCCGATCAGAAGGTTGGCGGTTCGAATCCCCGCGACGGGGTGAGCTCCTGTTGCTCGGTCCTAGCTCCTGCCAACCTAGCAGTTTGAAAGCACGTCAAAGTGCAAGTAGATAAATAGGTACTGCTCCGGCGGGAAGGTAAAAGGCATTTCCGTGAGCTGCTCTGGTTCACCATAACCTGGATGCTGTACGCCAGCTCCCTCTGCCAATAAAGCGAGATGAGCGCCGCAACCCCAGAGTCGTCCGCGACGGGACCTAATGGTCAGGGGTCCCTGTACCTTTACCTATGGATAAACAATGACCTTTTGACATTGTAGCGCAGAGTCAAACTACGGAACTTGGTCCCCTAGCAGACAGTGATGGCTGCTAACTTGAGTGGCTTTCAGAGGATTAGAGGGCTATCGATGGCTACCAGTCATGATGACTATGTTCTGCCTCCATTGTTGGAAGCAGCAGTGCTTCTGAATACCAGCTGCTGAAAACCACAGGAGAGGAGAGTGCTCTTGCACTCATGTTCTGTGTTAAGTTGTGGGTGAACATATCAGATGACACAGCGATTCTTCAAACAGCTCTTGTTTATTCACAGGCCAGGACAGAACTGAACTGAAGGGTTCAGTCAGCCTGCTTATATAGAGCTCCAGTACAACGTAACTGTAACAATTTTCTAAAACTATACAATGACTGAACGACACTTTCAATCCCTTATTTGCATAACTATCTACAGTATCCCCCTGCTGGCCCAGGGTGAGAACTTCAGTACATAACATTCTTCTTCCTAGTTTCCCACAGGCATCTGGTTGGCCACTGTGAGAACAGGATGCTGGATTCGATGGCCCATTGGCCTGATCCAGCAGGCTATTTTTTTGTTCTTAGGTTTTTATTAATTAAAGATGGATTGTTATTTTTTAGCTTGAGCCAGAAGAAATCTGACCCTAAATCAACATGACGCCTTACTGAAGTCGTTGCACTCCAGTTCCCATCATTCCCTGCCAGCATGGCTAATGGTCAGGGATGATGGGAACTGGAGTTCAGCAACATCCGGAGGGCACCTCATCAGCTACCCATGTTGTATGCAAATACTCTTCTATTTTTGGCACACTCTATCCAGTTTGTGACTTTCAGCATCTACTTTCATTTTGCTGGAACTTGCAGTTCCATGTATAGCACCAGTTTTGCACAGCAGCTGCATGTATATCACAGCTTTCCCTTTCAAAGTACCGTATTTTTCGCACCATAACACGCACCCGACCATAACACGCACATAGTTTTTAGAGGAGGAAAACAAGAAAAAAAATATTCTAAACGAAACAGTGGATGTATGATTTTTGTGGTTCATGCTGTGGCCACAGACATGTGATCTGACGGTGAATTTGGGGTAGCCCAATGCAAAAATCTTGAGGATCCATGTGGATCCGTGCTTTGTAACCACGTTTTTGCACCACTGCGGCCCCAGGCAACAGTGGGTGTGTGATTTTTTTGGTGCAAGCTGTAGCCATGGACATGCTATGTGATCTGATGGTGAATTTGGGGTGACCCAGTGCAAAAATCCTGAGGATCCATGTGGATCCGTGCTTTGTAACCACGTTTTAAGTGGGGAGGGAAGGAAAAGCACTCAAGGGACAAGGTGCACGCGTGGGGTGGGTGGAGAAGGATGCTGTTAATAATGCAGAAGAGGGGTATAAGAGAAGGCTCCTCTCCTCTTCCGCTTTGCTCCTTTAAAGGCTCTGCTTCTCTCCCTCTTCCCCAGCTCGCTGAAAAACTTTGCTGCTATTTAGCCCGCTGAGTGGGGAGGAGAAGGGACAGAGAGCCTGCTTGCGAAAAAATTTGCTGCTATTTAGCGAGCTATTCTCTCCCTCCTCCCCAGCTCGCTGAAAAAAACAGCTCCCTCCTCCCGGCTCGCTGAAAAACTTTGCTACTATTTAGCCAGCTGAGTGGGGAGGAGAAGGGACAGAGAGCCTGCTTGCGAAAAAATTTGCTGCTATTTAGCGAGCTGTTCTCTCCCTCCTCCCTGGCTCACTGAAAAAAACAGCTCCGGACTCGTGTAAGCGGCTCCTCTCCTCTCCCGCTTTGCTCCTTTGCAGAAGCAGGCTCTCTGTCCCTCTCTCCTCCCCACTCAGCGGCTCTTCTCCCGCTTTGCTGTTTCAAAGCGAGCCACGGAGGAGGGAAGGAAGGGGAACCATGGATCCTCTGCTGACTGCAGCAGATCCCCCCGCCATCCGTAGGCATTCGCTCCATAACACGCACAGACATTTCCCATTACTTTCTAGGCGGAAAAAAGTGAGTGTTATGGTGCGAAAAATACGGTACTTTGCTATTAACATCCTGTATTGAGTACACTTGTTTTCTTACTATTTGAAAGCTCTACTGGGGTCATTCTATATCTTTTCATATTCACCTTAGCTATTGGAATTTTCACTACACCTGCGACCGTTTAGTGATTGTGCTACTTGCAATATTTTTTAATTAAAACAAAAACAAATTTTCAGAGGCCTCAGTTTCTGCTGTGGCTGCCTGAGGCATATCTATATGGGTTCTGAGATATTTCTGTCCAAGGAATATTGACTCGAGTGAGTAATGGTCTATGGTGGAAATGAATTCTATTGTTTCCCCTTATCTAAATAATGCCTGCCCTTATCTACATTTACTATAGTCCTGGATTTCAAAAAAATAAGAAGTTAATGTATTGTCCCATAGTTGCTTTTTAAACAGATGTATTGATTTAATAAAAAACAGAACATCCCATTAATTTTGTATTTTGTTGATCAATAATTATATGATTTCCCGCTGTATGTTCCTTAATGATATAATCTACATTATTCAGCATGCTCATTATGTGCACTATTTTGACCAACTGCGTATTTATGACTCTAAGTAACCCTCCTGATTGGACAAAGAATGTAGAGTAAGTTGAATATTATTAATATGTATGTTTGCATGCTTTGTTGTGGACTGAATTCTACTGGAGCTAATACCATTTTTAAGATAGATGTAAGGTGCAATTTGATGGTCCCTGGAAGGGAATTCCAGAGGACGTAAGATAGATCAGATCTATTCCTCAGAGACAGAGATTCCCTCTCCCTGCAGCAATAATAATAATAATAATAATAATAATAATAATAATAATAATAATTTATTTATACCCCGCCCATCTGGCTGGGCTTCCCCAGCCACTCTGGGCAGCTTCCAACCAAATATTAAAATACAGTAATGCATCAAACATTAAAAGCTTCCCTGAACAGGGTTGCCTTCAGATGTCTTCTAAAAGTTTGGTAGTTGTTGTTCTCTTTGACATATGGTGGGAGGGTGTTCCACAGGGCGGGTGCCACTACCGAGAACACCCTCTGCCTGGTTCCCTGTAGCTTGGCTTCTTGCAGTGAGGGAACCGCCAGAAGGCCCTCAGCGCTGGACCTCAGTGTCCGGGTAGAACGAAGCTCTGGCCCAACCAATATCAGAGCTCTAGTGTTGGTATGGCCAAAAGGGATGGAGTGCTAGGGAGCGGGTACCAGGGAGCAGCTTGGACCGAAAGGACCCAAAGTCTCTCCTGGGCCCCTAATACCACCCCAGGAGGGAAAATTAGATGTATTCTTCCCCTTCCAACATAAATGCATCAAAAAAATGAGAGCAGGAATGGCTTGAGAAATGCAAGAGCCTTCATCCAACTCCATCCTCACTTCTGCCCTGCCAACTTGAGCTCAGCAGGGCATTGGCTAAAGTAGTGAAGCTGTTTTCATACTTCTCAGCCACTCATTTAAGGATTGCATCCTGTAGAATGTGGCTAGGATGCAGTGAGCTCACAGGAGTGCAGAGCTGGAGGGGATCCACCTCTTCTTGCACAGTCAAGGCCTGTTCAGCCATTATACTTACAGATAAGGAGAGCAAGCATGTAGGGAACTGGGCTGTGCCAAGTAGTCCCTCCTCCTGGCACCCACACATGCAGCACAAACATCTGAACACAGGGAGGGAGCTTCTACCCATACATACATTGTACAATCTAGAAGCCCTGTTGCTTAAGGTTCTACACAATATGGAAGTCTAAGAACAAAGGTGCCTTTGTACTATATACTTGAATGTCAGGCACATGGGCCACTTGGCATGGCCCAGGTCTGTGCTCATATGTTTTCCTTAATTGTAAGTTTAATGCTTAAAGAAGACTTACGCTCATGAGAATGGGCTGTCAGTGGTTGCAGTGGACCCTTCTTCCTGCTATGTATAATTATCTTTATGCCACAAGAGGTGACGGCCACTAGCTTAGACAGTTCAGAAGGGGAACAGATCAACCAATAGAGGGCTAGGTCTATGGACAGGCATTGTCCTATAGTCGCTAAAAGGAAAGTCCATGATCAAAGACAGCATGGCTCTGACAACAGATACCTGAGACAAATGATGACTTGACAGTCTTAGAAAAAGATTTGTTTGCCCAGATTTATTTGTTTATTTAAAAACACAACATTTTAATTAACAATTAATATTTTGACTATTTCGCCCAGGTATACATTCACAGGAATATATACATTTGAATCACTTATAAAAATACTTGCAAGAGGATTTTGTATAGATGGTTTCACCTTTCTTCGGGATCCCTGGAACTGGCTGGATTTCACTGTCATTACATTTGCGTAAGTTTTGTGTTCCTTTCTTGCCCATCCCCTTTTTGTTTCTTTTGCATGGAGAGCGTACAAAAACCTATGTTGTTTATGGTAATACGATGTGCTTTTCTCAATCGGGGTGGAGAAAATAGATTCTTCAATGACTAATGACTGGATGCAATTTTCTAGTGACTGGTGCATGTTAAACAGTATAATACTGTTATACAACACCAAGGAATATGAATGTGAATAGGCAAATAGATATAGAAGAAACTTCTCTGTACAAGTTTATTTTTGCTGCCAACATATAACCCCCATGTTCAGGCTTACAGCCAACTGGACTGGAGAAAATAAATCACAGCAGATTAGAGATTCTTCTTTTGTCCTGTGGGTACTTATAACACACAATGAATCAGGGTTTGCAGCTTAAGAAGTTCATGTGGCAAACTATTATCAGTGTTGATCTTCCAGAAAAATCTGCTGTTTGTTCTTCCCCATCTTTAATAAGGATAGTGGCATTGTATGTTTGTTTTTGTGTGAATCCATATATGGTGTAATACTAGCAAAGTAACTAGTAATGATTGTGGAATTCATGGAACACTAGGAGTAAAGTTATTGACAAAGAATGTAATTTCAAGTCCTGCAATTTTCCCCTCCTACCAAAAGAGGAACACCTTCCCCTTTCTCTTCACAAATGACTTTAATTAAAAAGTTAAGCTTTCCAAGTAAAATCACTGTGGCTCACCCCCCCTTTCATTTAAATGTAATCTAATCACCGCTGAAAGACCTTAATGAAAAGCAAACTGCAGTGAAAGGTAAACATCTCAGTGTCGCTATTTAATTTTTTTCACTAAAGTTACCCAAGGGATCTTGATGAAAGACCCCAAGTAAGTAGCAAAACATCTGCCTTGATGCTGAATAACTGTGATTTGATTCTACAGGTATATAACAGAATTTGTAAACCTAGGCAATGTTTCAGCTCTTCGAACTTTCAGAGTATTGAGAGCTTTGAAAACTATTTCTGTAATCCCAGGTAAGAAGTAAGTGGTGTAAGGTGTTAGGTCCCTCGTGCCTCCCAACTGTTCCTTTTTATCCTGTCATTGTGTTTGTGTGTGAACTCCCCTATTGCAGATATGTGACAGAGTTTGTGGACCTGGGCAATGTCTCAGCGTTGAGAACATTCAGGGTTCTCCGGGCATTGAAAACAATATCAGTCATCCCAGGTGAGAGCTAGGTTAAACACAGAGGCTGACTCTCAGACTTCATGGAAATTCAAACCACACACATTCCTTCACCATAAGCCTCGTTGCTTGCTCACTCGAGAAAAAGCAGGACTCATGTTTCGGTAGCAATGAACATTGTGATCCTTTGCTTTTTGCCATTTGCTTTTTTACTTTTGAAACCAGCCTTTGCGTTTAACATGTTGTTGCATGAGATTACGGCAGTATACACAGCCTGTGTGATTTGCATCATATAATGTCAAGCTTTGAGGTCAAGCTGTGACAGAAAACATAATCATAACTGTGACCTTTTTTTACCCATGTGTTTTTTACCTGCATACTGTAAAACTGTATTTGCTCTTGGATTTTTTTAATTTTACGAAGACCAATATCTGTATCACAATTGAACTTGTTGAAATATCTGAATCACTATTGAACGCAAAACAGTAAGATTAAAAAATAAAAAAATAGCATGGTTGTCGCATGGGAAATTTATTATCTTTTTCCAAACCACCCACAGTTTCTTACCATTAAGTCTTAGTATGTTATATACTCTTTTACTTAGCAACATGTTATAAAGCTAATTCCAGTTGAGGGTTGGGTTAAAAGTGTTGACAATTTTCTTTTAAAATCCACACCTCTAACACTTCAATCCCAGATCCTAAACATATTTATGCAGAAGCAAGTTGCAATGATTTCAGTAGCACTTCTTTCTGTGTAAAATTGTTTAATCTTGGTACGGTAAGATTTCTTCTGTATGAAGCTAATGAAAAGCATGATTAAAAATCACTTGTTTTGGCATTAAAACAAGTTGTTTTCAAGAATTAAGTGCAGTCCATTTTCATTCACGAGTCCAATAAATATAAACTTCCAGTGACCTCATCTCCACAAGACGCATCTTCACAAGCAATAGAACCATTGTTAGTTCATAAAATATCAAAGTCATTTATTTGGGCTTCTGCATGGTTTTTTATTGGGGGCAGGGACTGTGACTGGGGTATGTTGTATTTTTAAAATATGTGTTTGTCATCTTCCTAACAGTGCTCTTCTGCTTTCAGGCCTGAAGACAATTGTGGGAGCCCTCATTCAGTCTGTGAAGAAGCTGTCAGATGTAATGATTCTGACTGTATTTTGTCTGAGTGTATTTGCTCTAATAGGGCTCCAGCTGTTCATGGGCAACTTGAGGCATAAATGCTTGTATTGGAATCCAGCCAATGCTACAAATTCAAGTGATCCTTACCTTAATAGCACATTAGAAGAAAATCTAGGAGAAAATGGTACATTTAATAGCACGCCGTTTGACTGGAATGCATACATACAAGAAGAAAGTAAGAATGTAATTTTATATTGTTATTTTAAATAGTAATAGTACTATCATTAATAATATTATATGGCAGTGTGTGGGATTAAATAACCATGACGTAAGTATTCATGACATAAGGAGGTTGGGAGCTGTTGAAATCCCCTCAGTTTAATGCTTTTCTAAATAGAAGCTAGCCCTTTTTACAGTTTTTTCTATCAGGTCACTTAGACACAGCAGCCTAAGCCATATTCCACAGGGACTGAATTATGACCCAATTCACACATAATGCTAAACTAAACGATGACTTAGTGCAACCATGCAGACTTCCGGAGAGGAGATGATGACCACTTCACTTCTCCTTAAGTTCAGCTGCTGCTGTTGCACAAAGCCATTGTTTTTGCTTAGTGTGCTGTCTCAAACAGCGCTCATGCTTTCTCTTCATCTTGCTCTCAGCTTGTGATGTGAAGAACTGATCTCAGGTAGGGTGTTCCCTAGCTAAGATTCTTCCGTGGCTACCAAAGAAGCCAAGCAAAGGTTATGGGGTAGGGAAGAGATACAGGAAGGAATGAACATTTAGCACCTCTTCCTGAGCTCTTCCAGCCTGAAGATGTGGTACTTCTGCCATCCATTCCCCAATAGCATCAGAAGAACAAATAAAGTCAGGGTACTAAATAAACATCATTTATGCTTTCATTGTTTTTGTTTGCTTTTAAGATTGATTATTCCTGTTTGGTCTATTGACCATGGATTCATTCTTTGTAAAGTTTTTCATGATTTTATTATAGAATACATGATGCTTATTTTATACTTTCTTAACTTTATTCTTTTGCTTCTATTCATTAGTCGGGACATACTTTCTCTAGTTTGGTTTTCCCCCATTAGGGTTTCCATCTCCTCAGCCTTCTAGAAGCCAAGAGTTTCAGAATCAGAGAGGGTGCCTTTAAAGAGCACCGCCAGCTCCCTCAAGGAGGGAAGGCCAACCACAAAACAGACCTTGCCAGATTTCATAAGGCTTCTAGTGGCTTCATTAGTGGGGCAACATCCCTTCATGACCCATAATAAGGGGAGAACCAGCTAAGAGAGCTCACAGATAGCTTTCTGTGGTCCTGATAACGCCTGTCAGAATCTGGATGTAGCTTGCCGAATCATCCTGACTCGGCCTGATACGACCCTGCTTACCAGGACTAGACATTATGTGATCGTATGGAAGAGACATTACTTGATGTGACCTTACTGAAATAAGTTGCCCGTCGATTCCTCTGTGAGGCCCAAGCCACAATGGAACAGGATAGGTGCCACTGATGGAAAAAGCACTCTCCTTTGTTGCCACCAGCCTGACTTGCAGTGACAGAAGAGTCTTGGTGGAAGATCTTGAGATGTGGCCACATTTGCATGGGAGGAAGTGGTCCTTCAGGTACCTAAGTCCCAAAAATAATTACAAAGAAGGAGCGCATCTGAAACGCCACCCTTCCACTGCTAAGTTGTAATCATTATTTACTCTTTCACAGTTAACATACTTCTTTAGTACTGGTAATTTTTGTGCATTTCACCATGAGTGACTAAGGGTGACCAAGATGTCAGTCTGTGAAATGCTCCAGAAATGGGCCACTTCTCCACTTCACTTATAAAAACAGGACATCACACTGTGTGTTTGTGTGTGTTTTTTGTAATAGCAGCACTTCCAAAATCTATTTTTTGCCCTTTTCGCCTTCTTTAATTTCACTTGGAGGCAACTATCACAACAGTTTAAGCCACAGAGCTTCTATTTTAAAATGTATGCCTGTGACAACATGAAATTCACAGCGCACGGAAGGGCATCCCCTGGAGAAACTGAGAAGAAAGGTTCCAGCTTCCAATTCCTAAAGGGATCGATAGTCTCATCATTTCTGGGAACATGTTAATCACACTTTGTAATGACACAATTGTTTAAGCTGTAGGAGGGCAAGCCGCCTACCAGCCTCTTCTGTACTTTTCTTGCAGGGAAGAGGGATGTTTTACCATATCTTGTTCGGGTTCCTTAGAATTACTATTTTGAGGTAAACAGTACCATCTCAACAACCCTTGCCTTCCCATCCAACCCCAAAAGGTGCAATAATTGTGGGAAAACAGTGAAAACTATAGAAATTGTCGTCCATATGCTTTTACACTTGGGAGAGGGGGACTTGACCACTATCAAATTTATGTGTATATTTAGCGAATAAAATGGTTTATGTTGTGTTTTCGCACTTCTCAGGCTGCTGCAGGTCAAAATGACCTGTCCTTAGCAATGGGGGAAGAAATTCAGTTTGGTTTCATGGTTTAATGTGAATCTGTATTTTTCAAAACAACACACAAGCCAAAGCTATCCTCTTGAAATTTGCACTTTCCCCAATTTTGCAATGTTCTCCAACCCCCCAAAAATGTGCGCAAACATGCATCAAAACGCTAATATCGTCACCATAGGGGTGGGAATTGGCTGTGGGTGCTAGATCCAGTCCAATTTTCCATACATTGGCACTTGGTGGGTGATGCCTTATCATCCACTGGACAGCGTGACGAATCTGTTTCACCATCCATGTTTCACCAAGACCAGATGTCTCCACTGATGTGTATGCACAAATCCTGTCCTGCCTTAGCTGATGTCCTCAGACAGCTGACCGAGTTCAGGAACTGGATATAGATGTTCTTGGTTCTCTTGTGCCAAAGCACTTCTCAGCACAATCAGGGTGGTTATTTGTGTCTCTTTCAGTATAGTCATAGCTACAGAGAAGATGAGGGGAGGAGGGTAGAGGGCAGAATGACACAGCCTGTGTATCATAAATAAATGTAGCATGCTAGGTTTGATTAGGATGAATCACCCAGCCTCAAAGAGAAAGCGGTTTAGTACAGTTGCATCTGGCACTTTGGTGATTGTGACCATTACTCTTCCATGACAATAACACATTTCTAAATAAAGTAGGTAGTAATTTTATGCCACCCATGGCTATGCCCCCATTCACAAAGAATGAAATTACCACATACAGAGCAGGGGTGCCCTCAGAGGCCTTTCCTGATGCCCTACTATGTTTTCAGTTGTATGTGGTGCCCATGACAGTTTCTGGTGCACAAACAGCGGGCAGAAGGTTTTTACTTTTCTTACCATAACTTTCCTTGGCTGCCCAAAATCAGGTCAATAACTAAACCCACTCCCAAACTGTTCCAGGAAACTACACATTTGCTTATTACATGCAAACTGAGCTATTGAGTGTTGCTCTTTATTGTTTGCTTCAAGTTTGGGACCAGGTATGTTGAGGGATGATGGTGAAACAGAGGTCACGATTAACTCTGTGATTCAACAACTGGGTGTAAGCCATGTACCGTATTTTTCTGTCTATAAGAAAATCCACCCTCAGCACTCTCCGTGTATAAGATGCCCCCTAATTTTGTGCATTATTTTTTAGGGGGGAAAACCTAGTCTTAGACACAGAAAAAATATGTTCAGTTACAGATAGGTAGCCGTGTTGGTCTGCCATAGTCAAAACAAAAAATTCCCTCCAGTAGCACCTTAAAGACCAACTAAGTTAGTTCTAGGTATGAGCTTTCATGTGCATGCAGACTGAAGAAGTATCTGAAGAAGTGTGCATGCACACGAAAGCTCATACCTAGAACTAACTTAGTTGGTCTTTAAGGTGCTACTGGAAGGAATTTTTTGTTTTGACAGAAAAATATGGTATTTGTAGCCTATGGGATGGGTCAGGTCCCCAGATAGTTCTTAGGGAGTTCTTGGAGGATCTAAGAATCAGTTAGTGAGTTTCATTTTATGCTCTAAGGCACTCCATATTTAATTCTTATGTAACAATGAGCTGAAAAGTTGGCTAAATTCCTTATGCATTCACTCAAGCTAGAGATCCATTAATTAGACTGAAGGGTAAATTTAACCACTTGCTATCATGAGATGAACTTGGTGATGCCTCCATTTATTATGGGACAAAACAATGGAGCATGCTAAAGGCAATATTATTTGTGATGGCTCCAGTGACCCAGTTTTTCATTCTGCCTACTCTATAGAACTGGGACATTTTTAACATCCAGCAAAATTGTTGGTGTCCTCTTTTTACGTCTTCCCTCAATACCCTCGTTCTATTTGGACAGCCTCGTAAGATTACCCACCACCAACCGCCCTTTCCCTTTTCACACTGGAATTGTTGGTGAAAGGGTTCCAAGAATGAAGCCAGAAAGCAATAATAATAATAATAATAATAAAAAAAAAAAATTATTATACTGTATGATTCAAAATTGCTGGGTTATTTTCTCCTAATGTTTTGATTATTATTTTTTTCAAACAGGTCATTTTTACTTTCTGGAAGGACAAAATGATGCATTACTTTGTGGCAACAGTTCTGATGCAGGGTAAGACCACCTCCTACCATTAAGCTTTAAAAATACAAAGTAAAAACAGGTTTTAACATTGTTGTGTACCTTATAATTGATAACTATAACCTGACATGGTGTATAGCTGGAGGGTAGCCAATGTGGCACTTGCTAGATGTTTTTGAACCACGGCACCCAATGTCCCTGGCCACTGGCCATGATGGTCAGGGCTGGTGGAGGCTGGAAGTCCAAAAACATCCAAAAGGCACTGCATTGGGTACTCCTGAACTAGAGAATTGGATTTGATCTGCTCTGATTTAGGCTTCTTTTTAAATAATTTGATTGTGGTCATTGATTAAATATGTCGAATTGGAAATGGGAAGCAAGAGACCAAATTTTTTAAAAATGGGAAACCCAGACTTGAATCTTACCTTACCGGAGAATCTAATTCTCATCCTGAATGGATGTGAAGAAAGCAGATAGCTGGTGGTCCCAATGGAGCAAGGGGGAGAGAAGGAACAAAGGCAAGGAATTTGGGTTAGGAACTTCCTGTGCAGGGTAGGGCCTACCCACTCAGCTATGCCCATATGTGTATCCATTGCAAAGTAGGCATTTCACTAGCTTTGATGATTGACTGTTTTTCATCCTAATATATTTTTTTCTTTTTCAGTCAATGTCCCGAAGGATACGTGTGTATAAAAGCTGGTAGAAACCCAAACTATGGCTATACAAGCTTTGATACGTTTAGCTGGGCCTTCCTGTCTCTCTTTCGACTGATGACTCAGGACTTCTGGGAAAACCTTTATCAGCTGGTGAGAGAGGATAATTTTTGTGGCGAAAGCTTAACATATATGCTGGTTTCAAAACAAAACCTGTGCAAGTAACCCGAGTACAAATATTGTATTGGCTTACAAGAGTCACACAGGGAAGGGTGTTGCAAACTCATATATTACTTTTTTATATATATAAAAAACCCCTATTGTTTTCTCTAGACATTGCGAGCCGCCGGCAAAACGTACATGATCTTTTTTGTCCTGGTGATTTTCCTGGGCTCTTTCTACCTGATCAACTTGATTTTGGCTGTTGTTGCCATGGCCTATGATGAGCAGAACCAAGCCACCATGGAAGAAGCAGAGCAGAAGGAGGCCGAGTTCCAGCAGATGCTGGAACAGCTGAAAAAGCAACAAGAAGCAGCTCAGGTATATTTCTGATGGGAAATAATTGAACATAATAATTGAACACCATTCTAGCTGAATGTATCATTTAGGAAGCTGCCTTGCCTCAAACGTGTTTTCTTCGTTTCAACCAGCTCCCAAAAGATACTGTGAAAAGAAATCTACCTGATATTTTTGTCTGGTTTTTATTGATATATATTTCCTATTTAAGCCCTGCCCAGGTAGTTTGAGGGAAAGAGGGTACTACACTCCCTGGCTTGACCTTAACCTTAATTAGAGTATTAGGGGAGTGGTTGTATTGTTGGCTGCCTTGGCACCTTCAGGTGAAAAGTCAAGGTGCACATTTTCTAAAATAAACACATAAATAAAATTCGGTGCAGGTGCATGTAAGGAGGAGTATAAGGCACAAAACCGAATATGTATAAGGAAAAGAACCATTTTGATTTTATAAAACTAAATCTACGCTTGGACTTTTCTTATGGAGTTTCGAGTGTTTTAAGTTTAGAAACACTGTTCTTTTCATGAGGCCAGCGAAATAAAACCCCCAATGCTTTACGGCAGGCAGCGGCGACAGCAGCAGCGACGGCATCGGCTGAGTCGAAGGATCCGAGCGCAGGCGGCGGCGTAGGGGGGCTTTCTGAAAGTTCTTCTGAAGCGTCCAAGTTGAGTTCAAAGAGCGCCAAAGAGAGGAGAAACAGAAGGAAGAAAAGAAAACAAAGGGAACAATCTGGAGGAGAAGAAAAGGACGAAGATGAGTTTCATAGATCTGAATCAGAAGATAGCATCAGGAGAAAAGGTTGCCGGTTCTCTATTGAAGGGAACAGGCTAACACTAGAACGAAAACACTCTTCTCCCCACCAGGTATATGAGTATTACGTTTCTCTGTCTTTTAGTAGTAACTGTAGTATATTGCCTTCTGGCATTGCTAATCTAAGAATGACCTCTTTTGCATGGCAGACTGCTTATAATAAAATGCACTATATAAATGTGGTATACCCAGTGCTTTTTTATATAAAAAAATTTTTAGGGGTACTCTCATTTTGACTCAAGAAAATCAACATTTTATAGTTCAAATTGGGGGAAATCAATACAGAAAAGGGTAAATGGACAAAATTATTATTATTAATTATTATTATTTATACCCCGCCCATCTGACTGGGTTTCCCTGGCCACTCTGGGTGGCTTCCAACAAAGATTTAAAATACATTAAAATATCACACATTAAAAACTTCCCTGAACAGGGCTGCTTTCAGGTGTCTTCTAAAAGTCTGGTAGTTGTTTTTCTCTCTGACATCTGGTGGGAGGGCGTTCCACAGGGCGGGCGCCACTACCGAGAAGGCCCTCTGCCTGGTTCCCTGTAAATTGGCTTTTCGCAGTGAGGGAACAACCAGAAGGCCGTCTGTGCTGAACCTCAGTGTCCGGGCAGAACAATGGGGGTGGAGACGCTCCTTCAGGTATACTGGACCGAGGCCGTTTAGGGCTTTAAATGTCAGCACCAACACTTTGAATTGTACTCAGAAATGTACTGGGAGCCAATGTAGGTCTTTCAAGACTGGTGTTATGTGGTCTCAGCGGCCACTCCCACTCACCAGTCTAGCTGCCGCATTCTGGATTAGTTGTAGTTTCTGGGTCACCTTCAAAGGTAGCCCCACATAGAGTGCATTGCAGTAGTCAAAGCGAGAGATAACCAGAGCATGCACCACTCTGGCGAGACAGTCCGCGGGCAGATAGGGTCTCAGCCTATGTACCAGATGGAGCTGGTAAACAGCTGCCCTTGATACAGAATTGACCTGTGCCTCCATTGACAGCTGTGAGTCCAAAATGACTCCCAGGCTGCACACCTGGTCCTTCAGGGGCACAGTTATCCCATTCAGGACCAGGGAGTCCTCCACACCTGCCCACCTCCTGTCTCCCCAAAACAGTACTTCTGTCATGTCAGGATTCAACCTCAATCTGTCAGCCACCATCCATCCTCCAACCACCTCCAGACACTCACACAGGACCTTCACCGCCTTCACTGGTTCTGATTTGAAAGAGAGGTAGAGCTGGGTATCATCCTCAAAGTACAAAGAACATGCATTACCTCATATTACACAGCTGACAGCTCACAGTAACTTCCACATTCGCGTGAGGTTGTGTGCATTAACATCTTCCCGATTCCTCTGCTTGCTCTTGGTGTCCATCGCCATCGGAGGTGGTAACAATGGAATTGACCGATCACTGTGCTAGATTCCAACTCCTACTTCACACATTAAATGCTCGCTTCTGTCTGAGACTCAGGAAACACTGTGACAGGAAATGAGGCCACCCTTGGGAGTAGCAACGGAACTGATGATTCACTGTGCTAGAGAAGAAACTAATCTTTTAAATAATTTTTAGTTTCTTCTCCCGTTAGATTCACAAAATGTTTAGGGGTGTGTATACCCCTGTGTCCCCCCCAGAAAAAAGCACTGGGTCTACCAATTTAATGTATAATAATGATAATAATATGGAACTTGACATGGTGTTTGAGAATCAACGGGTAAAGGGAGGTGGGGATCTGCATTTTGCTTATCCTTTTTCGGACCTCTGTAGATGCTCTATAGCTAACTGCCGTGTTCTCCTGTGTTTCTCCGCAGTCTTTGCTGAGCATGCGTGGCTCCCTGTTTTCCCCAAGGCGCAACAGCAGAACGAGCCTTTTCAGCTTCAGAGGTAGAGCAAAGGATATAGGATCAGAGAATGACTTTGCTGATGATGAACACAGCACATTTGAAGATAATGATAGCAGAAGAGATTCCCTTTTTGTGCCGCGCAGACATGGTGAACGGCGCAACAGTAACATTAGTCAGGCCAGTAGGTCATCCAGGATGCTGGCAGTGTTTCCAGTGAATGGGAAGATGCACAGCACTGTGGATTGCAATGGGGTGGTTTCCTTGGTTGGTGGACCATCTGTTCCTACATCGCCTGTTGGACAGCTTCTGCCAGAGGTGATAATAGATAAACCAGCTACTGATGACAATGTAAGGAAGTTTTAAATAGTTCAGGCATGGTGGCCTTTTCTTAATGCACCAGCCAGTGTGTCTACAGAATGGAATCCCTTGGGAATGATCCTTGGTTGGTCAAGCTGTGAATGCTCCTGCATCTTGTAATACCTTTTTATATATACTAACAAAATCAATTTAAAGCATAATTTTTGCAAAACAAGCAGTGGAGAGAGAGAGAGAAAATTGTCTGGAGAATGTGCAAAATATATTGCTTTGTGTGTTTTATATTCAGAAAACCTTGCTGGATCCTACATTTATCTGGCTATGAATTAATTGTATCTGGCCAGGTCCAATAAAAAAATCATCTTACTCCACAACTAAGAGGAAGTTATAACTTTTGGTACCATATGGATTCTGACACTGCCTTGGTTGTACATAAATTTGATTACATTCTGTCTCGTGAACATCATTACAACATACAAACAACGTGGCTAGAAGTTCTGGTTCCCCAAACATTGGTAAAATCACTCCAAAATTTCACTTTTTATATTTAGCATTTTCATGCATCTTTCAACCTGATGCTCCATTTTTGGCTGACAAAGTAAATATGATATTTAATTACCACATTGATGCACACACTTTTCAAATTACAAATATATGTGCACATATCTGCTGTCACATATACACACACTATATTTTTCTAGCTATCTCAATAAAAATTATAGGACTTTTCTGTGCTGATTTGGAGAAGCATGACAATGCTGGATTTTTAATTTTAACTTTTATTTTGATTTGGTTTGAATGAAAAGCTTGCTATCCATTTTAAATGCGGAAGATAAGCAAGTGACATGCCTTTTTTTTCTTTTTCTTTCTCTCATTCTGATTTTTATTTATAACCTGGGATTTATGCTGTAATCCTATGTGTGGGAAACGCTCACAAGTAAACGATCTAAGGGTTACAGCTGTTGACTGATTAATTCCAATTCATTTCTTCTCCCACCAACTGTTCTCTTTAAAAGAGAAGAGTAAAAGGTTGTTTTACATAGATCTTGCGCCTAGTATGTTGGGGGGCGGTATTTCCCCACTTGGCAAAGTCTAGCATGCTCTCCAAGGCTGAATTCCTGCTCATCTTTACTTGGAAGCAAATCCCATTGAAATCAATGCATAGGTTGAAACGTATGGGTAAGTGGGACTTTGCAATGCTAATGAACATAAGCAAGGCAGTTTAAAACGCAACGAGAACCCATGGGATGTTCCCTGAGAGTCATCTGAGAAGTATAACAATGAAGTAACTGAGATGAGGACAGCATGTTTCTTACAAATACTTTAAAGAGATTTTTTAAAAACAAAAAAATACCAGGTTAATAATACAAGAAATAACTAAGATTTGGCATGAATAATTAAGCTAACTCAAAAGCATGACGCATGTATGCCTTCAGACTTAGACATTCTTCATATAAGCTGCCATGCTCAGCCACTGCTTTCAGGATGATCTTATATTTCACTCTCTCTTTTGCAGGCCACAACCACAGAGACGGAAATGAAAAAGAGAAGATCAAGTTCTTTTCACGTTTCAATGGATTTTTTGGAAGACCCTACTCTAAGAGAGAGAGCAATGAGTATAGCTAGCATAATCACAAACACCATGGAAGGTATATACAGAGAAAGAGAAAGAGAGAGAGAGAGAGAGAGGTTCCTTCAAATGTACTAAACGTGTTGCCCCAAACTACTCTGTAATGATTACCACTCTGTGGAATGTCAGGGTTAATGCACAAGATTGTGGTAGGTTACACTAGGCTTCCTCATATTCTCGATGGCCCAGCAGCAGAAATGTGAGGATACAGTTTGGAAATGTATGCTGGAAGAACAGATTATGAAACGGTGGGAAGGGGAAAGAAGGAAGTCCCAATTTCTGGTGAAACTAGAAGTCAGAAAGTTAAGCAACAGCAAAGGCGTCTCAGAGGAGGGTTTTTGTAAAGGCAAGGGGTTGTGCACATGGAATTCGAATTGTCACCTTTTTTAAACAGGTGGAGTTATCACTGCTTTAAAAAAGCAAGTCTATTGCAAGGAAGTGTACCTTATGCCCTCCTGACAATGGCCGGATTCAGCATTGTGAGCGCAATTCAAGTTCCTAGTATTGACCTTTTAAGAATTCTAAGCACCTGAGATCCCCCAAAGTACCTGAGGAATTCCATGTGGACATAATAGTCCTGCTGGCTTAGACGAAAGGTTTACCTAGTCCAGCATTCCATTTCCCATGGTGGCCGACCAGATGTCTCGGGGAAGCTCACAAGCAAGGCATGAGATCAATAGCCATCTCTCTGCTGTTGTTCCACAGCAATTGACATTCAATGGCATCATATTTTAGAACCTGTAGAAACCATTTTGCCATCGTGACTAGCAGCGATTGACAGACTTATCCTTCACAAATTTGTCTGCTCTCCTTTTGAAGCCTTCTGACCTGGAGGCCATTGCTGAGTTTTGTGGCGGTGAACTGTGTTGAAGAAATACTTCGTCTGTCTTGAAGCACCTGCTAGTTCACATTATGATGACTTTGCCTTCTAATATTATGTGGGAAGGGTGGGGCTTCTCCATCCACGTTCTCGACCCCCTGCATAATTTACTGTGTCTCCCTTATCTGCCATTTCTGTAAACAAAAAAGCACCAAACATTGGCTATGTTCAGAAGACACACTAAGCCAAACCAGGGCTTAGCATGAATGTGATAGCAATCCAGGAGATTGCAGTCACTTTGCTTCTCCCCAGACTTTTTCAGTCACTGTGGCCCAGCAGGTAAGCCAATTTTTGGCTTAGCTTGTTGTTTGACCTCAGGATCATGGTCCAGGTCTCTCCTACAATCTGTAGCTAAGTTTGTAGTCTTAAGTGGGAGAGAACTTAAATCGTGATCCTGGATTCAGATGAGACACTAGGCCAAACCTTGGTTTAGCTGTCATCCTGCCCTGAAATTAAAAAACAAACATACAGGGAAGAGCACAGCAGGCATGAGCTCCCCCTGAGCAGCAAGTATTTTTTCTGTGGACACTATAAACTGTATTCTGGCTTATTGTAATGTCAGGCCATTTTAACTTTCCATATAAGAGAGCCACTGTTCGTTTTGGTTATTCTTTTCTATACCTTTTGCAGCTCAACAATGCCCTTTTTGAAATGTGGTGCTTCTCTGTGTCCATGTCTCCATGTTTTAAGAGGAGTTTATTCACTGAGGACATGGAGCAGTGATATATGCACTGCTATTTTCCTAGAAAAAGAAAAAGAGGTGCTGAAACTCACCATGAACGCCTCTCTGGTTATTTTATAATGACAGTGGCTCCCACCTGACTTCCGGCTGGAAAAAAAGCCCTGGATATAGGTGTGGGTGTGTTGTGAGTGCTTGACTAGACTACCCTCTTTTTTGTAGACTTTCTAAGTTCCCAGACATCATTTTTGAGAATGTACATGACTCAGCCTTTCATCTTTTCTTCTTATTTCTTTATCTCTGGACTCAGGTGGACCAGAGGAAGGAGAAGCAATAGAACCATCTCTCTCTCTCCTTTTTTGGTTTTGTCTTAGCCATGTTTGAAGTGGCATTTCCTGAATTAGGAAGAGTCAGCATGAAACAGTGTGGTCTTCTTTTTCTTTTTAACAGAACTTGAAGAGTCACGGCAGAAGTGCCCGCCGTGCTGGTACAAGTTTGCAAACATTTTCTTGATCTGGGACTGCTGTCCATGTTGGCTGAAAGTAAAGCATTTTGTTAACATCGTGGTGATGGATCCGTTTGTTGATCTTGCTATTACAATTTGCATTGTTTTAAATACCCTTTTCATGGCAATGGAACATTACCCAATGACAGATGAATTCAGTAATGTGCTTTCTGTTGGGAACCTGGTGAGTCATCCATTGGATATTGCACAAGATATTTAATCTTTGTTTGTTTATAAAGGCTAAGTGAAAAATTGCATTCCCCACCCCTACCCCTTTAATAAAGAAACTAGTGGTGGAGAATCCTTGGATAGCTGTGTATGCCAATACAACATACAGGAGGTCTCATTTCGAACTCATATAACTTTGTCTTCATAAACCCTTTAATATAAAGCAGTTTTCTTCATTGTTCATTTTCAGTGTAGTGGGATTCTGAATTATCTAGATCAAAGGAGTGTATGGTGGAAATATAATTACATAGCAATACTTTCAAAAGCAGCAACAATGGCTACCCCTAATCACACTCCCAAGATGGCACCTCTGACCAGAATATATGAACAGAAAGATCTGTCTAGAATGCTGCTTCTGAATTTAAAATTGTCTTCAAGATTAGGCGTCATAGCTAACTTAAGTCATATTCAGAGTGGAACCACTGAAAGTTAGTATTGATTTCAGTGAGTCTACCTGGAATATGACTTAGCTGGACTCAGTCCTAGATGTTTAATAATGTGATGCCTGTAATCCATTGATGTTGACTACTGTAATGCCCTGCTTGTTTTTCTGTTTTAGCTATTCTTATGGAGAAATATGCACAGCGCTTTCTGCCACACTAGCACAATATTGCACTTGTGGCATTGGCACATTTGCCAATGATTGACAAAGCCACAGTTCCCTCAAGGATGGGGGGGGGGTAAATTAAGTCTGGTTCTCACATTAATGTGAACCTACTTAATTTTCACTTCCTGAAACAATATACAGACTGAAACTCATCCATCCTTTGAAAACCACACTTCTCTGAATTTTGAGATGCAGCTCTCCAGTGAAATAACATGTACAAAAATGTGTGTGTTGTGGAAAGGGTGCATAAATGACATGTATTATTAGTGAAAAACCATGTACAAAATGCATCTGTGTTAGAGGAGAAATACATTGGAAATGCTGATGATTTTTTGTGTGAGAATATATATATATATATGCGCAAATTGAAATTAATATTGGAAAAATGAGAAAGTGAAATTGACAGATCTGCCTAACTCTGGATGCCATATTGCAAACGTATCCAGGGAACAAAGTAAACAGTGAAAGGTTCACAATCTAGATTTGGAGAGAAGCAAAATTGGACAGTTTGGCTCAGATTCAAACTTTGCACAGGCCCCACAGATTGAAGACCTGTCTGAGGAACACTCATGGTTGAAAGGCTGGCTGTATGTTCTCCAAAAACAGGGAATCTAATGCCCAGAAAGGAAGATGACAGTTGGAAAGAGACAAGACAGCTCAGTCATTTTCAGGGCAACCCTCATAGATTATTGTTCCAACATTGTTAGGTTTGAACAGTGGCTCAAAGTACAGGTGACAGACATGGGAACGTTTTCCCTCAGGGCCATTTGCCATGTGTAATTGCCAGTGTGCTGTTGTGTATGCCCACATGCTGCTTTTAGAAAAATCAATGAAAGAATCCAGTACTAAAAGATGAATGAACAAAGACCTCCAAAAGCATTTGTAGGCATGCTTCATGTAGCCATGGTCATCTTCTGTATGTCTGCTGTAATTTTAAACTTTTGCAAATTCATGTATTTGTATTTCCTATTTAGGTTTTCACTGGAATCTTCACGGGAGAAATGTTTCTGAAACTAGTAGCCATGGATCCCTATTATTACTTCCAAGAAGGCTGGAACATTTTTGATGGCTTCATTGTCACCCTTAGTTTAGTTGAACTTGGCCTGGCAGACGTGGAAGGACTGTCAGTTCTTCGGTCTTTCAGATTGGTAAATTGTTTCAACCGATATATCTAGCCGATGTTATTGCTGAATCGTCTTATTTCCTTTTATATGATTTTAGGAATTCTGAGAATCTAAAAATAAAAAATGCCGTAGAGCTATCTTAAATGGAAAACTTACATTATAAAAGACACAGTCCAGTGAAAGTTAGTGAATACTAAATCCCATTGAAACCAATGATATGGCATGCATTTACTCAACAAGTTCCATAAGTTTCAGTGAGCTGTAGGGCCAAGATTCAAGTCAGATATTTAAAAAAGGGTGTTTAATATGGACACCGATTCTGGAGAGAAATTTGCCATGAGGTCCCTATCTGAAACCTCCCCTGGGTGTGGACTGGGGGCCCATGGCAGGTTTCTGTTGAAAATGGGCTCCTCCAGCTGCTTTCTATTCCCAAAAATTGATGTTTACTGCAAACACTACCTATGAGGGGACAAGGAGAAGCCAAGTAAGAGACAATTTTTTAACTGAAAACTGATTTAGGGTCCTGATCTATATCAGCAGCATGTTCTGGATCAGAGCTTCAAAATGAATTGGTTAGGTTAACCACCCTTATTTAAACATGTGACTAACATCACATATTGTTTGGCCAAAGGAAGTGTGCACAAGTTTGCAGGCTTTCAGTGCAATTCTACGGAGAATTCATTTAAAATAAATTAGTTAAACAAGATTTTCATCTACATAATGTTTGGATCATGGCGTTACTAAAGCCCCATCAATTTCAGTGGAACTTAGTGGCACTTAACTTTTTCCAGAGTGGGCCACAAACTTTTTCACAAGTTTTTATTCACCCTTACAGACACCATTTGTCAATTTACCTTTTTTGTTTTCCAGCTCCGGGTTTTCAAATTGGCAAAGTCCTGGCCAACGCTAAATATGCTGATCAAAATTATTGGCAACTCTGTGGGAGCTTTGGGAAATCTGACTTTGGTCCTAGCCATCATTGTCTTCATTTTTGCCGTGGTGGGCATGCAGCTGTTCGGCAAAAGCTACAAGGAATGTGTCTGCAAGATTGCAAAGGACTGTGAGCTTCCACGCTGGCACATGAACGACTTTTTCCACTCTTTCTTGATCGTGTTCCGAGTCCTTTGCGGAGAATGGATAGAAACCATGTGGGACTGTATGGAAGTTGCAGGTCAAGCCATGTGCCTTACAGTATTCATGATGGTTATGGTGATTGGAAATTTAGTGGTATGTAACTTTTTAAAAAAATAATATTCTAGATCTATACTGAGTCTAGCAAATAGCGTGGACTGTTTCATCAAAGCTCTTAAAACACATCCATTTACAGGGGAGGCTTTTCAGATAATCAGTGAACAAAGTGGTCAAAGTTTCATATTCATTTTAACACTAGAAACGATTGGCAATCAAAATCATAGTTACCAGCTTACCCCCAAAAAATTGTTTTTCTAGCATCCACTCTTCCTTCGCTTTATACACTTTTGGGCCAATATAAAACCTTGCAATGACCTTGAGTAGGAATTGGCAAACAGTATCATGTCAAGCTGTGCAGACAGGAGAGGAGGAGAGCAGTGAATGGACTTGCTAGTAGGCAGTTTTGCTGGGAGAGATGTCAGCCCTTAATCTCCTTCATAGTCGCCTACAATATGCATGAATCCCTTCTGAATCTACAATGCTAGGTTTATGTACCGGGCTGAAGGCCTTTATCTCATACATGTTATTCCAGGGCAATACATAAACTGAGCAAAAATTAGGATCTTTTTCTCTCCCTCCCCTCCCTTTTGTTTAGGTACTGAATCTATTTTTGGCATTGCTGCTGAGCTCATTTAGTGCAGACAACCTTGCTGCCACAGATGATGACAACGAAATGAACAATCTCCAGATTGCTGTGGCAAGAATAGATAGAGGAGTAGACTACATGAAAAGAAAAATCCGAGAATTCATCCAAAGGTCCTTCGTTAAAAAGCAAAAAGCTTTGGACGAAATCAAGCCCCTTGAGGAGCTAAATAAGAACAGCTGCATTTCTAACCATACTATTGAAATTGGTAAAGATCTGGATTATCTTAGGGATGTGAATGGAACCACAAGCGGCATAGGGACAGGGAGCAGTGTGGAAAAATACATCATTGATGAAAGTGATTACATGTCATTCATAAATAACCCAAGCCTGACTGTGACTGTGCCAATAGCTCTTGGAGAATCCGATTTTGAAAATTTAAATACAGAAGAGTTCAGCAGTGAATCAGATTTGGAAGAAAGCAAAGAGGTGAACCTTCAAATATTGTTAATCTACTTGATCTATTAATAATAACAACGATCTATTTCTGCATTGCTTTTTAGGATTTAGCCAGGGTCAAATTAGAAGATTTTTATTATTATTTCATATAATTTATATCCCGCTTGGTCGCTTAAAAAAAAGAAAAACCTCCTTAAAGCCCTTCAAATGTAACAAAGAGCACCCATAATGACTTTTTGTCATCTACTTCATTGACATTCATTGCTGCTGTAAATTGAATCACATGGTTTCAGTCCTATCACAAGTTGTTGTGTTTGTGCAATTTAAAAGCCTGCCATTCAATTTTTGATCCAAGGGCAACTTTCATACAAATGACAATATATAAAACATTTGATAAAAGTTAACAGGAACACTAGATACAGGTAGGTAGCCATGTTGGTTTGCCATAGTTGAAACAAAATTAAAAAAAAATCCTTCCAGTAGCACCTTAGAGACCAACTAAGTTTGTTATTGGTATGAGCTTTCTTGTCCATGCATACTTCTTCAGATACTAAACACTCATAACCACTAATGAACTGTGAGCAGTCATGCAGGGTGTTTTGCAGACCTGAGTATACTCTTGTATCAATGTTGTTGTTTTTCTCCACCTTTATTTTTTTCTTTAACAGAAGCTAAATACTTCTAGCTCATCCGAAGGCAGCACTGTTGATATTGGACTTCCTGCCGAAGAACAACCAGAAGTAGAACCCGAGGAAGCAGCTGAACCTGAAGCTTGCTTTACAGAAGGTCAATATTCAGAATCTGAAATGTTTGTGTGGCTTCTGGTTAGCTTTCTTGCTAGAAGAGATGAGCTGTGATGGAATGTGAGCCATCTGTGGGGTGGCTAATGCTTTTTTGGTTCAGGGCCACATTCTCTCTTGGCCAACCATCCTAGGCAGGGGGGAGCGGGGCACATATTCCCGTGGTGTGTCCACTGGACATAGTCGCAGGCAGGCAGACATTTATATAAGCACCCGCCCACCCACACAAATTCAGCTGGTGCATGCAATGGCGCAAAATTGTTAGGTGTGCAAAATTTCAACACAGTGCTGCCTCAATACAACTGCGCACTTCTGTTGCTGGCTCTGCTGAAAATGGCTTCTCCATGCAAACCAGGAAGTGGCCTTTCCAGACAATGGAACAGCTCTTCTTTTCTTATTTCTGCAGCTGCAATCTCCTAGGTGATACAGACACAGTTGAATGTGCATGTGTACTCTGTCCATTTCTCTCCTTCCTACCCCACTCCCTCTACATGGTCCCAGGTGCTGGCAACCCACACTATGTCACTGGATGTACGTAGATCATCTGAGGAGAGGGTTAACATTTGTTGATGCCACCACAAGCATGGAATCCTACCCCCCCCAAAAAAAACCTGCCTATGAGGCTAGACCCTGCCCCCATATGGGGGGGTTAGCCACCCCTGTTCTACAGGAAGTTAATATTCTTGCAGAAAGACCACAGCTTAATACAGTGGTATCTTGGTTTATGAACTTAATCCGTTCCGGAAGTCCGTTCTTAAACCAAAGCATTCTTAAACCAAGGCGTGCTTTCCCATGTTCTGCTTCCTAGGCAAAGTTCACAAACCAAAACACCTACTTCCGGGTTTGCAGCATCCTTACTCCAAGTTGTTCTTTAACTAAGCTTTTCTTAAACCAAGGTACCACTGTAATTCAGATGTCACAGTGGGATATGTGAAAGTAATTAATATCGGGAGGGTTTTCCTTCTGTTTCCTCAAAAATGTAATTTATTGTTTCAGGTTGTGTGAGAAGGTTCAAGTGCTGTGATGTTAGTGTAGAAGACGGGAGAGGAAAACAATGGTGGAATCTTAGAAAAACCTGTTTCCGAATTGTTGAGCACAACTGGTTTGAAACCTTCATTGTCTTTATGATTCTTCTTAGCAGTGGTGCACTGGTAAGTGAAAACAGAAGAGACGTTAAAAATAAATGTTACTTTTTAAAAGAAAAAAGAAAATTTTTGCATAGCAGGTGCACTACCTCACATTTCCACTTTTAAAATTATGGAAACTGAATGATAATTTCACTTGTTGCTAGTTGTCGCTAGCACCCATGAAATACCTAATACAAGTGACCAATTCACTTTTGATTAAGACAAGACACAGAGAGAAAATATGTTACCTAATGGAAGTACAGGACAAATAGGAAATAAGTTGTATTATTTAGACTTGTTGCAGCTCACTCATTCACTGGTATATGATATTAGTCTCCGCTGTATAAAGTTTGTGTTTTTATAAAGTAGGGAGGGGGAACAACTGCATAGATGTCTTGCAGATGAACTATTAAATATTATGAGAATTCCAATATGGCCAAAAAAAATTGTACCGTGCTGCTTCTTTATATGAGAAAATCATTTGTGTTACAGAAATAGCAAGAATGGCAGGAGTGTCTGGCGTTATCATTTATACCAGGGATAAAAGAGCGTCTCTAAAAGGGTTGCAAAAAGGTTTTTAAAATCAAAACTTGGAACAAAGTGAAAAGCAAGCCAATCTTCCAGTCTTTCTACCATAATAAACAATAACACTAAACATTTGGGAACAATTTGCAGGCCTTTGAAGACATATACATTGAACAGAGGAAGACTATAAAGATCATTCTAGAATACGCTGACAAGGTCTTCACCTACATCTTCATTCTCGAGATGCTTCTGAAGTGGGTAGCATATGGATATCAAACATACTTCACTAATGCCTGGTGTTGGCTGGATTTCCTGATTGTTGATGTATGTACCCTAAGTGTTTTATTTATATATATTTATATATATGTATGTATATATACAGGTGTGGAGTGCTCATGTTTTTCAGGGTGCCAGCCAGTTACCATTGACTTTTTCAAAATTTATCCATACCACTTCAATTTCCCTTTCCCTTTCTCTCAAACAGCCAATCAACATTGTGCATGCACTGAGCATGCTCAGGACTCACTGGTCTTCCCTCCCCACCCCCAAAAATATTTTTGTGCTTTTCCTAATATTGGGATTCCACCCCCCACCCTACCCCCGGCCTACTGATGCCTATCTCCTATGTGTGGATTGTGCCATTTTGCATAGGGGTCCACTCTGAAAACGAGTTCACAATTACTATTAGATCCTTTGCAAATAATAATAATAATTACCATAAAAGATAAGCACATAACCCATTTTCCACATGGTGGAAGAACAATCACTCTAATATTGCCTTGGAATAGGCCATTAGCAAGTAGTGTATTGCTTTAAAACGTTAGAATACATAATGTATTAGCATCGTACAGTGGTACCTCAGGTTACATACGCTTCAGGTTACAGACTCCGCTAACCCAGAAATAGTGCTTCAGGTTAAGAACTTTGCTTCAGGATGAGAACAGAAATCGTGCTCTGGTGGCATGGCAGCAGCAGGAGGCCCCATTAGCTAAAGTGGTGCTTCAGGTTAAGAACAGTTTCAGGTTAAGTATGGTCCTCCGGAACGAATTAAGTACTTAACCTGAGATACCACTGTATTAGCAAACTTCACAGAGTTCTACTATCGTGGATTTCATATCGGTGGTAGCCAACGTGGTACTCTCCAGATATGGGCTAAAACTTGCATCACCCCTGACCATTGGCCATTCTGGCTGGGCCTGAGGAAAATAGTGGTCCTAAATATCGGGGGGGCGCAATACATTGGTTATCCCTATTCTACAGCAACACTTGGTCTGACAAGTGCCATCAGCTATTATGATTACAAATCATAACATCTGGAATGCCCTTTTGCATTTATTTTTTTAAAAAACCATTAAAATCTTGCATCATGAGAGAATGCAAATTAAATCTCAAAGAGAACAACATTTAAATTATATATTCACTTAAGAATATATACACATTGTGAAAAGTCAAACCAAACCTTTTTAAAAAATGGATAATTCTCTCCAGTCTTACATATTTTACTGCAGAGAAAGATTTTCCAGGCTCTAACAATGAAATCGTGTTGCTGTATGGGACCCAACCTTGCACCTCAGTGGTCCTCCCAAAATAGCCAAAGTGTGTGTTTTTACCCCTTGTTGTATTGAAATATTTGTTCTTAGCTGTACTAGGCCCTGCTACACATTTCCAGAGTCAATTGAGAAACCCATTTTGACCACTGCAACCCATTCGCCCAACTTTCATATGGTGAGCTAATGTATGAATTAAAGGTCCAAAGTTGGCACAGGATGTACTGGATGATGTGCTTTTGATTGTTTATAGGCCTGTGATTCCTTCAAACTCCACAGTCCTGAATCTACAAAGCCTTATAGCATAATATGATGCAAAGTGGCAATTTTTCTTTTTCTTAATTTTTTTTAACAGGTATCATTGGTTAGCTTAACAGCAAATGCATTGGGTTACTCAGAACTTGGAGCCATCAAATCCCTTAGGACACTGAGAGCTCTGAGACCTTTACGGGCCTTGTCAAGATTTGAAGGGATGAGGGTAAGATGAAATGAGAGAAAAGTCTGCCAGACATAAAACGCATGCCTAAATGTAAGGAATGTTCTGTGCATGCCTTTGTGAGGAATGACATAACCATTCAGAAATGCTGCCCTTTCATTTTATTGCACATTTATCGGTAATAGATAAGCAGAAAGCTTCATTAGCAAACCTTAACCCTTTATTCAGTACCACGCATAAGCTGTGTGCATTTATATTACTTTACTTTCTAGCCGATTTGAGGAGTTTGTCGGATTTGCTAATAGTGATTTGAAAGGTGAGTTGATGCTGTGTCATTTTGTTTCTGATAAATTAAATATTTTTTACTTCATTATCTAGTTTACACAGCTTGTTGAAAGGGTGTGCTGCTTTCATAAATTCAGATCTGTAAGCTCTCTTGTTAGTTAAATTAACGGAGAATTAATTTACTCCCACTGAAATTAATGGCTTCAGTTTAGAATTTCATTCAGTAGGTCAAATTTGATTACTATCAGGTCTCCATATAGGTCTCTGTCCCTCTCTCTTTCCCTCTCTCAGTTTTTGACAATGAACTACTTAAACCTAGTGGCATACAAGGACAACTAGTAATCATACCATGTAGACAACTCAGTAAGATTTAATTTTTTTATGGTCTCACTGATTGGACTAAACTTGCTTACGTGACTAATTTAACCAGACAACTCAATGGATTATTTTTCTTTCTTTTTCACAATAGCTAATAATTTCCAAAACAGTTAAAGTAATTCCAGCAATCCCCCAGCATTATCTACACAAATCATGCAGTGTTACATGTTTTCTTTCTGGGGTAAGTCAGGACCACTGCTTAACATTTATCTTGGAAAAGTTCCTTACCGCACTATACCAGTTTTCTTCTGTTCCTTAAAGTTACTGGATGAATTTGTGCCTGTGTTGAAGTCACCAGCAAAACTCCAAAGACTTCCGTTAAAAACATTCATTTACACTCCCTATACAACCTGATCAAAACTGCATGTTGTTCAAACCTGTTATTTTTAGAGAATGCTTTTTTTTGCCACTTCATGGAAACATAAGAGGAAACAGCTTTTGAATAATGATAAAAGAAAACCTTTCTAGTGAGATGGGCAGCCGATAACACAACATGCTGTCTAATTAGTCATGAGATGTAAAAGCCACATCAGTACCATGAAACAAAATTCTGAATGCTGGAGCTCAGTTCCTCAAATTGTATCCATCAGGTTGCATATATTTTCTTCAAAACTTCTAAGAAGAAATATTATAAATTGAAACTGACTCGATACATGAATTTCAGGTGCATCTAACCACCCCTTAATTTCAACAAATCCTTTTAAACAAGAAATTCATGAATTGAGAAGTCAGCAGTGGAATAGGGTAAGAGCTGGTCAATTGCTGTAGTGTTCACGAACATTCATTCAGTTTTTTAACTGATTGTTTGGTTTATCCATGTTCATACTTCTTTTTATTTACTATTCATGAACATTCTTGCAAATATGTTTTTGTTGGTACAAATGTTTGGGGAACTGTTGTCCTTTGTACTCATTCCTAAGTAATCTACAAGAATAGCAATGCTGCTAAATGTTCATGTAATACGAGTACCAAGAATATGGCGACCTGAAAATAAATAAATTTCGAAACACATCTGGTTCATATGAATAAGGCATATGATTATACTAGGTTTCATTTTTCCATTCACAATCTCCGTTGCGACTTTTCTCTTTAATGATATTTTAAAGAAACCAAGGAGTTGTGTACACAACAGTGTCAGTTTTTCACAATTTCCTGTGCATTTTCTCCCACTTAAACGGTGTCTCTCATTAAGCCAAAGAACAAAATAAGCAACATATGGCTGATAATTCAAAGTCAATTATAAACAGATTAAATGGATTAAGGGCACAAACAACTTGAACAGTAAACATTATCTGTCCAAAGCACTTGGCCCAAATTTAGAAAGAGCTCTATACACTCACAGAAATCAGTGTGTCTGTTAATGAATGATTCGTGAACAGGAAAAAAAAATTCCCAGACATAAAACCTGACCAGCTCTCAAAGGAGTCACTGAACTGCACTCTTTTGAGACAGTTTTCATTTCAGCAACTTCATTTTGTGGGGACATGGCAAAGGCAGGATTGGGTTGGTGGCAGAGAAATGATGAATGAAAATCATTAATGCCTCCTTGCTTTCTTCCATGATAACTGCAGCACTGAACTAGTGCCAATGCAGTGCTTCCATACAGAGATAGAATATTACAAGCAAGTCATTCTGACATTGCAAATGAGTCATGGGCACCAGGTTTTCTTCTTAGTCTACTGGATGTTCTGCAGAAAGTGTAAATCTGGATTAAATGGGGGGGGAGACATATGAGCAGATAATTTGATGCTATGTTGAAGAAACCTGCATGTGTGATCAGTGGAGGGCTACCTCGAAAGTCGAACAGAATCCATTCCGGAAGTCCGTTTGACTTCCAAAACGTTCAGAAACCAAGGTGCGGCTTCCGATTGGCTGCATTCCTCCAGCCAATCGGAAGCCACAGAAGTCACGTCAGACGTTTGGCTTCCAAAGAACATTCGCAAACTGGAACACTCACTTCCGAGTTTGGGGCGTTTGGGAGCCAAAACGTTTGACTTGCAAGGCATTTGGGATCCAAGGTAGGACTGTACTGATCCCACAATAAACAGCTGTCTCGAAGCACCCTGGGCCCAATAGCATGCTTCACAAAATTTGTTATAATATCTTTATATGTTTGGCATTGCTAATCTTCCACAGGGACTCCAAAGCTTCTCCAGTAGAATCTGCTATTGGTCTTCTGGGACTTCCATTCTCAGCATGACTCAAATAATACCAGGTTTTGCTGACAAGCCGTGTTCAGAGTCTGGTGCTGGAGTGGGAATTCATGACCTCTGGCTGAAGCAGCCAAAGAGCCAAATGGGGTTAGAGGCTACTTTGGAGTGAAAGATGACAAGCAGTGCATCTCGATTTGAGGATAATTTAGAGAGATGAAAACTGTCACAGAATTAAGGGCCAGTCTTGTGAGGGGAAGAAGGCATCATAAACAAGACCTTTAATTAACCGCTTTGTAGTCTAGTTGGCGATAAAAAATACTGTTCAAATTTAAATGAAACTGAGGTCAAGCATCAACCGTCTTTTTTTTTTAATGTGTTATTTAAAAAATGGTTTTGTTTAATTGACTGGTGGAATGGACCACACCAAATTTTAAAGCAGCTTGCAAAAAAAAAAAAAATCCCCATGAAATCAGAACCTAAAATTCTGGCCTGTTGTTCTTACCTATCAAGTTTGGATTTTCACATATTTGTATCATTATATTTAAATGTGGAGCTTTAAATTAACTTCATATGATTTCTCTGTTCGAAAATTGGTAAAATTATTCCTATGCGGAAGAAAAATCCAAGACCTAAGGAGAACGTAAGTCTGTGAAGTATAACAACTATTTTAACATGCACAACAGGGACAGGGGAATTATTTATCAAAGTAAACGTTTAAAAAATGCAAGACTGTTGTGTTATTGTGAAAACTGTTTAAATATATTCAAAAGTAAATTTAAACCATCCTAACTCCACAGAGGTGCTGGAAGGCAAAGTAAATAATCGCTTTTATGTGAATTACGGTAAATCTGTCTCAGATTGGAAGCTATATTCTAATCTCAGTGCACGTAGATCAATGCTTATAACTACATGCAAAGTGAGATTTGAATATACCCATTGCTTTATATTTACCATTTTTAAAACTCCCTGTAATGTAATGATCTTGCAGTAGTTCAAAATATGTAAAGCATGTGTTTATGTGTAAAGTCACTGAAAGAGAGCATGTTACGCCGTGCTTGATGTATTTTTCTTAGAGCAGTAAAGCGGAAAAGGAGTTTTTAAAAATTAATCCACCTTGCAGTTTTAGTTTTGCATGTCTTATGCACATTTCTGGCTGATTGCTTTAAAGTGATATCATATTTCAAATTTCCAGTCCAGTTTCTGAGGCAGCAACATGCAAAGCAAATTGGTATCTCAAACTTTATTCTGTACAATTCAGAAGATATGCTTAAAAATGCCTCTTACATTGATGCAGTAATAACTCTTTTTACAAATGACAGAATCAGAAACATGTTTTCCATTTCTCCAGGTCTAATTATTGAATTATCTTTGCATAGCCAATTTATTTTTATGGGTGAGGTGGACAGCTAATTCCTTCTTCAATCCTTCTGCAATAATTAATTACTTTTCACAGCTTGATTGTTTCACACAGCTTTCACCCCTAGATTGTTTCATTCTATAAGGCCAGAAATAATGACAAGAGAGAAACATTAACAAAGGCTAAGATCAATGGGTTGGAGTCAAAGGTGGCGTTCTGGTCATGGAAGGGTTATTCAAACTCCACAGTAGAGTGTTATGTAAGAAAGGTGAAACCAAGACTGAAATACGCCAGGAATGGCTAACTTATGGCTCTCTAAATGTTGATGGACTCCAGCTCCCATCATCCTTGACTTTTGACCATGCTGGTTGGACCTGATAGGAGTTGGAGTCCAGCAGCACTGCAGGGCCAGAACTTCCCCACCCCTGCCAACACATTTGTTCTGAAATGATGAGCATTTCAAGTGAATTTTGTTAAGGCTGAAGAAAAATTCATATACTTGAGATTTAACCAGTTCTGTGACTTTATTTATATCAAACTGTCTCCTTGTGAGAAAGAAAAGAGAATAAACAAACGTTCAGTTCCAAAATATCCCCTGACCAAAAGCCCTCTAAATGCCAAGCATTATGTTCCACCATAATGCGATAATTCAATCGTCATGCCAACTCCTCCCTTTCCCCTGATTTTTACTGCCATGCAAACTACCTGTACTGTAACCTTCCAATTTACATGTTGGGGTTCCACCTTATAGGGCAAAACTTTATCCTGAAAGGAGAACCTGCAGCAGAATACTGTAGTGTGAAATGCTCCTGCTCAGGCTTTCAGCCAGCTATTCCCCCTTCCAGGATACTCTATTCCACTCACCACAGTATTATTATTATTATTATTATTATTATTATTATTATTATTAATACCCCACCCATCTGGCTGGGTTTCCCCAGCCACTCTGGGCGGCTTCCAACAGAACACTAAAATACAATAACGTATTAAACATTAAAAGCTTCCCTAAACAGGGCTGCCTTCAGATGTCTTCTAAAAGTTTGGTAATTGTTTTTCTCTTTGAGGGCGTTCCACAGGGCGGGAGCCACTACCGAGAAGTTTTCCATTTCCTTCCAACATTCTGTGCCCACTGAGCATGCTCAGTCTTCAATACACTCTCGGGGGCCCCCTCCTTTTATAGTTTTCCCCTAAATAATTTCCTACTTCTGCTAACCTTGGGTCCCCCCCCCACACACACACAAAAAAAATCTTGTGTGTGGATGGTGCTGTTTTGCCTATGTAAGGATAGGCACTTGGGGAATGAGCTTGCTATTAGTATATCAGGTTTTATTTAACCATCCGCTAGGCAAGATGGCCCCATAGTCACTTGAGTTCCCCACAGCGCTGCTCAAGGTTTCGGCTGTCGCATTAGAAGGCAGGGCCTGCCTTCGAGAGCACTCATCCTTCATTCCTTATGGCCGCTGCCAGCTGCACAACTTAAACGCTTTAAATATAGTAGCTGGGGTACAGCAAAAAGAGCCTAGAATGCTGTTTCCACAATAACCACAGCATGCGGCTATATGGGAAGTGGTGTTGAGAGAAGGGGGCATGATCTAACCCTGAACGCTTTTGAGAGAAAGGAAACCTTGCTGCACCGTAGTTAGCCAGGCTTGAAGCAAAATCATTTTGAAGCACTGCCACACACAACTTTCTAAGTTGGGAAAGGAGCTTTCTAAGCAGCTGTGTGAGTTCCAAGGACACCCCCCCCCCCCCGCGCGAAGTTCATAACTTGTGTTTGGACTGGGTTCTGAGGGCCTGCTCTGGTTGTTCCTTGGTATTTTTACAGTCAGCGAGGCTTTGCAAAAACCGCAACACAGTTTGCGCATCACATTGTGGTCAAACCATTGTTGAAATGAACCATGGCTTGTGTATAACGAGCTAATGCAGGCTGCTAAAACCACAAGTGTTTCTCCTCTTTTGCTGCCGGGAAACAAAGCCTAGGCAGGGTTGCAATCAATCCTGGGCTCACGGTGGTTTGTTTCTCTCTAAAGAAACTGCAAGTGGTAACCAAGGATTGTTTCTGGCAAGCTTGTTTCCCAGCACCGCACCAGAACACTGCACATTTGCAGCAAACTGTGGTTTTATTTTAACGATGGTTTAACGAGACTTGCAAACCAGGCCTCTAGTGCTCACTCCTCTGAAGGTGACTAATGCTGGGAACATGCATTTAAAAACTTACTAATTGTAAACAAAGCGCATATCTCCCTGATCCAGTTACAGGCTTTTTCTGCATGCGTATCCCTCCCTGGATATGAAGCCACAAAGGTCCTGCTTGTGTAGTTCTGCTGCTCAATCCATCGATCTATGGATTGTGGACTGTGCATGAAGAGCCCTCTTGGGGAAAAAGTTAAATCCCATCAATTAGAAAAATGATGGTGGTCAGGAACCCTCTCTCTCTTTCTCTGCCAAAGACCCGATCAGTAGGATTTGGGTTTTTGGAGAGGGTTCCTCAAATAAAGTTGTGGTTGTTCTGTGCCTACATGTTGGAGTACAGCCATGCTAATTAATGCTGAAAAGGAAGTATATTCCACATTTAAATATTAATAACCTCTCCACCGTCCCCATCCCCCCCAAAATAGTATAGCAGTTTTGGGGAGGAAAGAAAACTTGGGTTGGATCTATAGGTGCCATTCTGTTTCTAGAAGGTCCTTTGAGCCAACAGGGGCTCCCAGTAACATAAGGTGGAGAGTGAACAATCACAGATTCCTCCAGTCCACCCCCTTGGACCCCCGGAGCAGATATCTAGGGGACTGCAGAGGGAGTGACCTTTTCACGAGTGGAACTCCACTCAAGGGATCTTAGGCTCGTTAACATCTTAGGTTTCTTGATAACATTCTTCCCAGTCATGTTTTATTAGATAAACTTACAGATGTATTGTAAGTCAATAAAGTAAGGTGTTTCTTGATTTAGTCAAGGAGTCCAATGTGTTTAAATGTTTTTGATACTTTCATTAAACACCTAGCTATAAGGACATACAAATTTTTCATTTATTCATTTTCAAACAAAATGTTTAAACTGAAAATAGATTGATTTTCTCAATAAAGACTGGAGCTTGAAATAAACTATGTGATTATTTAAATAAGCACATATTGCAAAACTGTCTGGCTTTCTTCTGCAAAGAAATTGATCTTTGTAATAATAATGCATGGTTAACTGTACAAGATATATATATACTAATCTTGACTAATTCTCTTTGATAACATTATTGACATTTTGTGTTTTTAGTTTTAAAGAAATTATACAATCATTTCAGTTTATATTTTGATTTTCTGTATTAGTATTTTAACATATATCTCTTTTTTTACAGAGAACAACAATCTTCATGTTACTATTATCAGGTTTTTTTAGTTTTTACTTTTATTTAAGTATTTTAGTTTTCTCATCTTTGATGTTGTTGCATATGTGAAAGTTTTCTTTAAAATAGGGACTCTGTTGCAATCAAAATTGTGATTAGCAATTTAATAATTCACTCTAAAAAATAAAATAAAACAGAAAAATTATGCATTGGTGCAACAGAGTGATTATGTTATTGCTGTAAGTATTCTTATACTCTTTTTCCCCCTCCTCTATTTGTGTATTAGGTGGTTGTGAATGCCCTTCTAGGAGCGATTCCATCCATCATGAACGTGCTTCTCGTTTGTCTTATATTCTGGCTAATTTTCAGCATCATGGGAGTAAACTTGTTTGCTGGCAAGTTCTACCACTGCATTAATACCACAACTGGTGACATGTTCACAATCGAAGAAGTTTTCAATAGGACTCAGTGTCAGGAACTCATACAAAGAAATGAATCCGCCAGATGGAAAAACGTGAAAGTTAACTTTGATAATGTGGGATTTGGGTATCTTTCTTTACTGCAAGTAGTAAGTGAACACTTTTTACAGACTACTTCTTGTTTACTTAGTGTACAATAAAAAGTTGGTTCAGCTATTTTGTGACTTACAGTCTGATCAGGCTCATAGGAATTTGCTAGGAATTCAGTGGTAAGAGGGTCATGGAATCACTGTAGACTGACAGAATATAAAATGAAGGTAGCCTAAAATGTTACTTTGAGGCTGTGGGACTAGGTCTCGGGACATCCAGTTTCACCTTCTGGGCGCTCATTAGCTATTTGCCAACTCTCAAACTAACCTACCTCACAGTGAGCATAAAAGTGGAAAAGACGCACACACCATCTTCAGCTCCTTGGAGGAAAGTGATATATTTATGATATGATATGATGTCTGTTCAGAAGTCAGTCCCATTTAGTATAGAATTGTAGACCGTCCCAGGGGCATAGCGTGGGTTGCCAGTGCCCAGAGCCATCTGCGTCACCCAGAAGATCACAGCTGCTGAGATAAGAAAAGAAGAGTTGTCCTGTTGTCTGGAGAGGTCACTTCCTGGTTTGCATGGGGAAGCCGTTTTCAATGAAGCCCAGCAACAGAAGTACGCAGCTGTACTGAGGCAGCACCTGGTGTTGAAATTTTGTGTCCCTAACCATTTAGCATCCGAGGCAATCAACCCTTTGCCCTCCGCATGCTATGCCACTGGTTCCACCTCTTATTCTGCATAGCCTTACCCAGGGTTTTATTTCTTGGTCAAGCTACAAGGTGATGCTCAAGTATGCTGCTAAAGGATCTTAGGAAACTTCTTTCATAGAGAGAGTTGACATGCGTAATTCTCCTAGTCATTTATTTAGATTAGTGCTTTTTAGCTGGGATCATCTGAACAAGGACTATAAGTATAAACGCTAGTGGCACTGGTTGAGAATAAAAATTGTACTTGAATTTTTGTGAAATCAGTGAATATGGTTGGATAGTATATAACAAGAAGCTGACATTTCTTTAAAAAACACCAATCCTTTAAGTATAGTTCTTTAAGGTAAAGGTAAAGGGGACCCCTGACCATTAGGTCCAGTCGTGACAGACTCTGGGGTTGTGGCGCTCATCTTGCTTTATTGGCCGGCGTACAGCTTCTGGGTCATGTGACCAGCATGACTAAGCCACTTCTGGTGAACCAGAGCAGTGCATGGAAATCCGTTTACCTTCCTGCCGGAGCAGTACCTATTTATCTACTTGCACTTTGACGTGCTTTCGAACTGCTAAGTTGGCAGGAGCAGGGACCGAGCAATGGGAGCTCACCCTGTCGCGGGGATTTGAACCTCTGAGCTTCTGATCGGCAAGTCCTAGGCTCTGTGGTTTAACCCACAGCGCCACCCGCGTCCTAAGTATAGTTCTTTAGAGTGTTGTAATTGCTCACCAACCTACAATAAATAAATAAATGGGGCATCTGGATTTCCTTCTTTGGTAGCATGGACTCTTCTGCATTAGAACGGGCAGTGGGCATGTAGGTGAGAATAATTATCCCACCGACAGGGGAGTCAGTCCCATTGAACACTGTGAGTGGAATCCAGCATGGCGCTAAGGAAATCGTTCTATCCCTGCAAGGATTTCTGCTTGTACAATGAAACGTTCTCCTCCTCTGTTAATTAACATGCATAATAAGCAGGGGTGTCAACTTGAATAAAATATTTGAAGTGGGGCAGTTAAGCCCCACTCTGCATCACTGATCACAAGACGCAATGCACGCACACAATTTCAATGCCAATGCCCATCAACTTGGGGGGGCAGCCCCCTCAAATATGTTATGGAGGGATGAAAGCACCTCATCCTCTAGGAGTTTGCTCCTATGATAATAAGTATCATTGTAGCAGAAATGCGGGGGGGGGGGGATTAAGTTCTTTATGAGCCTGTTATATCTTAGGATACATTAAAGTACCTTATTTCCATATTGCCAAAGGTATCATCTTTTGTACCTGTGCTTTGTATAATGAACCGAAATACTGAAACCTTTGTTTGCCTCTTAATTTTCTTAACTGTATCAGCTGGAGCAGGACTAAATTAGGCCTCCTT
Organism: Podarcis erhardii; assembly: GCF_964252035.2. Taxonomy (NCBI): domain Eukaryota; kingdom Metazoa; phylum Chordata; class Lepidosauria; order Squamata; family Lacertidae; genus Podarcis; species Podarcis erhardii. The sequence goes on along the minus strand of NC_138497.1, from coordinate 111,294,241 downwards.
GAAATCAGTGGGACTTAAGCCAAGTCATGACCATCATGCCAATTTGATTTACTGTAGTTGGGACCAATTTCATTTCATGAGGAAGGAAGCTTAACAAATTTACATCACAATCCTATGCATGTCCACTCAGAATGAGTTTCATAGACTCAATGGGGCTTACGCCCATTGGAGGCATGCTTGCTTGTCAGCGAGTCTCTTTGAACTTAACGGAACTTATTTTTGACCAGTATAGGATTCCACTGCATGGCAGGATCAAGCCCACTGAAAGCTTGAGCAGCTCCCCTTTACTTTAGTCCATAGTTATAGCATATGTATATGTTAAGCATTTCCTTTTGGTAACTCTGGTACAAGACATTGAGCACGGCTGTGAGTTCAGAGTTTTATGTTTAAAATATTTTCTTGACGCAGGCTACATTTAAAGGATGGATGGACATTATGTATGCAGCGATTGATTCAAGAAATGTAAGTACTTTGCATTCTTTGCCCCACAAAGGCTCTAGAATTCTGCTGATGAAATGCGCTTGAGGATAACATTAATGTGAACATGAATTATGTTCAAATTCAATAGCACCCTAATTGGTTTATGTTCCTTTATACTTTGCTGGAAGCTGGCCAGAGTGGCTGGGGTAACCCAGGCAGATGGGCAGGGTAGAAGAAGTTTATTATCATTATTATTATTAAAGATGGACGGGGTACAAGAAATACCACCATCATTGTAACATAAAGAATTTCAGGCATGCTGACAATTAAAGTGAAGATATAGCATTGCTATGGGGCCCGCCGGAAGTGCTTTTGCATTGTGCCTTTATGATCATTTGTACTTATGGTGGTGGCTGTACACAATCCTGCAGCTGTGGGGGCATCTGGCAGCATTGTATTGCTTTTGTTGTGCTGGAGTGCAAGAGTGCCCCTCCAGATGGCAATAGTGCAGTAACATTGAGGAAGCATCGCAGAACTAATAAGGTGTGTTGGTGCCCCCGTATAAATTTGTCACTAATGCTCTATTACTACATCATTGACATGTTCAATTATACACCTGCCAAAACACACACATTCACACATCTGGAGGGGTCCAGAGTTGTCTTGATGCCAACTTGCAAGCTTTTTTAAAATAAACTATGTTGAGGTTTCACAATCATTTCGCTTACTTTGTAGGTAGAACAGCAGCCTAAGTATGAAGACAACCTTTATATGTACCTTTACTTTGTTATCTTCATAATCTTTGGGTCATTCTTCACCCTGAATCTATTCATTGGCGTCATCATTGATAACTTCAATCAGCAAAAAAAGAAGATAAGTATTTTACCTGCGCTACCTTTAAAGCTCACGTCATAAAACTTTGGCTAAATCATGTGAACAAATTAAATGAAATAGTTGCTCTGACTTTTAAAGGGAAAAATGGAGAGACTTATACATATTCATGGCCGTTTGGGAGAGAACCTTACCTTGCAAAACATTGAAGAGCTGCAATGTTTGGTCATTGGAAAGAAGTTCTTGCGGAATGGTCTAGTGGTTGACCACACCTCCTCTCAGAATGCAGGGGCAGTTAAGGTTTATATTGGGGGTGGGTAATCTGTGCTCCTTCAGATGTTGCTAGACTACAAATCCCATCACCTCAACCATTATCTGTGCTACCTGGGACACATATGGAAAGCCACAATTTCCCTACCCAATTTCTACATAAAATCTTCCATTCTTACTGAATTGAGCCTAAATTAAAAATTTTATTCTACTATCAGTAAATGGGCACAACAATTTAAAGGGTATCACCTTTTACCGGCATCGCTGGAAAATCTGGAAGAACCTCATTGTAAAAACCAATTAAGCCCAATATTTGTTTTTCTTTTGATTATGAATATGGAATAAATGCAAGTAAGTGTATAGGCCATCTATGAGAATGTGGTTATAACCATTTTTTTCATGTTATGCCCTTACTTTGGAGGTCAAGATATCTTTATGACAGAAGAACAGAAAAAGTACTACAATGCAATGAAAAAGTTGGGGTCTAAAAAGCCTCAAAAGCCTATTCCTAGACCAGGGGTAAGTGAGACTATTCTAGATTGAAAGTTTCATTTTAAAAACAGCAAATGAGAAGTGAGTTTAAGCTTTCTGTAAATTGGAGAGAGCAATCAATATTTGAATACATTTAAGTGAGTTTGTTTTTCTTGGTTTGGGGCATGCATGTTGTTGTTGTTTAGTCGTTTAGTCATGTCTGCCTCTTCGTGACCCCATGGACCAGAGCACGCCAGGCAGTCCACTGCCTCCTGCAGTTTGGCCAAACTCATTTTGGTAGCCTCGAGAACACTGTCCAACCATCTCGTCCTCTGTCATCCCCTTCTCCTTGTGCCCTCCATATTTCCCAACACTGGGCATGCATATGTGCAAACTATTTGTACTTCTAAAGACATCTGAAGGTAGTCCTGTACTGAAAAGTTTTTGTGTGATGTTTCGCTATGTTTTTATTGTGTGTGTCTGTATCTATATATGTTATTAATCAAGTTGTAATCTAGCAGTGTGCACACCAGATCCTTAACTGATTTAATATCTCTTCTTTATACCTCAGAACAAATATCAAGGCATGGTCTTTGATTTTGTGACAAGACAAGTATTTGACATCAGTATTATGATTCTCATCTGCCTTAATATGATCACCATGATGGTCGAAACAGATGACCAAAGTAAAGAAATGGAAGATATTCTGTACCGGATTAATCTGATCTTCATAGTCCTTTTCACCGGAGAATGTGTCTTGAAACTAATTTCCCTGCGCTATTATTATTTCACCATTGGATGGAACATTTTTGATTTTGTGGTTGTCATCCTCTCCATTGTAGGTAAGGCCCGTACTAAACAAAGCAAGGCAAATGTCAAAAGTATATTAAGGTGCTTCAAATGTTGCTTTATTTCTTTCGCTGTTTTCAGTTGCTCAGCCACGTTGATTCCTAGTTGCATCTTCTGTAATTGTGTCATATGGATCACAATCATTTCTGAATATGTTTGACAAATGTGCGAAAAAAAGATTTCTCTGTGTCTGTGATGATACAGGTAGCTTGTATCCATTTCATCCAATGAGGGAAATTCCAGACAGGTTAAAATCTCAAATTGCTAGATCTCAGTGAGCAGGATTTTCCTCTCCTTTCTGTCTTGGCCCCCTCACTGTTCAGTAAAGACTGGCACTCTTACGCCCACCAATATATTTGGTTAGAAAGTCCCTGTATATTTATATTCCCACTTTGGAGACTGTGCATCTCCCCTTGCCCCAGGTTTCTTTCTTAGGAAAACATCCCCAAAAGATGGTGAGTCACATATTCCACTTTTGGGAGTCCTCCTGTGGGCCAAAATCATTCCAACACAGGGGGGTTTTCCTCACCCTGTTTTTATTTTTAGTAGCATGGTAAGTATATTTGGTTAAGCACATTGGAAGGGTGGGTGAGAAACAAAAATCACACAAGCTGCTTAAAACAACAACAACGAGGATATGTTTTCTAAGTTCATTCTTACACTTAATCTACAAACCAATACTCCCCAAAAGGCTATGATTTACAAGCTCTTAAAGAAATGATGAAAAGGAAAATGTTTTTGATGAATGCCCCATTTGCTTCTATATGTGGGAACCGGGACTGACCCAAGACCTTCTGTTGCTTGAAGCAAAGGTGAAAATAGCAACCACTACCACCACCCCACTATGTAAAGAAGTTCACTAGAGTAACAGCTGATTCTTATGTCAACACTGGAGATGGGGCAATGTTTTGCACTATACCTGAGGGCAATAGCCTAGCCTATGAGGGTGGAGAACAGGCTGCCTGTACTGGTGTACTGAGGGGGGCAGGGTGAACGCACCGGGTACCATTTGGGGGAAAGGGTGCCATCGCGGCTGCCCCCCCCCCAGGATGTGTGCCGGGCACGTGCCCTCCAGGGACGCTCACCAGCCCTGCCCCTGCCTGTTCTCCACTCCGGGGACTGCAGCATGTTGCTCTGCCACTGGCTGCCTGACACACATATGGTAGCTTTGTCCACCAATACCTATTGCCACTCCTCATTTTGCAGCATCTGCTGCTGAGGTGGCCAACTCATTCAGCCTACTAGTTAGGGCCAGATCTAGTGGGGATGCAGCAACCCATCCAGCTCAGCTGTCAGGGGGGAACCAAGAAGTTGCTACGTTGGATGGAAACAGCCACCATCCTCCTTTAATGTCAGCCCAGCAGGCTTGCCTGCTCCATAGGGCAGGAGCCTCGGCCTTGTTTATTACCTTGATAAGGTATGTTTCTGTTGGTTATCACTGTGTTCTAGTATCCAAAGTGCCTTTGTTCCATTTCTGACATCTGCATAAGCCAACTATTGCCTAATGTGTTATATTTAAATTGGTTACTCCCAGATGTGCTGCTTGATTTAGATTTCAAATAACAATAGGTTAAGATGAATGAATCTAGAAAGGCTTAGATGACATAATTTTCTATGTGTTAGATAAAATATAATAGTTGACTTCTAGCATTCTTGAGCTGTTACTGCACACTGCCATAAAGTCGGAAACTTGGCAGTTTACAGCCTATTCCTATGCATGTTTACTTACAAATAAGGGTTGCTTTGTTCAATGAGATTTACTTCTGAGTCATTGTGCATAGGATTGCAGACTTTGTCACTGAAAGCTCCTTAAAGTTCACAGGTAAGTCAAGGCAGGACATTGGCATTGATAAACAATTAGCCCTAAGACTATTGCTTAATTGTATTTTTAACAGGTATGTTCCTAGCAGAGATTATTGAAAAATACTTCGTGTCACCCACCTTGTTCCGAGTGATCCGACTTGCCAGGATAGGTCGCATCCTGCGTCTCATCAAGGGTGCTAAAGGGATCCGCACTCTGCTTTTTGCCTTGATGATGTCTCTCCCTGCCTTGTTCAACATCGGTCTTCTCCTTTTCCTGGTCATGTTCATCTACGCTATATTTGGAATGTCCAACTTTGCCTACGTGAAGAGAGAAGTGGGAATCGATGACATGTTCAACTTTGAAACTTTTGGCAACAGCATGATCTGCCTCTTCATGATCACCACCTCTGCTGGCTGGGATGGCTTGCTAGCTCCCATTCTCAACAGTGGGCCGCCAGACTGTGACCCTAAAAAAGACCACCCAGGAAGCTCCGTCAAAGGAGATTGTGGCAATCCTTCTGTTGGGATCTTCTTCTTTGTCAGCTATATCATCATATCATTTTTAGTTGTAGTAAACATGTACATCGCTGTCATTCTGGAGAACTTTGGTGTGGCGACCGAAGAAAGTGCTGAGCCTTTGAGCGAGGACGACTTTGAGATGTTCTATGAAGTCTGGGAAAAGTTTGACCCAGATGCAACCCAGTTTATGGAATTTGAAAAACTCTCAGAGTTTGCAGCTGCTCTGGAACCTCCTCTTCATTTACCAAAACCCAACAAGGTTCAGCTTATTGCGATGGATCTACCCATGGTAAGTGGTGACAGAATTCACTGCCTTGACATCTTGTTTGCTTTTACGAAGCGCGTCCTCGGGGAGAGTGGAGAGATGGATGCTCTCCGCATACAGATGGAGGACCGCTTTATGCAGTCCAACCCTTCCAAGGCCTCCTACGAGCCCATCACAACTACATTGAAACGTAAACAAGAGGAGTTGTCCGCTGTCATCATTCAGCGGGCTTACAGGCGTTATCGCCTAAGACAGACAATACACCAAGCTTCCTTTGTATATAATAAAAATAAATTAGAAGGAGGAGCGGGCCAACGTCTCAAGGATGAAATTCTCATTGACAAGATCAATGAAAACTCTTACACAGAAAAAACAGACCTGACCATGTCCACCGCTCTTTGTCCACCATCCTACGACCGCGTAACCAAGCCCATTGAAGAAAAACACGAAAAAGAAGGTAAAGATGTACAGAAGAAAAAGTAAAGCACCAGTTTAAACAAAAACACAAAACTGATTGGGTGACAAATTGTTTACAGCCTGTGTGAGTAATGTAGTTGTGTCAATAGGACTCCTCTAGGCGGTATATGCCAAACAGACAGTTTTTACAAATATACTGTATTCTTTAAGGTCAGTGCCTATAACAAGACAGAAACCCCTCGTCGTCAAAATGTGACTATATATAAACTATGGGAAGCATGAGAGGAGGTTCCTGTTTTCATTACCAGCTGACACTGCTGAAGAGGAGAGGAAAAAATGGCTAATCAGACTGTAGGGACCAGTAAAAGGGGTTGGGAGGGGGGGAACACTAATTTGTGTGTGTGTTAAACCAGAGAACACTTAGTACAGTCAGTAAGTATATCCATTTCAACTGCCACATTTGTCATCTTTTTACGAAATCTGTGTTGGTGGATTCCTTTCCTTCCTTCCTTCCTTCCTTCCTTCCTTCCTTCCTTCCTTCCTTTCTTTTTATTCACACATTGTGACTATTTTTGTAAATGGGGTTTATGCTGGGGAAAGGGGGGTAAGTACTACTTTGTCGGTATGAGGACCAGGCGTTCTATTATATGACTCTCTTATATGCACACCAAAATGATTTGCATGGGGGCATGCTGCACTTCTTATAGATCATGCATGGGGGGAAAACATTACGTCCACCAAGAGCAACGAGTTTTTAACAACTCTTGTTAAAACTGCGAGGGAATACTCCGTTCTGAGGTGCTTTAACAAACGTGTTCCATGTTGTGTTACATTCGGGCAAGTGTTTAAATGCCTCTAAAGTCCCCTCAAACTCACCAGAGCAAAACAAGATGGATTATTTTTGCACCGGCAATTAAATCTCAGCTAGAGCTGGAGTCGGGAGTCGCTGTTTTTATGTCTGTGTCAATTATTTTTCCCTGTATGGTGTATTCGAGGCAATGTGCCCTTAAAATAGAAAAGAAAAAAAGAAACAACTGAACTGACCCAAAACCCCTTTATGAATTTGTTCCGCTTCATCCTGCAGTATTGTTTAGCCATCTTCAGCTCTCAGCCAGGTTGCCAGCGTACGTGTTCAATGAAGAGCCCTCTGTTGTGTAAATAGTAATTTTACCTGTGGTGCATGTTTGAGCAAATGAATAACGACCTGAGCACATTTATTGCATCAAATATGTACCACAATAGGTTTAGTGTGCAAGCTTTCAACAGGTAAAAACAATGTATTCTGTACCATTATAGATAGTTTGGATCCTATCAGTGCATGTTTATATTGCCTATGCTGCTCTTCCTTCAAGTGTCCAGAATCTTAAATATGGGAAGCCATACGTCAGAGGTAAAGTGGAAAAAAAGTGTTCAACAAGACCTCATCCCCTCATATCATTAAGCAATATTTGCAGCTACTTGAGAGGTTTTTTCTTTCTGTTTGACATTTTTAAATTTGAAGTGAAAACCAATCTGATGTATAGCCAGACTGTACAGACATGTTGCAAACTGCTAAACCTGTTGAAAATAATGTGGTTAGAATTTTATAAGCAAATATAAATATTGTAAAAAAAAAAAATCATGTTTGTTTTATTTTTGAGCATTATGTACATAAAAATGAGAAATGAATTTTATCTTGAGGTTGACGTTGCAGCCTTTCGGGTTACATTCTGTCCATAGCACTTTCTCACGGAAGAACTTCAGAAAATAAGAAACGAAGAAGAGACGGGTAATTGTAGCTTTCTGCTTTTTAAAATTGTATTTGCAAACATTTTCAAGGTGCAATAATTAAATTATTTGTGAAGGAAAGATTCACAGTTCGCTTGCTTCCAGCAATTCTTTGCACTTGGAAGAAGATGCAATGTTTTTATTTTAAATCTCTAGCAGTGCCTGCATCAGAAAATGTAGCCTTTTTCTTTCACAGAACCATGTTCTTTTCCTGTTTTTATTTACGCGGACTGTGTTTGTTCATTTGACTCATGCTTTAATAGAACTGTTACAAATATATCTTGGGTCCACAGTATTTTTTCACAGAAAAAAATAAATAGCAGAATTATATAACCAAACACATCAGGACATTTTATGTTTCTTACATGGGATATGTTAAATATAGATTATTTCTTTTAATAAACAATCAACTTATACTGTATTGGTGAACTGCATGCAGGAAATGCTACTAATATCCTAAATAATGCTATACATCATTACTAATGTGCAAAATAATAAAGATTAATTTTTTATTGTAATTTCCTTGGCTATTTTTCGTATCTAGGACAAAATGAATTGCAACCTCTGATTGTCAAGGAGCTGTCAGGCGAGCACAAGTCATCCACAGGGCAGGAAAGAACCTGAGACTCATCCACAGGGCAGGAAAGAACCTGAGACACGAAAGGCAATTAGCTTTTGTTCACAGAAAGTAACAACACAGCAGAGGTCCTTTAGCTCTAGTTGGAGATGTTGCTGAAACTGACCACTGGTCCTGCCTTTTCTCTCTAACCTCTCACTCAAGATCCCCACCCCGCAAGCAGACAAAAGCTGTATCAAGGGAGCGAGCTCGTCTTCTAGGCCTGTCTGGCCCATTGCTCAGCAATGTGCAGGACTCTCCTCGAGCAGGGGGTCGGGGGGGGCAGGAGAACTGGGACTGTCCTGCTACTGGGTAGCATTGGCAACCTCTGACTTCTCCCTCTGAGTCTGCACTGGCACTGTGACTCTCAGCCTCCAGCCCTGTCCTGGAAGAGTCTCTTTCTTCTGCCCCCCCCCCCATTGCTCAAACCTCCTGCTTCTAGCGCCTCCCAGATTGTCCCTTCCCCAGACTGCTCCCCAGTGTACCACCACCACAATCCAGGGTCTAAATCATCTTCTGTGTTAGGGTTGGCATATTTTGAAGAGCAAAAAAGAGGACACATTTGCCAACTGCTAACTACGGATTCCTTTGATAACTCTCGTTTTAAATACCCCTACTATGTGCAGGCTATAGAAACTGTGATATTTTGCTAGTAGCAATGTTCTTAACTTTCAACAACAAAATAATAGCAATACATATTGCTCCCTCACTTGCCACAGTATTTTGGCTCATGTTCACATCTTTGTGCACAGAACAATTTATTAAACTGTTTAACATGCATAGCTGTCAACTTTTCCCTTTTCTTGCGAGGAATCCTATTTGGAATAAGGGAATTTCCCTTTAAAAAAGGGAAACGTTGACATCTATGTTAACATGTAAATATGGACTTTCCTTAAGAGCAGAGGGATGTTAACTCTTGCCCTCCCAGACTCCTTCTCCAGGATCTTGTAGCTGAGCCAGCGTCCTTTTAGTTCGGTCACAAGAGAATGGATTTATACAGTATGTAGTTAGTTTAAGATGCTGCTCTGTTGCGATTCTCTGCTGCAGACTAGCTTAGCCAAGTGCCTCAGATTTGAGTCTAATACACTAGGAAAAAAAATATTCAGTTACTGTAAACAAAAACAAACAGAAAACCCAGATACATATGGCAACCAGACCTGGAAAAGAGGATGTGTCCTGGAAAAAGAGGACATATGGCAACCCTCCCTGGGGGGCTCTTGGGCAGGCGTCACCCACCACTTTTCCTCAACAAGCCAATCCCGGACACTGATGCAAATAGGAACATAACTAAGTAGTGACTTCAAGCACACTTGCATGGAACAAAGTTCCATTGATATTAACAAGAGTTCATTCTGAGAAAATTGCCCATGGGAGACATGTTTGGGCTGAGTGCCAGGATTATGGCTCCTGCATCCAGTACCAGAGATTTTGTATTCAGTTTTCACAGTGCAGGATCAAGATTCTCACCCAGCTAATCAGGTGGTCAGCGCTGTTTGCACTACTGCCAGCCAATCACTGATGGAGAAGGCTGTTTTTCAGCACCATCTGATGATCAACAAGTAATAATGATAATAATTTGTACACTTAGACAAATAAGTACATGCATTCCATCCTTTCATTTCTAATTTTTTCAAACGCGTGCACACCGCCTGTTATGTGAGCATCTCAATATCAACAAATCATACAAAATACATAAAATAGTATAGTACAGAATTAAAAAAACAACAATTAAAATAATTATAAACAACAGGCAACCATCAAGCAGTTTAAAAATTGTTAAAAGATCTGAAACAGCAAAAGACCAATGGCCACGATGTTGCCAGAATGCGTTCCTCAGCAGATAAAGGTTCCCACCTCATGGTTTAGATGGTTTTCCCCTCCCTCGCAATCACTTCCCAGAACAAATGGTGTGAAATCCAAGATTCTACCTTTATTTTTCTTACGAAAAGATTTATTAATATTGATGTAAAACTGGATCTTGTAACTTCTTATATCTTGCTTATTTGGATGGACTGCAGCTGTGAGGGGGAAAAGGAAGCAGGAAAAAGATAAAGTGGCCATGCTTGTACTCGGAGCATGATCATACTCATCTTGTTTAAAATGTTGTTTTGTTTTAGTTGTTTAAAGCACACCGTGTCTGCATGCAAGTCAGTGGAGCAGTTTGTTGACCCAAGTGCCAGATGTGTCTCAGGACGAGGTATGAGATGGAGAGAGATTTTCATTGGGGCCATTATGTAGAAGGATTCAATCCTCCCCCCACATCCTTTCAGCACTCATGCTCATGACTGCGCCCTGCTGCAGTTGGGAGGGGCAGAAAGAGAGAGGGGGGAATATGCATAAATATAAAGGCAATGCTATTTGGAAAGGGAAGCGCTAAAGCAATAGTTGATTCCTGGAGAGGCAACAGAGGGTGTAGGAAAGGGAATGGCTATAGCATGGGTAGGCAAACTAAGGCCCAGGGGCTGGATCCGGCCCAATCACCTTCTAAATCTAGCCTGCGGACGATCTGGGAATCAGCGTTGTTTTACATAAGTAGAATGTGTCCTTTTAATTAAAATGCACCTCTGGGTTATTTGTGGGACCTGCCTGGTGTTTTTACATGAGTAGAATGTGTCCTTTTAATTAAAATGTATCTCTGGGTTATTTGTGGGGCATAGGAATTCGTGCCCACCCAAATATAGTCTGGCCCCCCACAAGGTGTGAGGGACAGTGGACTGGCCCCCTGCTGAAAAAGTTTGCTGACCCCTGGGCTATACAATCCATTACTGCCCAGAATAACAACTGAAATGTTTTGTTCATGCAGGTGCCATGTATAAAGTGCATGAACAGAGCATGCCTATGCTGAGCACAATAAACATCCAGTATGGATGTTTGATTTCATGGGAGTTACTTAATATATTATATTATAGAATATTGTAATAGACTGGTTGTATTGTCCATATGCTGTTGTCAAATGCACCTCCTAAACTCACCCATAACCGTGGTTGGAATACAGAATTGTAGAATCAGAGAGTTCGAAGGAACCTTGAGGATCCAACCCCGTTATGCAGGAATATGCAGTTGTTCCTTATGGGGATTGAACCTGCAACCTTGGCATCATCAGCATCACGCCCCAATCAACTGAGCTACCAGAGGCAAGTACTGCTGTAGCTAGCCACTTAGCAAAGAAACATTATGTTGATAGGCTTGAAACACTCGTTTTTTCAGTGTTCTAATAATATTCTCTCCCTTTTACAGAGCAGTGTAAGGATTGTGTGGGTGTTTGTGTATTTGTGCTTGGGTTGAGAGGTGAGGGGTGATCCATTCACTTGGCTTTCTACTGTGTGCATTATGTGTAATGGTCAGCACCGAGTGCCTGCCTGAAGTGTGCAAACAGGTTTTAAATATTAATATAATCTCCAGAGAAGCCGAGCTTCCAGAGCGATCCTAACCATGTCTACTCAGAAGAAATTCATGTTGAATTCCATGGGGTTAGGATTCCAGCCACAGCCTGTGCCAATAAAAACAACAACAGAAAGACACCCAAGGTGAGCCTTTTGGTACGTCAAAGACGCACTGATTTATTGTGACAATCTCTTCAGATGTATACGGTGATCTGCAGTTGGAAGGCAGCTTTTGTGCAGTGGTGGACCTACGTTTTGGGATCCCTGAAGCTTGAACTGTCACGAGGGCCCCTTCGCCACTAACAACAAGGTCTGGGTAACCACTGTTCTCTTCCTCCATGGGGTTGTTCCATGACTGATCCCTATACCTTTACAACGTCTGTGCTACTGACTCTCAAATGTTCGGATTGTTGGAATATATACAAAATAATAATAATAATAATAATAATAATAATAATAATAATAATAATCAGCTTGTGTCATGCGGCTCAAATTGGGTCTACTAGACCCAAAATTGTTAAGCAACGTGGACTAAAATCACTTCTGGGGCCCCTCTGGGATTAGGGCCCTCCTGAAGTTTAAGCTGCATTCATTTCATACTAGATTCGCTCCTGGCTATGTGCGCGATTTGTGTGTGCAAACATATGCAACACACGCACATATACCATAGCTGTCAACTTTTCCCTTTTCTTGTGAGGAATCCTATTCGGAATAAGGGAATTTCCCTTTAAAAAAGGGAAACGTTGACAGCTGACATATACAGTACATTTATCTACATACACGACCACAGAGGACGGGAAAGTTAAGCTACTAGAGTCAATTGGTCGTGATATACATGTTTCCATGCAAAGCTCAATTATTCACAATATAATCAGACAACTCATAACATCAGAACAGTAGCGCGCTGGTCTTCTGCAGCAAAAAAGAAGACGAGAGAGAACACGGTTTTTAAGGCGCTACAAGACTCTTCGTTATTCACAAAAATGTTGATGGGTGATATAAGACAGTCTCGTTCTGCTATGATAACTATATAACTGTGTAACTATTGTTGGAGGACAGGGGGTTGAACATTGCTGGCTGAAGCTGCTAGAGAGTTGCTACTTGAGCGCGCGAGCGCCCGCTTTTCGTTGCAGCAAAACGGTGGGACTTCTGACGACCCCTTTGCCGTCTCCGACGTAAGCCAATAGAAACTCACTCCGGCGTCCGCTCCTCTCCATAAAAGCGAACCTCCAGCCAATCCAGTGCCAACACAAGATGTTGACGAGCGAACCTTCCCATCGCCGGCAGCGCTCAAGAGCTTCCCTTCTGATTCGCAGGGAGGAGGAGGAACGCGTAACACCGCATTTCCGGCTCCCGTTGGAATGGAGGAGAAATTCCTGCATGCGGACTCAGAGCCCAGCGTGCGGGTCTGCAAAACTGGCGCCTGAGACGTGCGCTGAGTGTAAGACAGCCCAACCTGGACGGATACCCCCCCCCCGCTCCTTCCCCCGAAAAGAACTGCCAGTTACTCATGTCCTGATCGAAGTATCATGGGCAGCAACACAGAGAAAAAGAGAGGGGACGGTACTATATGGATGAGTACTATCACAAAAGCATTGCTTCTGCTATCCCAGGATTTGGTTTTCTGTCCTCGTTTTGTTTGGAAAGAGGATCTGATGCTATTTAAAACAACAACAACATCAAGCAGCAAATGAAAAGGAGCTTAATTTTCTCTTATTTTGCTTGCCTTTGGTAATCCTCATAGAACTCTAGCCCAATGGTTGCCATTAATTTGATTTGAACTGATTTTATAATGAATTGATTTTAGAATGCTGTATTATTTTACTGTTGTTAGCCGCTCTGAGCGCAGCTTCGGCTGGGGAGGGCGGGATATAAATAAAAAAAATGTTGTTGTTGTTGTTGTTGTTGCCTTTAAAACAACCAGGACTCACATAGGTAGATCATGGGCGCGAGGAAGCAGCTTCCACCCCACCCTCCATGGGCGACAAAGTTTGGCAGCTTTCGAGAGTGGTTTCCTGCATTTGTAGAACCAGACATACGAGACAAAGTGCAAGGCCGCTGTTTTTACGCGTCCTCGGTGAGAAGCTGGCCTCCCCAGACCACTTTTTGCCCCTTTCCAAAAACCCGGAACGTCTGAACAGCTTGACGCTCGGTCGGTGGAGCATGAGCCTCTTCATCTCAGAGTCGTGGGTTTGAGCGTGATGTTGGGCACCGATTCCTGCACTGCAGTGGGTCGGACCAGAAATGCCCCTCGGGGTCCCTTCCAACTCTGTTATTCTATGCGAGGCGTGTTTGTGTGTGTCAATCGAAGCACCTCCCCACCCCCGGACCCACTCCTTTCCCCCCAAGGTAACCATGGGAGCCCTCTTCCTCCCCAGCCCCAGCCTGCGCATCCAGCGCTGCGTCCAGCTCCGAAGATGCGCCGTCCCGTCCACGGGAGCTCGCACCGTACTCAAAGCATCGCGCTGCCCCCGGAGCGAAGGCTAGGGGAGGGATGGTTGGGGTTCTTTTTTTTCCCCTTGCGGCAACGAATTAGTAGGGCGAGGAGGACCCGCCCGGCAAGGCCCAGCCTTCCCTTCCTCAGGCGCCTCCCCTGGACGCTGCTGCAGTCGCGTTAGCAACCAGGGCCGCTGCTTCCGGCAGCCATGGATCCCTCCTTGCTGCAGGTTTGTCAGAGGCGCTTCGGCTCGTCCCTTCCCTCCGACCCGCGAGCGAAATTTCCCGTTCTTTCCTCCCGCGCCCGCGCCCCTCTCCTCGCGGGAAACGCGCCCCTCTCGGCGGCTTCTGCGCTCCTCCTTTTCTCCCCGCGACGTTTTGGAAAGCTCCCAGCTCTCGCGTAACAAAGCAAGCAAGAGATGGGGGCGGGGGAGGCAGCGAACCTTTCCATCTTCTCCCCCCTACCTTTCTTTTTCTCTCCCTTTGGAAGTAAGACAAAATGAAGCGAAACACCCATCCCACAGAATGTTGTTGTTGTTGTTGTTTAGTCGTGTCCGACTCTTCCTGACCCCATGGACCAGAGCACGCCAGGCACTTCTTTCTTTCACTGCCTCCCGCAGTTTGGTCAGACTCATGCTGGTAGCTTCGAGAACACTGTCCAACCATCTCGCCCTCTTTCGTCCCCTTCTCCTTGTGCCCTCCATCTTTCCCAACATCAGGGTCTTTTCCAGGGAGTCGTCTCTTCTCATGAGGTGGCCAAAGTATTGGAGCCTCAGCTTCAGGATCTGTCCTTCCAGTGAGCACTCAGGGCTGATTTCCTTCAGAATGGATAGGTTTGTTCTTCTTGCAGTCCATGGGACAGTGTGTTTTTATTCCTGCATTGCAGGGGGTTGGACTAGATGACCCTTGGGACCCCTTTCAACTCTACCATTCAATGTTTCTGTGAAGTAAACAAGCATGAGGGAACAGCAGCAAACTTAGCCTCTTTTTCCGTTACATAGATTACAAAGCAGCAAATTGTGAGTTTGTCACCGTGTGCGTGCTCAAAAGGCAGCTGCAGCCATTCCCATCTCCCCGATGAGTGTACATATGTTACATATGTTTGCCAGTACCAACATACCACATTGACACTCTGCAATTTTAGGCACACACTTGAAACTTCTCAGGAACAGGATTTGGCCCACTCTAAGAAGAGTTCTGCAGGACTGTACAAAGTCACGAGTGGAGGCGGCACAATGGGAACATCTGCAGAAAGAGAGGGGTGCATATTTACTTTTATCCCACCTTTTAGCAAAATAAAGCTCCCAGAGTAAGCTTGCAGATCGCACTAACTTCTCATTTCATCTCAACTGTATGGCGCTGGAAGTAGCTCTCCTAACTCAATGATCTCAGTTTTATTAGTATTTACACCTGTGTGATTGTATCATTTCCTTGCAGACACTCATTAATTACTATTGCCAAGAAGGCTACTTTCGTCACATTCAGACACTTGCCAGCGAAGGCCTCAAGTTGTTTGGCAATGACCCAATCTTCGTTTTTTACCGCATTTACGGCAGGCTGATGGAAGGTAAGGCTTTTGACTGAATATCTTTCGGAACGTTAAACCCCGCTGATTTTGGCAGGTTTACTCAGAGCACGACAGAGTATGCTGGATACCACCCGATGTAAAGATACGCAGAGAGATGCTTTAGCTATATTGATAATTCTGTAGTGGGTAGTGGGGACCTCCTAGCAGAGGAGTTGCCGCCGCTGAATGGGAAGACAAGTGGGTTGATATTATGCAAACACACTTGTAGAACATTCCTTGCCCGTGCCTCCCTCCCAGTAAACAGCAGCAACTCCACTGTTGGGAGGTCAGGTAAGCACCCTCCACCACACTGCAGGAATTTTAGAGTACTTAATAACTGAGATGTGCAGACTAAGGGGAACGGAAGCCCTGTATAGGGAAGCCTTTCAATGTGCAATGTTTTATTGTGTTTTTATATTTGTTGGAAGTCACCCAGGGTGGCCGAGTCAAATGGGCAGGGTACTAATAAGGAAATTATTATTTATAAGGAGGAGCATCTGCTTTGCTTGCAGAAGGTCTGAGGTTCAGTCCCCAGGCATCTCGTAGCAGAGCTGGGAGTGCTATCTGTCTGAAATCCTGGAGGACCCCTGGCATGTGAGCTAGATGGACCAGTGGTCTGGCTTTTGGTACAAGGCAGCTTCCTGTTTTCCTCTGCTTGATGAAGCACGTATTCCATGGCACCAGAAAATGCAACTTAACCTTCTTGAATTTGATTCCTTAGGGCACATTCAGGAGGCTCTTCTCGACCTTGAACCTCTTAAAAACAAGCAGGACGTGTCCCTTTGCACAATGATGGCAATGATCTATGCCCATAAAAAGAGACCAAATCCAGGTACAGTTTGAACTATCTCTACAACGAATAAAGCCAACAGTCCTGAATGGGGTAACTGTGCACCTGAAGGACCAGGTGCGCATCCTGGGAGTAATTTTGGACTCACAGCTGTCCATGGAGGTGCAGGTCAATTCTGTATCCAGGGCAGCTGTTTACCAGCTCCATCTGGTACGCAGGCTGAGACCCTACCTGCCCGCAGACTGTGTCGCCAGAATGGTGCATTCTCTGGTTATCTCCCGCTTGGACTACTGCAATGCGCTCTACGTGGGGCTACCTTTGAAGGTGACCCGGAAACTGCAATTAATCCAGAATGTGGCAGCTAGACTTGTGACTGAGAGCGGCCGCCGAGACCACACATCACTGGCCCTGAAAGACCTACATTGGCTCCCAGTACATTTCCGGGCACAATTCAAAGTGTTGGTGCTGACTTTTAAAGCCCTAAACGGCCTCAGCACAGTATATCTGAAGGAGTGTCTCTACCCCCGTTGTTCTGCCCAGACACTGAGGTCCAACTCCAAGGGCCTTCTGGCAGTTCCCTCACTGAGAGAAGCAAAGTTACAGGGAACCAGGCAGAGGGCCTTCTCGGTAGTGGCACCCGCCCTGTGGAATGCCCTCCCATCAGATGTCAAAGAAATAAACAACTATTGGACTTTTAGAAGACATCTGAAAGCAGCCCTGTTTAGGGAACCTTTTAACTTTTGATGAATCATTGTATTTTAATATTCTGCTGGAAGCTGCCCAGAGTGGCTGGGGAAACGCAGCCAGATGGCAGGGTATTAAAAGTATATTATTATTATTATTATTATTATTATTATTATTATTATTATGTGAGTTAACATTTCATTTGCTGTCCTGTTTAATGTGGAAGCACGTGGGGCCTTCAATAAAATGTTGCGGCGTAATCTGACCTAACCGAAATGCACCTGCTCAGAGTGCCTCTTCCAGAAAGCCATTGCAACCCCCCTCCCACATTCATTCCCTGCCTCCCCATTTAAAATTGCCTGAGGCTGCAATCCTGCGCACACATGCTTAAGGAAAAGTGCCGCTGATTTCAGGGAGATGCTCCTCTGGGAAAGGGCAACTGAATTTGAACCAGAAATACCTTAGCTAGAGGAATCATCCATTTCAAGTTTAACAGCAGGAGGATCCAAAGCGGCCTTCCTAATATTTTTACTGTTAAACCATGGCGGTAGGGAGTTTGCCCCTGTTGCATGACGTCTTGCCATATATCTGTAGCATGTACCGAAGACAGTAGGCCGAATTGGGCTGTTTCCACACACCCACTGTTGTGGTTTAAATAACCCCCGCTTTACTGATTTTAATCAGATCGAGAAGCCATTGTGGAGCTGGATGCCAAGCTGAAGGAGCAACGCAAAGTAGCAGGGCAGCAGGCGTTGTATTTTGCAGGCTTGTTCTTGTGGCATATTGGGCGCCACGAGAAAGCCCGCGAATACGTTGACAGAATGATCAAGATCTCGAATGGCAGCACAGAGGTAAGCCGCTTCCCATAGTCACACTTGGTATATCTGCTTGCTATAGAACGAGACTTGCTAGCCCTCAGCTATGCTGAGTCATCCTGTAGATCATAGCCTGTTATTACTGCTTCATTTAACGCTCAAGGAATATCTTGGCGGAATCAGTACTGTTAAAAACTAGCCTGATGGTTTCTCTTTAGTTAGCTGTTAAGCGTGTCTGGTTCATTAACCGAAATGAGTCACTAGCCAATAGCGTTGTTTGAGGCAGCTAAGCCATCTAATGGGTCTGAATCACAGATGTTCCCAATGCTTGGGGTTTTCTCTGAGCTGCTGACACAGAAACGCCATGTGCTGTGCATAAACGTGGGTGTTTTCCCATCAAGTTTAAATTGCAAAAATCGTGAATTTTGTTTTGAATGCTTTCTCACCAGCCAGTTGCATACTAACGGCATGAAACATTAGGAGAATGATTGGAGTCGAACAGATTATATGACGGCCTTAGACTCTGGAGTGTTTTAAGGCTTCTTGGCTCACAAATATTTTTCTCTAACCCTCTCTTCAACATTAGAACATCTCAGCCAAGGCAAGAGGCTTCATCCTTCACACGGTATAAAGACGATACCTTGGAACTGGCAGAAGCAGAGTTTTAAATGATTCTGCAGTTAGCGTTTTCCGTTTCTCTTAGTATGGATGTGAAGTAGCAGCATTGTAACAGAGGCTGTACTATGGCCACTCCAAAAGATGCAAATTTGAACATATAAGAGAGTTCCTTGTGTTTCCATTATTGGTGCTTCGCAGGGATCTTGGGTGTGCAGACATTTGGATTTTCAGGATCTTGGCTCGCCACATTTCCTGAGTTCCCCCTTTTAACATTTCATCTGGTGCAGTTCATATGGTATACCTAGTGTTTTGAACAGTACATTTGGAATTGCTGTTTTGGGTTTGGAAGGTTGTTGTTGAGACTCTAGATGGCTTTCCCAGTCACGAGTCCCAGTTGGTAAAACAGAAAGAGATCTCTTTCACGCCAACTTTGTGAGGATGGATGTTCTAAAAACCATTTTTTCCTGAAAGCTTTCTTTAAGAATCCCGCATTTTAACATTTTGCTTTTCTTTGCAGGGATTGATTTTGAAAGGGTGGCTTGATGTCACCTCTGGAAAAGAAGCAAGTATTAAAAAAGCTGTGAAATACTTTGATGAAGGGCTGCAAAATGGAAACGATACCTTTGGCCTGATGGGTAAAGTAAGTCCGTTATTAAAATAGAAGCTTTTAATCCTTGCCTGTTAATATAACCAAGATTGTGGCGCGTGCCAATGGATCTCACACAGATTGCTTTACACCTAGTCTGGGTTGCTCAATGTGAGTATCGGAATAAATGTTCGGAGTTAGTCCCAGGCATGGGATGGGAACGCAGGTCTGAAAATTTTAGGAAACTGCTCACTATCTCTTGTCATTTCATTATTTTAAATGGTACAGGTAATGTGGTGTTCTCTGCATTACATATAAGATCAGGGCCCATCCATGGTTGCATAGAATCAGTCCCCAACTGTTTTTTGGAAACTACAACTCCCATCATCCCTAGCTAGCAGGACTAGTGGTCAGGGATGATGGGGATTGTAGTCCCAAAAAAGCTGGAGACCCACATTTGGGAAACATGTGTAAAGAGTTTCTGAAGTAGACTTTGATGTGTTTGAGACTAGAATAATGTTGCTTAGGGAGGGAGTGGTATGTTCCGTAAAACATCTTTCCTTTCTGCTTGGAAATGTAGAGGATTAAGGGATTTCCTTTGTGTTTCATTAGGCACAATATTTTGAAATGCGCCAGAATTACTCAGGAGCTTTGGAGATGGTGAATCAAATAATAGCCCACGCGCCACAATTCCTTCCTTCTTTTATAAAGAAAATGAAGCTGCAGCTGGCTCTGCAAGAATGGGAACAGGCAACCGAGACTGCACAGAGGTGGGTTGCTATTGTTTTGGGAAGGAGGCAGGAGGGCTCCAGTATCCTGTCATAGGCCTGGTGCCCCCTTCCCAAAACCCCGGAAGCTTCTGCCCAGCTTAGGGATGGAGGCACAATGCTCTCTCTCTCTGTCTCTCTCTCACACCCACCCACCCACCCACCAATCACCCTCACAAGCTGGTGCCTCTGGCACTCTTCACCTACGAAAATTTCCACCACACGCCACTGGTGGCAAGCAGTGCCTTCTTACCTTCTCACTTACCGTATTTTTCGCTCTATTGGACACACCGGACCACAGGACGCACCTAGTTTTTAGAGGGGGAAATCAAGGGGGGGAAATGCGCGCAGCCTGTCCGCTTCTCCCAGAGCATCTCGGGGCTGCGGGGGAAGCCCAGGTTCCCCCCCCCCCCACAGCGCTCGCTGCCCTTGCTTCCTCTTTAGCCTTGCTCAGCCTCCCGCAGCTGGAGAGGTTGCGCAAGGCTTTTCTAGAGGAGGGAGAAGGGACTGACAGGCCGCGTCAGTCCCTCTCCCTCCTGGGGAAAAGCCCGCAAGAACCGCGCAAAGCTTGTGTGTTGCTCTTGGGGGCTTTTCCTGCCTGCCTCCCCCCTGCATTCGCTCTATAGGATGCACAGACTTTTCCCCTTAGTTTTTAAGACAGAAAAAGTGCATCCTATGGAGGGGAAAATATGGTACCTTCTCTGCTTCTGCAGTGGATTGTTGAAGGTCTTGGAAGGTGGGGTTCAATTGTAGTATGAGTTTTTTCTTGAGAGCAGAATGGATTGGTGAGGCCTCTTGGACACTTAAGTGTTCTCTGTGTCATTGAACGCTGATAACTTGCCCAGGGAACTCCTTGTTCATATGAGCGTTGGCCCTCTGTTATGTGAAAACATATAATCAGTCGTGTTGTAAAGATACAGCTCCTGTCTCATTTTGTTCTAGGTTGTTGCAGAAAGATGCTCTTAATTTGGACGCTTTAAAAATGGAGGCCATTCATTATTTGTGTAGGGAAGGAAATATATCTGAGGTCAGTACATAATTTAGCATCCAGGTTTGCTTTAAGTTACTAATTATTTAAATATACATATCCTGAACAAATGAAGAGCACGGTTTGTCGTTGTTGGCATTTCTTCACTGTCAAATGGTATCTGTTAATTGGGAAAATAATAGCTACTAACAGTGCAATTCTATACATGTCTACTCAGATGTAGAACTCTGTTGGGATGCATCTTTAAAATCTTATATTCCAAACATAGGAAATTTCCGAAATATGTGGTAACTTTAACTATATTTTAAAGGCTGTAGTAAACTTTCTATTAATTAACACCGTGGCCCTTGGTAAGTACATTATAAGAACATGCTTTTGAATTAAAAACAAATCAAGCTTTTGTGGTACGTACAACTATCTTGAGCATAAGGAACCAAGTAAACTTATTAGGAGTTTGTTCTTGAGCAGTAGACCAGACATGCCAAGGTTGGGGATGCTGTGGCCATCCAAATGTTGCTTGACTCCAACTCCCATCATGCCTGACCATTGGCCACACTGGCTAGGAATGATGGGAGTAGGAGTCCCAACACCATCTGAAGGGATGCAGGTTCCCCATCCTTGTTTTTACCATACCACAAACTGAAGCTTAGGAAAGTTTCAGAAACGAATGTGATTTTTCTGTGTGGCAAAAGAGGGAATAAGGGTGCTATGCCTCAAGAACCACATGATGAAAATCCTTTGGAGACTAGTTGGATGGTTCGTGGCTCTTTGGTCTAATTCTTTATGAGGAGGCATTTCCCCCACTCCCAGTTTGCATTTTTTGGCTTTATTTTCCGGGGTGGAAGGAAACCAAAGAGAAAGAGGTCTATAATAGTATATTCAGTGTAGTCTTGGAAAGGTCAGATTCTAAAACCACACAAGGAACGCTTAAAAGACGACTCCCATTCTAGAAAAGTCAATGGAGACTGTAGCAATAATACAGTCTGGCTTTTTATAGCTTCAAGACAGTAAACAGTTTGTTTGTTTTTTGCAAACGAGAGATGGATAATTGCTAAAAAATAATAATTAAATGTACTTTGCTTAACTTGAAGAAAATATATATCTTTAAAAATCTGTTTGCAGGGCAGCTTTTCCAGTACATTATTCTCTGGAAAGTTGTAGCCATGTATTAGTTGTATGTGGTTGCTTCAGAGAAGGATTCCTTTTGATTGTGGTAATTGGAATGCAGCCATCCAAAGCTTGGCCTATGCTGCCCAATTAAGACATGTTTACTAGACCGGACACAAAATATTCTTTTCTCCTGATGGTAAACATTTGATTTCACAAAGGACTTCTGCAAGGCTCTAGTCTAAACTCACGTATAAAGTACAGTGGTACCTCAGGTTAAGAACTCAATTCGTTCTGGAGGTGCGTTCTTAACCTGAGGTACCACTTTAGCTGATGGGGCCTCCTGCTGCTGCTGTGCCACCACGATGCGATTTCTGTTCTCATCCTGAAGCAAAGTGCTTAACCCGAGGTATTATCTGGGTTAGCGGAGTCTGTAACCTGAAGCGTCTGTAACCTGAGGGACCACCGTACCGCGAAAGATGGAGTGTGTGTGCCTCATTTAGCTCTCAGGCATTTATTTAAGAGTATGTTTTCTTCTCTTGCCATTAAGTGGAATGCCATTAAGTATGCATTTGTATATTACAGTACTCAGGTTAGCATACATTGCACTGCTGCAATGCTTTCGGAGTGGGTTTGTGTAAAATGTAGCTGTTGGCATGAGAACACATTGCAGCTCCATATAAAATAATTTTATGGGGCTCAGCTGTTCAAAACCCACATATTTCCCTCCTCATTTTATCCCAATACCAAGACCGGTGTTCATTTGCCCTTCCTCAGGCTTCCTCAAAGTTGGAAGATTTGATTAGTGCGTTGGATAAGTTGGAACCACATAACCCCCAGCTCTTCTGCAAAACAGCGTTGGTGTTCAGCAGAACCGTAAGTGGGCATTTATTTTGAAAAGTCCCATCGAAGACATTGATTGTGATCCTTCCGCTGTGAGCTGGTAATTTTCCCTTCATTAAAATGGGAAGCCCCTGTATATGTTGGGTTTGGATTGGTACCTATCGGGCATAAATAATCCTGTACACAGATGTGTCTGAATCTTTTTAGTAGGCTCTTGGCTTGTTTAGCTGTGCACCAAAGTGCTCTAAGAGATGCACAGCTGTTTCTGTTTCAGAATGGAAGGTTAAGCGTTCACTCGGAATCTTTCTTTATAGTATGAAGTGCATTTTGATTGTGATGGGAAATGAGCATTGGTTAATCTGTTGGTTGTTCCTCCCCACTCCAAAGGCCCCTTGTTTGTTGTGGTGGCTTCCCCCCCACCCCGCCGTCCGCCGCAAGGACTTTGTCTGTGGCGGCTGTCTTCTTGTGACAAATGGATTGCTTGACTCATTCACCCTGAGCAAAAAATAAATAAAATTGAGCCGAGTGGTGGCATATAAGTGGAGGTTGTGCTCATGGCAAATTCACGAGCTGATGTGTTTTGCCCTGAGCTGGGAGCTGTCAGGGGTTAGAGAGGGAGGAAAGTAGCTGCCATAAGTTGTGTAATCATGTGCATTGGCCGCTTTTCTGAATTCAGTGGTGCACTGCAGCATGAGCAGCGCTGAGGAACTGGGTTTTTACTCTGTGCATTCAATTGCAGTTAGTAATGCAAGAGGACGTTCTTCAGGTGATTATGTAAGTTGTGATCATACCGGTGTTTCATGCCACCCAAACAAACCGCCGCCCTTTCATACAAATGTTTGCAAATTTTTATTTTGACATTTAGTGACTGTTTCTAAAGCTTTAAAAAAGAAAACAGTGAAGTGGAGGATTTTAAATCTGCTAAAGTGTTCATGTTGGAAACTGTTATTAATTATAGTGTGGCCGCAACCCACTGATCCTTCAGCAGACTCAGACTTTGGTGGAACGAGCTTTCAGCTTAGACCCCCACAATGCAGATATCGCTACAGAGCTTGGCTACCAGATGATCTTGCAGGGGAAAACGAAGGAGGCCTTAAAATGGTACAAGACTGCCATGGCTCTCGACGAAACAAGCGTTCCCGCACTAACTGGTATGGCTTAAAAACAGATTTGAGTTTTCAAGAGTATGCAAAGCCGATTCCTCTCTCCTCCCCACCCCCACCCCCTGAATAATTTTATCACTGCAAGTAATCTGGGTGATTGACTTTTTTAGTGTGATTTGCATTCTCATCAGCTTATTGCCTCTCCTCCTTGTCTTTGAGCCTCTCTTGCGTTCCTATAGACTTTGAAGCCTGGTTTAATGAAAAAGGAATTCTAAACACCGAAGGCTCTATGCAGAGCAGAGCTGAAATGGGATGACTTTGCATTACAGGAATTATCCGGAGCCAGCTAATGGAAGGGAAGCTAGACGATGTAGAGCAGCAGTTGGAGTTCCTGAACGAAATCCAACAGTCTATCGGGAAATCAGCAGTAAGAGAACGATCCTTTCCAAAAGTGCTTTGATTCTAACCTCACTGAGGAGGCTAGAATATTTATGTGGGCAGATAATTCTTGATAGAGGGCTCTGGTCTTCCTTTTCTGCTCCTTGCAACATCCAGTTCTTGGGTTTCAAAGCAGGGAATCCATATGTGTGCAGACGAGGTAATACATTTTTGAAGCATTTTTACTCTCAGAGTGGCTAACAAAGATCCGTAATAAGACAGTCCCTGCCCTCAGGTTTACAATCTAGAAAACGTGAATGACACAAAAGGGCTGGGGGAGCAAACTCTGGCACTATTTCTTAGTTACAGAGCTCTTAGATGGAGAGTTAAAAGAGAGGAGCCAACATTGCTTCAGTTACCCTGCTTCCCATCTCTCTCAGCTGCAGCCTGATTGAATGGCTACTGCTAGGTGACATTCGAGCAAGGAAGGAGCCTGATAGAACTGGCAGTCGTAAGCCGTCTACAGTTTCCCTCAAACTCTGTGCAAAAGTAATTTCTAACCTGTCTCCCCTTTGTGTTGCTTTGACCTCTATTGCTTACCCAAACAGATGATGATGATGACAATTAAAAAATTTAATACACATTTTTATTGGTTTTTAAGCAAATACAATAACCATTAAACACTTATCCTGCAGTACATTGAATGGTGTTTGTTTTCTCCATTATATCCGCAATGAAAGGCCAAACCCTTTCTCCAAATCCTGCCTTTGCCCTGCTATCTTTGGACATAGACTTAAGCTCCACCCTGCACCACAGAGAACTAGTAGGCTTCTTACTGACTGCAGCACGATGAACGATAGCTCAGCAATGGAAGAACCAGACTGAAATACCCCTGAGCCTATGGGAAAATCATATCTGGGATATAATACTTTTTTTTAAATATCCTTGATACCAAAGCCTTCGTGCGACTTACATAATGGCTGCATTGAGGGAAGGAAAAGATAAATGGAAGACCACTCCCTTCCAAAAACAAAGGGTGTTTTCCTGACTGTCACGGATTTGGGGAGGCAATCAGTCACATACTGGCAAGTTCAAATTGCTTTTGTGCAACAGACTCCCCTGCCCCAGACCTGGTGACAGTTGACACCTCCTCCTCCTCCTTCTCGCAAATGAATCTTAATGAATGCTCAGTAAATAGCCAATGTCATCTAGCCTCCCTGCAAACTGTACTAAGAAATCAGCTCAAGAAACAGGTCATTTGGAAGTGACCAGAGACTGTGCTCATAGAGCACAATCTGCTAACCTGCTGTCTTAATTTAGAGGTCTTAATTTATTGGGGGGGGGGGGAGATGATACAATTAGTTGCTAAGCAACACAGGCACTTTCTGGAAGAAAACTACAAGCCTGTTAATTCACAAGAGTTCACTGAGTGAAGAACGTCCAGTGGATTTTTATCATTATTAAGAGCTAGTTACGTGCCAGGAAATGTGTTGCAAATCAGGGCATCTGGGTGCCAGAGGACAATTTCTAGTTACCAGTGTTGACCAGTGCTAGGTGAATCATGACAGATTTAATTATAGATTTTCCCATGTAATTTTCTATTTGTTTTGTAGGAATTATCTTACTTGCGTGCAGTGTTGGCTATGAAGAAAAACAAAAGACAAGACGAAGTTATTACTTTATTGAACGATGTGCTTGATACTCATTTTTCCTCATTGCAAGGCTTACCTCTTGGTGTAGAATATTTCGAAAAATTAAATCCTGACTTTTTGATAGAGATTATTAAGGAGTATCTTAGCTTTTGCCCAACGCAGGTAAGTAGCTAGGATTTTTGTCCTCCTAAAACAACAACCATTTATTATTATGCTTTGTACTCAAAAGGTTTCAGGTTGAAGCAAAGACAATTAGGACGAATCGCCAAGATTCTGAGCACTGTCCATTATAAGGACTGAACAATAGTTAATAGCGGAGTAACTGCTAAAGTATTTTTGTTTTCCTTGTAAATAAGTCCAGAACATTGTCATGACACAAATTAGGTGCGCTACATTGTGTCATTTATGGATGAGGCGAATATGTGAAAGATTCCTGTTGATCCTGGTCATCTGCTTAAAGAGCTGATTGTTTTGTTTTTAAATCTGGGATGGGGAAACATAATACTAATAAAAATAGTAATAATGTTATTATTTATACCCCTCCCATCAGAACGGGTTGCCCTAGCCACTCTGGACGCTTCCAATACATATAAAAACATAATTAAGCATCAAACGTTAAAAACCTCTCAATACAGGGCTGCCATCAGATGTCTTCCAAAAGTCTGGTAGTTGTTTATTTCTTTGACTTCTGATGGGAGGGCATTCCACAGGGTGGGCATCACTACTGAGAAGGCCCTTTACCTGGGCGCCTGTAACTTCATTCTCGTTTTGAGGGAACTGCCAAAAGGTCCTCGGAGCTGGACCTCAGTTTCTGAGCTGAACGACAGGAGTGGAGACATTCCTTTAGGTAGCCCTACAGATGTTTGTTGGGCCCCACTCCCATCACCCATGACCATGGACCGTGCTGGCTGAGGTTGGTGGAAGTCAGAATCCAATAACATCTGGAAGGACACAGGTTTGTCACATGTTTTAAGGACTCTTCTTGAGCTTGAGTGAGGACGACAAAGTAGGTTTGGGGCTTTGCTGTGAGAAGACTTTGAAATATTAAATACAGATAAACTGTAACTGTACTAGTTGGGTTCCTCCCTCCCTCCCCCTCCAAGTTTTTTCTTCTTGGAAGAGAAAATTGAGGATTTCTTCTGGTAGGAGTTTACGTCCACGTTCAGAACCAACTCTCATTATGCCTTTCTGCCCTCTTGTTGGCCTGCAAGAGCTTGCAGGCCTTCCCCCTGAGTCAGGCCAGCATGCCAGAGGCAGAGTGCTGTGTGGATTCATAGAGCTGCCTCAGCAGACAGCCTGTGTGGCTGTAAGTCAGCATTGCCTCAGAAAGCACAGGTGCTTCGTTCTGGAAAAGATCTAGAAAACTGCCTGTTGAAAATACACTCAGAATTCTTATCTCAGCTCAGATAGACATTTCATGGGGATTTTTTTTTTCTCTTTAAAGAAAAAAACCCTTCCACTTTCTCGATGTAATCTATCAAAGTACTGTTTGTTTATCTCAAGCCTGCAGGTCGAGGGCAACCTCCTTCCCCGCTTCTCAAGCCTTGTGCATCCGTCCTTGAAACTGTGGTTAAAACTGTTCCTGGTCTCCTGCAAGCTGCCTATTTAGTCGCAAAGGTGAAATATTTGGCAGGTAAATCTCTCGAGTTTGAACCAATGCAAATATTACGTCAGTAGCACTTGCAAAAATAAATAAGTAATAAAGCTGCAGTGTGGAGTGCTCTCTGTTAAGGATTACACACTCCACCCCACAATATCAGTTAGTATGCTTGGTCTGCATTGGGGTGTTTTGGTGTTCCCACCCCATCCTTAAACAATTCCCTAGCCTGTTGCTACCTCCCTCATATTGTGCTATTTAGACTATGTAAAGCAGTGGCACCCGCACCTTGAACCTTGCAAATAGAAGAAATTGTTGAAGCGCGTTTTGTAATTTGAAACTGTACTATGTGATTCATAAAGCACTGTAATAGCCGAGATGTAACTTGCAGCTGGTGACTGGTGTGCTCTCTTTCTTACAGCAGGTGATTTCATTGCTTCTTTAGTTGTTGGAATATTTTTTAAAAATGTAACCGTTTAATAAATAGTGCTGGGACGGATGGAGGTATAATCCGTGGAAACGAACCTGTCTTGCAAATGCAGTGCTAAGGCAGCTTGTCAGCATATTGAATTTGTTTCTCCCCTTCATTGTTTTGTTTGCTTAATCTGATTAGGTAACACTGAAGCATCCCAGAGCATCTTGCAGCACTGCATAGAACAGAATCCATCACACGCAGATGCCCATCTCCTTATGGCTCAAGTGCATTTGTTGCAAAACAACTTCAAACTCTGTTCTCAGTCTCTGGAACTCTGCCTAAGCTATAACTTTGAGGTACACTTGATTGGAAAATCTAGCCCAGCATACTGAAGCTCTTTATTTTACTTCCATGCTTGATTGGCATTTTAATTTGCTG
Organism: Podarcis erhardii; assembly: GCF_964252035.2. NCBI lineage: Eukaryota > Metazoa > Chordata > Lepidosauria > Squamata > Lacertidae > Podarcis > Podarcis erhardii. The sequence continues at coordinate 111,265,846 of NC_138497.1, read as the reverse complement.
CCAGTATTATTATTACTTTTTTTTTGCCCATGGATAAATTGTCAGGACATCAATAACCGTCACATAACAAGGAAACATTTCGCTATTTAACAAAGAGCTCTTAGTTGAAATCGGCAGTATCAAAAGTCAGTGCAGGGTTTCAGGCTTAGGAGTTGACTCCGCTTCGTGGTTTTTTTTCTGCCTACAGTACGACAGAAACCCTACTGTGGTTGCAGGCCCAAAGCCCTGGCAGTATAAATTTGCTAGGCTTTTCCCTTTTATCTTCATATTCTTGCAGGCCACATGAATTAGCTTTAGACCCTTTTTGGAAATGTTGGGTTTAAGTGAAACAGGAAACTACTGCTAACTGGCTTACTAGTTTGTCTGCCCATTTTGTGCAAAGGGAGAAGCAGAGGGAGTGCATAGGCTCATTCATCTTAAGACGAGATGTTACCATGTGGATGCAGTCAGAGGCCATCGATCCTCTGGCTGGTGAGAGGGCAAAAGTTAATAGGAAAAATAAATAAATGATTTAAAAAAGGACCCCTGGATAGTTAAGTCCAGGCAAAGGCGACTATGGGGTTGTGGCACTCATCTCGCTTTCAGGCCGAGGAAGCCAGTGTTTGTCCACAGAGAGCTTTCCGGGTCACGTGGCCAGCATGACTAAACCACTTCTGGCACAATGGAACACCATGATGGAAACCAGAGCGCACGGAAACGCCGTTTACCTTCCTGCCGCAGCGGTAGCTATTTATTCGCATTGGCGTGCTTTCGAACTACTACGTTGGCAGGAGCTGCGACAGAGCAACGGGAGCTCACCACCATCTTTAGTGCGATGTAATAAGTAGTTCCCGGTTGTGATCTCAGTGCACACATAAATAGCAATCTTGCTGAAAGCTAAGCAGGTTTTCATCGGATCAGTGTCTCTAGGATCTCCCCGTATCCTCAGCTCCCTGAAAAAAAGGTGGGATATAAGTAAAAGAAGGGTTTTTAAAAAAAATGCAAGAAAGGAAAAAATAGGATTTTGAGATATTTTGAATGTTATGGGCCACTCTTGAGCAAATGTAGCTAGCATCAACCTGAGTAGAATGTAGTTGCTTTAAAAGCAGGAGAGAGCCAGTCCTGTTATCCTGTACTAAAGCTTAGTAATTCTAGATTACTTTTGCAAATCGCTTAAAACAATGTACATAATTATCCCACTAATATGATTTAACATACTAGATGGTTAGGTTTTTTCTTTTCTTCTTGGAAGACTGTACAGGACATAGATGCTGATTATGTACTCTTCATTAGGTCAGAGAGCATCCTGTGTACCACTTAATAAAAGCTCGAGCCCAAATAAAGATGGGGGAAATAGCAGAAGCCGTTAAAACCCTGCAGATGGCAATGAACTTGCCTGGAATGAGAGCCGCCACACCTTCCTCAAAATCAAAAACAAAGAGGATTGAAATTGACGGGAGCGATCGTGTGTCCGTCTATCTGGAACTAGTAGATGCTCATCGGTTGAATGGCGAACAGGTACGACAAGATTCTGTTTCATACCTAAAACTGGTACATATCCTTTGGATGTTGTCTGCAAATTTTGGATACCTGTTAGCAGAAGTACAATATTTAGAGAGTGCTTGTGATCACCCTGCTGGCAGTGACAGATGATGGGTTGCATCCATTTGTGGAAGAAGAGGGGGTTATGGTTTTGCAGATTTCCTCAGTACCTCTATACATGCTGCTTCCCACACCTATTCTGGAGGGTTCCCCATCTCTTTGGAGCTTGCTCAATGCCACACCCTTTCCTGCAAGGCAAGTACTTTTTTAGGGTACCGACTTAATTCACACAAGGCAATGGTGAGGTTCAGTAAGTCTAGTGGTGCCCTGTGTAAACCAATTGTGCCACTGGGGGGGGCGGGGGGGGGGGAGAAAGCTGCCACAATGGCCGTCTTCCCAGTGCACAGGGTTTCCTGGGCAAATACGTTGATGTGGAATGGTCTCTGTGAAAGTTCCAGATTTGAAAGCCACAGTTTTTGCAGGGGCAATTTAGGTACAGATTTAACAAGAACGATGGTCTCTTTTGAAGCATGAAGCCATTAAAGTCCTCCAAGATGCTATCAACGAATTTTCTGGCACCCCGGAAGAGCTGAGAGTTATGATTGCTAATGCAGACCTAGCCCTTGCTCAAGGCGACGTGGAAGCGGCTTTGACGATGCTCAGGAATATAACCCCAGAGCAGACTTACTTTGTTCAAGTCAAAGAGAAAATGGCAGAGATCTATCTGGAGCACAGGAAGGACAGGAAGCTATACGCAAGCTGTTACAGGTAAGAGCTTAGCTTGCCAAAATAATAATAATACTATGTACCAGGTTCATTTGGTGCCTGTTTCTTCCTGAAGAAATAAACCACTTCACTGAAAAGTACTGTGCATAGATGTACATTGATGTACAAAAAAGCCATTCATTTTGAAATATTCTTTAAAACAAAAATACACGTCGGGAAAACAGCTCTGAGTCACTGCAGCATTGATCAGAAACATACACCTGTATGCCTGCAGTTTTGCTCTCTCTACAGCAGAGGTGGGCAGCCTGTGCCCTTCTCTATGTATGTTTGGACTACAACTCCCATCATCTGTGGCACTGAGGCTGATGGGAGTTGGAGCTCAAAAGCATCCCAAGGGCCACAGGTTCCCCATCCCTGCTCTACTGTTGAAGCTATCACAGGGCAACTGTGTTTCAGCCTGTAACCCCCCGCAACAAGGATGTGTCCATTTGCTTTTGGAATGGTATGGTTTTGCTTCTTTGGAAAAGGTTGTCAATAAAATATTGTGCCTTTTTAGTACTTACGGTGCCTAGGGAAGGTATTCAGAGCCCACAGATATCTGCTTCCAACCAAAGTGTGTCCCCTTCTACCCCTTGCCTCAATTTTTTTAAAGTCTTACAGTAAGTATGCTAGACTCAATTTTCCAGATGTTATGATTATCCCAGTTGTTCTCTTGGAGTCCTTTGTTTGAATGAAGATGCTCTTCTGAAACATTCTTTAGTTAGCTATGTGTTCTATGACACAACTGTTACAGCACTGGTATCAACAAGAAAGCACATCAGATAACAGATTTCGGTGTCTTCCTTAAAACTAAGATTTCCAGGTTAACAGCTCGTCTTAATTTGCTTTCTCTGGAACACCTCCTCTGTCCTTGTTAAATCGAAACGTCTGAAGACAAAGGAAGCAAACATTCGCCACCAGTCTATTAAACAAAAAAAAAAAGGGGGGGGGGAAATACCTGGCCATTGAAAGTTGGCTTACTGCACTAGTAGCAAACAGATTCAACTACTGACATGATTTATTTTCTTTCTTCTTATTTTCAGAGACCTGGTGGAGAAACTTCCAAGTTCTCACACCTTTCTTCTCCTTGGTGATGCATATATGAATATCCAGGAGGTATAAGCATTTGTAGCTTTAGGGGTTATGGTTAGAAGGTTTCAGTTCGAGAAGGAGCACCTCTGTTGTGAAAAGTACTGGCTTACACAAGCCCCGACCCCAGCCTTGTAGACATTTTGTTGTTGTCATGAGAGACAATCTGGAGGTGAGGTCAAACTGCTGTGTTAGCAGCACTGAAGTGACTTCCCCTGGGCAGTGTGTTTGGAGGTCCTGGGCTGTCCAGACGGCAAGACCCCCCTCTCAGCCTCGCTGATGTGGTCCAAAGAAAAGCAGAACAATACTTTGGCACCAGCTTGCCAGAAAGAGGCATACAAGGCACCATCCAACGGACTCCATTTTGGATTTGTATAGGGTTTACTCCATAGCCTTTCTTCTCCTGAAGATGTCCTGCAAGGCAGTGGGTACGGATTTTTCCTCTGGGTTTACTCCCAAAGCCTTTCTTACCTGCAAGGCTGTGGTGGTTTAGGATCAAAGTTTTCCTTCTCCTCGATGGGCTACCTTTCCAAGTTGACGAGCCCCATCTGCCCCTCACTTCCCTATAGAGCAGGCATAGGCAAACTCAGCCCTCCAGATGTTTTGGGACTACAGCTCCCATCATCCCTGACCACTGGTCCTGTTAGCTAAGGATGATGGGAGTTGTAGTCCCAAAACATGTGGAGGGTCGAGTTTCCCTATGCCTGCTGTAGTGCATGTGTAGAAACTGCCTTCTTGACCATTGGACCCATACTTGGTCTCATCTGTTCAATCTGTTGGAGCCTGTCTTTGTATGCAGGGGAAGCCCCTAACTCACTGAGGGTTTGAAACCCATTGGCTACTCTCACCTGGTTTAGCTGGTCAGCTGAAGCCGCTTCCTGGAGTGTGGTTGCTGTCGCATGCTGACATTGGTAGACATATGTAACCAGGAATTGCATGCAGTTGACAAAACCAAGCAAGTTACTAGAGGGAAGCCCCTCTCCTCAGTGTCTATCACAGAAATACAGGTTTTTTTGTCTGTTAACTTCCTCTTTGCAGGATAGTAACTTTCATGGGTTTATTTACAAGGCTGCCTGCCCGTCAGGAGGGAAAAATGGAAAGGGAATGTACCAAATGGGATCACCATGTGGCTCTTCAGATTTTTCGTTCCCCACTTGGCTTTGTGCCCTTGCCTTATCCCAAGACTCCCCACTGGAATCTTGTCTTCTGATTAATATTATTCGGTTTTGTTTCATTGTATCTCTATTGATATACTAGATATAGATATAGATATAGATATAGATATAGATATAGATATAGATATAGATATAGATATAGATATAGATATAGATATAGATATAGATATAGATATAGATAGATAAATGGGCCTTGCAATCACTCATGCTTGGGCTTCTCATGACCTTACTGTTTTTCTATTTTTCTTTACCCTAGCCTGAAGAAGCCATCGTGGTATATGAACAGGCTTTGAAGTTGAATCTAAAGGATGGAGCATTGGCTCGCAAAATTGGGAATGCCTTGGTCAAGACTCATAAGTATACAAAGGTATGTGATGACCGGCTTGCATGCATCCCGATACAATCATTTCTGTAACATTTCCAGAAATACTTAACCTGCCCTCCAGAAGAGCCCAGGATTGTGGATGTCGATGTGCACACACAAAAAGAATTAGCATGTAGAATGTTAAAATATTCTGCTCTGAAGTTTTTAGTTCTCTGTCTTTCCTCCATCCAGCTCTTCCTGCCCCCAGTTTTTAGTGGCAGCAGCTGACCAGTACAGAAGTGAAACGAGGCCAGCTAGCCAGAAGAGGGTGGGTTTTTTGGGTCAAAGTGAAATGCAGGTTTAAAAAACAATAATTTTTAGGTTAATATTGTTTGTATGAAAACAAACAACAGTAACAAACAACTTGAGGGGGTTAAAGGAAGGAGGGAGAGAGGAAGGAGAAGACTCCTTTCTGATGCACTGGAAATCTGTCTAAAAAAAGTATTGATTTACTAGCTAAGATAGTCTGAAGGCAGCTAAGATATTCAAATGGCAAACGTAATTTTCCATTTGAGTGTCAGGGAATCTTTTCCTTTCTGACACCTGCAGCTCCTTCAGAAATGTCAAACAGGATCTTTCAGATTATTTGTTTGTTCATTTATTATTTTAGGCAATCAATTATTACGAAGCAGCTCTGAAAACTGGGCAGCAGAATTTCCTTTCTTACGACCTGGCAGAACTATTGCTGAAATTGAACCAGTATGAAAAAGCAGTAAAAGTCCTTCGGCAAGTTTTGGATCATGAGCCTGGTACGTACATCTTATTTGCTTCATATTTTTTTTTAAAGAAATAAAGAGATCACTATTTGTCAAGACTTTGTATCAAATATATCTCTCTGTTTCTGCAGTAAATGATTTGTCCTCTCTGATGGAAGATACACGTTACCAGGTTCTTCTGGCAAAGGTGTACAGCAAAATGGACAGGACGGACGATGCTGTTGTTTCCTTACAACAGGTAAAGAAATATTAAATATTGGCATGTTAGGCCTTTGGTGGCAGAAGAGAGATACTTGGTTACCTGGTAGCAATAGAGGAGATCAAGCTTAAAAAGGTGCAGGTCTGATATTATTATTACTTCTTTATTGCATTTGTATCCTACCTTTTTTCCAAGGAGTAAGATGATGCACATGGTCTGCCCCTCTTCATTTAAACCTTACAAACAACCCTGTGAGGTAGGTTAGATGTAGATGCAGTGGCTGGCCCAAGGTCACCCAATGAGTAGCACCAGCAGAACAAAAAACATTTTAATGGTGATAATGAATTATTCCCCTATTGCATGTGTTGGGTGACTTCAACTTTTCCTTCACTATTTTACATTAGTGACGTTAAAACAACTCCTGCCATCCCTTACAAAAGTCACTTCCTTCCACCTACAGACCTTTGACTGTTCAATTTGTTAAGGTATGTCAGGCAACAAAGGACCAGCTGTTTTCTCCCACCAGTCAAGCACAAGAGTTAACTTGGCCTCTGAGCTCAGTTGGTGGAGCATGAGACTCCTGATCTCAGGGTTGTGGGTTCGAGCCCCACGTTGTGCAAAAGATTCCTGCATTGCAGGGGGGTTGGACTAGATGGCATTTGTGGTCCCTTCCAACTCTAGAATTCTACGACTCTTATGTTGCACATATCAAGACAAGGACACATACAATAGTGATTTAGAGAATTGGTCCTTTTTAAAATGCACAACTTGCTCCAAATCCACACCCCCCAAACTTCATCCAATATTATTATTTCCTATTGGAAGCCTCTTTTGCTTTTCCACCAGGCTCAGGAATTGCAGGCCAGAGTATTGAAGCGGATTCAGATAGAGCAGCTGGACGCTGTTCCTGTTCAGAAGCAACTAGCAGCTGAAATTTGTGCAGAGATAGCAAAGCATTCAGCGGCCCAGCGGAACTATGAGAAAGCAATTAAATTCTACAAAGAAGCTCTTGTTCATTGTGAAACGGACAACAAGGTCAGTGAGCACCAAGAGGAACCGTTTTCCCTCCAGCCTTGCTTAAGAGGTGTGGTGGTTGGGATGCATGTTGTAAATAGAATGAAAAATTAGTGAAGAGCTTCTGTTTATATTTTAATCCTCAGGTGATGCTAGAACTAGCCCGTTTGTACCTTGCACACGATGATGTGGATGCATGCCAGCGCCAGTGTGCTCTGTTGCTGAAGAGTGATCCAGATAATGCGCCAGCTGCCATGGTCAGTTATACACATGCTCTCTGTAGGATGACTATTTAATGACATTATTTTAGGTTTTAAGAAAAACGTTAAAGGGACACCTCTGTAATGTCTTCTGAATGCCTGAGCAGCTTTTCTCTATTGAAATATGCGCTCAGAGCAATGTACCGATGGTAAGAACTACAGTGGAACCTTCGTTTTCGAACATAATCCGCTCCGGAAGACCGTTGGACTTCCAAAACGTTCGAAAACTGAAAACCATTTGAAAACCAAAGCAGTTAGTTCTGGGTTTTCGGCGTTCAGAAGCCGAAATGTTCGACTTCTGAGACGCTCGAAAACCGAGTTTCCACTGTAACGTCAAAAGAGAATCTAACAAAATTATTTTTTAAAAAACTTTTAACATTTAGTACAAAAAACACCAGCAATGTGCCAAACTCAAATGCTGACAGCTGACAGGCATTAACAAGCAAAAGCTTTTTGATACAAATGGTTTTTCCCAAGCCAACTAAAGTTTTATATAGAAAGATTCCATGGTAAGTCTCCCCTGGCCAGGTGTTTGAAAGCATAGGAGCCACCACAGAAATGGCCCTGCTCCTTGCCCTCATTGACAAACAGAGGGGTACAAACTAAAGGTGCACCCACTAACCTCTGAAAATGGAGAGAAAGCTATGAGAGAAAGAGGTATGCAGAAGCAAGGGCTGTCAAACAACAATTGCGGAGCCTTAATGTGGTTCATAGCAACTCTGCCATTCTCTACATAAATGACATTTTCATGGAAATACCTGCCATGATCATGAGTTCTCTTCTGGTCAGCCACTGCTAGTTCAGATCCTATTAGCATAGACCATGATTTTTTACACTCACTTATTATGGTTCACTGGAATCATGTTTGCCATCTTAATGCCCGTGCACCCAACTTGAGTTCCTTTTTGTGCTCTTCACAATCCCTTTTTGTATTTGCTACCCTGAACCATTTGGCATCATCAGCAAACTTGGCCCACCCCACAGCTCACCCCGACTCCAGATCACTTACGAACAAAATAAAATAAATCACTGCTCCCAATGCAGATCCCAAGGTCGATTTTTGTTCTTTAACAGCTGTGGGTGTGGCCCCTGGGCATTTGGTGTGTGAAGAAGAGTTTAGCCTCTAGCCCATTTGAGTTTTGCACTCCGGTATAAGCTGATTTTGCAGGATAAAATTGCTGCGGAGAAGGTTTTGTGTTGCTTTCTGTTTCCTTAGCATCTCTGCTTTGTGCTTGTAGATGATGGCTGACCTCATGTTCAGGAAACAGGACTACGAACAAGCGGTGTTTCATTTCCAGCAGCTTTTGGAAAGGAGCCCAGGTGAGCATCAGATCTTTTCATGGCTCCCTTTTAACAAATCTTTATACTAAAGCTACACGTTGATGGCAGAGCAATGCAAGTTCCCTTTGCACCAGGCTAGAAGAGTGGATGGATTCCGTCAGCTGCCTGCAGAGTGTGACACCAGCATCTCTATGTTGGCACAGAAGGGCACACCTTCTGCCTACCAAACATTCTAGTTCTGGTTTTACTTAGATTTTTATGCTTCTTTCTTGTGTTTAATTTTCACAATGTGCTTGCTTTCTGTAATGCCCGGAATGCTTACATTAACAGATAATTATGCAACGCTATCACGTTTAATTGACCTGTTAAGAAGAGCTGGAAAGCTAGAAGAAGTTCCAAGATTTATTGCCATGGCTGAGAAACATTCCCCCAGGACAAAACTCGACCCAGGTTTTCACTATTGCAAAGGATTGTATCTTTGGTAGGTGTGGCTAGAAAAATCACTAGTATAGTGTAAGTGAGAAAGGGTTGGTTTCCTTTGCTTTCATGACACGCCAGCCAAGCAAATTCAAATAGTGTTAATGTCTGGTTCTTTCAGTTCACTTGTTTTCTTTGTCCTTCCTACCTTTACAACAGTGATGGGAGAATTTCCACTCTGCAGGATTAATGGTAGTTTGGCCCAAACAAAGCCCCACCTATCTATCTGCTGACATCTTATGATGTCACACGCAGGACAGGTAAACTTGTGGGGTCAAACTGAAATGGAAGATTCAAGAGTGCACTTAGAGGGTGATCCCAGTTCTCCTTTTTCTGCTGCTGGTCCTATTCAGGGTCTTTCGAATTTGCCGCCTTTTCTCTACGGCCCTGTAAATGTGCCAAATTCAAAAAACAAATTACAGCTGGAAGATTCTTCCTTTTGAAATTGAGTCACTTGGTGTCATGTGATGACAAGTGGTTGACAGGTGGTGGCTCTTGGGGCACGGGAGTTTTGGATCCTGCCCACCAGCCAGATCCACTTCTCTACTCCTGCTTTGCAACTCCTTGGCTCTCTTCTCTCTCATTTCTTTCTCCTTGGACTCTTCCTTTCCAAATACAGCTGCCTGCCAGCATCATTTTCCCAGTTTCCTTGTGTTTCAATTCATGCAAGTGTGATTTCCTGTTTAGGTACACAGGCGAACCAAATGATGCACTTCGACATTTTAACAAAGCGAGGAAAGACAATGACTGGGGACAAAACGCTGTTTATAACATGATTGAAATCTGCTTGAACCCTGACAATGAAACAGTGGGAGGTGAAGTGTTTGAACACCTGGACGGTGACGCAAAGTGAGTGGCAATGAGAGTTAGAACTCCTAGTATTTTAGTGCAGTGTTTTGTTTTGGTGTATCTTGACTGGCACATGGAAGAGTCTCTACAAATTCTTTTTGGGTACCAGCAGTGAGTGACGGGTTGAATTCAAGCGGGGAAATGATGGGAACCAGATTTGATTTTATTTTTTACTGATTTCTATAAAAATGCATCATGGATAAAAGTTGATGACAGATATATAATTAAAGGCTCCTAAAGGCTAAACTTGTGTGCTATTGTCAGCTGGCTTTCTAGGGCTCATTCTAGCTATTTTCAAAATCCCGATTGAGTAATGGAAAGTAGAGTTTCTGATACACAAGAACTGATGCTGTTTCTTTTATGCATGTATGTATGAAGTAGCTCAACAGAGAAGCAAGAGTCTGTGCAGCTGGCTGTGAGAACAGCAGAGAAGCTCTTAAAAGAACTGAAGCCCCAGACAGCTCAAGGCCATGTGCAGCTCCGCATCATGGAAAATTACTGCCTTGTGGCAACCAAACAAAAATCAAATGTTGAGCGAGCGCTGAACGCCTTTACAGAAATTGTGGTTGATGAGGTGGGTTGTTTATAGTGTCTCTGTTCAGTTGAACACAGGTGTATTATACACATGTAGGAACCTCATACCTACAAATAAATGTATTCCATGCACTGTCCATTGCTTTAATAGTAGATTATATTTGTCATACGTGTGTAGGAAAACCTTAAACATGTTGCAGAGTTCAGCAGAGTTCCAAAAAATAGACCAGAGGCAATAGTACTTCATTCAGCAGAGTTTTACTTATGCTGAAGGCAAATGTAGTGTAATGGTTATCAAATCCAGTACAATCAGGACTTGCATACAGAGTTGCAGCACTTACAAACCTAACTCATAATAAGACTAAGCCTGAATACTATACAGAAACAGAAACACCACACCAGAAGGAAGAGAGCTAGAAAGAGAAAAGTAAAACTCAGGGTTCTTCTGGCCTATATTTATAGTCTGCATGACCTTAATTGGAAGAGATAAGAGAACTATTTCAAAGCAGCTTCCCAGAAGGTATAACCCAAACAATCATTAACCCTTCTGCCTCTGCTTCTCTCACACAGAGAAGCCTCTAGTAGCCTCCTGTATTAATCCAAATTGAAAAGAATCTTTACACACGAGATCAATACTTTCTGCAGTAAGAAATGCAAACTGTCAATATTAAATATCATTTTTCAGAGTGTAGTTGTACTAGGTAAAAGATTATTCTTTTCAGAGGTGTTTGTAACAGAATAATAAACATTAGTAAGGAATGCTGGGAATCTCCCCCCCTCCCCTCCAGTTTGTAAGTTTCTTACTGCCACTGTTTTTCTTTCATGCAAGAAGTGTGTGAAGTTTTATTGAATTAATCACATTGTGGCTTTAGAAAGGCGTTTTGGGGGTTTCAATTATTTTTTTCAACCAGCCCAAGTGCTAACCTAGAATAACCAGCCGCTGTCAGGGCAAAAACACTGTCCTTTTGAGAATGCTGACATTTATTCTGGGTTCTCTGTCTTCTGAGTTGCATCATATTGGTCTTTTTTGCAGAAAGATCACATCCCAGCACTTTTGGGAATGGCCACGGCTTACATGATTTTAAAACAAACCCAGCGAGCCAGGAACCAGTTGAAGCGCATTTCAAAGATGAACTGGAATCCCGTTGACGCAGAAGAGTTTGAAAAAAGTTGGCTTCTCCTCGCTGACATTTTCATTCAGTCTTCAAAATACGATATGGCTAGTGACCTGTTAAAACGGTGCCTTCGTCATAACAGGGTAACGGACAGGCCAGAAGTAATGCTGTATCTGTTCTGTTCATGTTTTTCTACCCCTGGAGTCTTTTAATTAATGCAACTAATCTTATGGAAAGCAGGCAAAATGAGGCCGGCATTCCTTATACTGGCTGACAGTGGTGAGGGCAGTGATTTATGGCCTTCTGTGCGGTGCCATTGAGGGCCAACAGCTTACAATTCAGTGGGGCCAACAGGCTCTGCAATTTTAAGTCCCGCTGACGGAGATTTCTCTTTTTTAAAAATTCTTTTTAGTCTTGTTGCAAAGCTTATGAATATATGGGATACATAATGGAGAAAGAACAAGCATATAAGGATGCAGCTGCAAACTATGAGATGGCGTGGAAATATGGAAACCAAACAAATCCAACAATTGGTAGGTTCACCCTTAGCAACTTCATTTCATTTTCACTTCACTTTTAATTCGTATAATGCCTTTCTATATTACTATACACAACGTGGCTGACAAGCTGGAGAAACAACAAAATAGACAGCAAAGATCACACATGTAATTGAAATTGAAAACCAAGGTGATTCTTTGCAGCCAAGACTGGGGAGATCCACTCCAGCTCTCTGGCCAAACACTCTGTGGTTAGTAGGTTTTAAAATTTATTATTAATTATTATTACATATTTATTAAATGCCTATGCCATTCTTCCTGCCAAAGGAACCTTGTTCAAACAAAGGGGCTGCAGCTCTCAGGATTACATGAAAAGAGAATGATACTTTTGCATTAACCTCTGACTTACCGTTTTTTAAAGGTTTCAAGTTGGCATTTAATTACCTGAAAGCCAAGAGATACATTGATGCAATCAATGTTTGTCATAAGGTAAACTGTTTTTTTACAAACATGTTTCTTTGCTTGTGTGTTCTATGAAGAGGGGAAAACACTGAGGTTTAGTGTAGTCCTCATTAATGACAGTATTGACGTTTGCTGCAGTGAAATAGCTTTAGATATATAACAGTAGAATAGTCAGCTACTTGTTTTAGTTTACAGTGAGACATAACTTTGTGTGTCTACGTGTTGTAAACTGCCCTGAGGCTTGCAGGTATAGGGAGATATACAAATTTAATAAATAACAATAATAAAGTAATAACTTTACTGCTTACTATGAATATATTTTCTTTCAACAGGTTTTAGAACAACATCCAAACTACCCCAAGATCAGAAAGGAAATACTTGATAAGGCACGCCTAGCATTAAGAACTTGAACAATATTGTACGTATTTATCTTAAATGGGGGGGGGCAAACAGAGAATGGTCTGTAAAACTATCTGTGTTCTTTGTGATGCTACATGCTCAGTTAGTTCCCATTGAAAAAAAGTGGAGAGTACTTTTAAATTATCTGTCTTCTGGAAGAGGCAGTTTTAGCACGTAGGGAGTTCAGCAAATTTAAAAGATAATCAGTGTCTGTTACTATCCACCTGTAGGTATTGGCTACAGTCCAAATAAATCACTTTGGTGTAAGGGAACAACAGCCACAGCTGGAATGTCCTTTGAAGGTTGCTCTGTGACAGAGAGAGTTCCCAGCTGCACCCTCCTTCGCTGGCCTTCGAACATCACCCTCGTAAAGGTGATTTATTTGGAGTACGGCCATGCTTTTGAAATGGTGTATAATCGGGGTCCTCAAAGGCAGCGGGGGGAAAGACTGCGAGAATGCTTTATTTGTGTCTCACACGTCTGTCTGTTTTATTTTTGCAAAACGTTTTCCCAGATGGAATCCTAGATCAAGTAGACCAAAAGTCGAAAAAATCCCTTCCCCTACCCCAGTTTATTTTACCAATGACTAATTTATTTTGCTATTATATACTACAGAAATCATTACATAATTGCGCAAGGTGCCAGTAGTTCCCTAAGGATATATTTACTGATTAGATACGCAACTTGCCATTCTTTTGAGATGTTCAGCCTCAACCATTTGGCAAGGTGGGTTAAGCTGAAACGATGTCCCATCCCCATAGGCTATCCTACTGAACGGGAGGAATTTGAATTTCATTCTACCACATTTATTTATTAGCTAATGGTATTTGCATGCTACTCTGCAATTATTATTATTTTATAATTCATTAAAATGATTTTAAAATACAATATGAAAGAATTAAAAATACAATTACAACAAAGCACCTCTTGGCAGATAGAGAAAGCAGTAAAATCAGGGACAGACCAATTTAAAAACTTTAGCAAACCAGGGTTCTCACAGTTTGAAACACTTTGATTGAAGATCTAGTTGTCCTCCATGCTTGAAGCTCCAAAGTAGTATTATTACTAGAACTTCTAGTAGAAACGACAACGTATTTTACTTCATTTGTATAATTCATTATTTGGATTATTGTGTAAAACTGTCTTTCATCAAGTGATTATTGTCTATGTAGCCTCAAAGAATTCCCATGGCTTTTTCTGAGAGGCTTGTTTCAGTGCCTGCAATATAGCATGTAGGCCATAATTCAAGTGGACAGAGATATGCCTCACCTTTTGTAAACACTATATTTACATATGCTTTTATCATATGATTTGCATTGTTTTATGAATTTTGGTATTTTTCATGTAAACTGTACTGAATTACTAATTCTAAAAGAATGTATAAATGTCTTACATGAAATAAATATATTTCTTCAAATCTGTCTTTATGTACCATATCCCATGATCTGGGAGCAATAGTTAAATAAAGGTGGGCCAGGGAAGGTGGGTTATTGGTTTGTTTTTGTTCTGCATTACACTGGAAATGACAGAATGTGTTACACAACAACCATTAAAACACAGTTTAAACTAACAGGGTTTTTTCACAAGAGGGTATGGGTCGTATTATGAACTTCTGCCACTACCATCCACCTTAAACTTGATTTCCACTTCAAGACTGATGTTAAGATTTCATTGTTATAGTTCTTGCAGTTGATTGAAGGTTTCTCCTCCCCGCCCCCCTGGTATGCTGTGGTATCCACATCCTCTGATTCAGATATGAAACTACCACCACAGTCTTCACTGAGTTCCGATTGCTGCTACTTTTTCACTTTGTTCTTACCGGAGCTAAACATAGAAATGGCTTTTAAGTGAAAAGCAAATTGACTTGTTGCGTTACATAGAGTTGCCCGTATTTATCTTTGGAGATTATATTTGGATCTGTTTGTTTAAAACTCCATTTTCAGCTACCAAAGCTATTAATTTGAAGGCCGCCTTTTGTTTGAAACATCATAGCTCTGTTCTCTGTTTCTGGACTCGTCACAGAGAGCCTCTGTGTTAGGGTTGTTTTCATTTATACAATTGCCTGTTTTGGAACCTCTTTTCTCCTGCTGTAGCTCACCCGGGCCTTCCATGTCATATCAGTTCCCAAGCCTTCTAAGTAAAGAAAGGCAGTAAAATAGGCATAGGCAAACTCGGCCCTCCAGATGTTTTAGGACTACAATTCCCATCATCCCTGACCACAGGTCCTATTAGCTAGGGATGATGGGAGTTGTAGTCCCAAAACATCTGGAGGGCCGAGTTTGCCTATGCCTGAAATAAAATAACCTGTTCTGAGGGTATTATCAACTGGCCCCCAGACAGAAGCCTGCCTGAGACAAGGCAATGACACACCTTCCCTATTGCCCATACAGAGACCTTAATGGAGTAGCAGTTGAATCTTTAACACTGGTGATGGGATATCTTCCATTTCTACACTTGAGGGCATCAGGCTAGTTTGGGGGGAGAGGTGGGTGCAGGATAAGCTATACAGTATACACAGGTATGTCCTTTCAACAGAAGGGAATGGCCCCAGGGCTTGAGGGGAACAGCCAAGGGATTACAACTGATGCCTCCCAGCCTTTGTTGAGGGGGTTGTAACCCACAGGCCAGCAGCTATGTCAGGAGTATCAGGAAGCTGGCACACTTCCGCTAAGTGCTGTCAGGGTCACATCTAGATGCATTACAGTCAATTCCAATATAGCTGGGTCAGCGGGCTAATTCTCAGGAGCTGCCATGGCCTATTTTTTGAACATGTTTTGAACATGTTTTGAACATTTTTTGAACATGTCAGTCACTGATGTAGAAGACAATCATCAACGCATAAAGGTTGATTGCATGCCCTGGACTGCCCGTTTGCCTGAAATATGTTTGTTTGGAAGATTCTGTGTTCTGATACATTCTCATCCAATACTTTTCCTATTCTTTTCCTCTGCACTCTCCACCCCACCCCACCATGGGCGTAGCCAGGCATTATTTTAAGGGGGGGGAGGCTTTATGGGAGGGCAGAACTGAGTTATCTGCAATGCAGTTGGTCAGTTGAGTATTTTTATTTGTTTACTTGATGGGGGGCAGCTGCCCCCTTGGCTACATCCATGCACCCCACCCCAATTGTTTGGTTTCACGTGAGCCATCTGCCCTCCTGAATTCAGGATAAAAGAGTGACATTTTTCTATGGGTGACCCTACTTTTTTCTCACCGTTAAGTGGGAAGACTCCATTTGAGCTTTTAACAATATTTTTAGCAGCATTTTATAACTTAAGCCTCCTTTCTAATGCATGGTCTTTGAATTGAAAGGACGAGAGAGAGAGAGAGAGAGAGAGAGAGAGAGAGAGGTCAGTTCAGTTATGTTAATGAAAAAGGAGTCCAGTGTTCAGTATGGTGTTGCCTAGCAACTCATATTCTCTGCCTTTGAAGGAGGAGGAAGGGAGTGTGTCTGCATTTTCTATTGCTCTCTTACACTGGAGATTTTAGCTTCCTATAGCAGCTTATATATATATAACTAATCCACACCTAATGACCCACCTAAGTGGTACTCAGGATATCACTCAAGAAATCACTCAAGATATCTCTCAAGTAATTAAGGAACAAAAGAAGAAAAGGCACACTAGCCTGGGAACTTCCTCTCTGCCCAGAACATTGGAGGCTATACACCACACCCCCTCTACAGTATTTATAGGAACTCAAACACTGAGATCCTGCTCTGTTCCAGTAACAAGAAGCCGAAAGCACCAGCCTGAAGATGACGAGTGAGACCTCGTCGAAACGTCGCCTAGACACCCCAACTTTTACACGGGAAGACACCCGAGGACACCAAAACCTGCATTCCTGTACCCGTGAAAATCTACGAAAGCAAATATATATATATATATATATATATATATATATACACACACACACACACACACACACACACACACATACACACACACACACACACACACACACACACACACACACACACACACAGTATATAGCTATGGATACCTATACATACAACTATAGCAAGCTCTTTATATAAGCTCTTTGTTATCATACAGTATGCTTGAAATATTTTGTGTCCTATAGTTTCAACGAACAGGTTCTCAGTCAAATTGTGTCTTTATGATCGTAGTTGCAAGAGAAACCAAAACGATCAATTCTATACCTTTCAAATCTAAATACAAGCAACCCCTACACTAGGTAGCTGAAAAATAAAACCCTTAAGCATTGAATTTAGCATTTCAAAAGGAACTGTGTCTAAAGAACCGCAAAGATAGTGGGGTGCATATTTTCCAAAGTGAAACCGCAAATAATATTTCCCCCAAAAATCTTTTCTGCAGCAGTTTAAGATGCAATCTAGCAGTGGAAGTTTTGTCACTGACTTCAGTGAGAGATGTGTGGCAGCAAAAATCATTATAGTAGGGTAGCCACAGGTACGAAAGGGGGCAGGGCTCCTGCACCTTTGATAGTTGTGTAGAAGAGAAGATTTTAGCAGTGTTGCTTGTTATGCCTGCTACAATTCTCTCTTCTATTCAGCTCTAAAAGGTGCATGATGCTTGTTGATGGTTCAGTGCATCTGATTGGCCTGCAAAGGATCCCAGGTTCAAGAAAGTCCCTGGTCTGAATCTCTGGAGAACCACTGCCAGTCATTGCACTGAGTTAGATGGACCAATGGTTTGACATTGCATAAGGTAACTTCCTGTGTTCCTACTCTCTTATGTTAGCATGATACAGTACAGTTCTGGGATTAAATATCAGTGTATGATAAAACAAAAACCATCAATTTACACACTTGCCTATGAAACAGCACTACATTGCTTTGGCAAATTGATAATTATTTAGTTTTTTCCATTTGTCTTGAAGATGCTGGAAAGTATTGATTGTACAGAAGAAATGGAAGTGGAAGAAATAGGATGAAAGTAACAAGAAAAAGGGCTTTGCAGTTCTATGCATATTTACATGAATTCAGTGCTACTTCAGAGCAAACATACACAGTATCATGCAGCACAGATCAACAAGAGCAAAAAGTGCTGTAGAGTATTGTTTAAGTAAAGGTGAAGGTGAAGGTAAAGTACCCCTGTCAAAGGCAACGATGGGGTTGCGGCGCTCATCTCGCTTTCAGGCCACACAGCTTTCTGGGTCATGCGACCAGCATGACTAAACCGCTTCTGGTGCAACGGAACACTGTGATGGAAACCAGAGCAGCGCACGGAAATGCCGTTTACCTTCCCGCTGCAGCGGTACCTATTTATCTACTTGCATTGGCGTCCTTTCAAAATGCTAGGTTGGCAGGAGCTGGGACAGAGCAACAGCTTACCCCGTTGCAGGGATTTGAACTGCTGACCTTCTGATTGGCAAGCCCAAGAGCTCAGTGGTTTAGACCACAGTGCCACCCACGTCCCTACAGAGTACTGTTTAACAGAACAACTCTGTGTGTTTACTCAAAAATAAGTCTACTATTGTCAATGGGGCTTGTTCCCCAAGTATGCATTTGATTGTTCATTTGAGCAAAAAACACAAGTGAGATTAAGACATTAACAACTTTCCTTTTTATGGTGCTAGATTACCGTAATTGACATTTTAACTCATACCATGCAGTGGTATTGGCTAAAAAGTCACACAGTTCACGACATAAAGCCTAGTTGAAGGGAAAGCAGCTGTTAATGAGGTGGGGGTAAACAACCACTGCTCCCACATGTCCTCGGAATTGACCCTTCATGCATCAGCTTTTCCTGAAGGGAATAAGGGGGTAGGCTTAAAATTTGTAGTCTTCAGCCTCTTTATGTAAAATCTTAGAAAAGCAAACGGACCTTATTCTTATCATTAATAATACGTCATAACTGAACTAGTCAACCTGGATAAAAATGAGGGGAAATGTGAGATTTCTGCCCAGCCACCTTACAAGAACACAGAACTGTGAAATCTACTTTATGCTGTTAAAAAGGAGACGATTCATATTTCCTATGGAAAGAACTGAAATACAGTAATGTAAATACTTCTTAAAATATTGCAGCATCTGGTCAACATTACTTTTTTCAGTGTAATTTGAAAATAAAATGCATGATGCCAAACTAAATATATATCTTTCTTTATAAATTACTCAAGCAAGCAACAATAACACTCTACAATTCATATTTGTTTCAATCTCAGAGCATCCTGTCAATTTCCACTGTTAAAACAGTTACCTGTCATTCCCAAAGCATGCAGTTTTCCATTTTCCTTTACGCTATTTGTAGCTACTACATAGGTATTTTTGAGCACTGAGTGTCTGACATCTCCAGCAATAAAATGTAGATTTTACAAAATCTTTGTGGTGACACCTGTGCAAAATTCTATTATTGCGTCTTCTAGATTCAAGGACCGAGTGATGCCTGCAGAGGCATTGTTAGGATGTCCCTGTTCTTTTCGTTAAAGCCCCCGACCTCTTGCCCCGTTCCCCATTTCTAAAAAATCTCTTTAGGTTGGCTGAAAATTGTGCAAAGAGTCCCAAGTGGAATCTAGACATATACTGAAAATGCTGTGAAAATGCTTTTTTTTACAAAAAAGCTTTGAAAAAATATATTGAATTTGCCATAGCTCACCATCTCCATCTAGTGTCACATTTGTATAATACACCTTACAACAAACTTAAAATGTTTGATTTGCAGCTGTATAGCTGAGTCTCCTGCCACTCAATGAGCTCAGAGGCAAATTGAACCCTAACAACAAAAGCCAGCTTTGTTTTCTCCCCTCAGAAAATTGGCCAAAATTTGCATCTTGACATAAATTGGTGTACCTATTTCATGCAAGTTTACGTCATGGGTTTGTGCCAATTAAGTAAACGGTAAAGGACCCCGGACAGTGAAGTCCAGTCAGAAGGCGACTCACCTCGCTTCAGTTGGAAAGTATACCAGTGCAAGTAGATAAATAGGTACCGCCGCAGCAGGAAGGTAAATGGGCTACAGTGATACCTCTGGTTATGTACTTAATTCGTTCCGGAGGTCCGTTCTTAACCTGAAACTGTTCTTAACCTGAAACACCACTTTAGCTAATGGGGCCTCCCGCTGTTGTTGCACCGCCACCGCGTGATTTCTGTTCTCATCCTGAAGCAAAGTTCTTAACCCGAGGTACTATTTCTGGGTTAGCGGAGTCTATAACCTGAAGCGTATGTAACCTGAAGCGTATGTAACCCGAGGTACCACTGTATTAAGTTTCTAGCAATGTGCCCGGGGACCTGTATTCTTGATCCGCTTCTATAATTATCATATTGAACACTATCTCTTCCTCCCATTCATATATCACAGCCACACCGATATATTACCCTAAATTTGCCAGCGAACTTTTGCTTTTCGATTTACCCTCATTTTTCCATCAGGGCCTTAAAAACACATAGCAAGGGCCATGCAATTCCCCTTCCTTTTACTGCCTCCACGTTGCAAGGAACGCCGCAGGAGCTCATCCATCCCTGTATCAGTTTGCTGAATTAATTCTGCTCTGGAGTTTCCATTGCTCAAGCACACACCCACCCCTCCTCTGCCCCTCGGAAATAAGCTTCGCAGGAACCCCAGTAAAGAGTCGCCAAGGAGCGCAGAAGAGGTGGAAACAACGGCAGCGTCCGGGCGGCAGAGCCTCCAGGCGTCAAAAAGCCATAGAGGGCGGCGGCGGAGGAGGAGGATCATTCGGGGCCTCCGTGCTTCTCGCGCCCGCCAGGGGCACGTGGGCCTGGGGCCTTCCGTTGGAGGAGCGGAAGGAGGGGCTGCGCGCGCGCGCGCGCCTTACCTGAGCTGCCCAGGTGAGCCACTCAGGTGAACGCCCTCCTCAGCCCGACGCTCACCTGAACGCTGCCGAGCCTGACGAAGCGGCCAATCGCAGGCCAGGGTTTTTCGCTCGCCGCCCTGGCAACGGAGCGCCGCCGCCGCCGCCGCCGCCGGGGAGAAGGAGGGAAGGAGGGCAGAGGAAGGCACGCTCGCTCCTTCCTTCCACGCCGACGCCGAAACCGCTTTCTTCGCGTTGCTGGCACAGGTAAGGGCGGGGCTTATTCTGCTGGGTGGCTGCCGGTGGAGGTCAATGAGAGCAGCGGGAAGCGGGGGGCGGGGGGGTCGCCCGCTGCCGTTGCTTCAGGGGGCGAGCGTCGGTTGCTGGCTCGGAGAGCCGTTTGCAGAAATGGCCATGTAGGCTGGGAGGCTCCGGGTTGGAGCGGTTGCGCCCTTCGCCCCCCGCCCCACCTCCTGCTCCTCCTCTCCCGCCCTATCCCGAGGTAACTGAGGATGGGGAGGGGATGTTGCTGGTCTTGTTCTACTAGTCCTCTGGGGAGATTTTATAGGTACAGTATAGATCAGATACAGCTATGTAGTGGAGAGAGAGAGAGAGAGAATATATATATATATATATATATGCGCACACACACACACACACACACACACACACACATATTTTTACTCTGTGTGTATGTGTGTGTGTCTATATATATATATGTGGGTGTGGGTGTAAGGAAAAGGTAAATGACCCCTGAACTGTATGGGTATATGTATGGGTATGTATGTGTATATGTAGGGACACGGGTGGCGCTGTGGGTTAAACCACAGAGCCTAGGACTTGCCAGTCAGAAGGTCGGCGGTTCGAATCCCCGCAACGGGGTGAGCTCCCGTTGCTCGGACCCTGCTCCTGCCAACCTAGCAGTTCGAAAGCACATCAGAGTGCAAGCAGATAAATAGGTACCGCTCTGGCGGGAAGGTAAACGGCATTTCCGTGCGCTGCTCTGGTTTGCCAGAAGCGGCTTAGTCATGCTGGCCACATGACCCGGACGCTGTACACCGCAGCCAAGAAAGCGAGATGAGCGCCGCAACCCCAGAGTCGGTCACGACTGAACCTAATGGTCAGGGGTCCCTTTACCTTTACCTTTTACCATTATTCCAGCGCCGTTTCCCGCTGCTTCCAGCTGCTATCCCGGATTGTTAGATATCCTGTAGACTGTCCCTGGGAAAGGTGAGGCTGCTGATCCCTTATTTTCGAGGCTGCTGATCTTTTATTTTCAAATCTGAAAGTTGACAGCTATGGAGAGAGAGCCCCTGGGCAATGATGCCCTGTGGGCACATATAACTGCGTGAATGGGTATGTTTCGAACTCATGCCTGGTCCTAAGCTGCAGGGGCCAACACCTAGGGGCCAAGGTCCCTTTGCTCCCCCACCCCTCCCAAATGCAGTATTTGAGGAGGCTGCCCCCTGCCCAAGTGGATGGGCATTGCCATTCAACTGGTGTGTGGGTGTTGTGTCATGTGATCAGTTATGCAGGGCGGTGCTTGCCTGTCGCACCCCAAATATTTTATTCAAGTTGGCAGCCCTGTCCTAGGAAGGCTCCCCAATGTGGGATGATCCTGGGGTACCCTTGCCAAGGGTGTTTTAAGGTGTGCCGAAATTAGGCATATGAAGTGCTTTGAAAAGTGCCTACATAAAATAGTAAGGCTCCAATTTTAAACCGCAGGGGGTAAGTTTGGTTGAGCCCAGTGGGATTTGCTTCAGAGTAAGTATGCTTAGGGTTAGGTGGGCTCTGGTGTGTAAGGTTTATCATAGGACCCTAAGACCCTAATTTAATCTGTGATATTTTAGTGTATTTCTGGTTTTTATGGAAGCCGCCCAGAGTGGCTGGGGAAACCCAGCCAGATGGGCAGGGTACAAATAATAAATTATTATTATTATTATTATTATTATTATTAGAAGTCAGGCCAATGGTCTGGCTGTGTTGCATTGTCTGAACTGTTGCTATGCAGCTGGCAGGCAGAACCTCTTGTTCTTGGACCTTTCTCTGCAAAGTTTTGGGATAAGAGATTTCAGGAGACTGCCCTCACCCCAATGTCAGTTGTTAGGAAATAGCTGTGGGAGAGGCTACTGTGAAAAAACAAGATTCTGGACTAGATCAGCTTTTGAACTAATCCTGCAGGGTTCTTGGACCAGGCCTGACTGAATTCAGCTATAACATTTGGGAGCAGCCATAGTACTTTGTGTTTCTTGCAACGGTGCCCCCATGGGGATTAGGGTGGCCAGAGGTGGAGGAAGATGTGAGCATCTTCCTGTACAATTTTAATTGTTGTGTAATATGTGTTGTTCAGTGTATTGAATTGGTGGGATTTTGGGTGTGTGTAACTTGCTGAAATTGTGCAGGAGAGACACAAGATATTAAAGGTTCGAAAGCTTTTTCTTAAGCTCTGCCCAACCTCAGAACAGAATGGTGTGCATTGTAAAAAAGAGTGTGATCTTCTGATCTTCCTTATCCTTCCAGGAACTGCTGCTGCTGGTGATGTGGAAGGTCAACAGAAGATGTTGACATAAAGAAGGGAGGTGTGTGTGGTTGTAGTTGGCTTTCCCATGACTCACAGGCTACACCACATTTTAGCTAGCTGATACATTTAGCTTTACAAGGAGGTGGTGATCTTTAGAATGTCAAATGAGTACTAACTGCCTAACCCATGGATTAGCAGTAGTATCACATATGTAAAGATGTATAATTAATTTGTCATTTTCTGTAGTTATAAGGGTGGGAATCCCAGGCTCAAGAAAATTTGATGTTGGTTCCCAACTACATGGATTATTTTTTTTGTCTGCCAGACTACAATGCAAGTGCCTAAAAATTATCCCTAAAACCAAAATTGAATGCACACCATTGATCCTAAGGAAGTAAATCCCATTGAATCCAATTGAACTTCCTGTATAGTAAGTATTTTAGGATTGGAGCTTTAGAACTTTAATATTTCAGCTGATGTGATTTTTTTTTAATATTCAAAATATTACTGTTAAAATGTGGTGTTTTTGGAGCTTAGTTAGGAGTTTATGACTTGTAAGAGAGTGCTTCTTGAAGCTTAATTTTAAAGTTCCATGCACAAGCCCATTTTTCCCTGATGACTTTTGCTTGAAAGAAATGGCACGTGGCATTTCTGCATTTAGGTTAGCATCAAGATGCATGTTTATGACTAATGAGACCTTTGCTCAGCCAGTGGTATACCATCAATGTCAATTCACTTCATTTGACTGCAGTTAGTTGCATTAGTGTACCATCAGTTTCTGTGATTAGAATATATACAGGGCGGAATAATACATTTTGTATTATTTGTCAAGTACATGGGTCTTAGTATGTTTCCGAGCACAATTCAAAGTATTGGTGCTGACCTTTAAAGCCCTAAACGGCCTTGGCCCTGTATACCTGAAGGAGCATCTCCACTTCCACCGTTCAGCCCAGACACTGAGATCCAGTACCGAGGGCCTTCTGGAGGTTCCCACACTGTGAGAAGTGAAACTACAGGGAACCAGGCAGAGAGCCTTCTCAGTAGTGGTGCCTTCCCAGTGGAATGCCCTCCCATCAGATGTTAAGGAGATGAGTAATTATATAACATTTTGGAAACATCTAAATACAGCCCTGTATAGGGAAGCTTTTTAAGGTTTAATGTTTTGCTATGTTTTTATATATGCTGGAAGCCGCCCAAAGTGGCTGGGGCAGCACAGCCAGATGGGCGGGGTACAAATTATCATTATTATTATTATTTGTAGCCTTTGGTCAGAATTCAAATACAAATTGTGGTAAGTTTAGAAACGAGAAGACAACTTGAGTACTGTACTGAAAAGAATGCTATCCTGCTTTGCACAGGTTTTACTCTGTGCCTAATTAAGCGGATGCATCTGTCCTTATGAAGCATTAAAGTGTCCATTTATACAATAGCATTTATTAACAGTTAAAAAACTTTTCTGCAGATATGACCATTTTATGAAGCATCTAACTACCTCTATGAATAAAGAATAGCATCATTGGAAGCACTTCCATACATGGACACGTGGAGGGTGGGCATGATGGCTTTCGTAAGGCTGCTAAGACGATTCACAATGAAACATTTGTCCCCGTGGAAACTTTGGAAGTTTACCTTCATTATTTTTATCTTCTTGATATTTTTGTTTCTGCTACAAAGAGAAGTTGGCATTCAGGATTTTAATGAGGAGCCTGGGAGCCCATCAAAAGATGGAAAGATTAATAATGTACTGGGTCTAGTATTAAAAGCTGTGAACAATATTAAAGTTGCAAAGCCAAAAATGCAGATTAAAGCGCCTATTAGGCAAACTCAAAAGGCAGGACAGAAGCGCTGTTTACCTGGTTCCTATACAGCAGCAGAGCTGACACCTCACCTGGATCGACCCCCTCAGGACTCTAATGCTCCAGGGGCTTCTGGTAAACCATTCAAAACGGTCAATTTAAGTCCAGCTGAGAAGGAGGAAAAAGAACGCGGAGATGAAAAACATTGTTTCAACGCTTTTGCAAGCGACAGGATTTCTTTACACCGGGATCTTGGACCAGACACACGACCTCCTGAGTATGTTGAAGTATATTTGGATTTCTGGTCTTTAATTACATATGCAAAATATTGAAAAGGGGTTTTGATTCCCCATGTTCTGCATTGATATGTGCTTTGTCGCCACTATCATTAGCATAATTTCTAGCTACTTAATTTTGCATCTGTATGTATGAAGCTGTGTAAGTATGAGTACAGTAATCTTCTAATTATGTCTGATGGAAGCAAATAATGCATCTAAGAAATTCAATAGATTGTGATGTAAATTTGTTTGGGCTTGGTGCCCTTTCACACATTTCCTTTAAGAAAGGGGTTGGAAATTAAAACTCACCAGTGGACCAGATGCTTACTCTGTGCAAATTTGATGAGGTCAGGGACCCGCCCCCAACCTGTCATCACAGTGATTTCAGATGACATGGCACTTTGATATCTCGATAGCCAACGGTTTGTCAGGATTTCAAAGCACAGCACAGGGCTCTTTGCAAGTACCTTTAAAATGGCACTGTGTTTTGAAGCCCAGACAATCAGTTGATTGTGGCAACTTCAAAATACTGCACAAGGCTATTTGCTACAAGTTGCTGAAGTGCTGCCAGTCATCTGATCATTGTCACTTCAGAAGCCCGCTTTGTCCTAGCCCAGCTGCCTTTTTGCCTTCCCACAACAGATGCGATATATGTTGTGAGGTGATTGGCAGATGGGTGTGGCTTAGCCAGAATGGCCTGTTTGGCCAAATGGGCAGGTATAGCGAGCCTAGTTTAGGGTCTGAAGGTTCCCCACCCCTGTTTTAAGATGCATTGATGAAAGGATGCCCTTTTCTTTCATCACGAGTGTCTAATCCTTGATAAATTGTAAATCCTGGACATTTTATGGTGGCAATTGTTCTAAATTGCCACATGCCCCTTGTGATGTATTACAAAAACATGTTACTGTATTGTTAGGATATTCTGGAAACAATTGCTCCACACAGATCTTGTGCATGGCTTTTTTATATTAGTATTGGTGTGAGAAAGAAGTTCCACCATACTTGCCAAGCTTTATCTGTGCCACATCAAAGTATCAGACTTATAACCCATTTTTCATTCTTAAAACTGTTTTTGTCATCTAGATGTATCGAGCAAAAGTTTAAACGCTGTCCTCCACTACCTACCACAAGTGTTATCATAGTTTTCCACAATGAAGCATGGTCTACTCTTTTAAGAACAGTTCACAGTGTGATGTATACTTCCCCTGCAATATTACTGAAGGAAATAATTTTGGTGGATGATGCCAGTGTAGATGGTAAGAACGTATAATGTTTGTGTGTGGTTTTTCACATTTGAGTTTTTCATATTATTTTGTGTTCCTGAAAATACACACTTTTTAAATAACAAAAAATATTTATATTTCTAAAGTATAAAGATCTCTCAAATTGAAATGATTTGTGCTTTCTCTTTGTCTCAGTTCATGATCCTTAATGCTTAATTACATTAGGCATGATGTCTGAACAGCCACCAAACTAGAATTTGAAAACATGACTTGACATAGGTTTGCAAACCATGGTTTGTGCTAACTGGCTTGATGTGATATCTGATTTTATAAGAGCAATAGCTGCAATTATGCTTTTGTCTCAAGAGGCTGCTGCACTATGGAGACAGGAGTGAATTTACCGACTTGTGAAGCTGGTGATGAGTGGGTGGAAAATAAAGCAGATGAGAAACTCTAAATCATACTTTGTTGTCTGTACATTTGGAAGTTTAAACCATGGTTTGGCAGAATATAAAACCTGAGCTTCTATCTTAATTAGTAGCTGTTGTTTTGGTGCACCAGCAGTCCCTTCTCTTGCCACTCCTCCCCTTCTGTTATCTGCCAAAGAAAGAACGCCTGTAGTTCTGCTTCACAGCAAGTGAAGAAAGACTGGCTCAGACACTACTTTCTACATTTGTTGGAAGTGAGAGAATGCCTTTCTCCCACGTCTGCCTGATGCATTTGCCCCACTTCCCTTGCCACAGTTACTTTTGCAAGGCATAATATTTCGATGAAACGTATGCACACATGACGTAAACAAATTATTGTTGCCTGTAAGCATTGGATTGTACATGCATATAGGACCCACTGGAATGTTAGTCTCCTTTGTGAATGGCAGAAGGAGGGCTCCTGCTCTCTACAATCTGTGGCAATGAGAGAATGCATTCTCTGAACTAGCCAATTGACTTGCTATCTTGCAGCAGTCTTAAAGGGTGAGTCTCTAGGTCAGGACCAGGCAAATTTTCCCTCTCCCCCCCCCCTTCAAAATTATGAAACACACCTTTAAAAAGGCTAATTTAGTTATGAAAAGAATTCAGTAATGCCCAACCTACTTCATAAATGTGGTAAGGGTAACTAATGTTATTTGACTCCACTGCCAAACGAGTAAAACTTGTTCTCTTTCTGTCAGTAGAATACTTTTCAGTAGAATGTCTTTTCAAAAAAAATTATCATAGAAGTGGAGAGTTGGAAGGGACCCTGCAAATCATCTAGTCCACCCCCCTGCAATGCAGAATATGCAGCTGTCCTGTATGGGGATCAAACCTGCAACCTTGGCATTAATCAGCACCACGCTCTAACCAACTGAGCTGTCAAGAAGATATGATGACTTGGCAAATTCATCTTTGTACAGAACTAATTTTTTTACTGCTTTGTACTAGAAATTGCATTTCCCCCAAATTCTGGTTCCTGGTGTATTTGGGGTCGTATCTCCCTTCCCCCATTCTTCAATAAAAGCAGATACTCTTATCCCTTCAAGCTGAAACTACAGTACAGGCATTTCAGAATAAATGTATTTTGACTTTCCTCTTATTGAGTGGCTAGTTATGAAAAGTGAACTTAACGTTTGCCTTTTATTAAATTGGCAAAGACTGTCTTGTTGTCTTTTTAGAATACTTGCAGGATAAATTGGATGATTATGTGAAACAATTCCATATAGTTAAAGTTGTCCGACAAAAGGAAAGAAAGGGGCTCATCACTGCTCGATTATTAGGCGCTTCAATAGCAACTGGAGAAACCCTCACTTTTTTGGATGCACACTGTAAGTAATAGCGTTGGACTGTAATAGTGTTTAGTTAGCTAACAAATACTAAAGAATTTTCGTATTGATTTCTTCCTTGTCCTGTTTTAACTGTTTTTCCTAACAAATAACACTATAGAAGCATTGCTGTTGAAAAAAAACAACCCCGCAGGAACTCGCAAGACATTTTCGTCTTGCAAAGCAAGCCCATAGGAAATTTGTTTTGCGAAGCACCTCCAAAACGGAAAACTCTTTCGTCTAGCGAGTTTTCCGTCTTGCGAGGCATTCGTCTTGTGGGGCACCACTGTAGATAAATAGGTAACCATTGCGGCAGGAAAGTAAACAGTGTTTCCATGCACTCTGGCTTTAGCCACAGTGTCCCGTTGTGCCAGAAGAGGTTTAGTAATGCTGGCCACATGACCCAGAAAGCTGTCTGCAGGAAAACTCCTGCTCCCTTGGCCTGAAAGTGAAGATGAGCGCCTCACCCCATAGTCAAATTCGACTGGACTTAACCATCCAGGGATCCTTTACCTTTACCTTACTCAGAAGTAAGGAAATTCAGTGGGACTTACTTCCAAATAAATGTGCATAGGATCACAGCCTAAGTGAAATTAAAATGTTCCTGTAACTGCTTTTATGAAAGTGGATAAATCCAGCATTATATTCATCATTTTACCTCCTGTTTCCTCTCTCAGGTGAATGTTTCTATGGCTGGCTAGAGCCATTGTTGGCCAGAATAGCTGAAAACAATACTCGTGTCGTAAGCCCTGATATTTCATCTATAGATCTAAATACATTTGAATTCATGAAACCTTCCCCTTATGGTCAAAACCATAATAGAGGGAATTTTGACTGGAGTTTGTCGTTTGGATGGGAATCTCTTCCTGAACATGAAGGCAAGAGAAGGAAAGATGAAACGTACCCTATTAAGTAAGCAATGAAACTTTTTTTTTCCCCATTTACAAAATCTTTACTTGAAAATATTGTTCCAAAGAATAATTCACATGTAACTTTTTTCATTTTGGTTAAAAAAGAAAAAGAATTGCAGAAGGATCAGAGAGGCTCTGTCTTCTACATCTTGTATTCTTTTCACCTGGTACTTAAGGTTTTAAACATTTTTTTCAAATAACTCTTGAAATTTTAAGCTTTAGTAGGACCTGAACCACCTCAAATAAGCTCTATCAGTAGAAGAGTTGTATGTATATAAAATTTTAAATGCTGAGAATGCTATGGATGCTAATGTTGCTTTTTTGGCTGAGGTTTGCTATAACAAAAGCCTGAGTGATGGCATCCTTGGCTTTGAAGGTAGAATGATGGGAACATTTGAACTGGTTGAGCAATGCAGCTGTTGGAGGCAGAAAGAGACTGTAAGAGAAAAGTTGGCATCCCTAATTAAAGCTGCTTGTTGCTTCAGATTTAGGATTTCTGCATCATTACGGAATGCAGTTTACATATAGCTCCTTGATTTCATTGAAATTTACCTTAGAAATGGCGGTGGGGCATATAATGACTGATTAAAACTAGAACACATTTCCTCCCCCCCCCTATTTAAGTTGAGTTGAGCAATCCCTCCCCCTGCCCCAAATCGCACTGTTTCATTGTAGTGATACAACTACCGCACAAGTCATATTCAGAAGCAATTTCTTCCCAGGACAGTTGTTGACTATTTTATTGTTCTGGCTTTGAAATGGATGCTAATGTGCATATAACTCATGGTAGTAACTTCTCTACAAAGCCCAAATAGTAGCCAAACATTTTCACTAATGTGTTTCCTTCTGCTGTTGGCTGTTTGCTTTTGCTGATGGTTCATAAAGTGTTGATTGCCCATTTATCAGGCTTTCCTGAAGAGGGATGGGCTTTCGGATCTTAAAAAGAAAAATAACAGGCTTTCCCCAGATTGAGAAATTGTTAGCTTCATGAAAGATTATTTCCCCTCCCCCTTTTCTTTTTTGCAGAACACCCACTTTTGCAGGAGGCCTCTTTTCAATATCAAAGGACTACTTTTACAAAGTTGGAAGCTATGATGAAGAAATGGAAATATGGGGAGGAGAAAATATAGAAATGTCTTTCCGAGTAAGTTTAGAGACACAATATTCACATGAAGGTGCATTGACAAAACCACGGTTGCATCTCAGCTGCTCCCCTATAGAAGTAGGAGACCAGATGAGCTTGGTCTTCGGCTAATGATAACCTGGAGGGAGAAACTACTGTAGCGTTTAGGGATGGCAGGATCTGTCCATTTCAGTCCTCAGTTTTCCAGCCTTAAATTTGTTTTCTCAACATTTTGGAACAATTTGTGATTTATTTATTTTTTAATATCCTCATGAAAACTGACTGTAACTGGGCAGGGCATGCATATACACACTCTGCCTATTCCCACAGGGGCCAGGAACAGAACCCCCATGTGAAATGGTGTCTGCCTGTACTTATTTATTTCCTGGTGCCACGCATATGCACAGTCATGCGCAAGTTGATTGCGTGTAAGTGGGGGGGGATGCCTGTAAATGTGAATTTTGAATAATGCCTATGTTTCAGTTTGCATATTGTTTTGGAAAATGGATAGATTCATATTTAAATGTGGGCTGAATTGGATCTCTCCCCATCCCTAGTAGAGTGGTGTCAGGTGCTTGGTTGGTGCATCAGTATTACAAAAATATCTTACTTAAGATAGAATTGTTTTCTTTCCCTGTTGCATGTAGGTAGACAGGGTTTGATTTCAGAAAGCATTTTTATACAAATGCTTCTAGAGCAATATTACCTGCTATCTGGTGATTCTGTTAAAGGCAGATAAGTAAAACTGTTATTTTTTCAGGTGTGGCAATGTGGGGGTCAGCTGGAAATCATACCTTGCTCAGTTGTGGGCCATGTATTTCGCAGCAAGAGCCCCCATACCTTTCCAAAAGGGACTCAAGTGATCACCCGTAATCAAGTTCGTCTTGCAGAAGTCTGGATGGATGAATATAAGTATATATTTTACCGGAGAAACACAGAAGCAACAAAAATAGTTAAACAAGTAGGTGACGATGGTGGTGGTATTAGAAATCAGTTGCTGCACTGAAGTTCTTGGTGAGCAAAAATTATTTATTGTGAAAATATATAAACGTAGTAGGCACTCTTTATTCAATTTGCTCTCCTTGGCAATATATTGAATAAACTCAGTAGTGCCCATTACCTCTTCATTTAATCTTTTATACAATACCTCCCCGAAGCTCTTTGAACTAGAGTAGTGCCGTTAATTGCATCGACCAACTTCTAGGAGGAATGAGGGGGATCTTTCTCAATAATTCTCTTTAACATTCAGTTGATTAATATATGTGAAGTCAAACAGAATGACTAAAAAAGAATCTTGATTTTACTAAAGCAATATTAGCCAACTAAGATAAATATTAGAAGACTAGTACCAGGCAGTATCTGTAAGATGCAATGATGGCAAACAGCTTGGATGACTTTAAAAAACAAATGCACAGAGTATAAGGCTGTGTTCTGCCTCTACTGTCAATGGCAGTATACATCTGAATGCCGGAGTCACAAATGGGGAGAGTGCTATTGCACTCAGATTTTGCTTACGTGCTTCACATAGGCATCTAATTGGCTGCTGAACCTAGACAGTAGGCTTTTCTTATGTCATGTGAAATGTAAATATGGAATTAACAACATTTGATAACCTCAAAGACCCCAAGTTGGCCAGTTGTTTAGGGAGAAAATTAAAGTTAGTGATTTTAAAAATGGATGGCAAAGGATAATGTAGATTTGCATCTCAAGTGTGCTTATGTGTATTCCTGGCTCTATAAGTTTATGTCAGTTATTTACTTATTTATATAAGAGAGAGAGAAAAAAAAGGAATTATTGGGTTGCGGCCACCATTATTGGGTAAGTGGTGTTTCTTGCTCCACTTCTGAATCTTTGGGGATACATGGAAAAGGATAATTTGATCAGAACATATAATGATTACAGGAAATGTGTTGAGGGCTGCAAGAAGTTGAGTGGCTTCTAAATGGACCTCCAACCTCTATTTTCATTATTAAAAGATACTTTAAAGCTTGTTTAACTGAATTAATTTACAAATTCCCTCTGTGTTTACTTTCAGTAAAAAGTATTATTTGTGATTTGGTTTTGTTATAACACTGTTTAGTATTGTTTCAACAGAAAACCTTTGGTGACCTCTCAAAAAGATATGAGTTAAGGCAACAATTACAATGTAAAAACTTTACGTGGTACCTTAGCAATGTTTATCCTGAGGCATATGTACCAGACTTGAGTCCTCCATTATATGGATTTGTGAGTATGCTTTTCTTTTTACAAGAAGAAATAAAGCAAATGTGTAGAGGATTTAACTATGCTATTCTGTACTTACATTTCCATTTTTTTACATTCCTTAGTTAAAAAATGTTGGGAGAAGAACATGCCTGGATGCTGGAGAAAATAATAATGGTGGCAAGCCACTGATTATGTATACATGTCACGGGCTTGGAGGAAACCAGGTAAAATGTTGCATTTGGTTTTTATGTAACTGTGCAGATAAGCACAGCAATGCGTTTTCAGACCATGTTTTAAATTTATCAGGGTCTCATGCCTAGAATATCTACATGAAACCACTAGGTGGGGTTATCTGGAGGTTTGGAGTAAGTTGTCAGCAGTATGCTGATGACACTTAGCTCTAGTTCTCCTTTACATCTGCAGGTGAGGTAGTGGAAGTAATGGACTGGATGAGAGCCAACAAACTGAACTCAATCCAGATAAGAGTGAGGCCCTGTTAGTGAGTGGTTCCCTAGACCGGATGGGTAGGAGATTGCTCTTGATGGGGTTACACTTCCTCTGAAGGAGCAGGTTCGTAGCTTGGGGGCACTCCTAGATCCTTTGCTGTCGCTTGAGGCTCAGATGGCCTCAGTGGTCCGGAATGCCTTCCATCAGCTTTGGCTGGTGGCCCAGCTACGCCCCTACCTGGACAAGGATAGCCTAACTACTGTTGTCTGTGCTCTGGTAAACTCAGGGTTAGATTACTGCATTGTGTTACAAAGAGCAAGGAGCTCTCCAAGGGCAGCACCAAATTTGGAGCCATCCCTATGGTTAGAAGTTACTGTGTAATCACTGTTTTATTTGGGAAGCCTGATGTTCTTTATGTTCCTGTTTGAGTGTGTATATTGTAAGCATGTCTCTCATTTAAGGTATTCAGTATAAAAAGAGGGCATTGTGTTAGGGGAGAGTAACCTACCATTGGCATAGATGCAGTGGAACCCAAAGTGAAGACCAACTCCCAATTTGAGTCTCCTTCCTCTGCAGAGTCCACATCTCTTATAACCTCATGCTAATAACTTGGATGACTTCCATAATGCTATATTCTGGCTTGGTTACACTAGTTCCCTGACTGTCTCTGCCATGCACTCTTCATCTGTCTCAGCTTTTTGTCTGCTTCTGATCTATTCTGCAGGAATACTCTTCATTTCTGCATTGTAAACTTAATATTCTTTACTCTTTCCCTCCCTCTTTCTTCTGCTGCTTTTTCCTTTGTCTTTAGAACTTTTGCTGTCAAGGAAGAAACCAGTGGGTGACTAAGCAACCAGGCCTGTGTCATCTGTCCTGTCATACTTACAGCCTCATGCTGGGAGGTTAGAGTGGTCTTCCCTATGCTAAAACCACCTACCATTTTGAGCCTATGTACATTCCTAGATGGCTGAACTTCTAACAAACACTTCTCGGTGCACAACTTGTGGAGCAGAGATGGCTCAGAACATATTGCATCCCTTAAATGTAGCACCTCTGGAAATGTAACTAGGTGTTGCAAATCATAGTTAATTTCATTCAATAAAAAAACTCCATTTTTATGTAAATTGCCCTATCGTAAAAAGTACTATAGTGGCAAATAGGAAAGATGTGGATAGTAATTCCATTCTTTGATTCCTTGGTGGTTACCTAGTAACCACTCAATGGTCTCTTCTATTAAATAGTATTTGTTTTTGAATTTCATACTATCAGTTTGATACAGGAAGAGAAGAACAATCTGGTATCTTATATTCGTTTAATAGCATATATATTCATCCCACCAATCCTCCCAAAGGAGGTCCAGGGCATATTGCAAGTGTCATTATTGCCTGGTCTACATCAGCGTTGGCAAGGGTGCCATGCCAATGGAAGACATTTCACTTACACTGTTAAGGCAGTGCTGGCACACTATGGCCAGACAGCTGCTTCTATCCCTTGCAATTGATAAATGCCTTGGATATGATCTTGCCAAAGTTAAGCACTGAAATCAGTGTGGCTTTAAAAGTGCTTAACTTTGAGTGGATAGCACCTTTCAATTGCAAGAGTTCTAGGATCCTTAGACATTGCACAGACTTTTCATACTAATTCTGGGTTAGATCCAGAATGTCTCTTTCATGAATGGAAAGGCTACTCTGTTCATAGAAGGGACCAGAGTCAAGCAGAAGCTGCTCCTCTAGAATAAGGGAGGGGAAGGCAGTTTTCACCAATTCTCCCTGCAGGCCCAGTGCAACTTCCTACATTGTTCCAGAGAGCCTTCTACCTTCCCAAGCAGCTCTGGGATCTGCTCTGTACAAATTGGTTTCTTTGGGAATCTGCCACATAGCTATCTCTCCTGCCTTGTCTCTGAGTAGGAGACAAAAGGGAAACTAAAATATTTCCATTTTCACCCTACTATTTTTAGTGACCTGCCCTTGTCATGGTTTAGGCATTGTGTATAAAGCACTCCACCTGCAAAATTCAAGTTGTTCTGTAAGCATTAATCTGGAGTTCAAAGGGACGCCGCGAATTTGTATGGTTGAGTTTTGGGTAATACTTCCCTGACTGAATTGTTTCTTTATATAGTACTTTGAATATTCTGCACATCATGAAATTAGACACAACATCCAGAAAGAGTTGTGCCTGCATGCTTTATCAGGAGAAGCAGAACTTCATGACTGTGGCTACAAAGGGAAGAACAGCAGAACCCCTCCAGAAGAGAAATGGGAGATCCGAGAGGTATTACAGCCATGTTTTTAGATACCATTGTAGAACAGTTACCATTGTAGAACAGTGAACCCATTATGTTAAAGGGAAGCATTTAGGGACCCCTGACCATTAGGTCCAGTCGTGACCGACTCTGCGGTTGTGGCGCTCATCTCACTTTATTGGCCAAGGGAGCCGGCGTACAGCTTCCAGGTCATGTGGCCAGCATGACTAAGCTGCTTCTGGCGAACCAGAGCAGCGCACAGAAACGCCATTTACCTTCCCGCTGAAGTGGTACCTATTTATCTACTTGCACTTTGACGTGCTTTCGAACTGCTAGGTTGGCAGGAGCAGGGACTGAATAACGGGAGCTCACCCCGTCGCAGGGATTCGAACCACCGACCTTCTGATCAGCAAGTCCTAGGCTCTGTGGTTTAACCCACAGCGCCACCCGTGTCCCAAGCCTCTAGGATATAGCAGGCTCTAAATTCAAAGATGTAAATGTAGCTGCAGCTTTCAGCACTGGGGAATTTGTTTCAGAATCATCAGTCTTTGTCAGCATTGATAGAATTTTGTCTCTCCAAGTATGCATGATGTCTACAAAATCTTGGCTGGATTAATGGGCCGAACTAGAGAGACTGTGTGATATAGTACAATCACCTGTCGTACTTGGATTGGGCAGAGCCAGTTTCAAATTCCCACTCAGCCCCAAAGTTTACTGAGTGACTGCATAAGTCACTGTATGAACAATCTACTTCACAGCATTGTTTTAAGGTTAAAGTGGGTAGTCCTGGCACGCACGCCCCTAATCTCCTTGGATAAAAAGTAATATAAAAATGTGTCTGCTCTCTCTCCACTTTTCTAGGACCAGTCATTGTACAACACAGCCTTAAAGATGTGCCTGACAGGAAATAAAGAACATCCAAGCTTGGTGCCGTGTAACCCCTCAGACGTCTTCCAAAAATGGATTTTTAGCCGAAACAATTAAGTACTGGTAATTTAGGAGATGTTTTAAACGGGAACTGTATCTCCTTCAAAATTATCCAGCTTTAACTTAAATTATGCAGAGTCATCTTAACTGTAAAAAATAAATAAAGCATTTTTACTTCAAAATTAAAATGCACAATTTAGCTGGCAAGAAATCCAAGGAATACTTAGGTTTCTTGATTCTTAAAAAAATGTTTACAAATATTGGAAATTATATTTCCAGTATATATATTTTTGTAAAACCTCTATCTTTAAGATACAATTCTCAGTGGTTTGGGGATAGTTTGTAAAAGTTTTACATACATACATTCACAAACACATTCTGGTCAATAACTGAAGAAACTTGTTGATAGAGGTTACGGGAGATGATTTTTTTTTCTATATTATCTGAAAAATAGAGTGCCTTATAGGTGTTCTTTATAATTTAAACTGTGACAGCTTCCCTTAAATGACCATCCCTGGTTTACACATTGATCTAGTTGGCTCAGTGTTTATAGCAAGAAATATCTATGAAGTTTATCAATTCTTCTGAAACTATGAAGTTCTATTACCACTCCAATGAGTAATACTTTCTTGGTGTTAGCCCCTTGCAAACTGGTTGGGTCTCTGTATGCTGCTGTTTTTGGTGTTCTGTTGTTCATTATGCTTATCAGTGATGAGCTTTGTATGTTTAAGATTTCTGAAACTGATTACAAAATTGTTCTCTTTTGGTTGAAAAGGTGTTTATTGCTTCTCCTGATATATCGCATTACTTGCTTCTTAGACAGTTCTGGCTTCTCTCATATTTTTTTCTATTATGTGTGGGTTCCAAGTTTCCATATCTCTAATTCCTATTTTCCTCTTTTATGTGTTCATAATTTAAAACATGACCCTTTTAATTCAAAACTATTGAAAACCATTTTAAGTAACTGGTGTCTTTCATCAGAAATTTGTAATTTTTTAACTACACCTACTGGGTTTAGAGTTAGGATTATTTGCTTTGTACATGCAAGGAATTTTAACAAAATATCTTACTGGTTGCACATTCTGTGATTAAACACCTTAATTAAGAGTCAGTATTCAGCACTTTTTGCTGCTTAGTGTGATGGGTCAACAATGCTGAGAAAAATAGAGGGGTTTTCAAGTACAATGCTACATTAGTTCATGGATTTTCACTCGTGCAACTAGATTCTTCTTCCACAAATCTGCTCCAGAGGGTTGGGGAGAGCCCCTGGAACAGATTTAGAGGGCATGCTGGGGAGAACATTACATTGTGATAGAATCAGATAATTGGCATTACATTCAATCCACCCTTAGAAATTAAACCAAGAAGTTGCAAATAAAAGCTCACTCTTTGTGAATAATTCCTCTAGCGTTTAAAAGAGAGGGGACGGATGCCACCATGGAGGAGCTTTTTCCCCTGAGCATTGCAGACATATATTTGCTATTAATTCATAGATTCCTGCACTGTGTTTCATGTGCACACACAGACCTTACAAAGTTGGCCCCAGCTCTTCCCCGTGGAGGAGTTAGAGGCTTGCCACCAGAAATGAAAATCGCTCACCACCACCCCAGGCATATGTGGAAGCACTTTCTGTGCTCTTGTGGGCCTTTCTGGATCCAGCCAAAGCTGGTCTTCAGATCTTTTGGGTTACAACTCCTGTCAGCCCCAGCCAGCATGGCCAATGTCCAGGGGTGATGGGGGGCTGTAGTTCAAAACATTTGGAGGACATTAGATTGGGGGAGGTTGTTACAGCACTTGCCATCTCAAGAAGCTGATAAAGCAGTTTTCTTTATTTAGGTATCTCTGGTTTTAAACAAAGAAGTGGATGTCGCAACTACTTGAGGCCTTGCATATACACTATTGAAAGCTTATTGTTGAGATGCTGCTTGCATAAGCAGAATTTTGCAATGTGGCAGATGGTTGAAGCAAAACTATTGTTCTTCCTTAAAAGTATGTTTTCTATTTATACAGTGGTTTTCCTCTACTTTGTTGATTTGGTGTTTATGTCACAAAGTTAACTACTACTTTTTCTTCCTCCGTGCTTGCATCGCCCAAAACGTTCAACCAAAACTATAAACTGAGGATATAATTATGACTTCATAGCACTTCGTTATATTTTTATCTTTTCCGCAGCATGCAGTTCTGCTGTGTCTCTACTCCACTGGTCTTCCATCTGATTTAAACGTGATACATTTAACTACAGTTGTTCTAGGCTGAGTTAATTCTTCCTTGTACTCCTAAGCATTTATTTCAGGTATACGTGATATGATGTACAGAACGCCTCTTTAATTTTGTTGCATAAACGTAATAAAATAAAAATATTTTGATGCAAAAGCTACCCTTTGGAATTTTGGGTGTGTGTGCAGCTTTCTGTTTCTTTGCTTGGGTCTGAGAGTGCTCCAGTGACTTGGTATGATGTTCAAAGCCACTAAAAAAGGAAACACAAAAAACCTTGGCAACTGCAGCAGCACAGCCCTGGGACCAACCAGGAACAAATGTTTGGCAGTTCTGCAGGCAAAGTGTAGCCATGTTTGTGTATTTGTATTGTTCACGCTGGCAGGAGGGAGCAGGCAGCCTGATGTGGAATTAATCTAGACTATCCAGATTAATTTCTAGAGCATCCTTTGGATGTTAGAATAATGAATGCATTGCAAATTACTGAGGCCCGTAGGCACTGGCCTGTAGCAGTAACATGGTTGCATGCCATCGTCTAGAACAGGCACCCCCAAACTCGGCCCTCCAGTTGTTTTGGGACTACAATTCCCATCATCCCTGACCACTGATCCTGTTAGCTAGGGAGTTGTAGTCCCAAAGCAGCTGGAGGGCCGAGTTTGGGGATGCCTGGTCTAGAAGCTACAGCGTCTATCAGACCTTATGTTCAAATGCATGCTCTGATTTTTCTCTTATTTCACCTAATTCCTCTGTTTTTAAACTTCTTCAGCTATCATTTTCTAGTGCCCCTTTCCTTTAATAACCTGATACGTTTTGGAGCCCTACCTCCTTTCTTAGGCCTCTGGTTCCACGAGGTTCTTTGGAATCTGAGCAGCTCCATTAAAGGCAGACCCAAATCCAGAAGTTAAAAAGTAGGACCACCCATCTGTTTCTGGCAAATGGGAAATAAGTTGTTGCATTCTCCAAAGCTGTTTTCTTGCATTCAAGTGCTTGTGGAAAAGATATTTGTGTTTTTTTGTGATTGTGTCAGTATGTCTCCTCCAAAGGAAGAGCCACAGAGCTCCATCGATCATCATTCACAGCAAAATAAATAGCAGCTTGGCAGCAGATGTTGATTTCTTTCTCTTGCATCAATACGGGTAAGGTACACCATACGTGTAATCTCGTTCAGATAATAATATATTTTGTAAAATGCAGCATTCTATTATTACAGTTCTATCAATCCTGTGTTATCTTTTATTTTAGTTTAGAATTTCTGTTTTCAAATTCTTTGAGACTGTAGCTATAAAATAGCCAAAGGGAATCAGTGAAAGGTATAGCTCCTGAAAGGAACATGTTAATGTTGGAGATTCATTCCCCGTGTCTGCAGAGTGTATTTAACAGGATAATATTAAATATCAGATTTATCTAGACTACTGATTATGTACTTTGTAGTTTTATAGTCTAATTTTATCCTGTGAACCGCCTTGAGAACTGCAGGTATAGGGCGGTATATGCATTTAATAATAATAATAATAATAATAATAATAATAATAATAATAATAATAATAATAAATGCTCCTTTTTAAAACAAGCAAACCAACAAACCTTTTGAAGTTCTTATTTATTAAATGCTTGTTCAATAAACTAACCAGCAGAGGATGCTGTTGCAAAATTATTTCCAATAGCGTCTAGAAAAACAGCTTCCTAATCCTTTGTGTAAACCCACATGAACCAAATTCCGCTGACAAGGGTGGTGGTGTTTCTGATGGCACAGAGTTTTACCCATGAAAGAAGTGATTGGCTGCTTTGAACATGTGTTTGTTTAAATATTCATATATCGCTGTATCACGGTGGTTTACAACAAGATAAAAACCTAAAACCAAACAAGAAAGTCATAAAAAGTTAAAGCCCAGTTTAAAATAAAAAAGAACTTAAAAACAAACATCACTAGGCCATTGTGGGGATGTGCACTTAATTGCCTGGCAGAACAGAGAAGTTTTTAGCAGCTGTTTAAAAGTTGGCACAGAAGGCGCCTGCTGAATCTCTTGTTAGCAGGGTATTTCACATGACTGGGCTGATAACTCTAAAGGCTGGATTTCTCATTGTCAAACAAGCCACACCAAGGGCGGGTGGTGATAAATAGAAAAAACCTGCCCCCCAGTTCTCTCTCAGCCCTATCCCCACTCCCAAATCCTAGTCCTTTGCATCTCCATATCTTTTAAATTACAGCTCCTCTCAGTCCCTTGAAAATAGGGCTCTCCTCTTAGACCTTGGCAACACCTCTGTGACCTTAAGAGCTAAACTGCTCTTAAGAAAGGTACTGTTTTTCCACCACCACTGTTTAAACTGCAGGCTTCTCCTGTTGCTGATTCTGCTTTTGGAAGACTAGCAGAAGGTGCATAAGAGAGTGATGTGGAGGAAACTGGAATGAAGAGGTGGAGAGCAGCAAAGTGTACTTGGCCGGGTTACCAGTGGGAACACAACTTTTACTGGGGCAGAAGTCATATTGAAAGTCCCAAGATTAAAAAAAAAGTTTACTTCTGAAAGAAAAAAAGTAGGAATTGCAGGGCTGGGAAGAATGATGTTTTTCATGCTTAGCGCCTCAAAGCCCTTCCCCAATGTCATGTGGAATACAACAAAGGTTAAACTAGTCAATTCATTGTGGCCCACCAGTGGCTGCTGATTGCTAGGACTCTTGCAAAAGAATTTGAACTACAGTATTTTTCGCACCATAAGACACACCTAGTTTTTAGAGGAGGAAAACGGGGGGGGGGGGGGGGATATTCTGAATCAAATGTTGTACTAAACTATTTAATAAGCTACTGGTATATCAGAGTGAGAGTGAGAGGGACAGGAGCTGTATGTTTCTTTAGCGTGCGCGCTCAAGGAGCGACGAGCGGGGAGGCAGCACACCCCTGGACAGACCCAACACAGGAACCCCAGCAGCCTCCTCTCATGTAAGCGGCTCCTCTCCCGCTTTGCTGCTTTAAAGCAAGCTGAGCCGGGGAGGAGGGAGGGAAGGAGAAGCCCGTCCATCCTTCCTTCCTTCCTTCCCTCCCTCCCTCCTGCGTGGCTCGCTTTAAAGCAGCGAAGGTGGACAGGAGCCGCTTACACCTGTGTAAGTGGCTCCTCTCCCGCTTTGCTGCTTCAAAGCGAACCAGGAAGGAAGGGGAGCCATGGATCCTCCACTTGCGACTTCAGCGGGATCCCGCCGCCATCCATAGGCACTCACTCCATAAGACGCACAGACATTTCCCCTTTTTAGGAGGAGAAAAGTGTGTCTTATAGAGCGAAAAATAAAGTATTTTGGACTTGATCTGATCCAGGAAAGACACTTTGCTTGTTTTCAGAATTCCCTGTCATGGATAAGTTAAGCTCTACAGTTAAGAGATCTTGAATAATATACTCTTGCTTTGGAAATTTTAAAATGTATCAGTAGGCCATAGGGATTCTAGGAAAACCAAGATGGTAGACTATACAAGACAGGTTGGCCTACCCCTAATGCTGGGTTTGTACCACTCAGGATAAAAGTGCTATGTGGCCTTTTGAATGGGTGCATCTGGATAAGTCCTCATTAGTTTTGCAGATTTCCAAAGTAGTAGCTCCCAGGCAGAGAAGAATGTACGCATGAATAGTTTGTAATTTTATCAGGACAGGTTATTTGTTGTTTACTGTTGTAATCATTGTTTTCTCAAAATTTTATCTTCTGTACCATGAAAAGAAATAAAAACAGTATTAAACTTTAAACGATTAAGATACCCCTTCCCCAGTACAAAAGAGGCAGTGATAGATGTAACGTAGAAACCTGATTTACTTTGTTGCAAACAAATAGACAATAAATATATATTGTACAATATATAGTAAAAATACAGCATAATACGAGTGCCACTAAGAAAAAAAATAACCTAATTTTAAGACTTATAAATGCTTATTTTGTAATATATACATTGCAGAAATAAGCCACAATAAATACATCAAATTAAATGTCATTCATCATAAATACTGAAAATATAAATACAAGATACAGTTAAAATAAAAGATTACAGCATAAGGTCCAGGTTAAGTTTTGTCAAATGTTTTTGTTGCCTACATTACCCTTTTGGTATTTGTGAAGTTGCAACTTATAAAGCAAAATTAAATCAACACATGGAGGGAATAATGCCAATTATGGGTTTTGAGTTTTACATTAACATTCTATTCTCTTGCCATAAACGTCTTGGAAGAATGCCTGAGGAACAGAAAACTG
Source organism: Podarcis erhardii (assembly GCF_964252035.2). Taxonomy (NCBI): domain Eukaryota; kingdom Metazoa; phylum Chordata; class Lepidosauria; order Squamata; family Lacertidae; genus Podarcis; species Podarcis erhardii. Next base: position 111,223,491 of record NC_138497.1, on the reverse strand, counting down.
GGAGCAAGTGACCTGGTCAGAACAGGGGCCCACAGTAGCTGAGCCAAAGCTACCTTGCATAACACTAACCACCAGTGAGAGGCTTTGGGTGGTGGTGTGTAGCTTCTGTCTACAATGGCTAAGTTGAGAGACCCATCCATGGTGATTAAAAACCACCCTCATAAAAAGATAATCCTGTGTATCTACCCTCAAATGTGTTAAGTTAAAGCAGCATTACGGTTATTTACAATTTTCAAGCAGCTATGAGAATCTACTTCTACATCTTAAAGCACGAGTTCTGATTTTTTATTTTTCCTGAATTGGAAATACCATTGGACCCACGGCTGTATACACTATTTACTTTAATTCTTGAGAACATTCCAGATCAGAGTTACAGATGAGGTTTGTGTTTTTTTTTCCATATATCAGTGGCAATTGAGAAAGAAAAAAGAAGGGACAGTAGATAGGGTAAGTCATACAGAGCTAATAATTGTCCAAAGCAAAGAGATTCCTTATTGGGTGAGTTTTCTTACATAATGTTTACATAGTGTGAATCAGTATAAGCTGCATCACTCTAATAAAGTGCTGGGTCACACCTGTCCACACAATGCTTTCCATTTTGAAAACCTTAATAGCAAAGTAGGTAAATGAAAGAAAGAGCAGGTCAGTTTCATTATGGCGAGTTCCAAGCTGTTGGGAGAGGAAGGGATTTTTCTTTACTATTTATGTCTTATCAAATTTCTAGTACCTAAGATACTTTACATGTGTTATTTTTACCAACTCCACCCCAAGTCTTTTTCCAAACAAAACACCTGTAACTTAGTCCACTGAATGAAGAATTACGGAATGAATGAATTACTTTGCATGGGATGAGGTTAATATGGTAGCCATCTGAATCAGTAGGTATGAAATAGTAAAAGCGTTGAATTCATGCTCCTATATTAATATTTATTTTGGCTGTAAACAAATGAGTTTCAGGTCACCTGGGTACCCACCCCCGAAGGAAAAAACACCCCATTAAATCTACATAGTTAAGGTTTTGGGGGGCAGTGAGGAAAGGCTATTTTCACCATGCATCGCAAATAAAATTTCCTAAATGGAATTTTGGTGGACTGCCACTCCAACCCTACGGTTTTCTTAACAGACAGCTCAAGGAATAGCTTGCACTGCCGTAGATGAGGCATGGTCCTTTGCAGGTGGGTAAGTAGACCATATTGGTTCTGTTCCCCTTTCCATATCCCCCCCCCCTTTTTCAGTTAATTACTGATGGTATTGTCTTCCATAGCAACTTACAAGAGTTGGGGCTGGAGCCTATGCTTATTCCTAAAAGACTTAACAGGTTGAGGCATGCTAGTCCTTTACACTAGCAGCAGGGGACACAGTGTTGCTCAGGTGTTGGCAGGTGATCCTAAGAGCTGCAGCATATCTATTTCAGATATATTCCTTACAATGAAACTAAGCTTTCAGTCTTGCAGGGAAGCCCTCCTGCTTGCTAATGTAATATTTGGCAACTTACTCCCTCATCCTTGGTATTACATTCTCTAGCAAATAGGGATATGTATAAACATAATCTTCGAGAGTTGCATTATCTATTTTGATCAGGATATGCATCTATATGAACAGAAGGCACTTGACTGTGCCATAGGATTTGTGCATCTCCCAATCCTACTAGGATTCATCTACTTGTGTTGAACAAGATTAATTCAGTTTAGGTTAGTTGCAAACTTGTGTGTTGTCTTCCATATTATCCCACATCCTTGTCATGTTTTAAACATGGTTCTATTTTCCTGTGGAAATTAATGGGGAGGGGGGAAAGGGAAAGAATTACTTGAGGACAAAAATAAATTTATCTAGCACATTGGGAATTTCCTGAAAATTTTAGAGCATTCCCTTATAATGTAAACCGAGTCATCTTGATCCAGTAAGAGCATCCTGTCCCTTTCACACTGGGCCCCATTCCCAGAAGGATGCTACGTGAAGAAAAATTGGATCCAGCATGGTGGTTCCATCTCACGTTTCATCCATCTGTGCATGGGGTTTGATGTAGAAAAGCCTTGTATTCTATGACATGATTGTATCTTTGCAATCATTTCAGTACAGGCTATTTCTCCATGTGCTCTATCTGGTGTCTGGGGTAAAAAAAATAAAACCTTTTTGTGACTTTGGGACACATTGGATTACTGTAACTGAGAACGGCAGGCAGACTGGAAGACTTCAGGAAACAACACTCCTGGCTGTAAAAAAAAAAAATACTAAAAAATCCTGGAGCCAAATCAATCTGCCCTGCCTGTCTTTAAAGATCAATAACACAACATGCAAGTGAGACTTAGTTGGCCAGGAAAGTGCTCCCAGTTGTTTTCCTTCTGGCCTGCTAAAATTAATGTGCAGGGTGATTTGTTATTAGACAGAAATAGGTATGACAATGTCTGTTTCCAATGGGAATGCTGTGTTCCAACTTGCTGACTGGTATCTAAAACTAATGGGCATCAATGCATGTAAACTCAGCAAGATCATCTTCATTATCTGTATGGCCTAGAGAGCCATCACGAAAACTAAAGCAGAACATGCAAAACTTGTACAAAACACATTCACTGTTATTTGTCATTTAGTCACAACAAGCCATTTGGCACATAAGGCTCACAGATATCAAACCAAGGGCTAACAATACAGGAAGTACAGCACTTGTGTGAGCCACGGGAGTTCATTCCACCATCTCCCATGTATTGTGCTCCATATGGCAAAAAGAAATTGGATTTTTGGGGGTGGGTGGAGATTCAAACAAATCTGTGGTGCTGTAGAATGTGAGAGAGCTTCACATGGGAGGGAAGTTTGACTCCTTGCTAACATCCAAGTGACTCTGGGCCTTCCTGCGTGGCAGACGTTGATCCGGCTGCTTGAATTATGCAGGCTGGTAAAATAGTGAATAAAACTATTAAAGAAGCTTGATGCTTCATACAACTATGGCGTTTGCCCCCTTGGAGCATGAGCTGATTGACAGAAGGGCCGTGTCACCCTCCCCAGGAGCAAGTGCTTAAAGGCAAACATTTACAGCCAATTTAGAAAGGCTGATTTAAGACAGTACCTTTAAGTCTACAGCAGGGAGCAAAATGTGTGCATGGCTGCACAGGGTATTTCTACATGATAGGTATAATCTTGATCAAAACTGGATATGGATATCAATTTTAAATGTTACTTAAATGTAAAATACTGTAGCAGTAAGTTCAGCTGATTCTTTTTATCACAGTGTTTGTCCAGTAAGGGCACAAAGGCGCACAAAGGTGCTTCCTCAAGTCCCTTTTTAAAAGAACTGAATTATCCAAACAGAACAGGAAGTGATGTATTTTTTAGATAGGCGGTGCTCAAGGCTTTAAATTTAAAATTGCCCCTGTAGATGAAAGGATTATGTGTGGATGGCCTTATTAAATTGTCCTTTTCCAAAAAGTAGAGTTTTATATTATCTGTGGATATGGTAAAACTCTTGACTTGGCTGTTAAGTGGGAAAGACAGATGTTGGACTTTTGTAGTCCCAGGTTACACTCATAGGCATTGTTCTCACTACTGAATAAGAAACCTTAAAAATAATATTTTCTATTAGCAGCCACCTGATTAGGGATTTCTGTGATGTGCACACAGTGCTTTGCTGCCTGCAAGGATCCCCAGTTCACTTCAGCGGAGTTAACGTCTCCAGACTCCCATTTCTTTGCATACACACACCCGCTTCCTCCACAGAAGTAAATGGAGAAGGCAGAGTCCACAGTAGCCTTGGCTGGAGCATAAATAGCAAAAAACAATGAGGAGTGCAAAGGCTTGAGTCCTTTAACTGAACACCAGCAACTGCGGACAAATTCCTGTTGATTTCAACCTCCTTTTGGATCAGGCCTTTAAAATATTGCTACAGTACTATGAATGGCTCGATGCCCCTAGAACCCTGTCTGTCTTCTATTTACAATGCATTTGCTTTCTCGACACAAAGACTCCTCTTACCAGTGACTTACTCATATATTCAGAAATTGGCTAGAGAAAACATGGATCATTCCCCCCCTAATTTTTGCCTATATGATTTAAAAGTAAAATAAAAATTAAAAAAACCTACCATCTAGCATACCTTGAAGACTTTCCATAGCCTCCACAAGTAAGGGGAGGCCCTAAAGTGCATTAGTTAGCTGTATATTTGCAGGGCAACAAAGAGCCAGAGTTTTCATCCTGAATGTGAACATGAGGCACACAATGCACCGAAAGGTAGTTGCAACCAAATTCTACTGAAAGAATTGAAGATGAGGTCCCATTGATTTCACTGGTTCATCAGGCTAGTTTTCTATTAACCATAGCAATCCAGATGGCCTGTTAATTTGAGCATTCATCCTGATTTGTTTGCGGGGAGATTAGAAAGCATTGGCTTTTTAAATAAACATTCATTCTGATACGCTTGTGCAGAGGTTAGATAACAGTGTTATCCCACACTTTCCTTACTGCAAAAAGGGCTGATGTTTGGAGGGTGGGTTGTTGCATGAAACCTGTCAACAATTACGACTGTGCACCCTGGTGTGTGATTGAATCCCACCCCAAAACAGTGACAATCTGGCATGTTCATGTGGCCACTGTAGGTAATGGGGAGTCTGTGTGCATGGGGCTAATGCAGAGCAAGAGTGGTGTTGTGTAGTGGTTAGAGTGGGCAACTCCCAACTCAGTCACAAAATCGACTAGGTGCCTGTCTTTAAAATACCTTCCAGGATTACTGAGAGAATAAAATGTGTAAGGGGAGAACCATGTAAACCTAAAAAATGTAAGAAATTAAAGTCTCTCTGGGGGCTTATTTTTGGGTGGGGGGGTGGGATGTCACTGGAGGTCCCGTCCCCATTGTACATACTACTAAAGAAGCAGTGGTTGTACTACTATGATAATATATGTTACATCATAGGTCCAATGGCAAAAAACCACACCTGTGCCTCTGGGAAGTGGAGCGCAGGAAGATGTGAAGAGCAACTAGATTCTGCATGTATTTAATAGTGTTCATTTCCTTACGTAGCTTTTGGGTAGAAAACTGAGCAACAAATGAAATGCCCAAAAGAAAATAAACGCGTGAACCAGTCACAACTAACTTTTGGTGACTTGTGCCCAGCTTCCTTTATTTTCAAGGGATGTTGGTGCCAGTTAAAACCAAAAACCAGAGGATTGTCCTATATTTCACCTTCCTAGCAATTATAGATGCCTATGAGTGCAGTTCAGAAGGCGGAGCTTGTGCACGCCCTTCATTCATTTTATAGAGATGGAACAGGAATGCCCCACACGTGTTGCTGAAACGAGCAGATCATGCCTAGCAGTGGTACTTCCTGGACTGCCCCCTAGCTTACAAGTATGACTGGAGGCTAGGGCACTTCAAAGAACATAATTCAATGTCAGCTTCAGATGTGGTTACAAAATATTTATATAATTTTCCTTATGAAATTTGAAGTGGCTGTGCTGTGCTGCTCAAATGTTCAGCTCCAAAGAACATGCTGTTCATTTTTTTATCAAGACATGAGTACTAAGCTACAATAAATAAAATATACATTACCAAACAATTCAGGGGCAGTTTTTTTGTACAGTAATCACATCTACATTTAAAAAGTCACCATCTCTTCAAATATGTGTGACAATTTTGTACTCTAAACATGAAGTTTCCAAAGTAAAATTTTCATTATCTTGTACTGGTCTGATAATACAAAGGGAAGCTTTGAGTCTCGATAGGCCAGCTTCACGTAGTTTAACAGGTAGGCGACTATTTTTTATTATTATTTAATCTAGGTATTTTCTATCAAAAGACCATTTGATTCCAACCCCCCAACCCCCCCATTTTTAAATTTTAACTTTTTACATGAACTGCTTTTGTGCAATGGCCTAAACCAGAAGAAATATTCAAAACACTAACCACAGTCTTGTCCCCTTACCTCTATTGCTAAGAGGGGGGAGAGATTGGTTCCAGGGAATTAAAACAGAGTGCAGTTAAATATAGGGATTCCGTCCTAAAATAATTTAAACAGGTACCGTTTCCATGACAGGCGATTTGATACACTCTTCATGCAATCTGCTCTTTTCTGAGAGGCTGAGCGAATTCTCAGCGGGATGCTCTGGGAGGTGAGTGCCGCCATTCAAAGCAGAAACAAATCCATCTTGAGAAGGACTTTTCAAGTATGAGGGAAAGTCCACTTGGGAGTGTCTTGGCCTATGCTCAGCGTATAGGCTACTACACGGAACGGTGCCGTCGCTCTCCGAAGACGAGCAGCAAACTATGACGGACGGGTTTGAAGGAGGATAAAGCGAGCCGCTATAACTTTCCTCTGATTGCCGTGTGTAGTCCACAAACTGTTCTGAAGCTGGATTATAAGGCACCAGAGAAAGATTACCATTCTTAACTGTATCCCTTTCAGAGTAAGCCTCACGCATCTGGCTAGGAGCACCAGGGCTGTGGTTCTCTATTTGGTAATAAAGCGCTGAGGAGTTGCCATAGTAGGAGGAAGCCTTGGAGTGACTCTCATGCATGGCAGTGCTGTCGGAGTAGCAGAGGACCGAAGGAAGAGCTTGCACCATGTCACCATGAGCACCCAAGCCTTCCACAAAGTCATCCACCTTTTCCTCGTCATCATCCTCGTCGTCATCCTCTTCCTCTTCCTCATCTTCATCTGTTTCACTGGGTGCTAAACTCTGGGTGCTGGAATCTGTAACCCCACTACAAAAGCTGCTAGCGTCTTCCTCCTCCTCTTCCTCCTCCTCTTCCCCTGGGCAGTCCAAGTCATCGGCCGACTGCAAGTGCATCACACCGGCCCGAGATTCTGCTTCAATCTCAAAGTTATCCGGGACAGAATATTCTAGCGGGTGGGCTGCGGGGCCCATAGAGCTGCTGTGAGCGCTTATCTCGCCATGGCAACCGTTCAGCGCAGAGACTTGCTGCTCTCTGCTCTTCTCCAATTCAAGTTTCATTATAGTGTGCAAAAAGTGAGTCCGGACGCGGATAGGGTTAAATTCAATTCTACCTGCCGTATTGCTACATCCTTCTTTAGTGCAACCACATGGGAAAGACATACGATCCACCTTTAGGAAAAAGACCATGGATTAACTAAGGGTCTGGGAAGGAGGAACTCTATAGTGCAGAACCTTGCCAAGCTAGAAATTGGCAGTAAAAACCAGGAGCTATATTCAGGAAAGCTGCCTCAGATATATGGTCAAAGGGGTGATACGGAAAATAAATGATTTACATTAATTTTAAAATGCCCAGTCCATTATATTGCATCTTGCGGAAATAAATCCAGAGCAGGGGGACATTGGAAAGGAAGAATCTCAAAATTGGTTGCTCCATAAAGGACACCAAAGGTAAAGGGACCCCTGACCATTAGGTCCAGTCATGACTGACTCTGGTGTTGCGGCGCTCATCTTGCTTTATTGGCCGAGGGAGCCGGCGTACAGCTTCTGGGTCACGTGGCCAGCATGACTAAGCCGCTTCTGGCAAACCAGAGCAGCGCACGGAAACGCCGTTTACCCTCCCGCCAGAGCGGTACCTATTTATCTACTTGCACTTTGAGGTGCTTTCGAACTGCTAGGTTGGCAGGAGCAGGGACTGAGCAATGGGAGCTCACCCCGTCGTGGGGATTCGAACTGCCAAACTTCTGATCGGCAAGTCCTAGGCGCTGTGGTTTATCCCACAGCGCCACCCGCATCCCTTAAAGGACACCAAGGGCAACGTAAATGTAAAACTGCTGATTGCTTGCTAATAGGAAAGCTATCAAGATTTGTCCGTGGGGGTTTCATACTCTTTTCTAGAGCATGAGTCCCCCGTCCCCACTCTGCTGGACCCAAATGATCTCAACTGTTATGTTACCATAGCTGTCAACCATGGTTACGCTTAACCAGGCTTAGGACTCATTATCAGAAGCCATGACTTATGAGAACCTTATTTACGCTGCTCCCCTGTAGCAAATGGATAGGTGGGTGCTGCCACTCACCTGGCCTCCCAACAGCGTAGTTGCTGTTGCATACTGAGATAGGCATTATAAAGAGACTCCTAGAATTTCCTACCACTGGGGGAAGTATGAAAAATACATTAGGAATATTTGAATGGTGGGGAGGAGGATGCCACTGGGTTTTTTAAAAAAACAAATACCTGTAATTATACTTTGGCTTCTCCTCGTTCCCCCCGGCCCCTTTAAGACTGTACCTGAGTTCAGTTCTCACCTGGCACTTTATGCCTGCAAGGCTGCAGGTACACGTTTCTGGGTCACAAAAGACTCGACAGTCACAGCCGCAGTCCTCCCTTGACAGGCGAATGGCTCGCAGCTCGTGTTTTTCTTCTACGTCAATCTTCTTGACCCCGGAGGCTCTCAGGAGTGCCCTTCGCTTTTTTGTTGGCAGAGGCTGTAGAAAGAAGTACTCGTCTACTTCTGTGTTATCTAGATCTATATCGTCGTCGGAAATGTCGTCCAGTGTCAAAGTGTTTGCTTCCTCAGACTCCACGGTGCCGTTCTTAGTCATCTGCAACACAGAGCCATGAAAGAGCGTGTGGGGGATTCATTGAGAAGAAGAGCCATTCTCAGCTTGAAAACAGTTAACAAGGGCAACAAACCCTGTTTTTATCATGAAAGGCTATATGAACATGGCTTTCAACCAGTGCTTTTTTCGGGGGGGGGACACATACCCCTAAACATGTTATGAATCTAAGTTTGGCCTCATTGAGGGGCAGTATTTCAATATGAGTAGGAAAATGAGAGTACGCCTAAACATTTTTTTAGGGGGAGAAAGCACTGCTTTCAACTAAGGAGCTCCTGGCATGGAAGTGGGCTGGCTTGTTCCAGTACTGCTTACTGTTATGCATGGCACTGCCCTATATAGTGTGAGGCCATTCATCCTTCTACCCCAGTATTATCTATCTGAACTGGCAGCAGCTTTTAACATCCCTAACTCCTAGTACCAGCCACTTTTCCTAGGTGAGGCTACAGACAATCCATGATGGAAAGCATCAAATCTGTCATGCAAAAGAGGGGAAAGAAAGGCACATGGGAGTATTGGCAACAATTTAAGTGGCAGGGCACTTTACTTTTGAAGGAATGGGTTTCTGTGCAGTCAGTTTCTTGTTTCTCCAAGAGAGCACTCTAAAATGCATAAAACTTGAGCTGTTGAGCAAATGCATAACAAGGACACAGCTGTATAAACAAACTCTCTCCTTTATCAGTCACGGCAAGGGATGACCCTGACTGTACCAGTAGAACAGAGAAGACACATCTGTGCCTTATCTTATGTCCTGACCACAAAAGACGCACAAAAGTCCGGGAACAATGCCAGAGCGTGTTCTCAGAGATGACGACCTCTTCCTCCAAGATAAGAGTAGAAAGAGGAAGATCCTTTTATGGTCAGAAGTACAGGAAGGAATACCCTTTTATGGTTAAGAATACCAGAGCAAGAACATATGTGATGTCAACCTGCGTACATAGGCTGACATGGTTGGATTCCTGGGGAAGGAGGGAGAGGGTGCCTGGAGGATATATATACTGCATGTAATCTCTGATTTCTTTGGACCTGCTGTGGACTCACCACGCAAGTGCCTTCTGCTATCCGGAGAGCAGAATAAACTCTTTCTTTGAACCAACCTCGGTGTCATTTGACTTCCTTCCTCCTGTCCCGGAGCAACGCAGACCCAATCGGTGAACTCCAATAAGGCTACACTTTCAGAAACCTTCCATTCTAATGGAATTGATCCTCAACCTAATGTTAATCTCCAGCTTTGCTACTGCAGTAGTAGTCATCTTGTTTTGCCTTATCTATGACATACTGCAAAGGTCCTCTGAGACCTGAATTGAGCCACGAATGAAGAAATCAGTGATGTGGGGCAGAAAATGTTCCTGCTTCACGAGTTCCTTTGTAGCAAGGAACGGATGCCAATTGCAAATATGACGTTAGGGAAGCTTAGCAGGTTCAAAGCTTTGTTTACGGAATACAAGCAAAATAAGCATGTTAAATTGGATCTGTCTGGTGGTAAAGGTCCTTAATTCCCCAACCCTTCACAGGCCAATTTTGACAATCGCCTTTCAATCCAAGAGCATCGATGTAACCACTGGTAGCTGGTCGGCAGGTACAACTGATTGGCGCTGGGAGTGTGCCTGCAATGGAGCATGCTCAGTTTTGCACCCCTGGGAACGGAGCTTTCGTCCTTCATTTGAGAAAGTGGCTTGAATGCAAACTGCTTTGGAACTGAGCAAATAAGCCCTCCAAGCTGCGCTAGGGAGTTCTTCCACCAGGAACTGTCTAGTGCGGACAAGCCCAGTGTGGCTTCCTCTCAGTGTGATAGGGACCCCCACTTGCAAATAAACTTTAGGCTGCCGATTGTCCCTTTGAGGCCACGTTCGCAGCTGCCCCACACCTGCCATTCTGTGTGACATTGGTTGTGGGACAGGTGGGCATGCTTTGTGGGCAACAACCTTGGAGGCCAAATTGACAGGCATAATTTTGCCTGTGACTGGAGGCTCCCTACAGCTGCTCTACAGCAACAGAAAATTTTCCTATGCAAATTTAAACTAATCTGCATAGGAACCCCTCCCCCCAAAAATATTAAGACTGCATATTAATACACCTTCTGCTACATATTTGTATTCAGCCCTACATAGCCTGAGACCTCAGAGATAGTAGGCAAAACAACACCATCTGCACACAGGAGTACTCTTGAGAACCCCAAGGTTTGCAGAAATTCTACTAATCTTTTGAAAAAGAAAACCACTAAGTAGGAAGGGAACCCTGAGAAAGAACCCAATGAAGACAGAGCATGCTCAGTGGGCATGGAATGCTGACTGACTGTTGATGAGAGGTGGAGATGGAATGTCCATAACAGGAGCACTTCATACTGCAAACGTTTATTGCAGGTCCCACATGTAACTGCATGCTCTGCCATAGCTTCTTTGATTCTGCAGAGCCACAGACTAAACAGAACAACGAAGCTGTGCAACAGCATCTACTTCTACTGTACAGCTCGCTCTGATACCCTTGTCTCACAGCACCATGTAAAAATATTTTTGACACAAAGATGAACCAATGTGCTGCTCTCTTTCCAAGTGGCCAGCAGGAGGAGCTCTCAAACAACCTGCAGCTGACCAGGGACTGTGCACTATGTGCTTTAAAAATCAACAATAGGCCTTTCCTGTTTCAAATGTGGTTTTAAATAATGAGTGGGGTGGGCAAATGTTGCTGGACTCCATCACCCTTAGCAGTTCACCATTCTGGCTGGGACTGATGCTGCTTGGAGCCCAATGACATTTGGAGGGCTCCAGGTTCTCCACCAAAATACATTTTGTACTCTTACTCATTTGTTTGTTTTAAGCAGAGCTGCATAAAACCTGTTTCTCTCCATCTTCACTAGAACGAAGGTTTTTAAGTTGTTATTTTCATCTGTGCTAATTATTTCCTTTTGTATTTTTTAATTTTGTATAGTGTCGGTTTTGCTTTTGCTTTTGCTTTTTAAGCTGCCTAGAGCATTGATGGGAAGCCATGTACATATCACCACTGCCACCATCATCTTGTAACAACCCATTTCTCGTCTGCTTTGTTCCTAACACTGCCAGCGCGATCCCAAGACATGTGGGATGTGGTCTGCTTTGCCCACTCCCCTTCACAAGGACAGAGTTGAGGGACGAATTTGCAGTAAGTTTTGACTCTGATCTGGATGTGATCTGCTTTCAAATCAGCCAAACTGAGTGCTTTAAATACTGCTGCAACCACCTGCTCAATCTGGAGTGCCTCTGTGGCGCTTAAGCAGACGATGCGAGTCCACTATGGCCCACCGGCCATGTATGGTGACTTGTCTTCATGTGTGTATATTTGCCAGTAGCCTGGGACCATAAAAAATAAGAGATTGCTCAAGTCCCAGACAAACAATATGAGACACAAAATTTTGCAGAAACAGTCAGTAGCATCATCTCTCTGAACGCCAGGTGTGTCCAGTACCTGTAGGCTCTGACTGGGCATGAGAAGGAACACATAAACAGATTGGTGCAGGACATGCTTCAGTCAGAGTCTCCTGCAAGTAGATACCATACAGAACACATATAAAATGGGTTCCAATATTTTATCCGGCAGCCTCATCCCACATTACCCAGATTCCTAACACAAAGCAGCGCTTTCTTAAAATAACCAGCCAAAATCTCTTGTGCAGAACAATCCGCACTAAGCAGTTTGGCTAACCATATTTAAATTTTGATCAAAGCGAGAACTTTGATGGGGGGAAATGAATTGCCATCGTATCTGCATAGCAGGAAGGAAGCTGTCGCCTTAAAGAGCTCAGGTGGAAGCCTATTACAAATCTGATGAGTTAATGTGGGAAACAGGGAAGATGCCAGCTTCCTTGGGGCAATTGACGTGCAGCCATGTTAGAAGCGGAGACGCAATCTTGCCAAGGATGTAAGTGCGGCAATTCCTCTGTTTCCTGCTTCTTGCCCACACGGTAGAGAGGCAATGCAGTTTGCTAGCCTTGTCCTTACCTTGAGCTTTAAAGAATTCAGTTTCTCCTCCCTGAGATGCTCTCTCAACATCTCTCGGTGAAGCCTCTCTTGCTCCATTGCAAATTCCCCCAGTGTGTACTGGCGCACACTGTTGTGACGTGTGGACATGCCCAGGGTGCTTCCACCCTGGCTGGGGACGCTCGTGAACCCTTGCCTCCTTGTGAAGTAGTACACGGTAACGCAGTTAAAATGAACATTCTTCGTCCTCTTCCGCTTCTCTCTTTTCAGTATCGATGATGCTGCAAAGAAAGAAGGTGACCAGCTTAGAATGAAAACCGTTCTCACCATTTCACAAATTCTCAGCAGTGGGTTCCCCAGGCCAGCTGGTGCTGAGCACCTCTGCCTGGGGGAATCAGGGATAAGGAAGGAGTGCTGGTGGTGGGAGCTGGCATGAGTGCAAGTTGTGTGTGCCTCCACACACACAACCGATTTCCCATGTGGGGAGAGGGAGTTATTCCAATTCTCGGCCATCCTCGCTCTGTGCAGTTAATTGGGTGGAGAAGCTGGCCTGTTGCCAGTTTCCTTCTCTCTCCCTCCCATATCAGCACACATGCTTAATTCGGCATTCAACTTATTTTCATTCATTTTCATTATTGTTATTAGCATATAGTGCTACTGCCACATTTAGTCAATTCATTAGCTTTGTTAACGGATCAAAAACATTCTGAAAGGCTAACAAACTACCCCTTCCCCCCAATCAACGGGGAAGTAGATTTATAGCCATCTTAAGTTATTTTTAGCAATCCTTAATACAAAACTGACATTTTCAAAAAGGCTTTCATTCCGTGTGAAAACAGGAACTGCCTGTTCAAAGACAATACCTGATGTGACATGTTGAATTCACACATCACAACAAAAGAATATCGGGGGTTGGTTGGTTTTGGTTTGTTTTTGAACTGCTTTCTCATGTGCCTATTTAGGCAGGGTTAATGGATTACTCAGCTAAAACTCTTAGGACTCCTTGGTCATTTAATCAGGTGGTAGTCAATGTTGCTGTTAAAAGTTTTGCTGCAGTGCAGTTCCATCAATGTTCATTGCACTTTCCAGAGCAACTTTAATTTGTTTCCAATCTCAATTTCCGATCTTAACTGTGGAACAATGCAAAGACAACAAAGGTGTTGCAAAAGACATTCAAAGGTGTTCCAGTAAAAGCAGGCACTGCTTCTCTTACGAGACAAACCTAACTGCTTATTTTTATATAAAGCAGAATAGAGGCCTAGAACCTCTAACTATATAGTCAGCCATCTCAGAGGTAACAACAACATGGAGGTTCTTCTTCCCATACTGTCTCTAGGAACCAGGTGCCGGGAGTTAGGACAGGAAGACTTAAATACCCTGGGAGTGGACCTTAGGAAAGCCTATTTCCTCCTGGGGGCACCTGCTCTCCAAGCCTGTCTGCCATTGACCAATTTAACAGGAGCCAGATTTCCAAGCTGGTGAAGGGAGCCAACGCTTGCCCACCGGAAGTGAAAACCCTGTCAGTCCTGGTTTCTGTCAGGTCCCAGTGAATGGAGGCATTGCCAACCTGCCGCACCTATTAGGGCAAATGGACTTACTTATTTTTACACATCTGTAAGTTGCATTTCCATTAAAAATATAACAAGACAGAATACAACAGATAAAAGCAAAATCAACAAAGATATCCATAAAACATAAGAAGCTAGACAGTCCTTAAGGGACTTTGACCCCAAGTTGTTTAAGACATTATGAATTAACAGAAGTCCCTTGAACATCATCATCATCATCATAATAATAATAATAATAATAATAATAATTTATTATTTATACCCCGCCCATCTGGCTGAGTTTCCCCAGCCACTCTGGGCGGCTCCCAATCAGTATTAAAAAGAATACAGCATTACATATTAAAAACATCCCTGAACAGGGCTGCCTTAAGATGTCTTCTGAACGTCAGGTAATTCTTTATCTCTTTGACATCTGATGGGAGGGCGTTCCACAGGGCGGGCGCCACTACCGAGAAGGCCCTCTGTCTGGCTCCCTGTAGCCTCACTTCTCGCAATGAGGGAACCGCCAGAAGGCCCTCGGCGCTGGATCTCAGTGTCTGGGCTGAACAATGGGGGTGGAGACGCTCCTTCAGGTATACAGGACCGAGGCCGTTTAGGGCTTTAAAGGTCAGCACCAACACTTTGAATCGTGCTCGGAAACGTACTGGGAGCCAATGCAGATCTCTCAGAACCGGTGTTATGTGGTCCCGGCGGCCACTCCCAGTCACCAGTCTAGCTGCCGCATTCTGGATTAATTGCAGTTTCCGGGTCACCTTCAAAGGTAGCCCCACGTAGAGCGCATTGCAGTAGTCCAAGCGTGAGATAACTAGAGCATGCACCACTCTGGCGAGACAGTCCGCGGGGAGGTAGGGTCTTAGCCTGCGTACCAGGTGGAGCTGGTAGACAGCTGCCCTGGACACAGAGTTAATCTGCGCCTCCATGGACAGCTGTGAGTCCAAAATGACTCCCAGGCTGCGCACCTGGTCCTTCAGGGGCACAGTTACCCCTTTCAGGACCAGGGAATCCTCCACACCTGCCCGCCTCCTGTCCCCCAAAAACAGTACTTCTGTCTTGTCAGGATTCAACCTCAATCTGTTAGCCACCATCCAACCTCCAACCGCCTCCAGGCACTCACACAGGACCTTCACCGCCTTCACTGGTTCTGATTTAAAGGAGAGGTAGAGCTGGGTGTCATCTGCATACTGATGAACACCCAGTCCAAACCCCCTGATGATCTCTCCCAGCGGCTTCATATAGATATTAAAAAGCATGGGGGAGAGGACAGAACCCTGAGGCACCCCACAAGTGAGAGCCCAGGGGTCTGAACACCCACCCCCCACCACCACCTTCTGGACACGGCCCAGGAGGAAGGAGCGGAACCACTGTATAACAGTGCCCCCAGCTCCCAGCCCCATGGCATGGCAGCTCTCTTAGTGGTGGGGTAACATATTGCCAGTAATCTGGTCCTGTGAGCAGTCTGCACAACTGTGGACCAGATAAAAGGGTAACCCCCACATAAAGCACAGCTATCAAGCCTTCAGGCAGTGCCAATGCATGGGCCACTGTGGTCAGGCTGTCACCGTTCAGGAAAGGTTGCAGCTGGCAAACCACCTGAACCTGGTAAAAGTCACTCCAGAGCACAGAGGTCAACTGGGACTCTAGTGACAAAGATGGATCAAGGAATACCCCAAAAACGAACACCTGCTCCTCCTTCAAAGAGAGTGCCATCCCATCCAGAACAGGCAGCTAATCTATCTCCTGGACATGGAAACCTCCAACCCACAAGGCCTCCCTCTTTATAAAGGTAAAGGGACCCCTGACCATTAGGACCAGTCGTGGCCGACTCTGGGGTTGCAGCGCTCATCTCACTTTACTGGCCGAGGGAGCCGGTGTACAGCTTCCGGGTCATGTGGCCAGCATGACTAAGCCGCTTCTGGCAAACCAGAGCAGTGCATGGAAACGCCGTTTACCTTCTTACCTATTTATCTACTTGCACTTTGACATGCTTTCGAACTGCTAGGTTGGCAGGAGCAGGGACCGAACAAGGGAGCTCACCCCGTCGCAGGGATTTGAACCGCCGACCTTCTGATCAGCAAGTCCTAGGCTCTGTGGTTTAACCCACAGTGTCCCTATCTTTATTTAGGTACCCAACATAAAACAAACAAACACAGGGCTTTCTTAAACCTCAAGTAACTTGGATTGGCTAATTAAGGTTTAAGCAAAGGAAACATTGTTACCTGACTAGTGAGTATCTTGCCCCATGTTTTCACAAACCGATTACTCTCTCATGGCACATCTTGTGCATGAGAAATTAATGCCAGAAGCCTGCCACACAGTGATGCTATTTAAGTAGCATGAATGCACGATGTGTGTTTGTCTTGTTTCATTCATTCCTTCATCTCTCCCATGTGCTGCACAAAAAGGTAGACTTGTTGTCATGCAGTTGTTACATCAGAAATAAATCAACCTGTCAGGAGCATAGTTTTCCTACACTCATCACACAGGCTGTGTAAACACCAGACCTTTTAAAGGGCATTCAAAGCACACACACACACCCCAAGAGTTCTGGGAACTGCAGTTTGTTAAAGGTGCGAGGAGATGTAGGTTTGTGGAGGACAAATTACAGTTCCCAGGATTCTTGGATGTGTGCTTTGAATGTGTTTTAAAGGTCTGGTGTTTATCCCTTTCTCATGCATTCGAACATACTTTCTAGGCAATGCATACTGATTTTGAAAAGAGCGCCTTAAATAAAACAAAACAGCTCCTTAAATGCGTTATCCCTGCTGTGCAGCTGGTCCAGACAGAGATACCTCATGCTGAAATTCTGAATGCTTTTGTTTCCCCACAAAGAAGCAGGCCGTTGTTAGCCTGCAGTGTAGAATATTAACCGCACACACGCATTAGCTGCTTGTCTCCTGAAGATATGACAGGAGCCTGCCTGATTTACTGGGAGACGGCAGTAGGAGACTGGGGGGGGAACTAGATGATGAGTTATGGCTGTGCAATTTAGGTGCGACAATTGCACAGGTATGATGGGAGAACAGTAATGGTCAGAAGGGAGGAACTGAGATGGTCATAAAAGATGCTGACAGCCTTTGTAACATGAAGCCATATATTTAACAGCAATAAGGCACAACAGGACATGGGAGCTGGTTAAAAACTCTTCTGTCTCAGGCAATTAGAGCCATTTGGCCTTCAGGCCCTTCTTGCTGCCACACATCCACAGGGAGCAATAGCAGGTTTTTTTAATCTTAGGCGATAGATGGGTTTCAACCCATCATGTTATTGGGGCAGGGGTGAGGTGGGACCTTTGACCAGTCAGTGAGTAAAAGAAAAAAGAAAATCACAATATTTTTCTCAAACTGTGTTCAGGGAAGGAACTCTGTGGTTCTTTAAAAGATCATCAGGGACACCTGAGTGAAAAGGTCAATAATGATGGATTTGTGTCCCTGAAGTTGTGAGGCTGAATGGTCTTAGCCAGTTTCCAGTGCAGTTAGCATGTGCACCTCTGAGCATGCTGCAGAATTCTCTGCAAGGCTTAAAGCAGGGGTTGGGGATTATGATGTTGCTGATATTTGTCACCATCCACCTGTCTTGGGAGACAATGGAAGAGTGCACCCTTGTGGGTGAATTCTAACGACTAGAGAGTTACAGCTCCTGCTGTGGCCATAAAGACCGACATGGGAGACACATGTTTTGCTGCAGCTGGGGCAGAAGAAGGCATCAGGTTGTGCTGATACAACTGTGCCCTGGCATTTCTTCTCTCTTAGCTACTCCCAGTGGTCATTCCTCCTCTGGTCACTGCTGTGGATATACAACCTGATTGTCTCCAGGTGCTGCAGTCGTCTGCAAGGGATTCCCACATGGCAAGTTTAATGTTGCCAGCCTTCAAGATTTGCTTGCGGACATCTTTGTTGGTTTGCCAATGGGCCTGGTGCCTGTAGTTTGCTGGACTACAGTTCCCATTATCCCTGACTATTGGCCATGCTGGCTGGGGCTGATGGGAGTTGGAGCTCAACAGCAGCAAGATAAATGGCTACAGATTCCTTGCTACCGGCTTTAAGGTTCCATGAGACACAAGTCAGCATGGAAGAGGTTCCCTTCCATCATGCTCTCAACAGATGCTTCCATTCATCTTTGGTGCTTCCTGTTCCTCACTGAGAGTCCCTTCATTTGTGGCTCTTCAGTGACCCCATCCATACCAAGGCCATCACAAAACCTAGCCAAAACCTGGTAACAAAAGTGAGCCAGGTATGAAATAATCAATGTAACTTTCTCTTGTGAACGTGAAATTGCCCAACACAATGACAACATGAGGTGGAATATTATCTCTAGATACGATTAGTGTAGAAAAACACTGGCCGCCTTCTTTATTACCTTTTAGACCTCTAGCACTGCTAAAGCCCAGGACTTCTGGAAACGGAAGCAGAATACCTTTCTACCAAAAACACAATCTTTTTCCTATAGGAAGCAATTATAGATCTGTTTCATTTATACCTCCAGGTGGCCTGTTTTATTAGCTTCATAAATAACTGAGTACACTATCACAGAGGGCCTATATTACTTTACAGCCATTATTTCATTGCTTTTAGTTTTTAATTGCAACCTGGAACATTATTAATACACATTTGCTCCCATTCAGCAAGGGACAGCCATGTGAGGAAGCAGGCATCATCTGAAGGCACAGCTGAGGTGCATCCTTATTGCTACATGTGGCAAATCAACAGCCCAGAAGAAAAACAGGATCAACCCTTTTCCAAGTCATGAAAGCTTCCTGCCTGAATGCATGGAAAGCCTGTTTGCCACAGGCGAGTGACCAGGGACAAAACTGTCTTACCAGAATATGGCAATTTGTTTGGATAAGAGCTGAAATTGGCACAGAATGTGTTCCTTGTTAAGTATGAAGCTCCAGGTTTTATCTCCAAATAAAGCATCTCCTAGATCATCCCCTGATTTTATATCCTGCTCTTGCACAAGGTTCTCCGTGGTCTCCTGTCCAGACTGCTGAGTGGTTTCACACACGATTAGCTCCAGTAAGGCGACAGCATCTGGTGTTTCCAGCCCATCAACTAGGCTCTATCCTGTGTCGATTCTGAGTGAGATGCCTCTCTGAGACTTAGAGATCCAATGTGACCTTTAGTTGGTCTTCATATGAGGAAACTCCTTACACATAATCTTGCTTAAGCAAATTCTACCAAGCTTTCCAAAAATAGATCACGGAATTCCACCGGCGGGTGGAGGTGGGGGGGTCTCGGCTCAGTTAAAAATAAACCGATGCTGTGAATGGAAAGCATGTTTGCCTTGTTTGCAAAAAAGAAAATGGGGGGGAGGGGCAAGAAAAAGTAGCATAAATGACATGTCAAGTCTTTTAATCTTTTTCAAGCACCATTTCTACTGTAAAAAGAAGTTACTCAGTTACTACACATAAATAAATTGAGCTTTCGCTGGCTGGAATCCAAAGTGTAAGCACTTTCCTCAGCAGTCTCAGCTATTCTCCTCCTGTCAAAGGCACATTAAAATAAATGTGAGCCATATGGCTCCGCAACAGAGTACCCGCAGGTTTACAACCAGCAGGGCAATGCAATTCGTTTACTGCCATCAGAGAAATATTTTAGGGAGAGGGGAAGTCTCAAGGCAAGAGCATGTAGCACAGAGCAGCCCATTTCTTTTCCCTTTTGTTTTTTAAAGCAACGTGGCAGACGACAAGGCTATTCTTAAAGCCACTAACCCATTTTCCTGCTTTTTGATGTATTCTCAGTGCTGTGCTGGAACATTCTAATAAAAAGGATTAACCCCATTCTACACCCACTCCCTGGATTTCCCACATAGTATTCATCAAGTCTTAACAAGATAGGACTGTCAAGTGTAATTCATCATCGCGGTAATCCAGGTCAAAACATCACTTTTCAAAAAGGCCCACTTTTAACAGCCATCCTAGAAAGCAAAGCCAGACGAAAGGCTCACGGACGCTAATGGACTTTAACGTCATGCACTAAACAAAATGAAATCTAAAGAAACAAAACAGATGCCGCCTTAATGTGCACTCCAAAAATAGCTTTGTTCTTTCTTGCAGACAAAGAGATGCCTTCTGTTGAGTCACAGGACTAGTCCATCTAGCCCAGTTTTGGTCTGTTCTGACTGGCCACTGCTCTCCAAGGTTGCAGGCAGAAGGTTCTCGCCCAGCCCTGCTTTCCAAGCTCCATTAACTTGAGATTGCAAGGAACTGAATTTAGGATTTTGTATGTGCAAGTCATGTGCACTGCTGCTGAGATATATGTGGCTCCAATACATCAAGCCTTTAATTTGGATCCTTGCAAAACTAAACGTGGACCAAACTGCAACCACAGCCTATTCAGGAAAGGAGACACCCTTGTCTTACATGAGCACTGGCCTCTTAACCAACCATAGGATACCAGGGAGGAATATCTGCTGGACCACTGTCTAGTCTAGCTGAATGGAATATAAGCACAGATGACTTTATTTGGCTTAGTGTTACATCCAAACCCAGGGGTGTGATTTGTTTCCCCCATACAAACCACTGAGCAGTAAGCCCAAAACAAACCTTGGTTATAGCTCATGGTTTGTTTGGAGATAAACAAACCATGAACCTGGGTTGAGATGTGATGCTAAACCAAACCATGGCTTGGCTCCTGTCAAAGCAATTGTAAATACTGGAACCAGAACCAGAAGCTAGTCCCATTGACTTCAGTGAGACTTAGTCCAAATCAGGTTACAATACAATGCACACAGAACACTAAGATATGAAGCCCAAAAGGGCAGTTTTTAATCCTACACTTCAACTAACATTTATTGCATCAAGAGCTTTCTAGTCTAAATCTTAGTCAACCTCACAGCCAGAACATTTCTGCCATAGCTTTAATTCCAATTTATACATAAATTGGGAGGTTTTCTGAATTGATTCTGCTGAATGCTGCTGTGAGCCCTGGGAGGAGCTCAAGTTTAATGTGACTAAGCAAATACACAAAGCATTTTTGCCATTGCCACCACTGAACGCTGATGGTGGAGGAACAAGGTAGGCAGAAGTTTCTAGGCCTGCAACTTGTAGGGCTTTGTGAGGGTGGACCTCCTTCTCCTCCCTCAGGCCATATCCACTCTATCCTATGGCCCCTGATATACCCTTCCAGGGACCACAGTATTTGATTTTATTGGCATTTTACTGTTCTTCTCTGCTTAAGTTTTGATATATTTGAGGGATTGACTGCTCTTGCTGATGCTTGTTCTGCAGACTAGTTTTTACTGTTTGTAAGCTTCTGAATATTGTTTAATATAAAAGAGGTCTATAATCTATTTACATAAATAATTAGGTATTCATCAATTTTATAAATATTTTTTTTAAAAAAACAATTTAAGCTGTAGTCCTATACCCATTTACTTCACGGTAAGTTTAATTGATAGTGGGATGCGGGTGGCGCTGTGGTTAAAACCTCAGTGCCTAGGACTTGCCAATCCTATGGTCGGCGGTTCAAATCCCCGCGGTGGGGTGAGCTCCCGTCTTTTGGTCCCAGCTCCTGCCCACCTAGCAGTTCGAAAGCACTCTGAAGTGCAAGTAGATAAATAGGGACCGCTTTATAGCGGGAAGGTAAACTGCGTTTCCGTGTGCTGCGCTGGTGCTGGCTCGCCAGCTGCAGCTTCGTCACGCTGGCCACGTGACCCGGAAGTGTTTTCGGACGGCGCCGGCTCACGGCCTCTAGAGCGAGATGAGCACGCAACCCTAGAGTCGGACACGACTGGCCCATACGGGCAGGGGTACCTTTACCTTTACCTAAGTTTAATTGAACTCAACAGGACTTCTGAGTCACAGTGCATAGGACTAGTCTAAGTAATTTGCTTTCTGTGTAACATTTTCCTTTTTGTCCAGCTTTGTGTGAGGAAGCCTGCAGATTTTCTTACCAGTGTATCTAATCATTACCATAAAGGGATGCTGAATAAATAAATCTAGCAGTGCATTCAGTAAGATTTTCAAGTCATACTTGGATTATGTTCAAAGCTACTCTTAGTAGCTATTTAAATACAGTTGTGGCACAACTCACCTTGGCCTCAAACCCTGAATCCATTCTCCAAAGCAGTCTGCTTTTTTATAGTTTATGTTTTACGTTTTGTATTTAAGCCAACAGTGTCTTCTTAGAGCACTCTGCGAGGAAACAACACCTGATCAGCCTTCACTCACCAGTATCAATCCTTCAGGATATCCTTCACTCGCAATTGCACCTCTCCATTTTTCTCATTATCCTCTTTTATTTCCATTCCGTCCTTCATTTTCTTCAGTCTGTTCCACATTTTTTTCTCTCCCCCTCTTAAATATGTGGTGGTTTCTGAGATGGTTTACACAGCACATCTAAATTCCCATGCACCTTAGGCCCTCACGATGTCTGAAACCAAAAGACACTCCCGCCAACTCTTTCTACAACTCTGAACAATAGCCATAGTGACAGCTTCTTCAAACTAAAGGCAAGGGCAGCAGGCAATGCAGAAAAATATTTGTGCTCTGTCTACACAGTAAAAGCCCAAGTGTGATGGAATGCTCAGCGTTCCATAGGTAGTCCTCACCTTCTGGAGACTCTCCAGAGTGACGCCCCATGAGCCAATGTGCACATGTGGAAGAATTTTGCATATGCACACAAGGTCCTGGGGTCCCAATCAATATACTGAAAGGCCTAGACAGAGCATTCTGTTTCTAGTGTCAAGTCCTGGTTTGCTGTGGAACAGGTGTGAAGGGAACAAGATTGTAAAGCTTCAAAAGTGTGACCAAACTTCTCTCAATGTGTGGACTAGTTCACATACAACGTGCCACATCGTTTGATTTTTCTGCAGTTGATGAGTATCTTTTTATTGACCGGCAGAGCTAAATGTGTCAACTGACTCCACTGAAAAGGACTGCATGTGATTTAAGGGATATGACAATCCTATGTCCATAGCCTAGGGATGCTTGAGAAAAGCAGTATTTGCAAATTCTGACACGAACTGATCTGATCTGCAACTCCCAGTCTAACATTCAGCTCTCGGAACTTAGGCTGTAATCCTAACTCTACCTGCCTGACTTGAATAGGATTTGCTTCTGAGTAGGTAAGGTTAGGATTGGGCTGTTAGGCTACCCACCAGCTTTCACACTTCCCAATTATACTGATGCAGTTCTTAGCTCCAAAAAAGGTCACAAAATAGCTTTTTAAAATGTGTGCTCCGAGAGAAAATATATTCAGAAATGCATACTTTCAGAGAAAATGCATTTAAAATACAGGGCAAGAGGAAAACCCACTGAAATCAATGGGCATAACTAACTTAAATGATTTGATTTCAATACGTATACCCTGAGTTTGACCTTGTTGGATACAGAGCACATACTTTAATATGTATTTGAATGTGGATTTCCCCACCCCCTAAAGGACCGCATGATTAATGCAAAACAAAATGGAATTATGGGTGAATGCATGCAAAAATGACATGGGACGGAAGCAGACTGGTTCGCCTGTCCTTTCCACAGTGTTGTCACAAGTCATCACTAGATACTGTAGCCCCAGAACAATCAACACCTATGTGAGAATCAGGCTCTAGTCCCAACCTCTGTTCCATGATGTTTCTTCTTTCACTGGCCTATATTCCTCACCCCATAAAGGATGGGCACCCATGATAATTTCCACTCTCTGCAAACCTAACTGAACCATTCCAGGTATGCCCCTGACACCTTCACAAGATCTCAGAAAAGCTGCCCTAGCCAACTTAAGTATGACAGACAGCACAACTGGCTGACTGAAGTGTGATCAGGCCATTTTATTTTATTCCCCGCCCCGGAATGACAAAGACATTACACAGAGGCCCCGGGAGAATAGCCTATTATTCCATTAGGCAGATGGACGAGGTCAGAAGTCAAAAATACATTTCAGTGTGCCTTGTTATAGAAGGATTTACTTTGCTGGTTATATAGGCTGCGGTTTGCTTTTGTTGGTAAGTCTACCATTCATTAATTTGAGGGCTTTGATGCCACAGCTGTACATTTTTTTTGTTTTTGTTTTTTAAAAGAAGTCACCGGCATTGGTTGGAGCCGTGTTTAAAAAATAAGGGACTAGGTCAGGGAGCCCAAGCGTTCCTGTTCACTTAGGCAAGCTGCATTTCACTCTCCCAAGTTCAGGGCGCAGGATGCTTTGAAATGCAATCGTCACATGCACTCACATCGCTTCAGCGCCTGAGGTTTGTAACTGCTTCCCAGGAGGGAAAATATCTCTCCACTGTCTGGTTTAATAACCAGATGAGACTCCTATTCAAGGCTCTTTCTGAAGCAGCAACAGCTTTGCTTCAATGCTAGGCAGGCTGCTGGCTCTGCGCCAACTCCCTTTCTCAACCTCATCACCAAGGTTATTTCCTGACAGAGCTACAATCCATGGACTACATTAGGAAGCGCGGATTTATTGTTTTCATTATTATTATCATTGCTTTTTTTTCTGTACAGCAACTTTGAAACCTGGAACATGTTGTCTGATGCAATTCATATACTATAGCAGACTAAAGGACAAAACACCAAGCTGTGCACCCTTACAGCTTATTCAATAGAAAGAGACATGTGTAGTAATGAAAACTGGTAATTTCATTTCTTAATTTGTTTTGCCTATAGCTGACAAACAGTGTTATTAGCTACTAATACATTCGGAAACTGACCCAAACCAATTTGACTTAGCGTCTCCTTGTTTTTAAGACACCCCACAATTCTGAAAGAGCCATAGGACAAAAGCATGTCCCTTTATTCCAAATGTCTCTGCTCTGAGCAGTCTGAAATTTATTCTGTTCTGTTCCATGTGGAATACTTGTATGTGTTTTTATAACTGTGATGGGCTTGCTACTCTCTCTCTCTCTCTCTCTCTCTCTCTCTCTCTCTCTCTCTTTATTGCCGGGACCTTATGGTGAAGGATGGGCAAAAGATTCTATAAATAAATAACCAAATAAATGGGCTAGGGGGGAACTATGCTAGTTTATCTTTGCAAATGATACAAGTTGTTGAAGACAGGGTTGTCTTCTAGTTGAAAAATTATGATTTGTTGTTCTTCCTGGTTAATTTACACCAAAATTTGATTACATTTAGGAAAGCAATTTCCGGCTGTGCAGCAATTGTTTCCTAAGCAATGACATTTGCTCAGGAGGTATTGTGACTCAGCTTCTACCTTTTAGGCAGAATTTGACCCAGAGGTTCTAACTGGAGAAGGCCTTTTCTATTTCCCCCTTCCCACCCCAACGTGCCCCTCAAAGTATTTTTACCCATCTCCTGTCATTTCTACCATTCTCCTCTCACTCTCATCTTGTACCTTATCCCACCACCTCTCAAACTGGGCGTTTCTTTCATCCCTCCCTCCCCAACCGCACCTACCCCTGAACCCTGGTCCTTTTACATTAATTTCCTCCTGTTCTAACAGCTTATATCTCTTATCCCTTCCTTTCTGTACCCAAGCAAGTGAAGAGGCCCTGGGGAAGGCTGTACCAATGAGGCCCATCTAAAAGTGGCCCAAGGCCCTACTCTTTGAGAAACACTACTCTAGATCAATGCTCTTCAACTTGGGTCCCCAAATGTTGTTAGACTACAACCCCGATCAGCCCAAATCATTGACTAAACAGGTTGTGGAAGATATGAACTGACTCTAGATTATTTGCAGTCATTGCAACGAAACCTGTGCTTGATTGTGGGCCCCAAGCTTAAGAATATTCTTCCTCCCGCCCCCTCAAATGTGTGTGCTATAAAACATCAATTTTACTCTCCAACCATCAAAACTAACCACTTTAAAGTGAGCCTTTTTTTGCTACTCCCAGGCAAATCCACATCTTTACAAAATATCAGCATAGTCATAAGCAAACTCTTGCCTAGAGTAGGCATGCTATTTCTGCACCCAGCAGCTGTCAATACCACAAACTAAACTGTTTGCAACATTTAGTTTCCATCTTCAGCTATAAGGAAAGAGTAATTTGTTTCACAGAGCACTCTTTAAAAAAAAAGTGAATATAGTACTTTGTTTCTCAAAGCAACTGGAAAACACAGCTGCTGTGAAGAGCGACGTTATTGAAGACATAGACCACAATATTGCCTTCCATTGCATTGTTCTGAATTCTACTAGCTTACACTGCAGTGCCAGAAATGGTCTAATGATTTGTTTATGTTATCTGCCACTGCACTAATAGACAGTGCTTAGTATCTATGAATCTTCAAGCTGACCTAGAATGCCCATACCAGATACGTAAGCACTGCTGGCTGCACATATAGTCGCCAGTCCTGCCATGTGCAGTGCACTGTCATAATACAAAGATGATTAGCAGTATTTTATTTAGCAGTTTATATCCCACATTTCCAATAAAATGCAAATGCAAAACTCAGTAAAATCTCACATAAAAATCTACCAGTTTTTTTAAAAAAAATCACCTTACTCAGATGCCCAGTCAAAGATTCTTCCACATCTCGATGTCTCTCTAAAGGAGTATACACATTGCATAATAATGTGCAGTCAGCATTGGATGCAGGCACCTTTTGGATGTGCTATACACACAGCAGCATCCCCAGGTAGTCCTTGTACCACACTATTTTGTCAATCAAAAGCGCATTGTGCTAGAACAGTTTTAACCCATTTTGTGCAGAGAATGCCCTTCTCAAGCGCTTGCTGAATACATGTGTACAAAGAGAATGCGCCCTCAGGACACTTCCTATTAGGCAGGCCAACTGACATTATAGGGCTGTGCCACTAAAATCCGCCTCCATATACCAATATGTATCATTTGCATATCAATATATCAACACACCAGTTTCCAGCCTCTCTCTTTGGAAAGTTTGTTTAAAAATATGTTTTTTAAAAAAGTTTATGGAAACACCAATTGAGGGGAGGGGAAAAGAGAACCCTGTTGCGCATTAGTATGGAAATGCACCCACCAGTGTGTATAGACAACACTGACAGTAGCTGCTGCTTTAGATGATGCTACAATGTGAAGGTGTGTAAAGGTAAAAGGTAAAGGACCCCTGGACAGTTAAGTCCAGTCAAAGGGGACTATGGGGTTGCAGCGCTCATCTGGCTTTCACACCGAGGGAGCCAGCGTTCATCCACAGACAGCTTTCCGAGTCATGTGGCCAGCATGACTAAACCGCTCCTGGTGCAACGGGACACCGTGACGGAAACCAGAGCACATGGAAATGTCATTTATCTTCCCGCCACAGCAGTACCTATTTATCTACTTGCACTGGTGTGCTTTCAAACTGCTAGGTTGGCAGGAGCTGGGACAGAGCAACGGGAGCCCACACCGTCATGGGGATTCAAACCGCCGACCTTCTGATCGTCAAGCCCAAGAGGCTCAGTGGTTTAGACCACAGTGCACTATGTACAAGAACACACAGTGGAAAAATGACCCCTGTGCATTTCAGTGGCTATGTGTGTACACAGCCCTACTCACACCCTTACAGCCATAACAAGAAACCTCCGTTCCTCTCCTTGGGAGGCCCTTCATATTCCATAACCAAGCTAAACCCATGTGTTTTTTGGAAACTGTCCCCCTCTTTCTCCCCCCAAATTCCCCCTTGTGGGTTCCCACTGCTCACCAGAGAATCTAACCACAAACTCATGGACACACTCAATCCCTCTGGAACATAATAATTGCTTTAAACCAAATCAGACCATTGGTTCATCTAGTACTACTGCCGGTCTGAGCCCGGCCTTGGCTGGGGAGGGCGGGGTATAAATAAAAAATTATTATTATTATTATTACTATTATTATACACCATCTGTCAGTGACTTTCTGGGATTTCAGACCAGCCTTTCCCAGCCCCACCTGGGATTAAACCTTGGGGTTTAAACCTTGGACCAAATCATGTGCTCCATCTGTGAGTTATCCCCACCCCCTTTGTCAAACCCACTTGGGGATATTTCTTCCCTTTCTTATGCCACCATTCGGGGAACCATTAGAATCAATGCTGAATCTTTTATAGCTTCACACTGAAATGTCTTTCTCTCTGCCCAATTATTCCTGCTGTTCAAGTGTTCTAATAAGCAGAGAGAAGGAATCTAAGATTTCAGAATAGGCAGAAGAAGAGTAGGATTATAATGATTGACCTACATTGGTATTCTCAGATTATTCAGAGCCAACTACATTAACACAACTGCTATCTTTACTATAATGGGGCAACAGCAGAAACTGTATGATAAACCCAAAGCACACCCACCCTATTCTCTTATAAGCGTGATGATTACTAGCTTGTGAAACAACGGTTTACACTATTTTATACATGTCCTGTTTGTTCTCTTATTTATATTTTGATACATTTGTAGTCTGCTTTTCTATACAGAATATTCAAAGCAGCCTATAGACGACAACAAGACAATATTAAACAAAAACAATGTAAATGATTGATCATTACATAAAGCATTAAAAATAACAAGCACATCCAGATCAAGCTGTCTATAAAGCCACTAGTTGGGTGCTGTATTTCAGCTGGATGCCTTTTGAAATAAATAGGTCATTTGCCCTGAGAAAGTCAAGCAATGATGGAGTCAGGTGGATCTCTCCCGGGAGGGCATTCCATAAGCTAAGGCCCTGTTCCTCATTGTTGACTGCTATGTATCTGAAGACAATTGGATACAGACCAGATCTTAATGCCCAGGCTGGTTCATATGACCAAAAACAGTTCTTCAAGTATCCTGTAAGCTTCTCAAGATCCTGGGCAATTTAGGTCTAGTTCAGCCACATGGTTCCACGGTAAAGTCATTTGCCTGATCAGGGCCAGTTTCAACACACCCAGAACCATGCAAATGACCTAAAATGTGTGGTGCTGCATAAGTGCATATTACCATGAGGCCAAACCAGTCTACTGCCCACTGAAGAATGCAGGCATTATTCAGTAAGTATAGTAAACAAAGGGGACAAAAGCATGGCACATCATTTGAATGTTTTAATCTGCAGAGCTTCACTCTCCAGGTTTATTACTTACGGGTGAAATGATTTGAAGTGGATGGGTTGACACTATCACCACTGTCAGCGCTTTCACTGCTAGAAACGTCGTCATCCGATTCCCGCACCGAAGAGCAGGGCGAAGAGCCATCAACTTCTTCAAACTTCCTCTTTAAAATTCCACTCATAGCTGCAGCACTGTCACATGTACCTGCAAGAGGAACAGGTGCAATGAAGCAAGGAAACATTTGACTGCAGACCAGGCAATCAAGGTCTTTAAAGTCATTCTGAGATGGGTTTTCTAATACTAGAAATGCTCAAGCTTCTCATGAATAAGTTCCAGTGAGGGAGGGGGGCAGGGAGATAGAAGTGTCAACATTTGAGGCAAGAGAATTCCCTAGGTTCCCTCCTTTGTCTTATTAAGGAGTTTAAGAATACCCTAACATCTAAATAATCACTGTAACAAGTAACACTGCTTTTCACAGAAAAACTGAAAATTTAAATCCATGTATCCAACTAATTGGTAATGCTAATAAAGTTGCCGCTGAATGTTCCAAAACTAGACCTCATACAAAACTGATCTGATGGGGGGAAGTCCTACAGTTTCCCTTTTTGTCTCACTTACATTTCAGGTTTCAATACATCTTGTAAGAAAGAATGTAGAAGGCAGGGGGAGACTCCTGTTCACGGCTGGGTATGGTGACACACAACAAGGTGTGCGGTGAAATTTTCCATACAGGGACAGTTAGGGACAGAGGCACCAGCTTGCCAGGGGCGATTGGAGGGGGGGCCATGTCACAAGTGTGAGCATCACATCTCCCTCCCTAAGCTTGGTAGAAGCTTCCCAGGCTTCGGGAAGGAGGCACCAGGCTTTAATACTCCAATTTACCAGGAAAAATTTAGGGGACTAGCCTAGGCCCCTAGTCCACTGACCACACACCACTGAACACAGGAAGTACTGTTCCAAAAGGCAGGTGTGTTTCTGAGGCAGTGTTTGGCATGCACTAAACCACACTCCTGGTACATGCGTGAGAATGGGATTCAGCATGACCTCACAAGTCCAAGATCTCCATGGCAGAATAGACTTTGTGAAAGGGCAAACCAGAGTTTGCTACAAGGCCTAAAAACCTTGTTCCATGATGCCAATCTTCCTGAAGAGTATTGGGCTGAATCTCTTAATTGTTTTGTTTATTCTTATAATCACAGGTATTCTGCACCAATAGGCTGTACTCCCTATGAGAAGATGTTTGGTAAGAAACCATAAGTCAAGCACATGAGAATCTTTGATTCTGACATTCTAGGCAAACTAAATTTCATTGCCAGATGTTCAAGACCTGATATAGCTGTGAGCACTAATCTGCTTAGCAGACAAGATAACAATCCTACTGTTCAGGATTGGAAAGCTCTGAAGCGCATAGCACACTATCTAAAAGGTACTACAGACTCAGATTCACTAGTCAGGGGTCTGGAGGTCTGGAGATATTTGCAGATGCAAGTTTTGGAAGTGACACCACAGATGGCACAAGCACTTACGGGGTATGCTACATGTACAACCAGAGTCTGTTTGACTGGCTGTGCAAGAAGCAGGCAACAGTGAGCCTGACTTCTTGTGAAGCTGAACTCAATGCACTGTCATATTCACTTATGGATTGTGAATGGTTGTTGCAACTGTTTAAGGATGTCAGGGTTAATATGAAATGTCCTGTATCAAGACAACAAGTCCTGTGTGGCTTTGCTAGCTTCAGAGAGTTGAAAGCAAAGAACCAAGTACTTGCAGATAAAGTTACATCGTGCAAGGGAGTGTCTTTGGAAAGGACTCATTCAGGTCTCCTACATGCCAAGAAACGAGATTCCTGCAGATCTGTTGTCTAAGGTTGTTAACAGAGAACAACTTCAGGTATATGTACAGCAGTTGCAGTTGGGTTGAAATACTGCGCCACAGGTTACATGGAAAGGGGGAGGATGTTGAGAATTTCTGTTCCACTTTATGGAGCAGACATGGGATTGTTAAGTGTCACATGTCTGTTTACATTCCAGCACAGTCTGCTGGGAACTTCTGTCTGTTTGTATAGCTTTTGCTTTTCTCTGTCTCTCTGAGGAGAAGAAAGGGAGACGACATGTTTTCTTTGTCCTGATTTATGCTTAATAAATCTTTAGCTGTTAGTATGTTTTCACAAGCCTCACGCCTGTTCTGTTTGCGCAGTATGCTCTGCTAATATAGCGTGCTCAGACTTTTGAAGTCTGAGTCGCTGATTTACGTCACACCAGAGACCGGAGTATCGTCACGACTGGAAGGGCATGATCCAGCTGGGGGCTAGCCAGCTGGCATCTTGACCCCCGAAGAATGTTGACAAATGGGAGGAGCAAGCTCCTCCCATAGCCTAGCTCTCTGCCTGTTTCTCAAAAAACTTTCTCCCAGGCAGCTCCATTAACAGAAGAGAACTGGCCCAGGGAGGAAAATGCCGCATGTTGTCATTTTGCAGATGTCACTACTCCCACTGGCAACACTTTGCTGAGAAAGCAAATCAGTAAGAACTAGGAGGCAGCAGGTTCTTCAGTGGGTGGCAGATTTTAGCCAGGGGTCCAAACTTGGAACCACTTCCATTGACTCCATCCCTCAATTTTCCACCTCAGACAGAAGTCTTTCTACCTCCTCATAAGACCACTTTTGCAACCTACACTCCAAGTCCAGTGATGTGAGTTTTCCAGATCTTTTTTGAACCAGGAGAACTTCTGGGAAATTATCTGCTGCTGCATAAAAGATTGGGATCTGATTTAGTATGCTTGACTTTTATTTGGTAAACAACCCCCCCCCATGTTTTACATTGTGTGTGTGTGTGTGTGTGTGTGTGTGTGTGTTGTATTTTACATTTTCCAGTGACAATAAGAAGTTGAAGTGAAAGTGTTGACTGGGGCATTCAAGAAATTTTTCTTTCAAACAAATTCAAAGCTTTATTTCTGAATATTTTTAATATTTTAAAAATCATTTTTATTGAAACTTTTCAGCATAAAATACAATGAAAATAAATAAATCTAAATTAAAAAAGAAATAGCATAAAAGGAAAAAAGAAAGAGAAAAAATACAAAGCCCTTTATCAGAGGTAGATCTTAACCCTTGTTTCACACAAAAGGGTGTGGATTGTTCCAGCTCTCACCTGGGAGCTTCCCTTTCTTCTCCCAGCCTCCCACCCTGGGAGAACTTCCCTTCCCTGCCTCTAACCCAGGGTCTATCACCTTCCTGTGCATACCTTCCTTAACCCAGGATATAATAATTTTACTGGAGTACTCATAAATGCTTTTAAAATCTGATAACTCAACAGAATACACTTCTTTCATATTGTTAAAAATAATAATCACGAAGACCTTGAAAACTGTTAAACCTGCAAAAACGGATAGAATAACAGATGTGACTCTGGATAGGCAACATTCCAGTCACATAAAAGCCAGAGGTTTCAACCCATGTAGATGGTCCTCTATCCAAGCAAGCAAGAGGCACAATCACAATTCAGACACATTCCAGCCAGGAAAAGTGATTGAGGGGGTGGAATGGGGCTGGTGGGGTGTGTACTCTGAGGGAAGGGTATCCAAAGGGCCAGACAGAGAGACATGGAGGTCCCCAGGCCTACGTTCCCACACCAATATCCTAAAGGTTGTCACCTAGAAAAATATATTTGCAACTCCAGGCAATTGTGATTGATATTGTAGCCATTCATTATGCACTTAAAACAATTTTATGAAACAATCAATTTTTAGAAATGGGGTGTGTGTATGTCCCGAAAACATTTCCATCCTGGAATGTTTTTCCACCCCACATCTCTGCCCACAACACTGCAGTCTGCTCAGTCTCTAGCTGCCTTATGAGTTGTGGGCACTGATGGGCAGCAGGAGAACCAACAAACACAGGCCATACTATCTGTTCCTGGGAATGTGTCCTCATTTGTAAAGCACTTTGCAAATATCCATTAATTTGTCATATCATACAGTTCCATGAGAAACAATGGGAGAATTTCAAAATCATTCTGCCAGGGCAAGGTTTTTGCCCTCCCTCCTCTTCCCACATTGTTCTGGGGGATTCTCCCAACTTCCCAGAGTCTACAGAGCAGGGAAAGGGAAATTCTGTTGCTTCTGCTGACAGGACTCATTACTTAAATCTTACCCAATGAAATTCATATTTCCATGTTGTGGGGGCATTTAAAATCTCACAGAGGTATTGCAACTACAAATTAAATCAATGACAGGACCAGAAGAAGAATGCAGAAATTGCTAAGGAATATAAATGGCTTGCAAAAATATTTCTCTACCCCTGGAAATGCAAATGCTCAAACAGTCTTTCGAAAAGACTTTGGGTGATGAGTTAGAAGATACGCATAGAAATAAAAGAGAGAGAAAATATATGGTAGGGTTAAATTGATATCTTCAGTGAAAGGATGTGCTTAATTCAACACTTGGCAATTCTGATATAATCCCATTTTATAAATTGTTATTATCATCACATAGACCAGTTGCTATGCAGTACCATCTATTCCTCCCAGCAAATTGCCTGGGAATCTCTGACTTGATCCACTTACCTAACAAGTCAATGTGCAGCCTTGCCAATGTTGTTCTGTGTTCACAGTGCACCATATATGGACAAACCTTCTGGTTGAAAATTCTAAGTGAAAAGTTAGCCCCGCCCACATTGGGCAACATTATGACCTCACAACATGGTGGGCACAAGCTATAACTAGGTAAGCAACATGCATTCTCAAGTAGAACCTTTTACATCCTCAAACTGGCCAATTTCCCACTATATTGCTTATAAATATGATGGTGCATTTTCAAAGGCTTCATTATCTCTACCCTAGCAAGAACTGAGCACCAGTCAAATGAATGTGAGGGAAGGGGAACCAAAACGTCATATCATATTTCTTGAAGACAGAATACTATTCCTCAAAAACTTAAATCTGAGTTGTCTAGTCACTGGGGTCACACTAATTCAATTGCAGTTTGACTTTGTCTATGAATGGCTTTGGTCTCAACCTTGAATAAGCATGCGATGGTATGTATACATGATCTGAATACATTTCCATACATAATACATTTTATTTTACAGCTCTCTGAAAACCTTTGCCCGGAAAGAAAGCTGTGTGGCTTGAATGATTGCTGCTTTGAACAAGTAGCTTTAGTTCAATAAAATGAAAATGCTTCCTTAACTTACTCAACACAGAATGTAATTCCCAAATCTTGCTTTCATTTTGTAAACTTGAAAATCATTACTGAGGATCACAGAATTGGGAGTTTGTGAAAATGAGGGATCATCAGGTCACTTCTGTACAAAGGCAGAAAACGCTGCACATTGACCACCTGAAGATTAACCCTCATAATCCAGAGCCAATGAGGTGTGACACAGGTAGCAAGACTCCGCAGGCAGCACACTGCCTAAAAGACAACTGGGGTGTTATTGTTTTATTTTGAAGATAGGACCAATTGAGATGTTAACGGTCATGGCCAGCACTGTGAATTATACTCAGAAATGAACTGGCAATAAGTGCAGTGTGAAAAAATGTGAGTCACGTCTTCAAAGGGGGCAAAGACTAGTTCTGGTCAAGAGTCTTGGCAATGCCTGATCAGCTTCCTCCAGAAACAATGTCATCAAAAGTGGGGAAACTTGTCTATCATTTGCTACAGAAGACAGCCAGGTGGGAAAGGTGGCAAGGCGAAACTGCAGAATAACCATAATGCCCCACCCCCCAGTTCACCTTTTCCTTGCCGTTTGCAGGCATACTAAACAATGGATGTGATCAGCTTATAAGTAGAGAACCCTGGACTCAACTGACAAGAGTGTAAATGCAGGTACAAATCCTTTCAATGTTGGCACTTCTGTTGTCATGAATATGATCTCAAATGAACAAAAATTGTACCATTGGAAGCTCTGTGAAAGGCAGGGGATGGTGTGACATTGATAAACTTGTCCTTCTGGAATCCCAGAAACCTGCTATAAGCAAGCAAAAACAACACAACGAGGTTAGACCTGCTACTCAGCTTAGCCTTGGCCTTAGTGCATATTACCTTGTGCTTGAGGAAAATATGGCCATAGCATATGTAAGCTGTGTGGACTGATCAACACTGTGAACCTATAGTCTGGGCTGGTTCATATGTCACCCTAAACCAAACAATGGCGTCATATGAATGAGCAAGTAATGTACACTCAGGTCCAACTTTCCAAACGCATGCTATGTGAAAATTCACTTATCCATCCATGAGGAATTAGTACAAGTACAAGTACAAATCCGTTTATTGTGAGGACCATGCCTGTGCACAAAAATCAACACTACAGTAGTTAAAAATTGTTAAAATTCATTACATACTATGCCAACAAAACCTTCTTCCCATGAAATAGAAAAGGAGGGAAAACGAGCAGTGAGTCAAACAGACGATGAAGGGGTCTTTACATTGTCGTTCATAAATCTTTCCCTGGCTTTCATGGCCTTCATCACAAAGACCGCTACCACATGGGTAATGCGTGGGTTTGCATCAACTAACAAAAATTTTACTCTATCTTCAGGACTGGTTATAGAGTTGGGTATAATTTGCAGCAATGCATCTCTAAAGCCCGAATAAATGGGGCAATAGAGGAAATAATGTGTAAGGTCCTCTTTAATTTTCATAAGGCAAGGACATAGACGATGTTCTACTGGGGTTTTTGTGTATCTACCGGTCAGGTAAGCAGTTGGCAATGTTTGAAACCGTGCCATAGTAAAAGCTCTCCGAAGGGTGGGATCAGTGATCTCCACCAAGTAGTTGGCACAGATTTTGACTGCTTTTACTCGGGGGAGCCAGTAGGAAAACCCAGAGTTTTTTATCTTGGTGGAGTCCAGAAAGGCGTCTTTTTCAAAGATCCATTCCCGAACTTTATCAGGGCTCCACAATTTGAGAGTATTTAACTCAGGTAGGTTGTATCTGGATAGAATGTCTAGTAGGCTTTTATGCCAAGTGGTATTATTTTGTAATGATACAAAGGCTTGTTTAGCCAATAAGGTGTTCGGGGCATCTATGGGGGAATTAGTATCCAAATCTCACTATACACATCACAGATTCAGATATGCAAGCAGCCAGAGTCTGTCCACTTCCTCACTTGTTTGTGCTTTGCTGGTTGGCAATAGCCATTTTCAGGCAGAAACCGGAAAGGAAGGAAGGAAGGAAGGGAGGGAGGGAGGGAGGGAGGGAGGGAGGGGTCAGACAAATCAGGGAGCAAGAGAAATCAGACAAGTCAGTTTTTCCTTTGTCTCTCCTTTTCTGGTTGGCTGCAGAAACCATGGAGGGAGAAGGGAGGGAAATGAGACAAACCATGGATTAGAAATGTTCCCATAAGAAAGAATGGAAATTATAGGCTCATTATGCGAACCTTCACCTAATGAATGATTTCCAGTGAATGCATTGTGTTTGGAAAGTGTGAACTGCATGTAGGCTCCCAGGGATGAGATCCCGTCTGCTTTGCTCCTCCTGGCCACTTTGCTGCTACACCACACTGAGCTAAACCATGGCTTGGCCAAGCATGTTGTCCAAATCTGAGCTCGTGGTTTAGCTCCCTCCAGATAAACCACAAGCTCTTTCTGTATTCTTATCATAAAGGGTTGCCTCACAACAGGCCTACAATAACAAACCTAAATCCCTAGAGTAATGCATTTTGACCCCAAGCAGTGATTTCTGTCCTTTACAATCATTTTTGGATAATTCAGTATACTGTGAGACTGGAATACATCTAATCTTTAAACATCCAACTAAGCAATGGCTATTTGGCTCCTGAAACACTACACAGCATATGGTAAATGATGAAAAGGGGAGAGGTGAGTCTTTTGTGACTGTATATCTTCATATTAGCTGTTTTATTTTATGTTTGGATTTGAGATTACTGGTACTGTCAGTTTGGATTTCTTTATTGATTTATTATATTATTGTATGCTGTTCATTACTAGCTGCTGCAATTTTGCAGGGGGGGGAGTGTAATGTCCCTTCGCTAAATGCTGCATCTTTTCCTTCTAATATTTTGCAGAACAATTATAGCACATTATAAGCTGATAATGATGTTCCATATAGAACATGCATATGAGCGCTGGCATTTTAAAAAACCATTCCACATTTTAAAAGATAATAGCCCAAACGCCTACTCATCCCTGTAATTTTCCCTACCATCTATGGAAGTCAAAACCCAATGGGTTTAAATATGTGACTCTGAAATATTACAATTCAGGTCTTCTTATATTTACATAAGTTTATTAAGACTATATACTGTGAAGAAAACCAAACATCTAAGAACTACTATTTCTCTTCTTCTGACATAAACAATGGACTTGCTGTAATAGTACGTGAATGGGTGTCTGTCAGTACCATCTATAACTAGTTTTTAGTCTTTTTCATAGACTAGAATGGGGGTGGCTTAAACACTTACATTTAACATAAAATCACTGCTGGATGATCACTTCAAGGATCCATCTATTCCAGGATTCTGTTGCCAACCAAATGTCTTCAGTAAATCCCTACATGGCACACAAAGGCAGTGGCCAGCATCCCTCCTCGGTTGCCTGTCCCCAGTATTCGGAAATGCTATCATATTATGATTCTATTTCTTAATTGCTTACTACATAAAATGTCTCAAAGCAGCTTACAATTTAAAAAAAACCCAACCCAGACCAAAATGTGCACATACATGAATTTAAAACAAACATCAAAAGAAATAAAATGGCATTAGGAAAAGTGGGTTTCCTACCCCCTCAACCTACTAAAAGATGAACACCAAAACAGGCAGGGTCACACCATCATACCACATGATTCCAACTAAGAATCAAATGGCCAGGTAAAAAGGAATATGTGTTGGCCTGGCACCAAAAAGTTGGTACCGATGGCACAAGGCATTCCTCCCTGGGGAAAGCTTTCCACAGGGGGGAAGTACAATGCCTCTGCAGAGGCACAGTTCCCGGGCTCCAATTCACAACCCATGCAGCCTACCTAGGGAGACTAGAAGCACTGCCAAAAAAAGAAGGAGTTATCAAGTAAAATCTTTTAACAGCACAACAATGCTGATTGACAGAAGAGGTTCTACAAAACAAAGCCTAATGAATCATATAGTTTCAGAATTAAAGGTAAAGGTAAAGGGACCCCTGACCATTAGGTCCAGTCGTGACTGACTCTGGGGTTGCGGCGCTCATCTCGCTTTATTGGCCAATGGAGCCAATGGAGCCAGCGTACAGCTTCTGGGTCATGTGGCCAGCATGACTAAGCTGCTTCTGGCAAACCAGAGCAGCGCACAGAAATGCTGTTTACCTTCCCGCTGCAGCGGTACCTATTTATCTACTTGCACTTTGACGTGCTTTCCAACTGCTAGGTTGGCAGGAGCAGGGACCGAGTAACGGGAGCTCACCCCGTCGCGGGAATTCGAACCGCTGACCTTCTGATCGGCAAGTCCTAGGCTCTGTGGTTTAACCCACAGCGCCACCCGTGTCCCTCAGTTTCAGAATTACTGATTGATAAATTACATTTATACCTTAACAAAAAAAAAAAGAAGAAGAGCTTTTATACGTAAGATCACATACGTTCAATGTCTTTTAGCTTAATTCCCTAACACATGGGTAGGCAAACTAAGGCCCAGGGGCCGGATCTGGCCCAATCACCTTCTAAATCCGGCCCTTGGATGGTCCGGGAATCAGCATGTTTTTACGTAAGTAGAATGTGTCCTTTTATTTAAGGTGCATCTCTGGGTTATTTGTGGGGCATAGGAATTCGTTCTTCTTTTTCCAAAATATAGTCCGGCCCCCCACAAGGTCTGAGGGACAGTGGACCGGCCCCCTGCTGAAAAAGTTTGCTGACCCCTCCCTAACATCTCCAAAAAGGGAGTAAAGACTTATAATTTAATATGTAATGTGTAAGCAACTTATTACAAAGCCCATAATTGGGGGGAAATTAACTGCTATCTGACCAACCACGAAATTCAAACATAACCCAAGATAAAAAATTTTTTTTTAAAAAAAAAAAGATTTAGTTCTGAGAAGTTAAGGCTGAACATTGCGAGCTAAAGGCCTAGAAAGTAGTGCAACCTTTTACAAACTTGATTTAAATTACCTTTCAAAACTTGCTACTTCAAAGCTTGGAGCGGGGAGAACACTGGTGGGAATGAGGGAGGAGGCCGAAGAGAGAAGGGGATTCAGAGGAAGGAAGACAAAAGAAGGCTAAAAGTCAAGCCAAGGGTAAAGGTATAAATTAGCAGTGCCTCTGGCAAGAATCAATTAGTGCTGGACAATTCAGCCTTTACAATATTCTTTCACTGTCTGCTTTCCTTCCTGGTTACAGATACATGATGTATCCCATTCAGCAAAAATCTCCCCTCTACATTTTTACACCCAGCAGGGCTTTTAAGCAGTTATTGTAAGTGATGATCTCTGGTAAATATCACAGATAACACTTATATAGAGTAGGTATACAGAATTAACTTTCTGGCCAATCACATTCTTTGTGTGAATGAATGGTTTCAGAGGCCCAGCTCCTAGGAAGGAACCACTGCCTGAGTTTTTTTGCATATGCAGCCACGTTGACCCAAGATGAAAAATCTGGAAACAGTGTCTCTGGGCACATCTTTTGTCCGTGGAAATGCTACAGCAAGCTCTACCACAACTGCGTAAACCCTCATATCTTAAGGCCCCACCAGGAGAGGAAGCAAAGGATATCTGCAATGGCACCAAAGCAGTCATTTCATATGATGGAAAGAGCCTAGAATACTACTATCCTGTCTGGCCACTAGATATATGCGTGCCATTCATCTCATTCATTGACAATTGGTGTTCATTTTGTTTCATCAGGTAAAAGGGAAAGTTCCGCCCCCTCTCAGATGTCAGAAGCACAGGTTGACAACTCACCCCATGAATCATTAGACTGAGGCACCTACATATAAGCTGAATTAGGGCCTCTTCAAAAACCATTTCACCCCTCGCTTCTAGACATGATGAAATCAGAAATGGGCCATAGGTTCCTGCACTTCTTTCCTACTCCCCTTGAGAATGAGCAGAAGGGATTGTCTGAATTAGTGGATCCTAGGCTAAATCCAGACCAGTTAGCCACACTAAAGTCCTACTGGAATCAATAGGGCAAGGGAGTTATTACTAGGGAATCTTGTGAATTCCAAGAGGAAGTGGCCTGATTTCTACCTCTTGTGCTAATGTGCACATAATAAATAATAATAATAATAATAATAATAATAATAATAATAATAATAATAATAATTATTATTATTATTATTTTTACCCTGCCCTCCCCAGCCAAGGCCGGGCTCAGGGCACCTGAGTACATCAGAAGTTATTCACTGGTTTTGAAATATCCCAAAGACTCCAATACAGTCTCTAATACAGTCTCTAATAATAAAAAAGTATCAAAGTGCATTAAAATACATATTTTAAGACAAAATGCATCTAAAATGCATATTTATATTTAAATCTGTTTTTTGTGATTTATTTATTTTTAATGTAGAAATGGAGCAGACTACATTTATGAGTGAACCCATGAAGAAGTGGCATGGACTAGAGAATGGATTGCTTTGCCCATGCCTAGTCACACCTAGCTTTTAGATTACTTTCAAAGGGATCAAAGTACAGTTAACCTGGTCTGACTCCAAACCATCACCATGACTATTTGAACATGTGATCTCTCTCGATCTTGGATATAAAACCAGTTTATACAGAGTCAAGAAATTATTTTTTTTAAAAAACCAGACGTTTTGATACTTCTGTAAACCTTGGAAGTTTCTTTGGGTAAAGGTGAAAGAGAAAGGAGATTTGCCCATTTAATATTCTGTACGCTGCTCTTTTTCAAAATCTCTCTCTCTGTGCAGGGAATCAAAGAAACAACAACAGAAGCTTGCTTGAGGAAGAGGAAGAGACACAGGATAGGATGGCTCTGAAAAACTCTTAAGGAGAAATTCATGGTTTTAAAAGATTTAAAAAAGAAACCAAGGTCAGATTATTAAAATGGCCATTATTATGCTGCAGCCATTTTAAAGGAGGGTCAGCAAAAACAAGTGCCACTTTATTTCTACTAGATTAAATTTAATCTAGCAAATGATATGAGCTGCATATGTATGATTACTACCAGAACATCATTATTTTGTGTTCTGCTTAGATTCACTCACGTTTTAGAGCCAAGAACTGCTGCATGAATTCCACACACACACACACACACACACACACACACACACCATCTACTGAAATTATAGGCATTTACAGATACACACATAAGTATTGCCTTACCAGTTTCTAGTAGGATGCTTATGATGCCATGTCTCAACTCTATAATTGGTTCAGAGCAAAGACAAAGACTGACAGCTGACAAACAGCAAACCAATTCATCTTTCAGAAAAGCTTTCTTGATCTCACAACAGATTACACCTGTCTCATTCAGTACAATCAGCCATCTGGCCCTTCCTTGGGATGTGTGCTTAAACTTCAAGGTCTGCTTATTATGAGTACCTTTTGAGAGAAGGGGCATTGTTTTCAACAGCAAATGCATTTATCCCTATCCTCAGGATGAAATCATCTTCTTGTTCAGATGACGTGCTTTTGGGCGGGCAGCAACCTTACAGGGAAGTATTGATTTTTTTAAATCAAGCATACATTAAAAGGGAGGGGAAAGTGGTATCACCGCACTTTTAACGCTCCTACATATTCTGGACCCTGTCCATTTTGTTTGCGATTAAATGGCTGAGGCGTACTTCAGTTTCGCCCCATCGTAGCCAAACCCTTTTGTTTTAGTCTCGCAAACTTAAAGAGGAGAACTGTTAGTTTTGTGATAACATTAGGGATGCTGTTAAATTGTAATGCTCCCCTTGTTATAGAAAAAGAGCCATTACATTTAAGTATGTGTTTACTGTAAGCATTTAACAAGCTCATATATATTTCATACCGAAATCTATAATGCTTGCTTTACACAAACATGTTAGTGGCCACACTGAGGCCCCCCCCCCCAATTATTTCAGCTTTGTGAAACAGATTCTCTGAATGTTGTGCAATTAACTTTAATGGTGAAATAAATAGCGATATGTGTGTTTCAATAGTCCCTTGGCTGAATGTTCTTGGGAGAGTCAAAATTCATCAAACCCACACACCCATATCCTTCCATGGGTAGAATTAAACTGGTGCCCTCCAATCACGCAAAAATTGTTGATCCAGTGGACATCTCCACTAATAACAGATGAAAGGAGGGGATTGTCCCCTCCTCTGCCCCATCCCATAAGGGACCCTCCAAAATAGGGTGTAGGGTGACATGGGAGCTGCAAAGAGGAAACAGAATTAGCAAGAAAACAAAACAAAACAAAACACTCAACGACCCATTTCCTCCCAACTAAATCCTGTTCACAGAAGCATCTGCTGGGAGAAAAGCCCTCTGTGAAGCACAGGGGCACCACTTGGCTACCAAGCCCATTTGATGAAAATGTCTTGTTCGCTCAGTCTCGCATGGGCACCAGTAGTGCAGTAGTGTAGCTATTTTCAGATTCTGAAGTTCTTCCTGCCAAATTGCTTTGTTTGATATAAGTTGCTTATTTTAAAGTTATTGTGATGACTTTTTATATTGGATTAGGCTGTTACTATTAATGCTTGGTGTTTTATTATCTTTTTATATGTGTTGGAAGCAGCCCAGAGTGGCTGGGGCAACCCAGCCAGTTGGGCCGGGTATAAATAAGTTGTTGTTGTTGTCGTCGTCATCATCGTTGTCATAGGAGGGTTCCTGGACTGCTGGCTGCAGTGGCCATGGGAGGGTTTCAACTCAAGGGATAGAGAAGAAGAAGAGTTTGGATTTGATATCCCGCTTTATCACTGCCTGAAGGAGTCTCAAAGCGGCTAACATTCTCCTTTCCCTTCCTCCCCCACAACAAACACTCTGTGAGGTGAGTGGGGCTGAGAGACTTCAGAGAAGTGTCACCCAGCAGCTGCATGTGGAGGAGTGGAGATGCGAACCCAGTTCACCAGATTACGAGTCTACTGCTTTTAACCACTACACCACACTGGCTCTCTGGAGTCCCCTGATAAATAACAAATAACAACAGTAACAAAACTAATACATTTAATAATTTACTGATATAAAACAATTTGCCTGATTTTTAATCTGTGTATTTGCATTTTACATTTTAGAAATGCAATTCCTTTTGTTTTAAAAAAAGTAGTCTCAAATAATTATTGAATCTTACATCACAGGAGGATTAAAATGGTGTGTGGACTTCTTACTGAATTAAAAACTGTGTCTGCTCCTATGCACAATGCCAACAAATGTTCCAGAGAGAAGTTTCAAGGACTTTCAAAGAGGTCAAACCATTTCATTAG
The DNA here is from genome assembly GCF_964252035.2 of Podarcis erhardii. Taxonomy (NCBI): domain Eukaryota; kingdom Metazoa; phylum Chordata; class Lepidosauria; order Squamata; family Lacertidae; genus Podarcis; species Podarcis erhardii. The sequence continues at coordinate 111,180,240 of NC_138497.1, read as the reverse complement.
TGAGAATTCTGTCATCTGTTTTAGAGAACCATAGCTTGACCCCTGGAGCCAGTTTCAGAAAAAAGGGGATCTACAGGTTGGTTGGGGGAGGGTGTGCGCGTGATAAAAGCCAAAGTCAGATGAATTCAGAGCGTCTTCAGAATTTGGTGCAAGGGATCATCACTGGTCCTGACTACCTCTGCAGACTGTTCCTCATTTTGAAACCTGCCTCACAATATAGCCATACTTCAGAGCTGCTTCTCCTAAGTTCAGGAGCAGTAGCACTGTGGTGGCTTCTGCAGTCCCAGCGGAGAGAATGGAACTACCTTACAGACCATGACTGCATACATACCACACATTTAAAGGCCATTTAAAGCACCTGGCCTCCCCCAAAGAATCTGGGAATTGCAGTTTACTCCTCACAGGACTTCAATTGTCAACACTCTTAACAATCTACAGTCCCCAGGATTCTCTGGGGCAAGCCATGAGCTTTAAATGGATGATGAATACATCGCATAGCACAGGGATAGGCAACCTAAGGCCCAGGAGCTGGATGCGGCCCAATCGCCTTCTCAATCCGGCCCGCGGACGGTCCGGGAATCAACGTGTTTTTAAATGAGTAGAATGTGTCTTTTTATTTAAAATGCATCTCTGGGTTATTTGTGGGGCATAGGAATTAGTTCATTTTTTCCCCTTCAAAATATAGTCTGGCCCACCATACGGTCTGAGAGACAGTGGACTGGCCCATGGCTGAAAAGGGTTGCTGACCCTGGCCTAGCATAAGGAGATATTGGAGATTAGACGATGTCCCTGCAAAAAATGTGGGATCAAGCGGGATTCTTTTGCCAATATCTTAAACTTGCATAATTAGGTCTTCCATGAGGAGTTTACTTTTAATTAATTCACCAAAAATGGTAACCGTCCACTACTAACAAACCTAAATGGGTCTGCCTTACTTTTATTCTCGGCCTTCAGGCATTAGGGGTAACGTTGGTTTCCCAGGGGAACTCAAAATATCCGCTTCTCAGTAACACATTGCATTTAAGCATGGAGATAGGCGCGAAGGTTTAAATTCAGAAACAAATTAGCATGCATGCATGCATTAAATAAATAAATAAATAAATAAACAGAAACAATTTAGCACACCACATAAGAAAAGGTTTATAAGAAAGTCAGGTCCACTTGGACTTCAAAATATAATAGTAAAATGTATCTAGTCAAAAACTAGCTTTCTTTGTCCCATGATGTTCTAAAGGGGCTAGTCATATACATGCTTTAGTCACCCAGTTTCTAAATGTCTGTGTTCAGGTCATTTGAAAGTTATCCAAGATGGCTCTCACCACTTGGATTTAAGGCCACCCTCAACTCAGAGCCACTTCCTTCAAGCCAGTGCTATTTTTCTAGCAGAGCTCACCGTGAATGCCTTCCTCATTCTCTTAGAATGGCAATGGTGCCCACCGGAGAGGTGCTGGAACTGAGTTCCTGTGAGTTCCCTTTGAAAAGAAGCCCTGCTTCAAGCTGTTGCTAGGTGTGGAGACAGAGAAGATAGAAGAGAGCCAACCAAACCAGAGCTAACAAACTTGTCTCCTTTTTTTGAATCTAAAATTTTCAGGATTGGACAAGAAGAAGAAGAAGAAGAAGAGTTTGGATTTGATACCCCGCCTTTCACTCCCCTTCAGGAGTCTCAAAGCGGCTAACAATCTCCTTTCCCTTCCTCCCCCACAACAAACACTCTGTGAGGTGAGTGGGGCTGAGAGACTTCAAAGAAGTGTGACTGGCCCAAGGTCACCCAGCAGCTGCATGTGGAGGAGCGGAGACGCGAACCCGGTTCCCCACATTACGTGACTACCTCTTTTAACCACTAGGCTGCAAAAGGCAGAACTTGTGAGAAGCCTAACATGAGAACTTATTCTTCTAAGATGATGCCCACATTATCAAACCATTTGAAGCTTGATTTTTAAACAAACAATCTTATGTGCATAACCTCCCCACTTGAAATAGGCAGGAATTGGAAAGTTCCTTAACATTTCAGATAGCTTATTGACTAAACATTAACCAGTCCAGATGAAGGGGTGAGGAGAGAGCCAGATCTTGTTGCCTGGGTGATAGGCAAAGAAATGCATATACTACTCAATACAACTAGCTTTGCTGGCTCCCAAAATGGAGTTTTCTTCTTTTAAAATGGAGGCCAGTACTGCCAAGCTAAGCAGTGCAAGTCAGGTTCATTGCCTCCCCTTTGGTTAGGTTTTGATCTTCTGCAAATGGAAATCCTTAAGGCACATAATCCCAATCAAGACTGCATTTGTACCCATACAGCAATGACCCTGGAATTTGGCAACAAAAATGGTCCCTCTTTTGATCTCAAATTTAGAGGGAGAGGGTTGTGGGGGATGGATGTTTCTAAGCCTCACATCACAGATAACAGCTGGAAAAATTGGGGACAATGGCACTTGAGGGATAAAAACCCAAAGAGGATACTTTGAAAGATGGCATGTGCTCATAATTTATCAGGATTCTCTACTCTGCCCATTCCACCTGAAAAATTCTAGGCTCTGTCATCCATTGATCTCCATTATCCTGGTCTAAGTTCCATTGTGCTCCTAAACTTTTCAGTTCTTCTTCCAATTTCTGAAGTAATCCATATATTGGAATTACAATGTATTATGCAACTTTGTATTCTTTGTACTTGCACACTTATCCTGAGTTTGGGAGTCCTTGGTTCAGAATTTGAATATTTTTCTTGATAATGACTTAGCCTAGAATAATCCCAAAGAAACCAAAGCAGACTATTGCCTAAGTACCTGAATTGAAAAATGTAGTGTAAATAGTATTAAGGTTTTAATGATGTGTTCATTTGAATTTTCAACCCTTCCTTGTAGATACCTTGCTTTGGTTTGTTGGTAGAATGTTTGGGGTACAAATGTGGTCACTGAATAAGACCAAATTACCTGTCATTAGGGATGGGAGAGAAATCTGATTCAGTTTACATCTAAAGCCAAATTTATCAAAATGGCACTTTCCAAAACAATATGAGAACCAAAACACAGCCATCCTTCAAAATTCGCAACTCTGAATTTTGTGATGCAGTTCTCCAACCAAACCATGTTACAAAAATGCATATATTAGGAGGAAATGTGCCTAAAATCAATATATTAGTGGAAATAACAAAGAGAAATGCATTATATTAGGAGAAATTAGTTACAAAAATGAGTAATTAGTGAAAACTAAATACAAAAATGTGTCTATTAGAAGAAATTTGCACTAGGATGCTGAGTGGTTTTAATGCAGATTAAAAATAATGGTAACAGCAAATTGGTGCAGAAAGAGGAAGAACTGAGTTTAAGATTGAAAAAATCAGAAACTGAGAAAACCAAAATACACAGATCCTTTCACCTCTACCTGTCATTAAACTATGTGAAACTATAGTTGCCATTCACACACTTCATGTTAATCTTCCAGAGGCTTCAGTGAAGCTCCAGTTGTACTCCAGTGAAAGCAATTCATGAACTGTAGTAACGTCTAGACAGACATTCCTCTGTCCCTTAACCAAGAACAGTTTGACCCTAAGGAACAAAACTGTGTGAGATGCATGACATCTCACACAGAAACAACAGTGCTCCTAACTCTTGACATTTTGGCTGCGTACATACCATATATTTAACAATAACAGTAATAGTAATAATAACAATAATAATTTTATTATTTATACCCTGTCCATCTGGCTGGGTTTCCCAAGCCACTCTAGGCAGCTTAAAGCACATTTAAAGTCCACAGCTTCTTCCCAAGAATTTTAGGAACTGCAGTTTGTTAAGGGTGCTGAGAATTGTAGCTCTGTGAGGGGTAAACTATGGTTTTCAGGGTTATTTGAGGAAGCCACATGCTTTAAATGTATACTGCATACGCAACCTTTGATCCAACAGTCCTAAACTGTAACATTATCAAAAATATTGATTGCAGATGAAGATCCTATCAATAGTTTTAAACGTATTATCTGGACTTTTGCTTGGGACCTATCAGACATTTTTTATTGCCTCCATTTAAGTCCTACTTTTTATATTCTGCTGATGTTCTCTGTTGTTGTGAAATTTTATAGCATCCATTGTTTGTTTGTTGGTCTTTACATTGTTTTTATGTGACATATTTCTACCAGGACCATATAGTGAAGGGCAGATTATAAATAAGGTCAATAAATAACTGATCAGCTGCAATAAGAGTATCTGGATTGGTCCATAATGCATGGCGATAAATATGAATCAGATGGTTTCTGATACAAATCTCTGGTTGTGAAGGTGCAAGGTATGGGATACTCTGCAACAAAGCAAACTAACCATGTCTTCTGCCATAAAACTAGACCTTTGCAGTAAAAACCAACTTCTGAGGGACAAAATGCACACATTTAAGCTTGCATCGTGATTGGAGTTCAAAATCCAAACACAGTCCATCTAATGTTAAATCACACTAATGTCAATGGAAGTCGTAAGTACGTGATCAAATATCTCCCTAATAGTCTTTAGTATTTAAAAGTGTTTAACTTCCTCAAGAACGTTCAATCTGATTTGTTTTCAAAATTTATTGTCTTTGTTTTTACATAAAATGTTCTGTGTGCTACTAAATATTTTGAAGTAATACAATATTCATCAGTGACAAAAAGAAGAATTTTACAGCCACATTTTACCCCTGGTATGCCTGTTTTATGCATTGAGCAAATTAATCCTTTAGTCTTAATAAAAACACTTAAGAGATTATAAATGCTATTGAAACTATTAGGGAAGTGCAACATTTATGCCAAATGGAAATTTTACATAAGCTGTTTGATATATTGCGTTTTTTTATTATGATTTGGGTTCAAATACAACCTTGCTACAATGACACTTCCAAAAATGCTCTGATCCGTGCAGTAAGCTGGCTGTGCATTTAAGCTGGATAGCCAGCATACAACATGGATCAGTGCATTTTCGAAGTTTTGTTGCAGAAAGGAGCGCTCAAGAACCAAATCATAATAAGAAACAGTCAAACAGCTTGTGTTGATGCACACATTATGATGCACATCATCAACTTCTACATCTAGCAACTAGATCAGCCCCAAGTTCACATCTCTTAACTTCCATCCCCCAACATGTGATTGGCACTGTCAAATCTGCCCTGTCTATAATCTGGAAATGACCACCCGATGAGAAGCCCAATATGACATGTATCTGGGAGAAACAACCTGTAGGAACGCAAGACCACGCATGCCCCATCGACCAATACTTAAAATTCCGTGTGGATTGAAGCCACATTAAATTCAGGGCTCAAAATTTCATTCAGAAACATTTTTAAACTTGCCACATTTTCATTTTGACAGGCCTAAACATTATTATTATTATTTAAAAAATCAAATGGGACACTAAAATCCCCATTCATCTTGGGACAGAACGGCAACGTTCAAAACCAAGCAATGCATACAAAGACATACATGCACAGCCACCGAAAGGTTAGTCTAGATACAGGATGACTTTGGTAATCGCAAGTGAGCCCAACACACTTTCTGGAATGAGGAGCACACAAGGATACAAGCTTTAGATAATACCTGAATTGGGATATAGTTTCAGATAAGCTGCAGGGTCTTTTCAACACAGGAAACAAAACCTCTCCCTCCTCGTTTCGTGCCAGCAAAAGCTCACTGCAGTAGTCTGTGTATTCCCCCCCCCTTCCCCAGTCAACTGTTACAGCCTTCCACCAGCTCTCTGACCTTTGAACTCATTTCTTCTCTCTCTCCCTCTCTCCCCCCCCCCACCTCCCTCTGCAGTCAAAGCTACTGTGCTTGTCTAATTTGCATAAGGCTTGCGAAGGGCCTGTCAGCAGCTAAAAGGAGAATGCTGGCTGGGTAAGAAATTGTAGAACTGCAGTTCTGCTGGAATACCTGAATCACTGGAGGAAAGCGGAGGCAAGGGAGGAGGTACTATGTTTGCACTAAGCACTGCTGCGACTGGGGCATTTTAGAAAGCCACTGCTCTCACTTCAACTAATGGAAGGCAGAGCATTTTTATTCTGAAGAATACGGAAACTGAACGTTGTTGCCATCCTGCAGGATAACCCACTAAAATCAGGCTCCAGCGGCTGGTTTCCAAGGTGACCAATATAGTCAAATATCCTATTTAAATCTGGGGAGGGAAGTGGTTGTGAAAATCTCCGCCACTAAAGCTTTGCTGTCTGAAATGCAGCTAGCCTGATGTTGCTCATTATTATTATTATTATCATCATTTATTAAATAAGGGTGTCTGTCAATGTGTCTGTTGATATTTTCATTTCCAATACATTTGCATCATACAGCCTCATGTTGCAACAGCTTTGTGCCCATGATACTAAAACCGCATAAATAAAGAAGGGAAATAAGTGTTGCTCCAGTTTTCACACCATTGAAACTGTTTTAACAGTCTGATACAAAATAACACTGCTAAGCTCTGTAAACATAAGTCTGTATTCAATATGGCGCCAAAAGAGTAAGAAGTGAAAGAGTTTCTCAGATTAATTCTCTAAAACGTTCAATAAGGAAGTGAACATTTTTTTATTATTATTATTGGTTTAGAGAAGTGGCTCAGGCTTCTATTATTTCCTGCTTTCTCCCATTTTGCTTCCTGCAGGATACCTCACCCCTGTTCAAAGTTACTGGTTTTGTATTGCTGAAATGCATATTAAAGATTAACAGTTCCATTTCTTTCAAGATTGGAAAGCATTTAGATATTCCATTGTTTTCCCAAAAAAATGCTTGATGCATGCACCTCTGCGATACTATGAAACTTTTATGTTTCATACAAAGCTAATTTCCTCAAAATCAAAATATTAAGAAGCAGCAACACTTAATTTTGTAACCTACAAATGGTCACTTAAAATGTGTGGTAGCATTCTTTGTAAAAATGAAACAGCAAAGATTACACATCCCTTACTATAAAAATCAATAAAACAATGGGGGGGGGGAATACAAAGAAGAGAATAGTCATGTATGTTGTTCTTAAAGGCTGGTGGGATATGTTAGATGCAGGTTCCTTATATGTGTGCCTCTGCCTTTGCATGATCACCCCTAAAATATTTCACAAAAGCTAGTATTGGGGGGAAATTATATGCATCCTAATTAACATTCCAGTGTATGCCATTTATCATTTAAAAACATAAAAGAAAATTGCCATCATGAAACCACATGGTTCCTCTCAAAATAATGAGGTTGACAAGACATCAGCATAATAGATCGTTGCTATACTGAAATAACACAGCATTTCAGAATTGGCTACTGATCAGTGCTAGGGGTTGACTGTAATGAGTGAATATTCCGTTACTCCTGGATCTGCAATGTTTCCGGCTGCAGAGTTTTAATATAAAAAACCCCCACATTAGCTACAGTTACTTTACATGGTTTATTTAACAAGACATTCAACTCCTGGGCATCAAACAAGCCACACCTTACTGAATTCAAAAATGAACCAAATATATTAGCAACCCAAAATGGTATAAGCGAAACTACTGAATGGCATTCAAAAACATTGAAATCTCAGAATAATCTGAAGCAGACAAACAAAAAAACAAAAAACTGACCTGTTCAAATGGGTGGGTTTTTTTCCAGTCCATACACTTTTCCTGATAATTATGCACCAACATAGGCTGTCATTTTGTAAGTGTGTGATGTGTTATCTGCCTTCCTAGTTCCAGCGGAATCTTCTTAAAATTTCCCCAGCCCTGTCTTTTATTGCCTGTACCATATGCTTTATTGTTCAGCGACAAGAGCTACACTCTGCACAAAGACTCATTACCTACTGCTTGCTTAGCAGCTTCAGAGTCTCTCTGACGCTGCCTATGTGATCACATGGGAGTTTTGTCTGATAAAACCGGGCATACTACTGATTTCACTGTCTATGGATATTTTTATCAGCTTAAGGTCTACTATGAAGAAAGAACAACAAATGATAAAGCTGCTTTAAGTCATTAACGGAACACACATTATGGAAATCCCTTCACAACCTCTTTCTATGCCCATTACAAATCCCTTCGCAACCTTCTTTACAAAACATGGATTCATTAGAGATTTGAAATTATGATTAATACTTGCTTTGTGAGGGCTAATGACAGTATCACAGTAAACTATCTCTATGCAGGATGTAATATCAAATTCATATTGATATTTGTGAAAAGGAATCATATTGCTAACTGGCATCCTACCAATAAACCTATTAATACTTTTAAGTTGCTAATATTGTATGAAAACTATGATTGAAATTCTAAGGATCCTTATTCAGAAGTAATCAGTGGGGCTTACTTCCAAGTAAACATAATTAGGAAGAAAGACATTAAAGAAAGCCTTGTTTTGCTCTGAAAGCTTACAGTTGCAGAATTCCACACACACCTCTTTTTTTTTTTTACTATTTTAATACTCTGAAACTGAGAAAAAATCAACTAATTTAATACCCTTGGATTAAATTAACTATCCAACATAATTTAACACAAGATGCAGATATAGAGATTCAGAGTTTAAGACTGTAAATTCAGATTTAAAGATTTCTAAATGGCAGAAATCTTCCATTCCCTTCTGTTGATTCATTGCCTTGGTATTTGATAAAATGACATTTCTTTGGAGGACAATAACTGGCAAAGCTTGCTCAAAAGAATCACAAATAATTGAGTACCTCTGGAAATGTGTCATCTCCAGGAAGAAAGGAAAGTTAATTTTACTTTAGAAAATTTGAGATCCCCACACATTGTTTTAATTTGAATAGCTATGTATCTGTCTTTTGCTGTGAAAACCAGTTCTGCCTAAATAATGAATTGTTTTCACTGCTACCGCAAAATTGTATTTATTCATTTTATCCATTTATGATAAAATAGTCATTGCTAAAATTACATTTCGGCTTTGAACGTAGATAAATGTCAAATGGCAATGTCATTTACTCATTAACATTCTTCAAATGGCAAAAAATACCTACTTGTTATCCTTTTCAATGGTTCACTCATTAGCATAAGTAATTGACAGCTTGTTGCTCATTAAGGGTATGACCAATCATTGCAAGTGGAGACAGTAAAAACAACGTTACTAACCTTGCTGGATTCAGGATTGGCTTCTAACAAAGACCACATGATAGAAGTCCCTTTCTAAAGTCCATAGCACCTCTCCATCTTAGTATATGTGTGTGTGTGTGTGTGTGGATGAAAATGTTTTATAATAGGCTTTCTAATAATTATACAGTATGAAACATCTAACTGTAATCTGATGAAGGGAAAGATAATATTATCTAAGGTGTTCCATAGCTTTTCAGATGAGACAAGCAGGTTATTCTGTCACTGAATTGTCTCTAGATTTCAGTTCTAATTAGCATTTCTTTTATAACCATAACAACACAGGTAATAATTAATTTAAGTTCCACCATTTTGGTGAAAACACATCATAATGCACAGATTGAACAGATGGTTCATGGTGAGAATCTGTAGGGGCAAAGATGATAGCCTTATATGTTAATAAGGAAAAACGAAGATCAATTAGGCACCTTATTCATTAAGAGGTGGTTTTTTGGTTTTTTTTACTTAACAGAAAGGCTTTTTTCCATTTATGATGCCATAGGATACTAAGGATAGACATAAACAAAAAATGGTAGCCATTTTGCTGTAGCAGTCTGAAACAGAAAAAAACAACCCCAAATGCTTAGCAAATGGTGGAAGATGAAATAAATGAGAATAAGAAGTTAATGTGCCATTACTACACACTGCAGGAAGAAATAAATGGTATGACTGATTGATTGATTGATTGATTGATTGATTGATTGACTGACAGACTGAAAGATGGATAGACAGGAAGCTAGGGGATGTTAAATATATATATTAAAATATGAAAGGTTAAACAAGCTATAGTAATGAAGTCTGCTCCTATACAGGCAAACAGTAACTTATATTAAACAATCAATTCTTGGCTTGCAAAATTTTAGCTTTTATTTCTGAAATCTAGTTTTTCTCCAGCTACATCCAAAACGTTAGGAAGTCAGATTCATTGCAGAAAGTTTATACCAGTAGTTAAACTGGAGATAGTCTCAGAAATTTAACTGGGAAACGAGAAAGCACCTCCTTTTGTATATAATGAGATTTAGTAACTCACACACTTTCTAAGCATGCCAACAAAAGCATAAACAAACATGAACACCAGAGTAACCCATTATACATTATGGACTTCCCAAAATGGTTTTGACAAAGCCCTATTCAGATGTTCCTCAATCATTTTCAGTTGCGCAAGGAAGGACGGAGGAGAGTGATGGTTTACCTGCTGCCTCCTCAGCCTCCATTGCATTCCTGATTCAGAATCCTGATTGTGCTGGGTCCCAAATCACACGGGGCATCCACAAATAGAGGCAGCACCTCACTACAGGCATTCGTCACCCAATGCACGCAGGGCATAAGAAGAGACCTGCTGGATCAGGCCCATCTAAGGCAGCATCCTGTTCTCAGTGGCCAACAGGATGCCCATGGGATGTCTGCAAGTGGGAATGCAACAGCATTCTTACCTACTTGTGATTCCCAGAAATCACGACACAGAGGCATACTACCTCCAACAGTGGATAGACAATGTAGCCATCATGGCTATTAGCATTTGATAGCCTCATCCTCCATGGTTGGGCCCAACGGAGGGTTGCCCTGTGCATAGTGTATCGCCCTGGGATTGCTTTCCAATGAAATTCGGGCTTAAACTATTTAAATAAACAAGAAGGGAAATGCTTGAGCAGGAATACTTGAAAAGGACTTTAGTCTCTCACCAAAGGTCTCTGAGGGAACCTAGCAGTCATGTGATAAATCATTGGTTTAAAAACAAGATGTTAAGAGTAAGAGTTTTTAAGAGTTAAGAGTAAGAGCTGCTTCACAGTGGAAGGGATGGCAGGTAGGCATTGTGGTTCCTTAAGAGTATGTTTTCAGCCAGGTACTATTTAACATCGATAAACAATCTGGAGTCAGGGATGAGCAGAAAGTAGCCAAGTTTGCAGATAAAACTAAGTAATTCATAAGCAGAAATAGCTCCAGTAGCCTGGGATGATCTCCAAATGGATCTGTCCAAACTGGGCAAATGGGAAACAAAACGAATGAGCGTCTGTGTAAGTAAGTGTAAACGTATGCACATTGGTGCAAAGCACCAAACCCAATTTTGCATATGCACTGATAATATATGGCATGGCTGTGATCAGTGCTGTTTTTCTAGAAAAAGAAGTACTGCAGCTCACCACGAACTTCTCCCTTGTTCTCTTAGAATGGCAATGGCACCCATTTGAGAGGTGCTGAATCTGAAAAAAAAAAGTCCTAGCTTTGACTCTCAAGAAAGTCATTCTGGGATTGTGGTGGATAGCCCAATGACAACAACTCAGTGTGCAGCTATTGAATAAGGGAAAGCTATAGAATCTTTGGCCCTCCAGGTGTTACCAAACTCCAGTTCCCATCAGCTCCAGCAAACATGGCTCACTGACCAGAGATAATAGGAGCTGTAGTTTAGCAAGATCTAAAGGGCTAAAGGTTCCAATCCCTGCTATAGAGTTTGAGGGGTTTATTTGTTCAGAAAAAAGACAAAGGGGCAAGCTAGAGGTTAGAGTTGTGAGTGGCGTAGATAAAGTGAGAAAAGAGATGTTATTTTCTCCCCCATAATACGGGGATTTGAGGTTGCTCAATGAAATGGATGAATCTTTCAGGACTGGCAAATACAAAGACACGCTTCTTAACAGTCAATAATTAATTTATGGCATTCACTGCTAGTAGATGTGATGACCATTGGTCTAAATGCTTTTAGACACATTTATGGAGGGTAGGTGTATCAATGGCTATTAGTTACGACAGCTAAATGGAACATTCAGATGCAGGCTGCCTCTGTATATCAGCTGGTTGAGAGCAGGAGGGCATACAACAGGAGATATTTCTTGCCTTTATGCCCTACTTAGGCATAAAAACATTCTTGGAGGTATCTGGCTGGCCAGTTCGTAACAGGATGTTGGGTTGAATGGATCACTTTGTGTGATCTAGAAGAGCTTCTCCTCTTAAGGTGGCCATGGACACAACAAACTTAAAGAGGGACCTCACACATGCCTTGCCATTTTATAGTAGCAAGTTCCAAGAGTACTTTTCTCCCAGATATTTATTTCCCCACCACTCTTGGCAAAACTGTATCCAGTTCTACAAAAGGGGAACCATCTTTCTAAAACAAAAGATTCATCAAATGGGAAGAGAAAGTGAGTTCTGACACTGGTTACATCATTAGCAATATATAATAAGCAAATCTCAGAATATTCATGTAAACCCTTTCTACTGGTAAATCACAGTCACCATGAAAGTGAATATCACCTCTTTTTCAGGCACAAAATATTGCACAGGGAATGCTTGTGAAGTGCAATATTATTGCCATAAAAATATGACTTGGAGACTGCACACAACAAATGCGAAACTAAGACACATTTATTGTGACAAAAACTGGCAAGTCCCTTCCTACACAACTTTCTCAAACAGTGTCCCTGCCACTTACCATTTATTTAATTGGATGTGAAAAGCATAGGACCATGCGAAGGTACCCAATGCCAAATCAGACTATTGGTCCATCTAAATGTAAAGGACCCCTGACAGTTCAGTCCAGTCGCGAATGACTCTGGGGTTGCGGTGCTCATCTCGCTTTACTGGCCGAGGGAGCCAGCGTTTGTCCGCAGAAAGTTTTTCCGGGTCATGTGGCCAGCATGACTGGCGAAACCAGAGCAGCACATGGAAATGGCGTTTACTGTCCCGCCGGAGCAGTACCTATTTATCTACTTGCACTTTGACGTGCTTTCCAACTGCTAGGTTGGCAAGAGCTGGGACCGAACAACGGCAGCTCACCCCATCGCGGGGATTCGAACCACCGACTTTCTGATCAGCAAGCCCTAGGCTCTGTGGTTTAAACTACAGTGCCATCTGCATCCCATTGGTCCATCTAGCTCAGTGCTATTTACACTTACAGGCAGTGGTTTGGAAACCATACTTGTAAATGCCAGGGATTGAACCTGGAATCTTCCAGATGCAAAGCAGATGTTCCATCACTGCACTATAGCCCTTTGCCTAGTTGCACACATACGCACGCACACACGCACGCACACGCACACACACACACTATATTGAAAATAGTGGTAAATGCTGCCTGTCAGGAGAGGCAGTTCTATGCACTGTTTTTATTGAGTCACAGCGGATTCATTGTTTTAGCTATGTCACTACTGCACAAAATAATTAGGGCATAATCCCCCCATCTGCTGCATACCATATTTCATCTTGGCACATCAGCCCTTTACGGAAGCTTTGCTACATTCTTCTATTGTACCAAAGCCGCTGCAAAGGGTAACAGTTAAGGGACTCGTTTGTGCATTGTCACGATGCACAAGTGATAAGGAACCACAACGGGGCCTCAGAAGGAGCCAATTTCTTTGATAAGAAGGAAAATGGCAAAAGGTTCTAGCATGTATCAGTTTACAGGATTAAAACAAAGAAAGCAAGTCGTTTGTCAAATTCAGCAAGATGTCCACATATTTCTCTGCAGCACAGCGCTCCTGTTTGCTGGATTGGCTCTCTTTCCTCCTCCATGACCCTATTTCTTAAATGTGTAATATGGTCCTTCCTAAGGAAACGTAGCAAGTTTCTATGAAAGAAACGAACTCCTCACCAACTGTTAGGCAAGCAGTGTTTTATGAACAAGGCAGAGTGCCAACCTGTCCTACCCTTACAATTGGTTCAATGTGGACAACGATATACTACTTCCGCTTATTCAGCTGAGCAACTGGGCTTGGAGACAAAGCAACTCATTTGTTTTTCAACAGCTCTTTGCTACTCAGTGGCCTTCCCAATGGAGATGCCTAAATGTTTACTTCCCCCAAAATACATCAAGAGTTAGCGCTCCCTCCTAATTGTATATCCTGCATTTGAGATAGCTTCAGGATCCAGCAATTTTTCCCCCACCTGGACTTAACATACTGTTAGGCTCTGTTATGTGTATGGCACATTGTGGCCAAGCTGTCTTTGATGAAACTCTTAGATCCCAGTCAAAAGATAATCCTGCCTGCTGCAATTTACACACAGCTACTCAGGTAAGCCAAGTACTATTAGCTTTAACAAAACTAATACCCTGCTAGAAGAGTGCAGTTGAATTTGTACCTGAAAATCCCAGGTATCATTAGACCTTCTTTGTGTTCTTTACCACAGATGCCATGCTAAAGAACACTAGAGTGCTGAAGTCTATGCTTTCTAAAAACTTGTGCAGTGACAGAATTAAAATAGTATCGTTGCTTATGACTTGGCACTGATTTACCATTAAGGGAATTTCAGTATATTAAGCACTTTCAATTTATCTAATTTTAAAATTAAAAACATACCCTTAGATCTAGAGCTCCATGTGTGCCCTGAAGTACAGATAGAGCTTCGCCATGAATGGGCTTTCCAATCCATGTGAGAGATTGGTAGTTCAGAGTGATAATTCACAACACAAAAACCAAACGAAATAAATGTCTTTAAGGTTGCTATTTTCAGATCATTTATTCGGGAATTGCCCCATTGAAAGACTTAAGTGGTTTGAGGTTTGCAGTACAATTATTTATTATTATTTTACTCAGAGCACTTTTCTGTTTCTCGCTTTGACACAAAAAGGAAGGTTTCTTGAAGAAAGAAAATCAAAGTTCCTTTGCCTCTTATCTGGGAGGGTGAGGAAGGAAGCATACAGTGAGAAATGCCAAGGTAATAAAAATAAGATGTTACCAATTCCATTCACAGTTTCACTCAATAAAGCAAGTTAGGCCAACAACACATTCTCAGACTCCTGTACCCAGTAGGAGACTTAAGCAGTGCCATTATTCCTAGCACCAGGAGTTGTATTGTATCCTTTGTCAACATTTCATCAACACATTCTATCTTTTGGACACTTGCAGTGTGATAGGAAACGGGAAACTTATGTAAGATTTGTAAATGTCTACGGGTTCCTCCTACACATAGACAACAAAACTGCTCTTTTATCAGCATCAGAGTTGACAACAGATGTATGCCTAAAGCAAATTTGGGGAGGTGGCGATTTTTCCTGAGGTGAAACATCTGAGGAGTTTCAAGGGGAGCAAAAAAAAAAAAGAAGAAAAAGTTTCAGAACATGAACATTTCCTCAGTGGGTTCCTGCACATCTCAAATATTCGTTTGGGTTTCTGTTGAGAGATTATTACACAGACAAGGAATTGGTTTTAGAGCTACTAAAGATAACACCCATAATGAAAATGAAACAACAATTTACTTTTAATTATAATCTGAATTCCAAATATTTACTGAGTGGTTGTGGGGAGGGGGGTATATGTGTGTGTTTGATAATGTTGTAAGGAAACATGTTACCTATTGATATATGTCACAAGCTGAGGTGGGGAACCTGTGGCTCCCTAATTGTTATTCACTGTTGGAGTACAGCTCCCATCATCCTTGACCAATGGCCAGGCCAGCCAGGGCTGGTGGAAGTTGGAGTCCAGCAACATATGGAGAGCCATGGGATTCCCATCCTTGGTTCTGGGCAAACTGAATCACAGGCTTTTTCCTTTTCCTTTTTACATCAACTGTAGTTAAAATCTACTCTTTTAGGTGTGGTTTCAGATCCTATTATACTAGAAACAAATGAATAGTATCATTACATCTCTGCCTGCCAGCTTTTCTCCCACATAGCTAGCTATAAAGCTGTTGTTCAAAGCTGAAAAGAACATACTATGCTCTCAGAAGTACTGTGTTTAACTCACAAATGTACATAATACCCTCTCAGATGCTTAGCTGAACTACATTTTCCTTCAATAATATTATCCATGTTTCACTTGCCCACATCAATCTATACATGCTCTTATTTAGTACATTGCTTGTGTGCCCTCATTACAAATGAATGATTGTAAAATGTTGTGGGTGATGACTTGGGCCCCATGGCCATTTGATAACTTGCCAGATGCAGCTTGTCACGCTGGCCACGAGACCCGGAAGTGTCTGCGGACAGCGCTGGCTCCCGGCCTATAGAGTGAGATGAGCGCACAACCCTAGAGTCTGGCAAGACTGGCCCGTACAGGCAGGGGTACCTTTACCTTTACCTTTAAGACAGGGGGCCCAATCGCCTTCTCAATCCAGCCAGTGGGCGGTCCGGGAATCAGCATGTTTTTACATGAGTAGAATGTGTTCTTTTATTTAAAATGCATCTCTGGGTTATTTGTGGGGCATAGGAATTCACTCATTATTATTTTTTCAAAATATAGTCTGGCCCCCCACATGGTCTGAGGGACGGTGGACCAGCCCATGGCTGAAAAGGGTTGCTGACCCCTGTCCTAAGAGTTGCAAAATGGGTAAATTTTATATACTGATCACAAGAACTGAAATGGGAAGTGTGGCAATAGCCTTCCTTTATTCATCCTTCCCATCAAGCTAATTCTCACGTTGCAGCCCGGAACATGGGGGGGGAGGGGGACACAATGCTCCCCTTCAACTTCTGATTGATACTTAGGTCCCACTGACAGTCAAGAAGAGACTATGTGCTTTTGATTTACTCCTTTCTCCTTCTCCCCACTTCCCCTTTTTTAACACACTCATGATCTAACTCCATGCTAGACAGGAGATCTCTAATCTGCTCTCCTGATGTTTAGAGCTGGGCTGGGGAACATGTGGCCATTCAGATGTTGTTGGACTACAATTCCCAGGCATCCTTGAACACTGGTCTTCCTGCCTGGAGCTGATGGGAGTTGGAGTCCAACAACACCTGGAAGACAACGCAGAGCTAGAAGACCAATTGTAATGGTTGTAAGGGGTTACTTGTGCGTAAGTTGCCTCCAATTTCGGTTAGATTGCCTGGCACACCATGCTTTGGCTGACAGCCCACACTCCGTGGCCGGTCAGTCGCTTGCAGAATCCGTCAGTGGGCATTTCTTAAACCTCTTCCAGCATAAGAGCTGCTTGACGCCAATTTTCCTATTTTCCCTGCGCGGAACTCGTCTGCGCAAGTAAGGGGAAGGCAGAGGCATGTCAGCGCTCTCTCCACTAGTCTCTGGTGAAGGGTCTTGGAGCCCTGTCTCCAAATCCTCCATCTCCTTCTCTTCTCTACTGGTGTTACGCTGAATTCCTTCCCCCCTGCTGGTCCCCTCTCTTGCATCGTTTTGGAGCCTTGCCTCCACCTCTCTCTCCGATATCAGTTCCCTGACACCAATGGTCTCACTCAGTGTAAGCCAGTTTCCTATGTTCCTAGGTAGGCTCCCCGCACTATTTAGAACTTTGCATGACTTGGGTTCTAAATGGCATGTAGAGCCCACATGCCCAAATCAGGCTCCTTGCTGTACACCTTCACCCTCCAATGCACGGGGGACAGTGGGACCAAGCCATTAGGGGTATACACAGCCCTCATTTCCCTCACACATGTTCAGCACTAAACTTTTAAACAAAACTTCTGCTTCCCTAACGCCTCATGCTACTGATATTTATGAGAACGGTAAAATTGTGAGTCTGAGATACGCCTGAGCTCTGCAGCAATGAGAATATGCCAGTGTTTGCTCCTGTCCTTGTCAAATCCCTCTGGAAAGGGATCCTTTATTAATGGAACCGAAAGAGATTTTTCTATTGACCTTAACCAAGCTGTTGAGCAAGAATGGAAATTGCATCTGGCAGAAAATGTATGTACATTATACAACAGCTCCAATCATGTGCCAGTCACAAATACCTTATGGTTTTAAATGTATTTTATGTTTCCAATAAAAAGAGGAGGAATGCACAAGGGAGATGGAAGCAACTATACTAACAAAAGATAAATTTTAAAATGTGTTGCATCCTTAATACTTTATATTTTATTTATAGGAGAGTTACCTATTTGCTTAGGGTAGAGCTTTTGGTACAGCCTAAGATCTTGCCTCAGGGTACAGCAAAAGGAACTTTTGTGCACAGAGCGGGACAGCAAAAGGAACTTTTGTGCACAGAGCGGGAGTCACTTATTTGTTCTGTCTGCACACACTTCTTTTTATTTACTTATTATTTATTTCAACATTGCATATATCTCTTAACCCCGTAGTCTCTATGCAGTACATAGTGAGGTTATAAAAGACACAACACAGATAAAACCAGCTAAAATGAATAATAAAACCAAAGCGTCAACTTTAAATGGCAGCTGAAATAAAAAGGTCTTCACCGAGTGCCAGAAGTTCACCAGGAACGGCACATGTTGAATCTTAGCTGGGAGCGAGTTCTATAAAATTGGGCCCATAATACTAAATATATAACTGCTTGTGGATGTGAGCTGTGTGTCCAAGCCATGGGGGATCATTAACAGACTTCTCCCAAGACCTCAGTGATTTAGCAGAGACATAAAGAATCAGGTGGTCCCCTAAGATTTCCTGGACCCAAGTTGCTAAGGTAAATTAATTAAAAATATATTGAATTTGTCCTGGTAGCATATAGGCAACCAGTACAAGTCTTCTAGCATCAGAGTTATATTATGGTGGTAGTCTGTTTCCACCAATCATCTAAGCGTGGCATTTTGAGGTCTGGGAGGGCAAAACCGCCTCTTTCTTTTATATCTGTAAGTAACTTATGCTTTATCCTTGGCTTTTTGCACCAGTTGCAGCTTCCAAACCAAACTCATCGCAGTAAACAAGACTTGAAGTTACCAATGAAGTTAGACAGTGGAACAAGCTTCCTCAGGAGTTGGTTGGCTCTCTCCACTGGAGGTTTCTGAGCACAGGTTGGATGGCCATCTGTCATGGATGATTTAGTTGAGATTCCTGCATTGCAGAGCATTGGACTAGATAACCCTTGAGGTTCCTTCCAATTCTATGATTCTATGAATGCATGAATCACTGTGGCCAGGCTACCTCTGTCCAAGAATGGCTGCAGTTGGTGTACCAGCCATAGTTGGTAAAAGGTACTCCTAAGCCACTGAAACATATCTGAGCCTCCAGTGACAAAGATTATCCAGGACCAACCTTAAACTATGAACTTGTTCTTTCAGAGGGAGTCCAACCCCATCCAGAACAGGCAGCTTGGCCCATCTCCCAGATAAGGGAACATCCATCAACAGTGCCACCATTTTTTTCCAGGGTTCAAACTCAGTACATTGGCCCTCATCCAGAGGGACTTTTTAATAAGCACAGTGGGCTGCAGCTACAGGGAAACTGAAGGTTCCCCCTCTCTGCACAACTTGAAGTGCTTATCATTTGTTCAGTGGGTTTTTTGATCCTTGCCAATGTATAGTAAAAACAACAACAACTGCAGGCTTCTTGCTGCCATGCTAAGTAGGCACTGACATCTGGAATATTTTTAGGTACAGACAACAACATTTAGAGCAAACTTCCCATCTCTTATGCTGAGGAACCATTGCCTACCCTACTGAGCTAATGAAGATGGAAACCAGGAAGCATTTATGACAGTGAATCGCCTTAACACAAATAATACTTTTTATAATAACAACATGATAATACTTTGTATGCATTCTGGGAGCTGGAAAAGTTTTAAAACTGTTCAAAGTGTTCACATCCTTTCCCACAGGTAATCCTCTATAATGTTGTAGGAATTATTCTTTGTTCTACAGGAAAGGGTAATGAAGGCTACCTGTCAAATCCTGCCGTTATTTCGCTGCACAATGCAAGCCTTCTCTCAGCTGCCCAGGCACCTATCAACCCTCTGTATGCACTTCTCCATACACTGAATACCAACCTCCAGGAAAAGAATGAAAGCAGAACCTGTTCTGACCTTTCCTGCCAGCTGGGGTCAACCTTTTCGACCTCATTAGAGGGCCGAGTACGGAAGCCTAAATAAAGAGTTGTTGATACACTTGAGGGTGAATTAGAAGAAGCAGGAATTTGTCCAGCCAAGGAGCAACTATACTTTCCCCCCAAAGCACTGAGTTACTGTGTATTTTCTATCGTTTTGCTTGTTTGCTTTTATTTATTTTCTATATACATGCAAAAAAAATACAGTTATACCAAAAAAAACCAGATTACCAAATATCGCAAAAAATAATTGATAAGAAGAAAAATACAAAGAAAATTATGCATATAGAAGAAAACAAAAGAGAAAAAAGAAAAAGAATTATAAAGATTAGAAAAAAGTCAGAAGAAAACTAGAAAAAATTGACTTCCTTCGACCTCTGTACAGTCTATATGGTCTTGTATCTTAGGTTGTCTGTAATCATTTTAAACTTTATGGAGATATAATTTGTTTACCTGTGGAGTTTTTAGTCTAGACTAAGCCAATCATAGTTTTGGGAACTGACATTCTTCATATAATTTGTAAAATATATGAGTTACTGTAAATTTTCATTAGACAGCCCAAGAGATTATCGTTTTCCTCTTCCATTTTCCATGCACAGAGAAACAAAAGACAAAAAGATGGAGACTACATTGCTCTTCATCCAGAGCAGACCCATTTACTTCAATGGGATTCCCTCAGAGTAAACGGAACATGGAACATACCTGAGATGCACATTAAAACCAGTGAAAGAATGGATAAGATCACAGGCCGCACTAAGTATGCAGGGTTGCGTTTGGGTCTTGGGCAGATTCAGACTTTCATCAGACATTTCCGCACAGTGTAAAAAGGAAAAGGTAAAGGGCCCCTCACAGTTAAGTCCAGTCGTGAGCGACTCTGGGGTTGTGGCGCTCATCTCACTTTACTGGCCAAGGGAGCCGGCATACAGCTTCCAGGTCATGTAGCCAGCATGATTAAGCCGCTTCTGGCGAACCAGAGCAGCGTACGGAAACGCCGTTTTACCTTCCCGCTGGAGCGGTACCTATTTATCTACTTGCACTTTGACGTGCTTTTGAACTGCTAGGTTGGCAGGAGCTGGGACCGAGCAATGGGAGCTTACCTCATCGCGGGGATTTGAACCACCAACCTTCCGATCGGGAAGCCCAAGGCTCAGTGTAAAACCAAGGCAATCAGGGACATCACACATTACAATTTTAGCAAAGCAGCTATTTCCACATGGGCAAGTCCTGTGTCATTCTGGCATCATGCAGAATGGGAGTGTGTGGTATAGAAGGTAGAAAAGGGAAGGGAAAGGAAAGCCCTTTGATAAATAAATTTGAGAAACCCTGCTTTTACTCAAAGTGATACGCTAAATGGATATTTGCATGAATAATGAGGGATCCACACAGGTAGGTTAAAGGCCAATTTATTCAACCTTAAGGTACCATTAATTTGATTTTTTTAATTGCAATTTAAATCATGAATCTTTGATCATGAGCCTTGGGGTTGTGTTTTAAGTATAATAAATCCAGAAGGGAACACAAGAAACTGCCTTATACTGATTCAGACTTTTGGGTCCATCTAGCTCAGCAGTCTTTACACTGAGTGGCAATGGCGCTCCAGGATTTCAGACAGGGAGTCTCTCTGAGTCTTACCTGGATTAAACCAAGGTCCATTTGCATGCAAGGCAGATGCTACAGAACTGAGCTAAATTCCGTCCCCATAAAGCAGAACCATGGAGATAAACAAAATGAGAGGGGTTATTTACCTGTATTTCCTATGGTGCTTTCCTGCTCAGTGAACCCACCAGGTGGTTTTGAAGGGTGGGGTTATATTGTTGGTTCTTGAGGCGTTTTGTTTCTTCATACAAGTTATGCCTCTGCTGTAGCAAGTTGACGCCAAACAACATGCTTACTTAAATGTCTGTTTTGCAGCACCAATGCCTATATAATCCCGCCTCTTTACATATATAAATTTGTGTCCCTTGTAGCCCCATTTCATTCAAAAGGTGAGCTGGTATCAATTTTCACAGCTGCAGGGTCAGGGACCTTATGATGGTTCCCGTTCAGCTGTCCTCACAGCAGAAGCAGGATTTAATGACATAGTGATATAAAACAGCTGAGTCTCAGCTTTACTACATCTTTCATTGTTGATACTCAGGCATAAATAAATAAGGAATCTGATGTTTGCCATGTAGTCACAGGCGCTTAAAGCATTATCTTGCAAGGTGGAACTTCATATGACACCCACCCATCCCAAAAATAATGATTTATCTTTGAAACATCTGCTTTTATTACAGACTTTGTTTCTTGCTTTTTGTTGTTGTTGTTTTTTGTTCCTTTTAAAGCTTGCAAGGTTTACTGGAGGAAAGCTCTTCTGCTGTATGACCAGGGGGAAATGAGAAGTAAAATTATAATCACCTAGCAATTACTCCCTTTTATGTGCACCTGTATAATTAACTATACATCTTTCAAAGATTTCCTCTAAGCCCCTCCATGTGATACCAGGAGGAAGAGGAGGAGAAGGAGGAGGAGGAGAAAACTAAGACCAGCAGCTTTCAGTGTGAGAGATTGACTCAATCAAAAGTCATCCCAGACATCAAAGAATGCCTCTGATTACCCTTACTCACTGATTAACATACCATTACAGCAGTGATTGGTGTTGACATTTCTGAAGGAGGACAATCCACAGGAGGTGATAGTCTAAAGCAGTGCCATATACTATGACAGTCAACAATTTGCCATCTCATAGTGTGCATGTATAGGTGTATAATCCTTAAGGATGAAAAAGAAAAGTTGCCTCATAACCAAAATACTTGACAGTAGGGATGGGGGTGCAATTCAATCTAAGTCACAGTTTTCAATACAAGCAAGTAAAAGTGTGTATATTAGGGAAAGGTGAGTATAAAATGCATATACTAAGACATGCAAAAATACATTATATTGGGATAAATTGCTTGCAAAAGTGTATTAAAATGCTGGTGAATTTTCAAGGGGATTTAAAATAATAATCACAGACCAATGCAGAAATGTTTGGAACTGAATTTAAGATAGAAAAAAAAATGAAACTGACAGATTTGTCTATCGCTTACTGACAGTTCTTGAATTCTGACAAAGGAGGGCAAAGGCTGCATGCAAAAATACTGTTTAATATCGTTTGTAAAGGCTTCGGCCTTAAGAGATCAATTATTTTTCCCCTTTAGCACCTCCTGCCTTGGAAGTGGTAGTCTAGGGATAGGATCAGGCAGAAGAGCAAAGCTGCTACTAAGAAAACCTGGGCAAAACACACACACTTTAAAAAACATTTAAAACTCACAGGTCAGGTATGCAAGTTTTAATAGGAAACAAAACAGTGCTACTTAACTAGTCCACTCTTAGCATGATAATGGGAGGGTGCTGCTAAGAGATAACCATTCTAAAAACAAAATTGACATGGCTAAACTGTCATGGTAACAAATCACACACCAGTGAGCAGTCATATCTTCACAGAATGTGAGCAGCATAATGCTCCATTGTTCCCTTCTGAGGGGGATTGTTCCCTTATTCTATAATGGGCAAACCACCCAAATAATGACAGAGAAAGGAAGCAGTACAGCTCCTCTGCCAAACCCTCTGCACAACTGTAGGCATTATTCCAAAGAAGCTCTGCATAAACCTTTAATTAAGAAAGCCATCCTCCAGATAATTAATGAATGTGCTCCAAAACATTTTCATGACCAAAGTCCACAGAAGGAATCCCTCTGCAGTTTCGAGCTATGTCAGGTCTCTGAAATAAAATCCGAAAGCCCCAACCCATAACATGACACAAAAAAGGGAAAAGAAACCCATTGGTAACCAATGCAGCTAAGTTAACCATGACTAAATTTTTAGTAAACTTGGCCATCAATTTCTCTGCCTCCTGTAATTAAAGCTGCAGTAGCTTGGCTAAGAACTGTTAGAAACAATGAGCAGGGACACTGACTTCCTAAGAGTAAGAAAAAATGGTAACAAGTATTAATTTAGAACTACCAACAGCATAATCCTCATCATGTTTACTCTGGGGTTTATCTGAAATTGCTCAGAAAATAATTCTCCAACAAAGTTTTTTTTTTGGGGGGGGGGGTGAAACATACTCAGAGTCGCAAATGAATGTCCCCTCAAAGTATCGGCTTTATATACATTATTTACACAATGGGCTGCACATGATTGGCTAATTCCGGAATTCTACTGTAAGCCAATCAGGTTGTGGATTCACTTCTATCTGGAGCATGATTGGGTGGTTCCTGCCAACCAATCATACTGCTGCATTGTTCTAGGACCAATCAGACTGCTGCAGTTTGGATCCTATTCAAAAGTACATAACACCCCTCCCCTCTAAGTTCCAGTCCTGCCCGGGAGGTCACATTCATAGTCCTCGAGGTATGCCGGCGACCTACGTGTGTGTTGCGGCGTGTGGTGTTCCTTGGTCCGGGGTTCAGGTTCTGGCTCGTGTTCCAAGGATGCTGGCTGTGATGGGCCTGTTTGGTCTGGCGCAACCGGCTCACTCAGTCGTGGTTCTGGTTCCGGTGTCCTTTCGGCCTCGCGGGTCCTCTCTGTATTTACTGATTCTGCCTCTCCTGCTGGCCCCTCCTGCTCTATGGGCCTCACTGCCCCTCTGTTCCCTTGGGACTCCTCTGACCTTTCCTCCTCCTGGTTTTCTCCCGGGAATCGTCGCCGTATCTGGTCACAGTGGCGGTGCCAGCATTGCCCCCCATCCGTTAGCACCTCGTACGACACGGGGCCAGTGACCCTGGTGACTGTGGCGGGTACCCATGCTGGGCCTGCCCCAAAATTCTTTGCGTACACTAGGTCCTGGGCCTCAAAGGTCCGGGGGTTCCTGCCTTCCCCCACCACTACCTCATCCTGAGCTCTATCGGGGTGAAGGCGGTCCAATCTGATTGCAAGGCGCCAACCCATTAGTAGTTCAGCGGGGCTCCGGCCAGTCGTTGAGCTGGGGGTGCTGTGCTGTGCTAGGAGGAATGTGGCAAGGCGGTACTCCCAATCCCCTTGTGTCATGCGGCGAAGGGTGTCCTTGGTGGTCCGCACCATGCGTTCTGCTTGGCCATTGGTGGCAGGGTGGAGTGGTGCCGAACGGATGTGGCAGATGGCGTTCTGCGCTGTGAAGGTTTGGAATTCTCCTGAAGTAAATGCAGTCCCGTTGTCTGAGATGAGAGTGTCAGGGAGCCCATGGGTTGCAAACAGCCTGCGTAGTACCCGGATGGCTGCGGATGTAGAAGTGGACGGTACCAGTGCGACTTCCAGCCATTTGGTGTAGGAGTCCACCACTATGAAGAATGTTTTCCCCTGAAAGGGGCCAGCGAAGTCGTGACCATGGTGCTTGGGCGGACTCCCAGGACTGGACTGGGGCCCTTGGGGGATCTGGGCAGGATTCTTGGCAGGCCTGGCAGTGTTTGACCCAGGCCTCTATCTCTCCGTCGATTCCCGGCCACCACACATAACTCCTGGCCAGGGCCTTCATTCTTACTACCCTGGGTGTGTCTCGTGTAGGGCTGTGAGGACCCTTTTGCGGAGGGGCTGGGGAACAACGACCCTGCTTCCCCATAACAGGCACCCCTTGTGGGCCGACAGTTCATGTTTGCGGGTTGTGTAGCCAGCGAATTCTGGCCCAGGGCTGCTGATGGGCCATCCCCTCCACACCCAGTCCAGGACCCAGGAGATGACCCTATCTTTCTTGGAATGGTGTGCAACTTCTTGTGCCTGAATGGGGCGGTTGGGAAGCAGCTCCAGGCTCATAACCTGTTGTGCAGGTGCTGGGTCGGGGCCTGTTTCCGGTAGTGGTAGCCTGCTGAGGGCATCCGCATGGCCCACCGCCTTCCCCGGGCGGTGAATCAGTGCATACTGGTAGCTGGCAAGGAAAATTGACCACCTGAGGACACGAGGAGACAGCACTTGGGGAGTCTGCTTTTCAGGGGCAAACAAGCCAAGCAACGGCTTGTGGTCAGTCACCACGGTGAAGGGTACAAGAAATCATGGAATTTTTTTTCTCCCTTCACGATTGCCAGACCCTCCCTGTCTATTTGCGAGTAGTTCCGCTCGGTTGCGTTGAGTGTCTGGGAAAAGTATGCCACTGGTACCTCTCTTCCATCCGGGAGTTGGTGTCCCAGGACAGCGCCAATGCCATAGGGTGAGGCGTCGCATGCTAGCACCACCGGCAGCCTCTCGTCGAAGTGTGCCAAGGCCAAGTTTGAGACAAGCAAGTCCTTGACTGCCTGGAATGCGGCCTCCTGGCGCTGGCCCCACACCCAAGGGACCCGCTTGTCCAGGAGTCTGTGTAGGGGCTCCGCTACCACCGCCTTGTGGGGAAGGAAGGAATGGTAAAAGTTCAATAGTCCCAAGAAGGCCTGAAGTTCAGTCTTGCTCTTAGGTGCTGAGGCATCACAAATGGCCCGTACCTTGTCCCCAATCGGGTGGACCCCTTCTGCATCCACCATAAATCCCAGAAAGTCCACCTGAGGCACTCCTAGTAGACATTTTTCCCGCTTCACCTTGAGACCCGCCGTCTGGAAACGGTGCTGAACAGTGTGGAGGCGGTCCTCAAACTCCTCTGGTGTGGGCCCAGCAATCAACACATCATCGAAGAAGGGGGTGACGCCAGGAATCCCTTTAAGGAGCGAGTCCATTAGATTCTGGAATATGCCTGGTGCCACACTGACACCAAATTGCAGCCGCTTTACCCTGAACGCTCCTCTGTGCGTCACAATCGTCTGTGCCTCTGCTGTGGCCTCATCTACTGGCAGCTGTTGATATGCTTGGGCCAAGTCCAGCTTGCCAAAAATTTTTGACCCAGCCAGGGTGGCAAGGACATGGCTGACCACTTGCACTGGGTATGCATGGGCCGTGAGGGCCTTGTTTATGGTACATTTGTAGTCTGCGCAGATGCGGACCGAACCATTAGGCTTGACGGGTGTGACGATTGGGGTTTCCCAGGGGGCATTAGGCACCGGCTCCAGCACTCCTTGCTCCACGAGCCGGTCCAATTCCTTGTCTATACAGGGTTTCAGGGCGAACGGGACCCGGCGGGCCTTGAGCCTGACCGGTTGTACTGCGGGGTCAAGCTGTAGAGCAATGGGGGGGCCATATACT
This sequence comes from Podarcis erhardii, assembly GCF_964252035.2. Taxonomy (NCBI): domain Eukaryota; kingdom Metazoa; phylum Chordata; class Lepidosauria; order Squamata; family Lacertidae; genus Podarcis; species Podarcis erhardii. The sequence goes on along the minus strand of NC_138497.1, from coordinate 111,153,421 downwards.
GTCCCAATTTCCCATCGAAAACCCCCGGAAATTCCTTGCATATGGCGTCCACGTCCACTTGTAAGCTAGTGTGGTTCACCCCGGTGACGGCTAGCCCCAGTGGTCCAAACCATGCCAATCCCAGTAAGCTAATGTAGGGGCCCTTGACCACAAGCAAGTCCAGTTGCCGCATCCGCCCTCGGTATTGCACCCTGAAGGTCCCCACCCCCAGTGTGGGGACCTTACGTTTCTAGAAGTCCCGGAGGGTGAATGGGGCCGGCCTGAGTTTGGGACCCCCAGTAGGACACAGTTTCCTTAAGGTCCTTGCCGAGATTATGGATAGAGTTGAACCCGTGTCAAGCTCCATGCAGCATGGGGCCCCCTCTATCTGTACCTCTACATAAATTTTCTCTACGTTGGGGTGGGGCAACTGGTATACCTGGAAGTCCGTGAGCTCCGTCGAGTTGCCTTGGTGTGTTGGGCCCCGGGACCTGGGGCTCTTGGATTGGTCATCTGATGCCTGGCATCGGTTGGGCCGAGCTTGACACACCCGGGTGATGTGTCCCGATTTTCTGCACTGCTTGCACTCTGCGTTGCGGAAACGGCAGGTCCTCCTATCGTGACTTTCCCCGCAGCTTGCACAGTTCCCTCCTTCTCGTCGAGGCAGCTGTGGTATGTGTGCTGCTTGAGTGCGCTGCTGTACTCGGTGCACCTCCTCTCTGTAAGATCCTGAGTCGTCGGTGAGGTCTTCGTGGTGGACCCTCGGTTGGGATGGCAGGCTCAGCCGTGCCTCTTGCGTTGACCTCTTGGCAGCTTCCGTTGCCAGGGCCTCCTCCAGAGCGACCTGGAACATTAGGTCATTCTTAGCGTAGAGGCGTCGTTGCAGCTTCTCATCCTTCAAGCCACCGACGAGGCGGTCACGAAGCATGTTCTCCAGCTCTGAGAAGTTGCAGAACCGGGCGGCTTGGCGGAGAGAGGTCACAAATCCAGTTATGGTTTCCCCAGGGGCTTGCCGCTTTGCGTAGAAGGCATTTCGACAAGCCACCACTGAGGCTGCGGCGAAAAGTGCCCCTTCAGCTGTTCCATTATTGTTTTGTATGGAACAGTAGCGACGTCTTCAGGCAAAAGGAGAGCCCGGGCGATTTCAAACGTCTCCTCTCCGCAGACGCTGAAGAATATTGCCCTCTTCTTGGCATCTTCTTCGTCGGTGACCCCTTTGGCTTCTAGGAGGAAGATGAAACGGGAGGCGTACGCTTCTCAGTCTCCAGATGCTGGATTGAACGGCGAGAAGCTGCTGTCGGTTGCCATTCTGAGTTCCTTGTGTCCCGGAACTGAAGCCTGGATACACGGTGCAAGGCAGCGGTGCGGCAGGTGGCGGTGCTGCGGTGCTGTGTGTGGCAGTCAGTTCAGCGGGATCCCACCTTCATTGCCAGTGAAACATACTCAGAGTCGCAAAGTGATTTCATGCTCTTTATTCAGCTCATAGTGGTGAGGAGGAATGAATGAATGACCCCTCAAAGTATCGGTTTTATATACATTATTTACACAATGGGCTGCACATGATTGGCTAATTCCGGAATTCTACTGTAAGCCAATCAGGTTGTGGATTCACTTCTATCTGGAGCATGATTGGGTGGTTCCTGCCAACCAATCATACTGCTGCATTGTTCTAGGACCAATCAGACTGCTGCATTTTGGATCCTATTGTTCTAGGACCAATCAGACTGCTGCAGTTTGGATCCTATTCAACTCAGTAGATAAGGGGGGGGGGTATTATTTTAGCTCTGCCTGAACTGCTGGCAAATTTCTGTCCTCCACTGGAGAATAATGAATGAAATTAACTCCCCCTCCTGTATCACTGCCACCATACAGAATGGAGAATTTTGAGAGGCCATTTTTGCTCAGCTTCAGTTTTCTAAGAAGTATATTACACTTACTCTAATGAGACTAATTACATCATCATCATCATCATTATCATTCTTTGTATACCACTCTTCATCTGCAGATCTCAGGGCTGTTCACAGCATAAAAATACAAGATAAAAACACAAATTACAAAAACAAAATACAAACAATATCAAAACAATAACCCCCTCCCTCTCCCTAGTAAGTGTACTTAAGACGGCAGCCTTAGTTTTTATTTAATTAAAAGCAATGTTCTGCACTTCGCCGAGCAATATACTGTTTCTAAAAAAATAAATAAAAACCTCACACACCCTTGAAGCAGAGTAATTATATATCTATAGAAACCAGCATCACATGTTTTATCTATCAAAGGGACCCTGCAGAAAAGTTTTCTGGTGCAATCTCACATTTCACTTTTTCACTATTACACTTACAGTAACAATAGATATTTATGCCACAGTTGTTAGCTGTTCAGTTGTATAAGCAGATAAGTTCTGGCATGGCACTTTCCTTTTGCACCTCTAACTTCCACCCAAGGCGTTACCCTAAAAGATATTTTTAGGAAACTCTGCTGGCTTCAAATCCACAGTGATAAATAAGTCAATTGTTCCACTTCACATTCGGCCATCGTTGTGCAATGTTTTTAAACTCCCAGTCTTCAAACCTACTCTATGAAAACCTCCAGAGTTCATTTTTCCCTCTTGGCTCAGGCAACCCCCTCAATGTCTTGAGGAGGACGTTCTGATGCAACCTATTGCATCACACTGACATACAGTGGTACCTCTGGTGAAGAACTTAATTCGTTCCGGAGGTCCGTTCTTAACCTGAAATGGTTCTTCACCTGAGGTACCACTTTAGCTAATGGGGGCCTCCCGCTGCTGCTGCGCCGCCAGCGTGCTATTTCTGTTCTCATCCTGAAGCAAAGTTCTTAACCCGAGGTACTATTTCTGGGTTAGCGGAGTCTGTAACCTGAAGCGTCTCTAACCTGAAGAGTCTGTAACCCAAGGTACCACTGTACATCAGAATGTCTGTCTTTCTCTTTAGGGGAGGAGAGAATGAATACGCAACAGCCTGGAAAATTGCCAGCTATTCTAGCTCCTGGTGTTCCAACTGAGTTGGCCCTTTCCTTTCTCCAGCCACCATCACAGAGCTACTCGGGGATCATGTTGCCCCGAGGGGAGGGGAGATGTAGTTTTGAAACAGGTTTCTTTATTTTCAACCCTTCTAGTTGTATTCTCTGCTATATTATACCATTTTAACTGATATTTATTTGTAATTTCTTTGTAAACCAATATAATAATGTTTGCCTGAAAAATTAGTATATAAGTATCTTATCACCTCACAATGTGCAAAAGCCTACCTGGCACTGAGACATCACTACTTACAAGAACATAACTGAAAACTGTCAAAGAATGGCAATCCATAATAAAAAGTAACCCAATGTATGGCAGAAGGTAAAACAATGAAGGATATATAGGCAGACGTGTAGGAATTTGGGAAACACATAAAGCAATGTTGTCCTTTACATGCAATATAATTTTGTTAGCTTGGGCAGAGCAGCAAATTGCAAGCCACTCCCAAGTAATGGTCCATACATAGCATCAAAATCTGATCAAGTTAATTCTGGCGCCAGAGGCAAAATAAAACCCACTGTCATTTTTTCTGTGAATAAAAATATAATAAATAACCAACTATTTTCATGACACCAAAAATTGGCTGGTTGGCCAGTTAGAACAGGAGGCTGGCCTAAATGGGCCTATGGTCTGATCCAGCAGCAATCTTGTTCTTAATGTTAGCTGTCTGAGGCACTTGCCTCGCAGTGATGCTACTGCACTACAAATTTGTTTAAATGTTTCGGAACGTGCTGTGACATTTCCTTTAGATTTGTAATCTAAAAAAATTAAAAGTTGTGTGAAGACATTCTCCTTCTCGCAATGGCTATGAAACGGTCATAAAATATCTATGTGAAGATCACAATCTCTTACAATTTATTCAATATTCTAAATTATGCAATGCATTTTCAAGTGTATGGGTTAACTTTTGAATATGTTTTTGATGACGCTTGGGAGCCAACAATTATATTTATTTCCGATGGATCTGGTAAAGCAGTGGTGCCAATATATCTATGAATAAATTGGTTTCTACCTGCCCATCTCTTGCTGAATCTCACCTGGTTCCTGAGAAGCACAGTGATCTCAGAATTCTCAGAATTCACTGGGTGGCAGGCCTAGGTCTTCCTGAGAGGCATCATTAAAGCTGAACTCTCGTCTTCTGTATGTTGTTAGGCTTTATTGAATTCCAGTGCTTTTTCTTGCTGTTCTTAGTCATTCACATTGATGGTTTTCTTGTGTATTTTTGTGAAATTTGTGTTTTTCACTTGCCATACATCGTATATGTTAAACAGTATATAAATGGTCTTGGATAAATACACATACACAAAAACGTATACTCAGCAAACACTCACCTGTTTTATCTACTACCACTACACCTTGTCAACACTTCCCAGTCGCCTCTTTAATCTTTCTCAGCCTCTCCTTATTCCTGCACCTTATTCCTGCTTTCCTTTCATTATTGTTAGTAGTAGTAGTAGCAGCAGCAACTAACAGCAGTAGCTGAATGCCAGTTAATGATGTTGCTGCTGTAACAAGGCTTCCCATATTTTTTTAATGTTTTTTTCTGTGGAGCCTAGAAAATTAGTGGATGTGGTTTGCTGTCTGCCATCAACAGGAATTCATATTTATACAGCGTTCTTGCAATTATAGTACTGATTAATGATAAGTGCCCTGCTGTCTGCAATCTATTCCTTTGAGGGAACCACACTTTATGTTCCAAAAAATGTTTTATACCTCTTAGTGATGCATTATTATTCTTTGCAGATCAAAGATCATGGTTGTCATGGAAACTGCAAAAACTGGAAAGCCAGTCGTGACATAGCAATGGCATAATGGGGAAGATCTGCTGGGAAATCACTCACTAGCCTGGGGTTTTGTGTTGGAAATGCTTGGGTGAATTTAAGTGGAAAGCCAAGTCGTTTCTGAGATCTAAAAGCATTGTGGTATTAAACGCAAAATATCAGTCGCTGTTACAATCAGCATGCTTGACTGTGTGCAGTGCAGCAAAAAAACATGTTCCTAATTTTTTCTTCCTCCAAATGGGATGCAGGAATACTACAGTTTTATTAATCCCATTTTCTACATTCCCACAGCAAGCTTTTGTGGATATATAGCATGCCATACGCCTAACCAAAGGCTCAGTTCCTTGAACTGCAGGCTTTAAAATTTATCTAACTCATTTGCAGAATTAACGACAATGATCCAAATACAGTGGTACCTCAGGTTAAGAACTTAATTCCTCCTGGAGGTCCGTTCTTAACCTGAAACTGTTATTAACCTGAGGTACCACTTTAGTTAATGGGGCCTCCTGCTGCCATTGCGCCGCCACCATGCAATTTCTGTTCTCATCCTGAAGCAAAGTTCTTAACCTGAGGTACTATTTCTGGGTTAGTGAAGTCTGTAACCTGAAGCGTCTGTAACCTGAAGCGTATGTAACCCGAGGTACCACTGTATCAGAATGAAAGTTGACTAGGAATAAGCAGATGGGCCAATGACAGAATGAATACTTGACCTCATGGTAATCGGTGTGGAACACATTGCAACATGTTAATTTCCAGTGTTAGAAATTTTTGGGGCGGTGTGTGTGTGTGTGTGTGTGTGTGAGAGAGAGAGAGAGAGAGAGTATTGATATCTGCAAGTTCCATCTTTCCACGCCAGAAGCAGAGAACCTGTGGCCCTCCAGATGTTGGTAGACAACAACTCCCATTAACTCCCATTAACAGTTGGCCATGCAGGCTGAGGCTGATGGGAGCTGAAGTCCCAACACCATCTGGAAGCCCACAGACACCCCCCTCATTCTGGTTCCAGAACTTTCTTTTGGAACATTTGGACAGCCTGACCATGAATGCTGTTGCACCGGTACTTATGCAGTACTTATTTTACCCTATTTGGGGAAAGTATAAATCTTTCATCTGAGTGAAATTTCTGAAGCATAGGGTTAAACAATTAGGGTTACTGGCATCCTGAAATACACATCCACTAGCTGGTGTGTGTGCTACCATAAGGTACCATAAGACACACAGACATTTCCCCTTACTTTTAATCCTGGAAAGTTTCTGTTAATAACTTTTAAATCTGTACTGTAAGTCTATGGTAGGCTGTCTGTTCCTATTATACTGGATTATGTAAACAATTAAGTAGATAGATAGAGATATATATACACATACACAGACACACACACACACACACACACACACACACACATATAGTGTATAGTCTATATATGTGTGTGTGTGTGTGTGTGTGTGTTTGTGTGTATTCCAAAGTGAAAACATTGCCCAAAAAATTTACTTTAAAAAAGAACATGGATCCACCTTGCCTGGCATCTGCTACTTACGAATAAAATGATTTGAAGTGGACAGATTGACACTATCAGCATCGTCAGCGCTTTTGCCGCTAGAAACTTCATCATCCGATTCCCACACAGAAAAGATTGAGGAGCCGCCAACTTCTTCAAAGTTCCTCATTAAAATTCCACTCATAGCTTCAGCATTGTCACATGTACCTGTCAGAGGAACAGGAGAAATGAAGCATGAAAACATTTGACCGCTGACCATGCTATCAAGATCTCCAAAGTCATTGCTGGAGGGTTTTTTGTTTTTTTTACAAACATACTTGGCTTCTGTTTTTGCCTGGAGACTGGTACTTTTACCAACGGTCAAACTGGAATTAAAAAACCAAACATGTACGTGTTTTGTTTCAGACACATACTTCCTCAAATAATTGGGCAGGAACAATCAGTTCTACAGCTTGGCTCAGGCACTACAATAGTCAGCAGTGGACTTGGTGTGCCCCTACACGACAGGGAATCTTACATATAGTATAGCTCAACAGCTTTTGGGGTGTGCTGGTTTTTACTCTTGGAAGTATGGCAACCCGAACATATAATACCCAAATACCTAATTGTGAAAACAGGCCCAGTTTGAGCGATCTTCCAGCTCCTTTTCAGAAGAGAAAGAATTGCATAGCATGGGTCAGGCATCTGTTTCATCTGGCATCCTTGTGGAATGGCTACCTCACATCAGGGCATGATTTGCACAGTGGAGGGGAGAAAATTGTGCCTGCTCTTCTACCATGTGATGGTTCTTACCACCCAAGTAACTGCACAATCCTATTGCAGGCAAAACAATGAATGAGGAACAGTCTTTCCAACACTGAAGAGGCTGGCGTGCTCACCTTTTTGCCTATATAAGTATGCAGCATTTTTATTCAGATGTTAATTCCCACTGCATGCATTCAATGGGATTTGTTTCCCAATAAGTCACATATTTATGATTGCGGCCGCATGTCTGAATGGGTCCAATGTTAACATGGAGTATTTGGTTACCCAAGAAAGGCTGTTTTATGTCATAGTGCCCTCAGGTTCCCCTCACCCACTGATACTAGGCTTGAAAACTTTATACCATAGCCAATGTTAACTCTTCCCTCTCCAGCTGTAATCCCTCCCCCCAAAATGTTCCTCTCCACTATGCAAAATACTATTTGTTGGCTTAGGAGGAAATACACGGGGTGGTAGGGCAATCCCAGAGCCGTCCCAGCTCAAGGACATAGCTCTCCCACCTTTCTCAGACTTGGAGGACTTTATCTGGGTGGTGAACATAAACACACTTAAAGCTTACACATCTCCCCAATGCAATATTCCCCTGTAGACCTAGCCTACTCCTTAGAGGCTGCAATGAGCTGGAAGAATCCATAGGTAACAGAAGGGACTATACCAGTTCAGGCTGCAAGTGGAAGCACCACAATTTGCTCCCCAACTTTAAAAATGGATAAAAGTAGTAGGATGCAGGGGCAGAGCATGAAGGGTCAGAGGGGAGCCATGGCCCCAGGCTTACAACTTTTGAGGGGTGCAAACCAGGCACCCCAGCACGATGCTCCTCTCTGCCTGCCAAGGGTCGGGTCAGCTGGTTGGGCTCCCCTTGCACGGGCAGACAGCGACTCAGCATGGCCCCGGTTTTCTCCGGTGGGGGTGGGGTCGCTCAGGAGGTGTTCTACAGCTCATCTCTATCCATCAAAATGTTTTTATTTTAACTCTGCAGAAATCTGGCATGAACTGTACCATCTAGTCTTCATTTGATCACTATGTTGTTAGAATATTTGACTTGTAAAGGTAAAGGTAAAGGGGACCCCTGACCATTAGGTCCAGTCGTGGAAGACTTTGGGGTTGTGGCGCTCATCTCGCTCTATAGGCCAAGGGAGCTGGCGTACAGCTTCCGGGTCATGTGGCCAGCATGACGAAGCCGCTTCTGGCGAACCAGAGCAGCGCATGGAAACACCATTTACCTTCCCGCCGGAGCGGTACCTATTTATCTACTTGCACTTTGATGTGCTTTCGAACTGCTAGGTTGGCAGGAGCAGGGACCGAGCAACGGGAGTTCACCCCGTCGCAGGGATTCAAACCACCGACCTTCTGATCGGCAAGTCCTAGGCTCTGTGGTTTAACCCACAGCACCACCCGCGTCTCAACTGACTTGTCCCAATTTGACTTGTAATCTGTTATATTAAGCAAATATATAGCAAGCTAACATAATTCAAATCTCTCACCAAACAGTTTATATGGCATGATCTTCCAAGGCTGCCATCCTCAACTGCCTTTCTAGGGAATAAAGTCTCCTGAACACAGTAAACATGCACAAGATTCCACAGTGAAAAAGAGAGGGATTACAAGTAGCCTGGAGTGCAAATGCCTAATGGGGTTTTCTTTTCTTTTTTTTGTGGCTTCCTGATTTCTATTTTGCACATGTACTAGCAGAAATTCAGGCCTCATTTATCTTTGGGGAGAGAGCCCAGAGTGGAAGCAGGAAATTCTCTTCTAGGAAAGTTATTTTACAATAACTGGGGGGGGGGCACTAAAGCAATTGTTGTTATGTGTTCACATTGACTACATGAGAGGGGGGAATTATGCAGCCTTCTGGACTATCCAGCCACTCTTGAATGGCTCTGCCTCACACCAACTTCTGACTATTGAAACAGGTTCCCCTTCCCTTGACTTTACAGTGGTACCTCGGGTTAAGTACTGGAGGTCTGTTCTTTACGTGAAACTGTTCTTAACCTGAAGCACCACTTTAGCTAATGGGGCCTCCTGCTGCCGCTGCGCCACTACTGCACAATTTCTGTTCTCATCCTGAAGCAAAGTTCTTAACCCGAGGTACTACTTCTGGGTTAGCGGAGTCTGTAACCTGAAGCGTATGTAACCTGAAGGGTATGTAACCCGAGGTACCACTGTATTGTTAATTGTGAGGTTCTTTTACCTCAGGACTTTTTTTTTTTTAACCCCACTGATAAGTGGCACGTGTGCTTTGACATTCTGTTGCATTGACGGAGAATGGCAGAGACCGATATCCTTCTAAGTGGTGACAGAGTCTGGTATTGTCTGAACTTGAAACAAAGACATTTATTCCGATTTCTTTTAGAAAGCAGGTTTGTTGTGCAAGACCTTCAAATAAACTTTAATTGTGCAGCTTGGTTTCTTCTCCACGTCTGAATATGTATCATTTTATAAACATTTGCCTCCAAGTGTCCTTTGCCATTAACTACTTTTATACTGACGGCATAGATGAGAGACAGAGAGAGTCAGAGAGAGAAGGTTACAATATGAGGCAAGTTTATCATAGCTCCACAGTCAAAACAGCAGTTATACCAAGGCGGCCAGCTGTTCGCTTAGAACAGGATCCACAAACCAATTAATCTGGCACACACAAAAGAGGACATGCCTGTCACAATTATGTCATAAAGACTGGCCATCATTTCTGAGTTTGCCAGGGTGTTTTGCCATATGCAAACAATTCTGAAAGGAATATGTTTCTTTCTTTTTTAAAAAAAAGGAATTTTGAAATGAAGGAAAAACTTGATGAAGTTTGTGAAATAAGAGATCCATGTCTTCATTTAAAAGCACAACTTTCAACCGTGGAATTAATGATTGCCCATTGTGCCCAGTGACAGTAGCTGGATTACCTGGAATCAAAATTGAGGTTGTTAGCTTTTAGAATCCACGACTTATGTCAAAATTAAATGTCCCCCACCCCAATATTCATGTAGGTCAACAGAAAGAACAACAATAACAGACCAAACTCAGTTATCCACAGCAAACAAAATATGATTTCTCCACTACTTTCAAATGTACAGGAATAAATGGTTTTACACCTTCCCGAGTGCCACTTGTCTGTAGCTTTTGAGAGCTGCCAGCGTATAGCTAATTATAACCCAGCTGACGTCTCTTGGCATCACATTCCCCAAGAAAAATAATTGTGCGGCATGGATGCAAGGCAGAAAATGCTAATGGAGACAGCAGACAAAGAACTGCATGTTTATACTGGAGGCAGTGATGGGAGAAACCACATCACTTTGTCTGAGCAGCTGAAGCAGTGAGACACATCAAGTTGCTCTTGTATCTGCTGTGCAGGAGATGCTACTGTCACTATAAGGAGTAAAAACAACAACAACAAAAGGAGAGAAGGAGACAGAGAGACAGAGAAAGACATGGTAGGGGATCCCTAGGGTCCTGAGATGAGGCATGTTCAGAATATTTTCATGCCCTCCCCATTCTCTAAACATGTCTCCCACACAACCAATGTTCCTCATTGTCTCCTGCAATGGATGCTACACTAAACCTGTGAAATCACAATTATTTCCATGGCAACCAGCTGCAACATCAAAACTGAAGGGTTGTGGTTTGACTGCAGCACAGGACACACAAAAAAGAAAGCTGGTGGACTCTTAAGCAGAAAATAAACAAATCTCTCCCCCTCCCCATCCACCATTTTTTTAAAGGATCTTGTTAAAAAGAGTTGGCAAATGTATTTTTATTTTCTGGGATGAGATCAGTCAACACAACAGCAAGATCCAAACATATCTGCAGGAAAAGGTAATGGTAAAAGCGAAAAAGGACAAGCCTTTCCTGATCCAGGGCAAATTAAAAATTGAGAGAGGTCAGGATGTGGTAGGTCAAACTGTCTTCTTTGCATGGGTGGAGGCACACAGATAACCAGCTCCCCATTTCACCTGTATGCTTGCTACAGTTTTATTAGATATTTGGTAAATGATTATCTATAGTCACCTATGTGAGGGAGTGAAGAGAAATTTGCATGAGACTAATAATCTCTGTTGACCACAGTCACACCAGCTGGGATTTATTTATTAAACACATCTAACACTAACATTGATGAAATCTGCATATTCAAAGAAGATATGAAGGGTTTAACGTCCCCAATAAACCACCTATTTACAAACTAAGTTTTGCTATAAATACACCCTTTTGAAATGGATGTACGTACTTACATTAATCACATCCATTGCAAATGTACTTGGATGCAACCCTGTGTTAAAATATATCAACCTATCTATACAGCACTTTGCATTAATCTGAGCACCATTGAAATCTGAGTCAGGATAAATGATTTATGTTTCAGGCGTTAGCCATACTCGTAATCACACAAAAGAGAAGTAGGAAATGGTCCAAATAGTGTCACAGCAACAGGTACATCATGGGGAAAGAGAAACATCTAACAGAGAAAGGTGGATGAAATATTTCAGGAGCTTGCAAATGGGACTGTAGAACAAGGAGCTGGTAACTGAAGAGGACATTCCCTTGATAAATAAAGATTGAGGGGACTGACATGAAGAACGGCTGCTTTGAAGACCAAGTACACCAGAAAGATTTTGAACTCTGTAGAGTTTCCACCTGAATCTATAGTTTCAGACCAACATGCTTCTCCCTAACTTCTCTTCACCTTTCTTCCCAACTTTGTTTTCAGTTGTTAGACATGGGAGAGGCAAAAATGTAGGCGGTAAACAAATGTGATGGCATCAGACTATGGAGGTGGGTCTGCCATACAGCTGTAAGTAAGGTGGTGGTTATGTAAAGGGGAGAAGTGGCAGATGGGAGGGAGGAGCTCAACCTTTTTGTCACGTGCCACTTTTGCTCACCACAGTCTCCTCCCTGCCATGCTCCCAGACCAAATGTAAGCTTGGCTGGGGACTGGTGGATGATGAGCCAAAGCAGTGAGTAGCAAAGGGTTCAGTACCCCTTTTCCCCACCTGCCACTCTTCTGCTTCAAATCACTTCTCCACCTGCTTTGCAGCAATGGAACACAACTGATGTTTGAAGACGTGGGCTGCAATGCCATCACATCTCATAAGGCTGAGTTTTGTTCTTGGGAGTGAGAAGAGTATTCTAGCCTGTGAGGCATTTGCAGCATGGGTGGTGAAACGAACACGATTTCAGAAAAAATCCTTTCAATGAACCATCAGTTGAAAACAGGAGCTAGAAGGGACACCCACCCCACCTTTGTCACCTTGGACACAGAGATGTCAGTGCACACATAACTCACCTAACCAATGGCTAGAAGGAGGGCCTGCCTATTTGCCCAGTCTCGGGGTCTAGCTGTTCGCTGTGCTAAATGATGTACCACCCAGCCCTACAAAAGGAAGGTGCAGAGGCCATGTTCCTTGTTAGTCGAATGTCTTAGCTTACACTTAGCCATGCCTTTGCGTTTCCACTTCACCACTGAGCTTTGCAATCTGTGAGTGTCTACTTTATGTACCACTCAAATCTGGAAACAAAAGCCTTTGGAAAAAACAGAGTCATGAGTTTCAGTTCCTCATTGGATGAGGAGAGCCAGGATTTCCCTCTTCGCTTGAAAAGGATAGTTTTCCACCTAGACTAGGAGTAGGCACCAAAGTGTCCTCTGGTGAGCTACAGCTCCCCTGACCATTGGCCATGCTGACTGGGGCTGATGTGAGTGCACAACACCCAGAGGGCACCTTGTTGGCTACCCCTGCCCTAGACTGTGTGACCTTACCTTCAGGCATCATTAAATCTTTCTGCAAAGGGGTATGTTACATAGATTGATGCTGGAACCAGCAATGGGTTCTGTCTCAACAAAATCAGGCTTTGAAGTCCTAGCTCCCAGATTGCTGCATGAGACTTGCCCTCAAACAGTCTGCCGCCCTGCTCTACCTCACTCATACGAGCTGACAATACTGAGGAGGTTCCCGGCTTTCAAGTGTGCCTCACGCTACTCATCATCCAAGTGCTCAAAGACTGCCTGTGTGACTCACAATCACACACAGGTCATCTCCTCAGTGCAGCACACATAAAAAAAGTGTTGCTGAAGAACATTAAAAGCAGAGACTGAAGCATTTTGCACACCTCTCCAAGCACATTTACTCACTGATGCAAATGGCACGTTGTCTTCCAGGAATCTGTCACACAGAGAGATTCTCAGAGGAAGCCACAACTTGCTATGGCAGAAGACAGCTAGCGTAAGATTTGTGAGAAGGCTGCTTTGTCCCTTCATTTTTACCTGAACTAACCCTCACATTCCACAGTTTGCCCAACGTAAAATGCACTTAAAGTTAATAGAATCAAAGATAGCCATTAAATCATTACGAAACATGATGTGGAAAAATATGTCCTATATTGTATGCAAATAGCAATCTCAATTCTTCTGAGTAAGGGTTTTTATGTACCCAAAATGGAAAGACACAGGCACAAAGGAGAGGCATCAAACAGGCTTGGGGAATCTACAAAATTTGCCAAAGCACAAAAATCTTAGAGGAAACCCCGCCTTAAAAAACAAAAACAAAGATGACTGAGCATGCTAGGTGGGCACCTTTTGGGGGGTGGGGTGGAATGGAAAACCAAGAGGGGAATGGAATTGGGTGTCTGGATGAACTAAGGATGCAATACTAGGCATGCATGTTTGGGTGTAAGAACAGAATAACACTTCTTCTGAGGTAAACATCCAAAGGATTGCAGAGTAAATTCTGCACTATTTCCATTATTATTTTTTTTAAAAAAGTTTTATACAGTTGTATAAGATGACTACTGGAAGTCGAACCAATATGACTGATCGCCTAACTTCTGCAACTGATTTTTTTTTAAGGATTAGCTAAGTGCAGCTATTGTCTCCTTGCTAAACGTTTCTTGGAATGAAAACTACTAATGCAGATAAGCCTTGTTAGAGAGTCAGTTAAGGAAAATGGCATCTTTGTATGACTACTACACAGATGGGTACACCCACTAGTGAATTATTTAAAATAATTCTCTCCTTTTTTTTTCTACGATCCAGTCATAACATTGTTTAGGGTTGGTTTTTTCCTGAAGAAAATTATAGTAAGAGATAGAAAGCTTAACAGCCAGATCTTTGAAACACGGAATGAGTCACAGTTTGACATCTCAGTTTGGCCTCAAATGCACCAAATGAATAGAAAAAAAATCCAGGTAAAGTTATCTAGAAGCTGAACATGTTTGCTTCAGAACAGAAATGAACTCTTTTCTAAATTAACATTATTATTAGCAGATGAATGCATGAACCAGATGTTACATATAAAGCATTGTTGTGAAGTACTGAGTCGCACAAAATCCATGTTCACAGCCCAGTAATTTTATATCATAAACTGGTATCTAGGGAATGATGTGAAAGTTAATTTCTGATGCCTGCAGTTCAAGACACTGGGATATTTTATAAAAGAAAATACTTATAGTGAGTTAGCTCCCTTTCCACATTAGAAAACCGAGTCTGATATTTTTCCATACTACTGGCTTTGTATGATTTCTAGGTGAACAGAAAACACTGACAAATCCATGCCTTGCTTTTGACCACACATAGGATAACTTCATCATTCTATATAACTTCAACCTGCAAAGCTCAGAGCAGTGGTTCCCAATCTTTTCCCACCACTTGAAAATTGCTGAGGTCTTCATGACACACACTCCATGCCTGTTGTAGCAACTGAAATTCCACAGAATGCAAATAGTAATACAATAGACCACAATATGAGACATAAAAGAAGCAATAAGAATGCAATTACAAATCTATATGGCTATTCAGTGTGATGGACATGCCATATCCCATCTTCAACCACAAACCTAGACATGCCACAGACCAAGGGAATGAGGCTTGAGAATCACAGTTTGCGAGTCTTGGCTTAATAGCCTGTTAAATACACATAGCCAACAAAAACAGCAAGTATGTGTATTGCAATACAAATAGCATTGCATTAATGCAAATGTAGGTGTTCAGGAATTCTTCTTCTTTGATGATCACTCGTAGCTGAGTAAGATTGTCTTCCATAAACATGGTTTTAACAATGAGTCCGTAAATGACTGTGGAGGCCAATTCTGGATCCACACGTCCTTCCACAGTGGGGACATTGGTTTCTGGGTGGGAGTTGATCACAGTGTGGATTTGCCAAGCGTGCCTTCCTCTTAGCATGTTTCTCCCTTGCTTCCTGAGTTTGAGTGTCTTCAAAGCCCATGACACCTTTGGTAAAGGCTGTTCTCCAACTGGAGCACTCGCAGGCCAGTGTTTCCCAGTTGTCCGTGTTTATACTACATTTTTAAAGATTTGCTTTGAGACAGTCTTTAAACATCTTTTGTTGACCACCAGCATTACGCTTTCCATTTTTAAGTTTGGAATAGAGTAGTTGCTTTGGAAGACGATCACCAGGCATCCACACAACATGACCAATCTAACAAAGTTGATGCTGAAGAATCATTGCTTCACCGTTGATGGAATCTTTCGAGGAGTTGGAGATGGCATTTATAAGTGGTCCATGTTTCACAAGCATATAATAAGGTTGGTAGTACAATAGCTTTGTAAACAAGCATTTTGGTTTCCCTGCGAATGTCCCGGTCCTCAAACACTCTGCACTTCAATCAGGAGAAAGCCACACTCGCAGAGCTCAGGCAATACTGGATTTCGGCATCAATGTTGGCCCTTGTGGAAAGATAACTACCTAGGTAGGAGAAGTGACTGACATTTTCCAATGTTACACCATTGAGTTGGATTTGTGGTGCTGCAGAGGGGTTATTTTGTACTTGCTGGTACAGCACTAAAGGTGTTCAGGTACAGCTGCAGTCACAATAAGGTGACCACAAGACAACAATTTCTCCAGGAAGCATGCTTGTAAACAGATCAGCTTTATCTCCTGGGGCACAAGTAGCATCTTAAAAATCCTGTCCCTGTATTGTAAACTTATTACAAATTTATTACAAACTTTAGAAATACTTTTAAAAATCTGATCCTATTCCCTGCAACCTCCCATCCCTGTGATTACTAGGTGCCACGTTATCCAGAGACCATCCTTTCCTTTTCCTTGACTGCATCATGGGGATTGTGAAATCGTAGCTACTAGACAATAAACTCTGCTTTCCCCATTCCTCTCTACTCTTTTCTCCTCCAACCCCTCCCCTCATTGTTAGTTGAATAAATATGCCTTACCAACCCATTCTTTTCTCACTTCCCTCTCTTCAGCCACTGGGAAACCACTTCTGAACACCTTTTTCTTCCTCTTCTCTTGTTTGTCCCCAACTGAACTGGTCCTTTAGTTTTTTTTTGTTCCTGTTGCTAACATCTAAGCCACTTGATGAATCCACAGTGGATAGCATAAAACATCGCTCCATGTGTTCCATAGGAACCTAGTAATGTCATCAGTGTTACTTATTGTTGGCGTATCCCTAATTTTGTATATTAAGCTGTTTCTGTTATCACTTTGGAAAGCCTCTGTAATCATCAGGCTTTGATGACACTGACTTGTTTCCATTTGTTGAAGTTTAGCTTTCCAGAGACAGTGGTACCTCGGGTTACATACACTTCAGGTTACATACGCTTCAGGTTACAGACTCCGCTAACCCAGAAATAGTACCTCGGGTTAAGAACTTTGCTTCAGGATGAGAACAGAAATTGCACGGTGGCGGTGCGGCAGCAGTGGGAAGCCCCATAAGCTAAAGTGGTGCTTCAGGTTAAGAACAAATTAAGTACGTAACCAGAGGTACCACTGTACTGGTTTGCATTGAAAAATACCTTGTTTCAACTGCCTTTGCTTTACATCGGTTGCTATGCAACACATGATGCTGTTTTTGAAGAGAGAGATGCCTTGTTAATTTATAATGCTTTTACAGAAAGAGCCAAACTAGATATCTGAACCTTATAATCCAGTTACAGGTATTTGGCATATAGTGTCAATCAGTTCCTTAACAAAGAAAAAACTACTAAGTGCAATTATTGTAGTTAATCAGAAACTACAGTATTTACTTGAATCTAATGCTCACCTTTTTTGGCAAAATTACATTGCAAAAATTAAGGTGCACATTAGATTCAATGGCACATTAGACTTGAGAAAAGACGGCAGTATTATATATATTTTATATATCTTCTAAACCACTTGTTTGTAATCCTAATGAGCTGCCGAGGAGTTGCAAGCTTCATTGGAATGAGACTTTTAGCAAAAAAAAAAAAAACCAGGGGAACATTATAAACATATATATATGAGCAATTATTTTAGCATTATATTCATTTGTTCAAAACATTTATGAACTGCCTCTTTATTATTATTATTTTTAAAAAACATTTCCAGAGTGGCTTTAGTCTACCTAAATCAAATAGAACATGATATATTACAATATCATTGGACAGGGATATAGAACAAATAATTATTTGCAGTGTTGCTTGCAGTAGAAACATAAATTAATTAATTAAATGACTTTCCTATTATAATTAATAGTGGGTTTAGTGAATCACGTGACATGCTGAAAATCATAAAATATATCCACACACGGTCCTTCACAGGGAGGAAATAAAATAGTGGCCATTCTCTCTATAAAAACCGCCCAAGTATGAATTATTTCTACCATGACACACTTTCAAAATACCTGTGCAGTCCAATGGGACTTATTCCCAGGTAACAGGGTACAGGACTGCAGCCTTAATTCTTCCAAGAACAAAACCTTTTGCTTAAAAAAGACCAAGGTGCTGCAATCCTTTCTCATTTGGAAGTCGGTAGCAATGCTCTCATTGATTTGAAAGGATCAACATTCCACTCAGGAATGCATTTCAGAGAAAATTCTATATCTAATCTAATATGTGAAGAGACTTCTTTCAGTGACTCATGGTTTCCAGCGGGAGAGAAATGGGTGGGGTGGGGTAGGGAGAAGGAAAAGGGCAGAGAAAAGCAACAGCACTGTTCCACCTTTACTTTCACCTCCTGGCAGAAGTCTAGCAGGGTGCTGAAGTAGGTGCTGCACCTGCCTTCACTCTCCCCCCGCCCCCGCCTCCTCCTTACTGTAGGATTTCAGCCTTACAAGTACTTAAAAATCAATAAAGAGCAGGATCAATGAAAGATAACATTGTGTGTGTAACCCCTCTGAAATAAATGAAGTTAAATGTCCCTATTTTATTGGATCCAGACTTACCGTAGTCACATCTACTTAGTCATCCTAAGTAGCTCTACTGATTGTTGGTATACAAATTTAATAACTAATAGTAAATAATAATAATAATAATACTGAAATCAAAGGGATGACCGGCTAACGTTCTTTGCAGTGGGTCTTCTCTAGGCATGACTAATGTATGGTTGGTATCCATCTGTCTCAAGATACAATGGAAGAGTGTGCCTTTGGGTCTGAAGTCAAACCATTGGAGAGTTACAGCGCCTGCTGTGGCCGTAGAGACTGATACGGGAGAGATATGTTTTGTTGCAGCTGGGGCAGATGGATGAAGGTGTCCAGTTGTGCTGATAGGTGTACCATGGCGTTTTTCTCTCTGTCCTTCTCCCAGTGGTCATTTTGCCTCTGGTCTAACAGTGACTAACAATGCAATCCTAACTGTGTCTACTGTTACTCCCAGGCCTTAGTTTGGATCAAACCCAAATATTATTAAAACCCACATGCAGAAAATGCAAGAACTCCCTCCGGACAGGAATTACAGTGGTACCTCAGGTTACATGCGCTTCAGGTTACATACGCTTCAGGTTACACAATCCACTAAGCCAGAAATAGTGCTTCATGTTAAGAACTTTGCTTCAGGATAAGAACAGAAATTGTGCTCTGGTGGCGCGGCGGCAGCAGGAGGCCCCATTAGCTAAAGTGGTGTTTCAGGTTAAGAACAGTTTCAGGTTAAGAACGGACCTCCAGAACGAATTAAGTACTTAACCCGAGGTACCACTGTAAATCGGTAAACCTTCTGCATTGTGCAGGAAGAAAACTGTCACCATTTAGCCAAAACAAACGCACACACAAATATTAAAGGGTCTGAGACAAAGCTTAACTTTGTTGCTGCTTAAATGAATGGAAGTGGGCATCTTTTGTGTGAGAGGAGCAATGCAGGGATTTCAGAGAGCTGCAGTAGTTCCCTTTTCTACATTTACCACCCACTTTCACAGCTACTGGAACCTTTTATCTCCCAGCCTCCCACACAAGCACTCCCTTCCTTCCCTCCCCACCCTCCCAAGTAGGAACTGAAGCCAAGGCTGGTGGGCTTATCTCCATTCTACAAGGCGGATGAATGCTTGCCAGCAGCACTGAAAGGTAGCTCAGGATAAGAAATTACAGGTCTGTGGTTCACACAATTATTAAAGAACTTTGAAAATTAGCGTGGCAATGCTGTGCGTAGCTCCCGTTCTGCATCTTCTCGGTTCCTTGTTATTGTAAGAGGGGCTAGGTGGATATTTTTAGCCATAGAAAGGCAAATCCATCTGCAGTAGAAGGTTTCCAAGGAAACTGAATAATTGAAATATGCGTTGAACTAAGATCTGTTTCTACCAATTTCTCTTGATTACGGGAGCTGCTCCCACACGGCGTCTATTCACTGAATTCGGGCTTGTGGGAGAGCCAAGTTTGGGAATTGCTGGGAAGAGAAGCGGAGTCAGAGAAGAGGCTCACAGACTGTGTACACATGTCATTTTATTCTAGAATCAATGGAAATCGAGTACCACTACCACCCCGCACACAATCTGGACCTAATGCATATTTGTTGCCCCTAAAATGCGCTTCTTGAGGGACAGGTTTCATTCTGAAAATAAAAGCTCGCTGCAGATCGATTCTGCATTACTCTACTACAATGTGTCCACTTGAAAATGGGGAAGCAGTGAGCCTGGCAATGGAGCCACACCTGTCCAATGGCATTGGGGGTGAGAATATACCAAGAGTGGAATTACCACTTCCTTCCTCTCTCACCTGGGGCAGGTGCAGGGAGGAAATGATATGGATAAGCTAATCAAGCATATCAGGTGACCACACCCACCCTTGAGGATGCCAGGATCTAGATTGCAGATGAGCATGAATTATTCCTGATTGAGGAAAACGGTGTTTGTTTGTTTATTTTTTGGTGCTACGAATGGGGTAGTGTACGCAGCCTGACTCTGAACAGATAAATGTTAAACTAAATACTACTAAAGGCATTTGAAATATAAAAAAAGGTAAGCATTATAAGTAATGGGGGGATCCATTAAAATTATCTGTAAATTGAAAAAAAGTTGGCATATGAAAGGGGGGGGGGAATGCAGAAAGGGGAAGGGAAATGCCAGGATTTTGAACAAGTATTGGACCACTGCTTTTGACAGAGTTTAACAGAAATACTAAATAATGATCACATTTAATATTTAGCTGGGTCCCCCCAATATATTTTTTAATATTTAATTGCCCTCCCACACTTCTCCCACATGTGTGTTTATGTGGTGAGGGATGGGGTAATGTCCTTTAAATACTTTCATACCCAGATTTTTTCTTCTCCTTGTGGGATTTTTTCTTTTAGACTTCTCTCAATCTTTTTTACATTATGAGCTTTATAACGTGTTTTCCTGTAATGTTTTTTTAAATGTGTCTAGATCCAGCCTGAAACTCCTTTGCTCCCAGGCAGCATCAACAATGGTCTGGGATGACTGGCTTGAAGTCAAAAACCCCTGGAAAACACCAGGTTGGTCAAGGCTGCTCTAAGGATTATTACCATATACTGTAAGTCACTAGGAGCTCCCTTCTATTGAACCAGCAACAGAAGAAGATAAAGATTTATCAAAATACTGTGTGTGTGTGTGTGTGTGTGTGTGTGTGTGCATGTGTGCAATACTTTGCAAATGTGAATATTCTTTTAGACAGAATACTCTATATACATTAAAAAGAAGTAGCAGCAAAGACTATGCATAGTACAGATGATAGCAGGCAGCTTTCCCAGGCTCAAAGGGAGGCATTCAAAGTAGAGCGAAGCGCATCACGCCATGAGCGAAAGCATTTCTGTTTGCCTGGTGGAATGATCTGCCCTCTCTTCCCCCATACTCTGTTCCAGGAGGTTCTCTTGATCCCTCAAACAAATTGGGAAGGGGAGGATACAGAGGTGCGTAGGCGGAGAAGTCGGAGAGCCATGTTGTGCCATTTCATTGACTTCCAGAGAGGTCTTTGCATTGACTTCCAGAGAGCTCATTAGTTGAACCCTGCCCACAGAGTAATCCTGGGCTGAAAACAATAGGTGTGCAGTGCAACATTGTACATTGCAGTGCCTAATTGAGTGAGAACTATACAACCAGTGCTGGTGTTCTGGCCTGCATAATGTATAATATGGCCTGTGTCATTTGCAAGAATTTACTTATACAGTGGTATCTTGGGTTACAGACGCTTCAGGTTACAGACTCCGCTAACCCAGAAATAGTACATCGGGTTAAGAACTTTGCTTCAGGATGAGAACAGAAATCGCGCGGCTGCAGCGGCAGGAGGCCCCATTAGCTCAAGTGGTACCTCAGGTTAAGAACAGTTTCAGGTTAAGAACGGACCTCTGGAACAAATTAAGTTCTTAACCCGAGGTACCACTGTAGTCAGTCCATCTAGCCATTACTGTCTGTTTTGAGGGGCAGAGGCTCTCTTGGGTGAAGATCCCATCCTACCTCTGGAAACAGATTGTATTAGGTGGGTGATACAAGGGATCTTTGGCATGGGACCATTTGTATGCAAAACATGAGATCTATTACTATGTTATGGCACACAGAAAAAGATTAAAGAATGAGGACCACCTTCATATTTAAAGCTGGGATTCATTGCAGTATTTCTGTGCATGCCCACCAGAATCACTCTTCATATGAATTGTACATCCTTGTGCATTTGTTTTTCCTTAATTTATTATTCATAGATAGAATGTTTCCCATCAGCATTTTGATTTTGATACATTAACTGGGAAATGCACCAGTTTCAGTACCGAGAAATGCCATTACAGAAAGGGAGTGCATTTCACTTCACATCTTCAGCTTCCTGCTGCATGATTTTTTCTCTCTAAAATATTCACTCTTTTGATGCAATACAGTACAATATTGTGTCCATTTTAATAGGCAGCTCTTTGACACTATACAGGCACATTCATAGACTCACAGACTTGTAGAGTTGGAAGGGACCCTGAGGATCATCTAGTCCAACCCCCTGCAATGCAAGAATATGCAGCTATCCCATACAGGGATCAAACCTGCAACCTTGGTGTTAGCAGCAGCATTAGATATAAGCTCCCACTCCAAATTATACCAGGAGTTGACAGCGCTCCTAGGAACGCTATGTAGGTCAGTGTATGTTGTCCCAGTACATGTGGTTGCACAATAACCCAATTTTAACCACTGAACCAGTATTGTCCATTGCCATGATTTAAATTAGTGCACCTCACAGCAAACATGGCGAGCTGATGTGTTTTTCCGCTGGTTTTAGCCACTGAAATATCAGTGCTAGAAAATCTGTGGTGTTTCAAATCAATAGTAATCCACACTAAGCGGTACACTAAACTGTTAAATGCCTTATTTTGAATAGGGCAACTAAAAGGATTGTATTTTCATTTCCCTTATGAATTATGAGGGAATGGGATATTCATTCAAAAACTGAAAGCACGATGAAACCCCTTAAAGCCACTGACCACTAGTTGTTTCCTCACTTCTTCCAATGGCACATTTCTGAATTAACAGCCTAAAGAGCCCATATCTTGACCAAACGTTACATCAAATGCAGTGCCTTTTTTCCTAGGCCTAAAGAAACACTCTTTTGATTTCCCAGCACTTGTCTTTTTGCCGCGATCATAATATCCACAGTCTAGCAAAAGCTTTGTACTGTGCACCTCGCTATCTGTGTCCCCTAACTGCTCCGCCTTCACTTAAGACTGACAGCTTAGCTCACACGTTAAGAAAGTTGCCAGAGAGATTTGGATGAGCTACAGATTTTTACTGTATATGGATTGCTTACTGGAAGAGATGTACACACAGGAAAGACTAGCAAATTGCTAAACTGCCTGAAAGCCATTAGCACTGCGCAGGCTACACCAAATGCGCACGCAAGCATTTTATACGACGCAGACAATGCTCAAGGACTTGTGCAACAAGAACAACAAAACCATCTGCTCGGTCCTCTCTCCCTTCCCCCACCCCCTTGAATTACCTGTGATCGGGATTCTGTTATTTCAGCTCCGTCAAGGCAGACTGAAAGGTTCACTCCTTCTTCCACCAGCCATTGAGCGGTGGTCAGCCAATCAGAGACAAGATATCCTGGCATCCTCTGGAATGCTCTCTCTTCCTCTGCCGCCTCCCTTCTAGTCAGTTCTGTGCAAACCACGCTGGGGAGGGGGTGGGGAGAAGGAAGATAAGCAAAGCCAAGGCAAAACATGCTGAAACCCAAAATAGGAAGAGGGGGGATTTCTGCACTGAGAAAATGGCCAAACCAAACATTTGCCTAGTTAGCTATTGCTAAGGAACCGATACAGTATTATTGTTTTCTATGTCCAAAATAAATCATCCTGTCAGCCAAGGAACACTTTATAGGTAGGCAGCAGGAAGCGAACTAGAAATATGGGGAAAGTGCTTGGATGCAAATCAATAAATTAATCATTCGCATGAAGCCATCGCACCGGTCACCAGATTTCAGAGCAGTAAATTTCAGCAAACCAGTGCCGGCAGCAGCCTTACTGTTTTAATGAAGCTACCCAAAACTGGGTGGCTGAAATTCCATGAATGGGAATCCAGCCCTGATGTCACTAACATATGGATCATTTAAAAACTGGTTGCAGGTTCTGTTTTAAATCCCTGTTATACCAGCAAGCTAAATGCAGTATTATCTTTTTAAAAAAGAAAAGAAAGGCAAATGAATAAAAGCATTCAACAGTGCATTTTACTCCCTCCCTCTGCTGCAATGGAAAATTTTGATTGATGAACCTGACTTGAAACATTATGTACTTTAATATAGAAAGCAGCAATGCAGTCAGCAACTCCAGACACTGAAGCACCAAATGCCTGGGAATCCAATAATTCCATTGATATGGCACAATATGTGAGAAATATTGCATAAAGGCATTATTGTAATGAGTGGCATTCAAATAAGTTTTACTCAGGCTAGACCAGCTGACATTAATGGACCTAACTTAGTCATGTGTAGTAATTTAAATTCCTGTAACACTTTACACCACAAATGTTCCTATTAATTTTTGTTCTGCCTATGTTGTGCTATAGCCCCCCCTTACAGCAATAATGTGGCATTGGAGAAGCATCGCAGAACAAACTGAAGCAGAATAAACCCACCACTAACGCACTATTACGGTGTCAAGAACATGTTGCAGATTGCACCCACAATATTTATTTTCAATCAATAAAACACCAGTGGGAAATAACTGCTGCAAAAACTATTGCCCGGAAATGGAAATCATTACAATTATTGTAATGATTCCAACTGCCTTCGAACTCTAAAATTCTACGATTCTACGATTAACTACGGATCAATGGTATAATGCAATTTACTGAACAGCATTATTGGGAGAAAACTGACAGAAAAATTAAAAGCAGCAAGAGGCCAAAAGAAACACGACAATTTTTATGCAGCCATGTGTGACATTATTGCTAACACAAACAATGAGACATATGGTAGAACAATACCCATAGTTCATAGCACAGTCTAGAGTGTATGAAGTACATGTTTTTATTTTCCTGCTTCCCACCTCCCCGCTTCCTATAAATTCTAAATGGTATTGATACGATACAATACCTTTTATGTATGGTCCTCAATCTAAACAATGCATGTTACTGTACATAATTCCATATCTGTAATACTTGTCATAATTCTGGTGTATACACTTCAACACTTGGTTAGCATATTCAGAAACGTTTACATAAGTGTTTATTGTTGCTTTAAGTTTATGCAATTGTTGCATGTCATATTCTCTAACATAAGCAAAGAGATATCTCAATTCAACCGTGTTTATATATGAAAAGGAATAGAAACTATGTGATAACCAAACATTTTTTTTTTCCTTTGACAGCGCACTTCGCAACTTTGATGCAGTTTGCTTACATTATTTCTCCCTGCCATTTGTAAGCATACATCTGATCACGGTCATTCATAACCATTCATATAACCAAAACAAAACAAATTCCTTCCAGTAGCACCTTAAAGACCAACTAAGTCAGTTCTTGGTATGAGCTTTCGTGTGCATGCACACTTCTTCAGATACGAAGAATCATTCATATAACCATTTGTTTAATAGTCCATGAAGTTATAAATTTTCTGCAAATTAAGAAATGCACATGTTAATTCAAAGTTAACCACATAGGTTGGCATTGCTAGATTTACAAGAGAATATGAATTGTTCCTACTCTTTGCGTCAGCTATTGAGTGAAAGTTTAGATTAGGGGCTGCCAACCTTTTTTGGACCAATTGGCATATTTCAAATTTTGACAAAGTGTTGTTGGTGATAGGCACAAAATGGCTGCCACAGGGGGTACTGCATAGCACAAGATGGCTGCCATGGGCAGCATGGCAAAACACAAGATTAGAATGCATACATTGCTGCTGCTCTGGCCCCAGACAACTTCATGATTACTGTAGGAACTCAGCTTATGCCCTGCTGGTCCTGATTAAGGAAATAATACAATATTGATTCTCTCTGAGTCTCTCATCTCTCTCTCCCCGATACCTACGATGATGTTGATTTCTAATAAGAGACAGCATTCCCCAGTGCCAGGTGGCCCCACCAAACATATACAGATATCTACACATACAGATCACAGACACACATGCATCTTTCTCCCCCCCCCCATTTCTCACGCACTTCATCTATGTGCAGCCACACATGCGCTTCCTTCTCTCTCACTGCCCAGCATCTTTTACCAGCTTGAGCAAAAAAGGCCATAGCAATGTCATGTCAACACACTCCTATTTCCCTTCTAAGGCCACCAAAAGTAAGTGGATATAAAGGTAAAGGTAAAGGTACCCCTGCCCGTACGGGCCAGTCTTGCCAGACTCTAGGGTTGTGCGCTCATCTCACTCTATCCACAAACACTTCCGGGTCACGTGGCCAGTGTGACAAGCTGCATCTGGCGAGCCAGCGCAGCACACGGAACGCCGTTTACCTTCCTGCTGGTAAGCGGTCCCTATTTACCTACTTGCACCCAGGGGCGCTTTCGAACTGCTAGGTTGGCAGGCGCTGGGACCGAACGATGGGAGCGCACCCCGCCGCGGGGATTTGAACCGCCGACCATGCGATCGGCAAGTCCTAGGCGCTGAGGTTTTACCCTAGGCGCTGAGGTTTTACCCACAGCGCCACCCACTATATTATAATATATAAGTGGATATATTAGGTCCTAATTCTGATCCCTGAGAAACTTAACTGACTTTTTGTCCCTTACCCTAAATAACCAGCCTTTTAATAAAAATATTTGTCCTCTTCCCTTTCACCAGTTCATTAACGCATACGGATACAAAGCAATTTGCCTATGGTTAAGTTCCAATCTGGTACTGTTCCACGTTCTTCAAAAATGCCAGTTGGCTCACAGCGCATTCCTGCACACATGACTACTCAGAAGTCAGTCCTGCTGAGTTCAATGGGACATCCTTGCAGCCGGGTAAGCGTGAAGTGTCAATCACCATTTATCGTTGGTCTGTTGAACAAAAATAGAGTTTCAGATTTAGTCTAGCACCTTACAACTCCCCTCTTCCACATATCCTGCCCACCCACAACTTTCATACATGTTCTAGGCCCTTAACAGGTCTGTAATTACCGTATTTGCATTATCCCCTCCCTAATCCCTGCCTTGAATAAAGGCAATATCAGCTATTCTCAAATCACTGGACTGAATCAATACAGTCAAAGAGAAGCCAGGAATATGACTTGAGCTATAGCTGCAATCTAATGCTGACATACAGCGACAAGTTCAGAAGATGACACAAAAGGACATGCAAGGTGAACTGCCTATGGGCACATAATCACTGCAAGTCAGACCAGACTCCAAGGGCATAAACTGAAAATGTCAAATATCTACAAGATTCATGGACGTAGCATTTGGCTTTCTTTTGCAGCCTTTAGCACATGCATCCCAAAGCTGACCCATTTCTTAAACCTAGCCTGAAGACTGGAGACAAGAGTTTGCAGAATGAAAGACAGGGAAAGAACAAACAATTTTTTGAATCAGAGTACAGTAGTTATAATGCATTAAACTCTCTGTGCAGAATAACCCAAGAAAATTTAGGGAAGGGAAACTGAAAAGCTGAGATGATAACAACGACCATCACACTGATGGATAAAAAACATGTCTCCAAAGCATGCTGTTTTCATTAATGCAATATGAACTGCTGCACCCCATGATTATTTAAAGGGCATTATAGGGCTAGCTGGAAGTCCTGCTAGACCTGTATTTAAAGGCAGGTGTGCCAAGTAGATTAGCAAAAGTTACCTGTCCCTGAACAGTGTGACATGTTTTCTTCCCAAAGCACCATGGATAGGATAATCTAGATCTGGCATAACTTTCCGTATCTCAGTACAGTGGTACCTCGGGTTACAAACACTTCGGGTTACAAACTCCGCTAACCCGGAAGTAGTACCTTGGGTTGAGAACTTTGCCCCAGCGGCGTGGTGGTAGCAGGGAGGCCCCATTAGCGAAAGCATGCCTCAGGTTAAGAACGATTTCGGATTAAGTACGGAGCTCTGGAATGAATTAAGTTCATAACCCAAAGTACCACTGTATAGCATGCATGTTTAAAAAGCCTAGCCCATTACTTCTGCAACAGAATCTGTGTCCTAATTGTACTTGGAAAATTGAACGAAAAAGTGAGAAAATGTGTGTATCCTATGTCGGCCAGAGGTACCTGTCTGCACCTAACTTTTTTATTCTGATACATGAAGGATGCAACCCTAAACACAGTTACTGTGGAGTAAGCCCATTTGAAGCCCTTCTTGAGACTTACGTCTGAGAAAATACGCAAAGAATTGCTCTGAAACAAAGCAGTCCTGTGCATCTTTACTCAGAAATAATTCCTACTAAATTCAGTGGGGCTTACTCCATAATACAGCCATTGATTTCCACAAGATAGATTTATACATGCGCTTAATTGATATGTGAAGCAAATGATATGTACTAAATACACTTAACATTAGCAGCCTCCTGTCAATAGATTGCAACAATGGTTGAGATGTGTTGTTTTTCATCTGTCACTTTTTGTTAAGCCGAAGCTTCTCTTAACTTCACATTTGTACTTACTTATAAAAGTGTAAGTCATCTGTTCAGTTATGAAATAAATGAATTATGAACTTCCCATGGATAGTTGCATTAAGTGTTGATAAAATTAAATGCTTTAGCAATCCTATTTGTCAAAACACACACAGAGAGAGAGAGAGAAAGAGAGGGGGGGAGGGAGTATTCCTAGATGGTCAAGGCAAAGAATGACATATGCTACTCAAACTATTTTCCGTGAATAGCTTTTGTATATAGCTTCAATCCACAACACCCTCAAATGTGGATAAATACTTTCCTTTAAATCTCCTTTCAAACTGCAAAGCAAACGAAGCATGGACATGATAATGGAGTGACACCTAGTGATCGATTGAAGACATGACTGAAACTATCAAATATTTACTTATTTTTATAATGAATAAGAGAAATGAAGGTCTTGTTTCAAAATTATTGGAGGATAGTTAACCAAACTCATTGAGAATATTTTATTCTCTGTTAAATTTTATAGACTCTAAAAGTAATGATTAATACATAATATATGTCCATAAAACCCAACTGTTTTCACCCTTGGGGCTTTTTCATAAGCTATTTCAGAGGTGGAGCAATATGGCGAGACTAATTAAACTTTTTGTGGCATCATCTGATTAGAGGAAAATATACATACACTGGCGATAGCAACTAAACTGCAAGAATGAGAATCACAGCTGCAATAATTTATATGGGGATTAAAAAAAAAAAAAACCCAACACCTTCAAGGTACAAACAAAATTCATGGTGTCCCAGTGCACAGAATTTTCAAAAGGATGCCGAAGAGCCACAATGGACAACCAAAAAAGCTGCAACACTAAAGCTGCCATTTTGAAATCCTGAAATACTTCAGCTGCCATTCCTAATTTTCAAGGACATACAGTCCTGGGAAACAAATTTAGTGTGATGGTCACCGATGTTAATTTTCATCAGTTTCTTTGCAAAAGGACAGCATCATTTAGAGAGGGCATGTGAGTGGGTTTCACAGTTACCAAAAAGAAAGCATTGGTTTTATTATTATTATTTTTTGCATATCCTTGTGTACAGTTTGTGTGTCTGCCAGTATCTTTGCTGCCAATAAAGAACCATGTCATAACCTCTGTTGCTGTGGCTGAGGTCTACCTAAGGCAAAAATGCTGGGCAGAAAGCTTGCCAAAAGAGAGGACGGTTTGCTAAATCCATCACATCCACCCAGATAAGAAGTCCACATTTCTTCCTCACTAGAATGTTTGAGGACGTGGTTGCAGGGAATATTCCTTTGTTGACTGTTCAGAAAACGCCTCCAAATGTGAGCTATATGACTACCACTGATGCCATCCTCTTGCTACCATGACAGTATCCTGGAAAAGGAAGTTGCATGCCTTGCCTATTATAACGATAATTTCTGCCCTCCCTTCCCAACAGGTGGGCAGGGTTTGTGACACCGAGCCGACTTACCTGGTTGGGTGCTTCTCACCTGTGTTAGGGTGGCCATTGTCCGCCCCCATCCTGGGAGGACCTATGAGCAGCCGGCTGTGGGGGGGGGGGGCGAGTGCCAAGGGAAAAGAGGCCGACCCCTTCAGCCAAACCTCACTTTGTTTCCTCCTCTTCCAGGTTCACTCACCCAACCCTCCTAAATTAATGATATTTTCTTGACGCCTAATGTTTTGCATTCTAGGTCAGCAGGCGCTGCCATGGTCATAAGATGGTTGCTGTATTCAGAACCGGGAAGGAATTTTCCATGCATTAGCAGGTTTCGCCTTCCCTGTAGTATTTCGTCATAACTTTGGCGGTTTTTAGGCCTTGGCAAGGTATCCTTTAGTCTATCTTCGAGTTGGGGGGCGGCGTTTGCAGGGCCCATTAAACGATTGATTGCAGGAGTCCCTGTCCCTAGAGCAGCAGCATGTAGATCAAACTCCCGGCCGAGGTAAAGGGGGGGGGCATGCTGTGTAAGTCCGTGCTTTACAGTCCCCTCCCACTGCACCCCATTGCCCTGCACATCCTTAGTCTCATTCGGGCTGAGAGGGTTACATGCCAAGGCCTATGCCAAGTTTCCCACATTCTGAAGTTCAATAAAGTTGTGGCCAATTTGAACCCATACTTTGGTCTCCCGTCTCATTCTTTGGGGGGTGGGGGTGGGGCAGGCTCCACAGACAGGGTTCAGCATGTGTGCTCGCAATTTATATCCATGCTTCTCTGTTAGCTTGCATTGTTCTTTCTCTGAAGCCTGGTTTCCACTTAGTCAAATGACAGTGGACTAAGGGTTAAGAACTAAATTCGTTCTGGAGGTCTGTTCTTAACCTGAAGTGGTTCTTAACCTGAGGTACCACTTTAGCTAATGGGGCCTCCCACTGCTGCCACCGCGGGATTTCTGTTCTCATCCTGAAGCAAAGTTCTTAACCCGAGGTACTATTTCTGGGTCAGCGGAGTCTGTAACCTGAAGAGTCTGTAACTTGAAGTGTCTGTAACCCGAGGTACCACTGTAGAGGTCTTTCCTGGCAGCTGCATTGTCCCTTCCCACATTGACGTTAGGCTTGGAAGAAGCCTTCTTTAGCCAATAGAAAGCTTTTTTTTTTAAGCCTGATGACGGTGTGTGGGGGGGGTGTGTGCTTTGCATGGGATGGGACAGTTGCAGCATGTGCACATGCCCATGGCTGTTTCTCTGGTTTGCAAATGTGCCTGTAGAACCCAAAAGACTGACAACCCCTAATATGAGAGATTGAAAAAAATCTAATTACAAAACTCTGGGAGAAGTTAAATCTGAACAAAACTTTAGACCAGAATTTAGATTAGACCTCGCATTTAGGCTATTCCTCAACTAGAAGCGTTACAAAGCTCTGAATGACTGATTAGACCTCATATTAGGCATTTTAATGTCAATGAGACTAGTTCCTGTTCTTAAAAACTGCATGTTATATCTTGACTTCTGCTGCAAAACTAAAAATAGCTGTGAATAGCTGGCAGTTGAAGTACATGGCACCTTGAAGTAAATGAAACCTTTATGTTTGCCATTTTCTAGCTCTTTGTACTAACTGGCCATAGAATTAAAAGGAAGGCACATGCTTTGTGTGGAAAGTTATACACATGTTGTGATTCTACAGTTTGAATACCTGTGGTTAATATTTAAACCTTGTGATGTCCTTCCTCCTTTTTTCCCTTGGATCAGCCAATTATTTTGTTGCAACGGAAAAATGATCCCACATTGCTTTTTCATTTGCAGATAAAAAATTCTGGTTGCCATAGAAATTGCAAAAAGTCAGTTATGGCACCTCAGTTTTACAAGAGACAGTGTTTGCTGGGAAACCATTCCTTGTCTAAATTTCTCATATCAGAAATGCTGGACTTATTTTTGGTAGGCAAAAGCAGTGTCTTCCGGAGTGGGCAGAAAATTTATAAATGGTAAATTTCCCCTGAGAAATGTACTGCTTTTCAAAATATTGAAATATGATGGCTTTGTTATATGGAAAAATAATATAACTGTCAATGTTGGGGCAAAGACATCAAATAACATCACTAATAAGACCTGGAGAAAACCTTTTTTGGCATGTGATAACCTAATGTGGTTAAAAAAAAAAGGGTTATCTTAGTTTAGCAGTTTAGCAGCAGATACTGAGGCAAAACCAAGTCCAAGCTACTTTGTCAACAAGTCTAAAGTGTATAATATACATTATTGAGGGAGCCAGAAGTGATTTGTTTAAGAGCTCACTGCTTAGAAGCTTAGCCAGCTTCCCCACTGAAGTTATAGTGAGCTAACATTAGCGCAAACAGTTTCTGAGCTCTGGGCACAGTATTGCACCTAGGATTTTAGATTAAAACTGCAGAGTAGAAGGAACAGAGGGCCTTTTTCTGCCTCCCCACTTCCAGCTACTCTCTGAAGACTGGATAAGAGCCCCTCTTAAGAAAATTAGGGGGGTGGGCAGGGGAAGGATTAGACCATGTGAAAAACAAACAAGATTTTAGCTGCAGCTCATTCATTATCAGCTTTGTATTCTTCTTATAAAAAAAGTGCACCTAGGCATTCCGTTGTTGAGCCCATAACCTAGGTTTAAGGTGCCATTCAGCTCCTAGCTTTCATATCTCAGTTTCTAACACTGCTGGGAAGGGGTAAAACCTTCAAATATCCCATCCTGTCTTCAGAGGCAAGAATGGAGACTGGCAGACCACATTCACACTGCACATTTAAAGCACTATGATACCACTTTAAACCATCATGGCTTCCTCCAGAGAATTCTGGGAATTGTAATTTGGCAAAGCTGCTGAGAGCTGTTAGGATACCCCCATGGCCCTCCCAAAGCTATAATTCCCAGAGTTCCCTGGGAAGAGGGATTCATTGTTAAAAACTACTGTGGGAATTTTAGCCCTGTGAAGAGAATAGGGGTTTCTTAAGAACTCTCACCACCCTTAACAACAGTTCCCAGAATCCTTTGGGGGAAGCCATGACGGTTTAAAGTAGTATCATAGTACTTTAAATTAATGGTGTGAATGTGACCACACTAAGGCACCCAGGGCATGGGAGGTTTCTCCACTCCTCCATGAGTGACTTCTGTTTCTTCTTTTTCCTCAAAGTAGTGCGGCATCTGTGCTTAATGATGTGCTTCTTGTGAGGGATCTTTGCCTGCCATGCCCTCAACAAAATGGCTGCCGGCAAAGGTTAACAACCATTAGGTTGAAGAAGCAATTATGACCAGGCAGAGCATATGATCACATTTGTCAGGTTGGCAAAACCAGGGGATATTTGAGATTTGAGTGAACACACAGGGTTTTCTCGCTCCTGCAAAACCAATAACATTGAGGCTCAGTTATGCTGAGGGGGGATCTCAAAGGCTCCCTGGTATGCACTCACTAAAATGTTCAGCTCGAAATCAGTGAGGAAAACTTAGCGTTGCTAATTGCATCTGCTAAGAGCAAATCCTCAATAAAAGTAGTGTAGAGGAGCAGCAGGGAAGGTTTTTCAGTTTGAGTGCATCATTCTCTTCCATGCAACTACCATGCTGATGGTGGGCAGGGCCAGAGAGAGGCAAAAGAAGATGGCGCAATGCATGTGGTTTTATCTTTGTACAGTAGGCTAGCTTCTTCACACAACTGAGGGTGTGTTCACATTACTGCCTTAGAGTGCCGTGAAGTTGTTCTTCCCCAGTGTTTTCCAGTTGTTCATGACACCACAACCAGATTCATTTCGGTCTGTGTTCATGCCAGGAGGCGCTGATAGCTGACAATAGCATTTTATAACCAAGTGCAGAATGCATATTTATTTTGGAAAACGTGTGTTCAAGGACATGTTCAAACCAAGAAGAAGAAGAAGAGTTTGGATTTGATATCCCGCTTTATCACTACCCGTAGGAGCCTCAAAGCGGCTAACATTCTCCTTTCCCTTCCTTCCCCACAACAAACACTCTGTGAGGTGAGTGGGGCTGAGAAACTTCAGAGAAGTGTGACTGGCCCAAGGTCACCCAGCAGCTGGATGTGGAGGAGCGGAGACGCGAACCCGGTTCCCCAGATTATGAGACTACCGCTCTTAACCACTACACCACACTGGCTCTCCAAGCAAAAATACCCAGGGTGTGAAGTGGGGCAGTGAAGCATGTGGTTGCGGCCTGGGTGCGTTGCCTTGGGAGAAGCCCCCAGACCTGAGGTTCCCCACCCCTGGCCTAGAGGTACAAGCAGAAAGCTAGGGCATATGATCTCACGAGGGGACTTTCTCCCTCAGTAATGGGGGGGGGGAATTTGTTAGGATTCTTGCTCCGTGTTTGCAGTCATGGGATTGTTTCCTATCACATGATGGTATATGTTTTCATTCCACATAGTGGGAAGTGACAGAGAAAGGATGTTTTTATTACTGTGTTCCGTGGTGTGGGACTACTGTCCTTTGTTTCTTTTTCTTTGCTGTCTGATGAGAAAGAGGAAGGAGCCAAGTCAGAATGCTCTGAGTGTATTATATGTAAATAAAGTAGATTAGCCAAAATGCTGAGCTATTGAGTCTTTTACGCAAACCGCTAATACTCTGCAGGATCCCTAAGTGTGGTGATGCCTCTTGGTATCAGTCGATGGAGAAAGCTTTTGAAGCTCCCGAACGACTGACCAGGAGGGAGAGAACATGCCAGTCGGGCATGTGTCTCTACCAGGGTCCTACATGCGAGTAGGACGATCCTAACAGCAGTAGAAGTCACTTCAAAGTGTAAGAAGTGGCATCAGTGTTTTGGAGCGACATCAAAGAGTGGCCAAAATATTTGGGTGGCTGCACAGAAAACTTCTGCCAAATGGGGGCATCTTTAAATTGCTCCCGTTTGTGTTCCTTTTGTGCGAGGCAAGATGTTTGGAGGCTCTTCTCCACACCTTTACATGTCTTAAAACTGATAATAGAAATGGTCCTGCTGATATGGGGGGGAAAACCCCAGGGTGTGTGGCAAATCCCCACATAGGAAAGCTGGTTTGGACTGCAGAGGCAATAATTTTCAGATTTCTGCCTCTGGCAGCCATTTTGTGAACACTGGCCTTAGTTCATTGAGAGGAATCAGATTATCGACCTTTATTTTTGTTCATTGTCAGCGCTCAGTAGTTTCAACATGGTCTTTCTTTGTCATTTTCCCTATTGGTCACTTTGTTTATCTTGCTGAATGAAGTTTACTATTTACTTACTTAATTTGTTAGTCACTTTACCTTGCCCAGGGCAACCCAAAGCAACTTACAACTAATTGAACAAGCAAGAGAACAAAAAAAACCCCCACTTTGATACATTAAACCCAAGACTTTTGGGTGGGGTGGGGAGGGTAAAAGGGGGGGGGGAGTTGTTTATCTGTTAATTAGTGGGTAGTATATTTTTTGTTTATTATTTCAGTATACTTAATATTAATATTAATTATATGGTGGGTGTGTCATTTCTCCACCCTTAAATGTTGTATTAGATTACACACACACACACACACACACACACACACACACCTACCTTCAGGTGACAAACCTTCCCGCTGTCCATAATCCTGCATGTTGTTGCTTCTCATCTCTGCATCCAATTCATCCTTTATCACACAATTCAATAGTAATTTTGAAAATCATTCTTTCAATTTTTAAAAAGGCATTTCTAATGTTGCTTTGCTTATGCGATAATTATTGTTCGTATACATGTGTGTCCTCCAGACACAAAAATTGTTGAGCTTTTTTGCGCATAGTTGAGTGTTTTAGAGCTAATTTTAATGAAGTTTGCCAAAATCTACACTGCCAACATGAGCTGCCATACGTCCTGATTTCAGCCTAGATGCTGTTTACAAGAGCTGAATGCCGGCTATGTACAGTGGTACCTCGGGTTACATACGCTTCAGGTTACATACGCTTCAGGTTACAGACTCCACTAACCCAGAAATAGTACCTCAGGTTAAAAACTTTGCTTCAGGATGAGAACAGAAATTGTGCTCCAGCGGTGCGGCAGCAGCAGGAGGCCCCATTAACTAAGGTGGTGCTTCAGAGAACAGTTGAGAACAGTTTCAGGTTAAGAACAGACCTCCGGAACGAATTAAGTTCGTAACTCGAGGTACCACTGTACAGGAAATTTGGGACATATGGCAACCAAAAACATGTCGTTCCAGTTCTGCTGCTAGGTTCTACCCAGGAGCCAGCTTTTTTATTTCAAGAGTTGGCATTCTAGGAAAGAGACAAACAGAGAGGGAGTTGGAATGGGCCCTGGTGGTCTTGGATAAAAATGCTGGATGCATTGTAGGAACAACCGGGTCCCAGTGCTGTGCTGCTCTAAAATGTGGATTCCCCTCACCCTGTATTTTTTGCCATTGATTTTTATTTGTGATATGTCATCTTCAAAGCAACTTAGGTGTTATTATTGTTGTACTTGATCAGAGTGGAAGGGCTAATTGTAAAAAGTGGGAGATAGTGACAAGAAACACACACCCCTCTCTTGCAGGCCATGAATTTTGCTAATCTGGTACAGTGGTACCTTGGGTTACAAACACCTCAGGTTACAAACACTTTGGGTTACAGACTCTGCTAACCTGGATGTAGTACCTCGGATTAAGAATTTTACTTCAGGATGAGAACAGAAATCGTGCGGTGGTGCAGCCGGCCCCATTAGCTAAAGTGGTACCTCAGGTTAAGAACGGTTTCAGGTTAAGAACGGACCTCCGGAACGAATTAAGTTTGTAACCAGAGGTACCACTGTATTAACACTGTACCATACTGAATCAGGGTGGTGGGTGTTCAGCCCCGCCATTCAAGCAGCCCTGCCCCAGAAATATATTTGTTGCTGAGGTAAGCCTTGAAATCAGGCCAGAAGTCTGTCATGTGACACCTCTTCCTGTAAGGGGCCTGTGGATCTTTCTGTTTACAAGGATGCATAGTGGAGCACTCTTCATTCTGATGTGAGCACATTTCTTGATGTGCAGAGATCACAGTCTGACTCTAGGCACTGCTGTGAATGACAAGTCTACAGAATAGTCATCACTCTTGTCACCAGGAGACAGCTGCCGCCCCGTCACTGGCAGACAGCTGCTGCCCAAAGCTACAGGGCGGTGGCATCCATGCTCTCCCTATCCTTTATCAGAATGCTGCATTAATTCTAGGCTTTGATCTTGTAGGGCAGGGGAAATAGTAACCAATTATTAAGCAAAACCAACGATGTATCATTTGTCACTGGAGGAAAAAAAAACCCAACCTCAATGTGTTATATAGATATGAGAAGGAAGAGTATGCACAGAGGCTTAATTTAGCCAAATCCCATTTCCTAGAGATAACAATAATGACTGTATAAAGTGCAAATTTGTGAGGTGCATATATAAAATATTGGTAATCTAAGGAGGGTGTCCCAGTGGGGCACTTGTACTCACAAAGGTGTTCCTGGGCACCCTCTGTCTGCAGTTAAAATTAGGCTTGAAACCACTCTGTTGTAGCCAATTGGTCTTTCCCCCCCGAATTCAAGCCTAACTATTGGATGGGTGGGTGCATGTGTGATATTGTGTGTGTGTGGTTGTGTGTGGTTGCATGAGTGCTGCTCCAGTTTACAAATGTGCTGACAGGACAAAAAACATTGGCAACCTGTGATTTAAAAGCACCTTTGCACATGCATGATTTCATCTTGATGACTACAATAAGAAGTCAACATTTCCTTCAGAACTGGGGTTTCATGGGCTAAATAACATGTAATGGTCACTATTCCATCTTGCTGCAGGAGAGGAAAAGATGGGGAAGCAAGACCCACTCCATTAGTTTTGCTGAAATACAAGCTCCATTTGGCTCTCCCCAAACTAATTTTATTTAAGATGCACGTTATAAGAATTTTGCATAGTAAGAACCAGGCCCTGACTTTGCAAGTTTTCCTCTTCCCTCATCTTTTTCCCCTTTTGTGTGATGTTTTCTAGATTGTAAACATGTGGGGAAGGGCTCCATTCTCTGTTACTCATCATATGTAAGATGTTTTTGGAGTCTTTCTAGCTAAAGAATGGGGTAAAAAAAGGTAAAGGGACCCCTGACCATTAGGTCCAGTCATGGCCGACTCTGGGGTTGTGGCGCTCATCTCGCTTTATTGGCTGAGGGAGCCAGCGTACAGCTTCCGGGTCAAGTGGCCAACATGACTAAGCCGCTTCTGGCAAACCAGAGCAGCACATTGAAACGCTGTTTACCTTCCCGCTGGAGCAGTACCTATTTATCTACTTGCACTTTGACATGCTTTCGAACTGCTAGGTGGGCAGGAGCAGGGACCGAGCAATGGGAGCTCACCCCATCACGGGGATTCGAACCGCCAACCTTCTGATCGGCAAGCCCTAGGCTCTGTGGTTTAACCTACAGCGCCACCTGCGTCCCAAAGAATGGGGTAAAGCCTTTTAAATAAATAAATGCCATGGACAGAACTTTCATACCATCTCAGGCACAATATCCCCATGGAATCAGCTCACTTATAAAGCTGCAAGTCATCAAACATACAGTACCTGCATGCCTGATGCAAACCTGTAAGAGGTAAGAAATGTGAAGTGAAAGTCTGTTTAGCCATTCATAATGAAAATGAGCATGATCTGTCACAAACGGCAGATTCAGAGAGTTGTATAGTGATGGACTATAGTGGAATAGTTCATCTATTCTACGCTTTATGGCTCAGATGTGTATCAGCATAAGGAGTCCATTTTCAGTGACATTCTCATGCCAAATATGATGTGCTCCGGCAAGTGTGTTAAATACTGAAACATCAAAAACCTCTTATTTTTATTGTATTTGTGAACATCTCTTTAAGGTCAG
Source organism: Podarcis erhardii (assembly GCF_964252035.2). Lineage (NCBI taxonomy): Eukaryota > Metazoa > Chordata > Lepidosauria > Squamata > Lacertidae > Podarcis > Podarcis erhardii. Next base: position 111,114,963 of record NC_138497.1, on the reverse strand, counting down.
AATTTCAGCCATCTGAAAATATTTTGCAGTAAAAGAAAACAAAAAACAAAGACAGAACCATCAAGTACAATAAAAAAAAATGAAGTCTTTATTCTTTTGGCTCAACTGTAATGTGGCTTACCGTTCTTTATGGTAATAGCATTTTCCTGCATGCAGTTCACCAACACACAAAGTCAACAGTTTCAGTAAAAGGAGGAATTAACATTTAATTTTTGCCTGTGAATGGAATACGGGAAAAGAAAATGTCCTGGTGTGATCAGATATACAAGTTCGCTACTTGGTTCTTGTGGAGGGGAGAAATTATAATTGTAGAACCGCATATAATATTTAGAAGACTTCTAGTGCAGCATGAATCAACAAGAATAAGAATAGTCTATGTAAACAAACACTGGAAAAGATCAAGGATTTTATGGATAATAAGACTAACTGCTTATGCAGGCAGTGCTAGGAATTCAAACAAATCTTTCCCACCACATTTCAATTACAAGTTATAGCTATTTGGAAGCAAGTGCATTTTGGACTCCATCTGAAAATTCACATTAAGATGTGTGCAAAAATACAGTACTAATTAAAAAAAAAAAAAAGGTAACCCAGAAACCTAACATTACCCCCATTCTCGCCTTTCATTATTTTTCTACTTTGTGAAGTTCTTCAATTAAAAAGTGCTATGGACAGAAAGTAAGAACTGCCTGTGACATCGACCTGAAGATCAGTTTTGTTTTGCCATTTATGTACAAAATGCTGAAAAATAAAATTGAATGACATCTGTACACTATTTATATTTTTTCTTAGAAAATCCTAACCATGTATTTGAACAGATTTAAGCAGTTTGCAACATGATGTGTACAGCTGGCTACACACTGTACAATACTCACTTAAAATTCAAGAGAAGAATAAAGTAAGGGCAGAACAAGAAGCTTTTCTTTTCTTTTCTTTTCTTTTTTACCGGATAGCTGAAAACTATTGCTTGATGAAATGAGGAATGATATCTGGTTAAACAATTTGTTTCACTTTTACCACTGACATATGGCTTCCCATATTAGATTTCTGAACAAATCCAAGAAAAATACAGCAGCGAAGGCAAGATAAACAACATGCATCAGTGATAGCCTCCAAACTACTTATAATGGTACAGAATACATCATATTTTCCTGTTCAAGGCTTGCGAACTACAGTTATTGTGGTACATATTTGATGCAATAAATATTGTGCACAGGTCATTATTCCTTTGCTCAAACATGCACCACGGGGTTAAAAGAACTATTTACATAGACAGCATTATCTCATTGACACGTACAGTGTCAACCTTGCTGAGAGCAGAAGATGGCTAAACAATACTGCAGGAGAAAGCAAAAACAAACTTATAAATGTCAGGTTCTTCTCCCCCCTCTTTTGGCCAGTTTAGTGCTCCAGATGAACACATTTTTGTTTCCTAAAGAACACTTAAACAAAAATCCCCACCCGGTTTCCCCATCCAACTACAAATTTAGTTACGTGCGTGTCAACTTGACAACGGAACGGTACATAGAGGGGACAAAAATACCTCTGTCGAGTAACTGTTGAGTTTATGAGACTTACAGGCACATTTAAGAACTGTCAGGATGAGACGTAAAGATGTATACTTTTATTAAGCACCTCAGAATCTGGAGCCATCCTGAAACATGGAAGTATTTAAAACCCTTGTGCAAAGAAGTCTTACTTGTTTCCATGCATGGTCTATAAGTGAAGCATGCCTTCATGCAAATCACTTCTTCTGTCTGTACAAGAGAATCAGACAGAACAGCTGGTCCTCATGGTCCCCCTGACCCTGAACCCACCCACCCCTGAACATAAAACCCATTTACAAAAATAGTCACATATAATAGTAAACAACCTGTGAATTAAAAAAATGACAACCTCACCAACACTGATTTTTTGTTTGTTTGTAAAAATATGGCAAAAGGTGGCAGTTGGAATGCAAACAGTGGATACAGTTATTGTACTTGAGTGTTTTATGTTAAACACACATAAATTCTAGGTTTGCACCTCTTGTACTGGTCCCTACAGTCTGGGTAGCCATTTTTCTTTCCTCTTCAGCAGTGTCAGCTGGTAATAAAAACAGTAGCCTCCTGTCAAAGTTGCCATCCTGTTTTACACAGCAGCATGGGGATTGACGAGGGGGTCACTGTCTTGTTAATAGGCACTGACCTTAAGTATATATATAACATTTGTATATATATTTATAGATATATTTGTGTGTGTGTTTGTGTGTGTGTGTGCAAAAACAGTCAGTTTGGCATAAACCTCCACTTGGAGTCCTTTTGAAATAATACTCTATTTTCTCAAGCTGTAAACAATTTGTCACAAAGGGAATCCTTCGCTTTGCTCATTTTTTACTGTCCCTGATATCTTTACCTTTATCTTCCTTTTCTGATTTGTCTTTTTCATATTTGTCTTTATCAGGCTTTGTAACGCTATCATAGGAAGGTGGAGAGGTGGTGGAAGGGGTCATATCATTTTTTTCGGGGGTAGAATTCTCATTCAGCTTATCAATGATCATATCTTCTTTGATAAGAGTGTCATCTCCAGCTTTGATTCGATCCTTATTAAATAGGCAGGACACTTTTTTAACTTTTATCTTTAAGAGGTAGCGCCTGAAGGCTCGCTGAATGATGACAGCAGATACGTCCTCTTGTTTTCGTTTTAATGTGGTTGTAATTGGTTCATAAGAAGCTTTTGAAGGGTTGGCTGCCATGAACCGATCTTCCATTTGAACACGAAGGGCATCCATTTCATCACTTTCACCCAAAACACGTTTTGTGAAAGCAAACAAGATGTCAAGGCAGTGAATTCTGTCACCACTTACCATGGGCAGATCCATTGCAATAAGCTGAACTTTGTTCGGTTTTGGTATTAGAAGGGGAGGATCCAGTGAAGCTGCAAAATCGGAGAGTTTACTAAACTCTATGAATTGAGTTGCATCTGGATCAAACTTTTCCCAAACTTCATAGAACATCTCAAAGTCGTCCTCGCTCAAAGGCTCAGCACTTTCTTCTGTAGCAACGCTGAAGTTCTCCAAAATCACGGCAATATACATGTTTACTACAACTAAAAATGATATAATAATGTAGCTAACGAAGAAAAAAATCCCAACGGAAGGATTGCCACAGTCTCCTTTCACTGAACTTCCTGGGTGGTCTTTGTTAGGGTCACAGTCTGGCGGCCCACTGTTGAGAATGGGAGCTAGCAACCCATCCCAGCCAGCAGAGGTGGTGATTTGGAAAAGGCAGATCATGCTGTTGCCAAAAGTTTCAAAGTTGAACATGTCATCGATTCCCACTTCTCTCTTCACATAGGCAAAGTTGGACATTCCAAATATAGCATAGATGAACATGACCAGGAAAAGGAGAAGACCGATGTTGAACAAGGCAGGGAGAGACATCATCAAGGCAAAAAGCAGAGTGCGGATCCCTTTAGCACCCTTGATGAGACGCAGGATGCGACCTATTCTGGCAAGTCGGATCACTCGGAACAAGGTGGGTGATACAAAGTATTTCTCAATAATCTCTGCTAGGAACATACCTAAAAACAAAATTTATAAATAGGTTACTTAAAAAGGGAGTGCAACATCTAATCTTAATAGCATGCTAAAAATTGCAACCCACCATTTAAAATGGAAAACGATCTCTACATTAATCAGAAAATTACAATTAGAGATTAATTAAGATATTGAAAAGTTTTTTTGTTTTATATTTCCCATTAACTTTCCACAATTTTCATTAACCACCATTTTAATGTTTTACTGAATTGTAATTTTTCTTACCTACAATGGATAAAATGACAACCACAAAATCAAAAATGTTCCAGCCAATGGTGAAATAATAATAGCGGAGTGAAATCAGTTTCAAGACACATTCTCCGGTGAAAAGGACTATGAAGATCAGATTAATTCGGTATAGATTAGTTTCCATTGCATCAGTTTGGTCATCTGTTTCTACCATCATGGTGACCATGTTAAGGCAGATAAGAATCATGATGCTGATGTCAAAGGCTTGTTTTGTTACAAAATCAAAGACCATGCCTTGGAATTTGTTCTGTAGATGAAGAAAACAATGTTTTATTCAAATATCTCATGATTTGCATAGTTTACCAGTAGATACCTTGTACGGAACATTTGTAATTCATTCTACGGCAAACTGTTTAAAGGTAAAACCAAATCTAGATACACTAAGGGCCATTCCTCAGTACAGTGGGAGCTGCTGACTGGCTTACAATCACAACTCTGCCGTAATGCAACAAGACCCTACGGTACAAAAAGGCATGAGTTTTCCCCATGCCAGTATTATCCCTCCTGGACAGGACAACACTGGCATGTGAAGGAAGTGTATCAATGGCTGCCCTGTGTGAGCTCTAAATCCTTACCTAAATGGCATAGGAAGCATATAGCTGTGCATATGTGCTGCCTACAGGCTTCCCATGGGCATCTATTATGAGAGCAGAAAGGTAGACTAGATGGGCCTTTGATCTAATCCAGCAGGGATCCTCTTATGTTCTTAGTTATTTAAGAAATATGTTCTTAATCTTGCATTGGATATAATTTTGACTGAGTGTAAATCTGTGTTCCAACTGCATTCCCACTTAACGCCCTCCCATCAGATGTCAAAGAGATAAACAACTACCTGGCATTCAGAAGACATCTTAAGGCAGCCCTGTTCAGGGAAGTTTTTAATGTATGACATATTAGCGTATTTTTGGTCTTTGTGGAAGCCGCCAAGAGTGGCTGGGGAAGCCCAGCCAGATGGGTGGGGTACAAATAATTATTATTACTCGACATTGTTATTTAATATATAGATAGATATATAAGTAATAATGGTTGGAAACTTAATGAGGCTTACTGCTGGCCTTGGTATTGGTTTCTGTGGTTTCTTGGACCCCAGTTTTTTCATTGCATTGTAATATTTCTTCTGCTCTTCTGTCATAAAGATGTCTTGACCTCCAAAGTAAAGGGATGAAACCAAACCTGGTTACAACCGGATACCTCTCTTTTTTTTTAAAGCAAGCAAACAATTTTTATTTTTATTTTGCATCTATTCTTACTTAACAACCAACGTCTTTCATTGGGTCTCGGCATAGGAGAAAGTGCGGCTAACTGTTCACAAGGCACAAGGCATGGACCTTGCTTTCAGAGGTTTATGGGTTGAACAGAAGTAAGTCATACCCAACAACACCAACTGAAGTCAACGGACCTGATTGCTGAGGTCCAATAATTTCATTAGGTCTACACTGTGTATTCCCTAGTCTAGTCCCCCTTTCTTTTACTATTGTGGGAACTCTTATGTGCTCACATAGTAGCAACCCCCTTCCAATACTGGCCATCCTGGCCCCTTTCTTTTGATCAGAGAAAGGAGGTTCGTATGCCATTCCCTTTGTGTGAGTCTGCTTTCATCACTGAAGGAATAGTGCAGGGAGTGGAGGCAGGGAAGGGAATCCCCCATCCCCCACTTCTGCTCTGGTTGATCTGAGAATGTGGATGCAGCCCTGGTTGCACTGCTCTGTGAAGTCTTACTGCTGACGGCAAGGGATTAAGATTGCACCCTAATTTATTAAGTGTAATGAGGTTCAAAACAAGGGTTGCCAACTTATTTTCTAACCAGGCTCTGGTATCTTTAATGGGTTTGTCTACTTTTACTGGTTGCTGCTGCTTCTCTCTGTGTGTTATGTACTGAGTTGAATAGGATCCAAAATGCAGCAGTCTGATTGGTCCTAGAACAATAGGATTCAGAATGCAGCAGTCTGATTGGTCCACAGGAGCCACCCAATCCAGCTCCAGGTGGAAGTGAATCCGCAACCTGATTGGCCTACAGGAGAATCCCGGAATTAGCCAATCATGTGGGGCCCGTGATTGGCTAATTCCGGGATTCTCCTGTAGGCCAATCAGGTTGCCTATATTATTTATTTGTGTAAATAATGTATATAACGCAGACATTCTGGGGGAACTTCCATTCCTCCTCACCACTATGAACTGAATAAAGAGCATGAAATTCACTCTCGACTCCGAGTATATTTCAGTGTGCAAAAACTGGCTCATTGGGTGACATTAGCAAGGGGTGAAGTTAGTTCTCATGCTCTACAATCCCTCCCAGTTGTTTTCTGCACATTGTATGGCTGTCAAAAGCATAGGAGCTGCTTTGCCTGGGGATTTTCATCAAAAGCCTTGCCTTTAGAGGTTGGAGAAATAATAAATTCAACTGATAAAGTACACATAGTCATAAAGTCCCTCCTAAATCTCTATTTTCCTTAAGGCTTTCCTGTGTCTTCAGAAGATGTCTATAAGAAATGTGTACCTCAGATATATTTCCCCCCTCTGCCTCCCGCATGCCCCTCAAACTATTAGCATTCACTAATATGGTTCAACCGAAGTGAGTGACTTCACTTTGATTACGGATATAGATTTAGGATTTGTTGGAAATGAACATTCTGCACTTTTGGGGGGGGGAGGACCTAACCTTACAAAAAACCTTCTTAAAAAAACCCACAGTTGTAAATCTTGACGGCAAACACAGCACAAAAGACACTGAATCGTTATCACTGAACCCTTGACAGTGCATTCAGAACACAGCAACAGAATACTTATCTTCTTTTTTTGTTGATTAAAATTGTCTATGATGACACCAATAAATAAGTTCAAAGTGAAGAAAGATCCAAAGATGATAAAGATGACAAAGTAAAGATACATATACAGGTTATCCTCATAATGAGGTTGCTTCTCCACCTACAAAGACATTTTAAGGAAACATACATTAAGCCAACATTTAATATAATTAGCTATTATCCAGTATAATTATTTAAAATTGCCACAGACCTGCACTTCCCCAGAATTTATTTTGACTTCACAGCTACAAATGGAAAACTCTAAACCGAAATATATTGGTACACAACATTGAAGCATTCACCTATCTTTTTGCTCTGAGTTATAATTCAACATTTTCTCTCTCTGCTCCTCCACCTTAGTTCCATTACCTATCTGGATTTCAATCTAGACTCATATGGCTTTTGCTAACTCTGTATAGAGTTGTGATTAGAGTGCTGGTCTAGGACTGGAGACGCCCATGTTCAAATCCCACCTCAGCCATGAAACTTTGTGTGTGAGAGAGACCTTGGGCAGTCACTGGCTCTTTTTCTAACTCTACCTCACAGGGCCATTGTGAGGATCAAATGGGAAAGCAAATTGGAGCTGCATTGAGCTCCAGGGCAGACAGGAAGGATATAAATGTAATAAATGAATAAATAAATATTGGTTGAAGGCAATCAAGGTCTACAGAATAATATATTAAAGGAATACTAGAGAAGATGGCAGATACACAAAAGGGGAGAGAGAGTGGAGAAAAACAAATAAGGAAGGAGCATGAAATAACAACAAATGCCAATTACACTAAGAAATACATGGAAAATTATTGCAGGGTGACTGTTTTTTTAAAAAATAATAATAATCTAAAGCAAGGGTATCCAATGTTGGACCCTCCAGATGTTGTGGAATCCAGCTCCTATTAGCCCCAGCCAGCATGTCCAATGGCTAGGGATGATGGGAGTTGTAGTCCCATCTGGATGGCACCTCATTGGCACCCCTGATATAAATCTATACTGTTACCCAGGATTTGTTGTTATAAAATTCCTATTTCTGGAATGGTATCTTGCAGCGATTTTTATGCCTACAGCTGTTCAGCAATGACAATGCGTTTGAATATCTACCTCCTAACCTTTCAGACTCATGTATAGTTAAGGATCGAATAGAAGACAGACTGATCAGAGAGCGGAAAGTAGCAGTGGAGACTGAGGCAGGGAGAATAGGCAAGATAACCAGTGGAGACTAAGAGACAAATCAATTGTGGAGAAGTAACAGCCCTTTTGGGCCTGCAGACAGCAAATTTCAAAATAAAAGGCAGTGGCGGTGGGTGGGGGAACAAACCCTGAGAAATTAGAATTGAAATAATAGTTGTGTGAAATCTGAGTGCAAAAGTGTGCTCGTGCCATGGTAGTGCACTTACATTTCGTGAATCCACAGCTGCATACATAATATCCATCCAACCTTTGAAGGTGGCCTGAAAATAGAACACCTTTTTTAATGCCTGCACTTCATAAACAATTTGGCAACCGAGGAACTAAAGCATACCATGTATGTATTAGAGCTGGATAAATCCGTTCAAGGTGGTCTGGGACAACATCCTATTAATTTCTAGCTGAATGAATAGGATTTAAAATACTTTACGAACTGTACATTAGGAGTGGGGAATCTGTGGCCTTCGAGATGTTGCTGGACTCCAACTCCCATCAGGCCCAGCCAGCTTCGCCAATGATATGATAGAGCTGTAGTCCAGCAACATCTGGAGGGCCAAGAAATACCCCACCCTGGATAATTTCTTTTTAAAATGTTTTGAAACATAAATAGGTAATGTCACTGACATGCATTAATGAATGAACGCCTCTGTGTACATATTTTACAAATAATCATAGCTTTATTGAAGATTTGGTTAAGATTTGCACTGGGCTGTGTGCTCCTATGTGTCTATTTCAGATCAAAGTTCAAAACTGCCTGGACATAATGTTCCGATTTCTCAGCAATGTTGCAAATATATGCATTTTGAGATCAGACAGTCTGCTGGTTCACTGTAGGCAGATTCCCCACTTCAATTTAACACTAAGCTGTGTTCAGATAGCGTCTTGAAATTCTCAACTCTGTTTCTGTGCAGATGCATTGGGAAGACATAATTTTACCAAATTTTCTTAGGAGGGGAAGTTCTTGGTGATGGGGTTCACCTGTCAGTAGCACAAGTTCTTTCTTTCCCTCCTAAGGTCTCATTGCTGTTGTTTGGTGAAAGTGGTAGCAGCGATTGTAGCAGTAGAAGCAATTGCGTCAGACGCGTGGCCACCATTTTCCACCCTTCACTGTGCCCCAGACTTAGTGTCATTCCACAGCACTGTGGTCGGAAAATGGTGTCTGCTGCCAAAAACATAAAAGACATAGGAAGCTGCCTTATATCACTGGTCCACCTAGCTCAGCATTGTCTGTGCCAGCTAAGAGCTGCTCTATGGGGTTTCAAACTGGAGACATTCAGTTAAGTTGTGGGTGAACATATCCGACGACACAGCGATTCTTCAAACAGCTCTTGTTTATTCACAGGCCAGAACAGAACTGAAGGGTTCAGTCAGCCTGCTTATATAGAGCTCCAGTACAACGCTACTGTAACAACTTTCTAAAACTATCCAATCACTGAACGTCACTTTCGATCCCTTATTTGCATAACTATCTACAGTATACCCCTGCTGGCCCAGGGTGAGAACTTCAGTACATAACACATTCCCAGTCTGACATGAAGATGCCAGGGACTGAACTAGTGACCTTCTGCATACAAAGCAGGTGCTCTGCCACAGAACAAGGGTCTTTCTCCTAAAGCTTGAATGAAAAAAATGGCGGAGAATGTTTGGAACAAACTTGGCAAAGTGGCCTTCTGTTGTGAAGTGGGAGAATGGGAAAAAGAAAAGTATTTTGGGGGGAAATCACTTCTGAGAAATTTTAGCTTAGTGGTATTTTTCAAGTAAAAATAAGACAGCATAAAAGAAAGAACAGCTAAACTTTTTTTCTTTTTTCTTTAAAGAAGAAGTTAACTTTAAGAATTCTAGGAATAACAACCACTTACTACTTGAAGCAAAGAGAGGTAACCAAGCCCCACGTTATCAAAGTTGACTTTCACATTTTTCCACCGGGCGGTTTCATTTCTTTCTATGAGCTCTTCACACTGAGTTTGGTTGTCAACTTCATCAATGCTAAACATGTCCCCTGTTGTGGTATTAATGCAGTGGTAGAACTTGCCAGCAAAGAGATTGACTCCCATAATGCTGAAGATTAACCAGAATATAAGACATACGAGAAGCACATTCATGATCGATGGAATTGCTCCCAAGAGGGCATTCACTACCACCTATAAAGCAAACGACACCGTAGAAAGTAAGTTTGACTGTGTAACTGCAAAAAAAGGAGATGCTTTATCAATGTTGGGTGAAGATTTCTGAAATAAATTTTAAAAACTTCTGAAACCTTCATTATACATGTGCCCTCCATAACTCATGGAAGAACTCTAATGTAAGTATGATAAAAACCAAAGAAAGCAAGGAAGTGTAATACAATGGGGGTAGGGAAACCAGTCCGACCATTGGAACTAAGAAACAGAACATTCGGAGAGAAATGCCAACTGCAGATAATCAACGTTACCAAACATAGGAGCGATACGCAGTTTGTATTTTCCAAACACATAAAGAGTACATCATATAGAAAAATAAAAGCAGCAAAACATCTCATGAAAGCCAACGTTTGCAATTTGGCGAGGGAAGAGAGTTTTGCACATCTAATTTTGACAGAGTGGTGCCTCTTTTTTTGCTTTCAGATGGGGCATTTTGTGTAATGCCATACCCCTACAGCAGACATTTTGAGAGCAACGCTCACAATGATTTCTTAAAAGTTCAAATTAGCCTCAGAAGGTTAGCAAACCCTGGTCTAAGCCACCTAGAGCACCATACTCCAACACACAGTTGAGGTCATAGGTCAGAAGAAGTGTCTTTCAAGGAAGTTTGAGTTTTAACACTTCTGAAAATGAAGTATCCCCTCGCTTTGGCATTTCATATCAGAACAGATCACTTTTGCCATGTGCTTCATAGAAATCTCTGCAGGCAGCCGAGAAGGATAGTCATTGTGCCATAGACAAGCAGCAGAAGTATATGAAGTATAGTTTCGCAGCCTGGTTAATATGTTACTCTGGTAACAGAGTCAGCAAGGAAAACATTTCTGTGTGGCTGGAGCTCGTAACATAGGCAGGCTGCAGCCACACTGGTCATTTAAGCCACTTGGTTAGCATCTGCACCAATGCCAATAGTGCAAATCAGAATTGTAGAATTGGAAGGCAAAAGAACGGCTCAGTGTGAGTGACCCATGTGGCTGCTGTTGGCAAACGATAAATTCTGCTTCATTTTTAATTTTGGTAAGCACCCAACAGCCAGCATTTAATATAGCACTGTATTGTTTAGCACACTTTTATTCCATTTCCATCCTCTCTTAAAAATAGGGTTACCCATCTTCTTTTTAAAAACGGTGATAAATAAATAAATCCATACGTACACAGACAGACAAATAAAAGTATTATTACACGGTGTAGTGGACAGCTGGCTTCAAGGCACAGGCAGTGCAGAGTCTGTGGGAAATATGTCTCTCCTTTAGCTGCATGATCAGTCACATTATTCCCTCCATTACTGCTGCATTTCAAAAGCTGACCTACATTCCCCCCTTTCTGAGTCCTGCAGCAACACCACTCCCTTGCGGTATGAATCCTTTGACAAGCTCAAAATATGGTGCCAGAGATATGCTATCATCTGCCAGCAAGAAATGTGGAGTATAGGGCCCCAGGTATAGGTGGCACTCAAGGAGGCAAAAGGCATGCCAATTACTTTAAATTTAGGGGGCCGTGCCCAATGTAGAATAGCACACATATATCAGATATTATTATTATTATCATTATTATTTTATTCTGTTTTTAATATTCTGTTGGGAGCCGCCCAGAGTGGCAGAGTGGCTGGGGAAACCCAGCCAGATGGGTTAAATACTAAATTATTATTATTATTAAACTGCTTCTGCAGTTATTTTCTTTTGGATGTTAAAAAACCTTCTGATGTACATTATCAAAATGTTAAAGGTTTCAGAATAGGAATGTAAACATTCAGTCTAAATACAAGAAAGCTATGGAGGATTTCTTCTTCCTGTTGGCACTCTTGGGATTTTGTCATTCTCAATCATTGGGTGTTATCTGTAAATTTGGATACCGCAACCTGATTCCAGGTCTTCGGAAGCCTCACTGATTACCACCCACCATTAGGAAAGCTTCTGTTTCCACCTTCTGATTTCTAATAGATATTGATTCATAAGAGGAGCTATCAGCTGATCCCATGACTGTCAAGATTTGATGTAACAAACTCCTTAGCGCTACACTGAGCTCCTCCCAATATGTATTATTAACACATATGTATGATTATGTGTTATGTAATATGTATTATTAATACATATGCCTGCAAATCATATGCATGTGCACATGCATTTAGATGCATCAAGGTAAGAATACCAGATGCTTAAAACCAAGCTTTTAAAATATAATCAAGAAGTTGACAATTCATAGTTAATTAAAAAATATGGAAAGTAAAATAATACAAGAGAGGAACTGAACTTTAGGTTTTTTAAAAATAAACTATTCTTCTCAGGAGGCTGAGAGAGAAGGCTGCTTGCTGCCCTGGGCCACTTTGTAAAATCCTGGATTTCTACCGAAAACTTTGCTTCTCATATTCTTAATATGCCATCCAGAAGATGATCATGATGGTTTTGTACGTTACGTTAAGCTCTTTCCATGTTTTCTTACCCTCATTCCTTCAAATCGTGATAAAGCTCTTAGGGGTCTCAAAGCCCTTAAAGTCCTCAGTGATTTAATGGCGCCAAGTTCAGAGTAGCCCAAGGCATTAGCTGTTAAGCTAACTAAAGAGACCTGCACATGAAGAAAAAAGAAATTAATCTGTAAGCTATATAACACATATAAGAATCAGCACATACTTTTTCTATAACTTTGCAGAGATCATTTCAGTCATTCACTGTAGCAGAACAAATGGCTCAAAGGGCACCTCATGATAAAATGGACACAAAGGTAAATGCTTTAGTTATTCTCATTATAGAAGAGTTTGAAAAAGAATTTTGCCTTGGCCCAGCTAGTGAATTTAAACAGGTTATCTGCCACTATGCAATGGCAGACCCACCAAGTGTCCCTATTTTCCAGGGACGTCCTTGATTTAGGGAAGCCATCCTGGTTTCTGATTTAATCCCTCCCAGAATGTCCCACTTTCCCTTAGGATGTCCGGATTTTCACTGGAGAATTGTTGGAGGGTATGGAGCTATCCAACCCCCGAGCCGTCTGAAGCCAATCCTGTATAGGGATTTTAAAAAAATGTTTAATGTTTTATTATGTTTTTATATGTTGGAAGCTGCCCAGAGTGGCTGGGGCAACCCAGTAAAATGCATGGGGTATAAATAGTAAAATTATCATTATGGAATGGGACATCCCTATTTTCATTGGAGAAATGTTGGAGGAACATATGCAATGCAACATATTTTGGCATTTTAACGGTTTCTTGTGTACAGGAAGGGTAAAGGCACGCACACTGTCTCTACAAAGTGAACAGCTTCTTCTGGATTGATGGGAAGTGCTTCTACATAATTCGATTTTTGACTGAGCAAGGCTAATGCCGTTTCTAAGGGGAGGTGCAAGACCATGCTTAAAATGCCTGCCACTTGTTCCAGGGCATAATTTTCAAACCCTGAATTATGCATGCAGTTGTTTGCGTTCAGGTGTAAGACGAAGTAGAAGTGCCTGTCTTTTGAACTGGGGTGTTATGTCAGGCTGCATGGCAGTTTATGCAAATTGCTGCCATCAGCTTGTTGCAAGGGATTTACTGCAGTGTTTTCTAACCAAAGCCCCCTTCTTGCATCAATCACGCAACAGGGCTCCGTGTGTTGAAGTGGATGCAGAGCCCTGCTGCTGGCCCTGTCCCAAACATTGTGCAGCTTCCCCAGCCCCACCTGCAACTTCCACATGTTGAGCAAAAGGAGAGTTTTCATACGTAGACACCTATGCATATAGTCTTCCATCAGATCAGGGCACCCATAGCATCAGGGTTCTCAATCTATGGAAGACTAAGTGTGTAGGTGTCCCTGTTGTATAGATCCATGTTGACTACAATCCAGAGTTTGGCTATGGACACCATCCACAACTTTACCATGGATTCCAAAATATAGCCCCAAAAGGTGCGCGCGCACAGAATGCTAGTGGATGGATCTGGATCTAGCTTTGGACCATGCCATTACAGGTAGATATAGATTTCATTATCTCTGAAGTTTTTCTTAATGATATGGCGGAGGACACATTTTTTTATTAAATTCATATAGCAATTTCTTCTGTTTAACTGGTAAATTCAGCTTGTACTAGTTCGGAGTGGTTTCGCAATGCCGCAGTACGAAAATAATTACCCCAGCCAGATCATCACACTACTAAGGCCCAAATGGCTATTTTCTGGAAGTAATTACATCCCTGGTTTCTGCAAGTAGTGGCCACACTGCTTTTGTTCACATTATACCATCCTATTATGCAATTCTGGATTAAAGTTACTCGTGATTCTTGCAAATGTGTTCACTTTACTCCACAATTCATACAAAATAGAAAAGAATCCCTGGCACAGTAACTGTAGTTAATTCACCATAACTCATTTTCATAAAGGTAGATTGCGTATTCAGCTCATAGAAAAAGAATACGTACATCAACAATGAGGAAATCCAGCCAGCACCAGGCATTGGTGAAATACATTTGAAAGCCATAGGCCACCCACTTCAGAAGCATTTCCAGAATGAAGATGTACGTGAAGACCTTGTCAGCATACTCCAGCATGGTCTTGATAGTCTTGCGCTGTTCAATATATATGTCTTCAAAAGCCTGTAGACGAATACACACACACACACACACACACACACACACACATATTGGATGGATTTTAGTTTGACATTAATCTTTGAATTATTTTTGTTTCCCTTTCTACTATTTGAAAATTCAGTCCCCTCTTCCTCTCTGTTGTTTGACATTCACGGGGGAAGGAACGAAAACATGCTTTGCACACAGGAGGACCAAGTTACAATGTTTAGGTAGCAAGTAATGGGTCTTTTTGAGACCCTGGAGAGCTGCTACAAGCCACAGTAGAAAATATTGGGCTAGATGTACATCGTTTAACCTTCCAAAGCAGCTCCCTGTCTTCCTTTCCTCCATTCTGCAGAATTATTATTATTCAGCAGTTAAGGGTCACATTGTTGGAGCGGACCTTGTGGGATCTCTAGCGCAACACCTGTACAGTGCACAAAATCTAGAGCTGGAACGTTCCAAACTGATGGCTGTCCCATCTCCATTGTTTAACTTCTTACCATCAAGAAGTTTCTCCTAATGTTCAACCAAAGTCTTCTGTGACTTTATCTTCTTATATGAGACCACCCTTCAGGAATTTGGGTGAAGTAATAATAATACCTTTATTGTCAATGTACAACCTGTGTACAGTGAAATTAACCGAGCCTCCCTCCCCACCCCCCAAACACTCAATCTCATTGCACTCTGTGTTCTTGTCACACAACACACTAACCCTGAAAGTCAGTTGCACTATATTATTTTCCATTCAGCAGCCTAACAGCCCACGGATAGAAACTGTTTTTTAGCCTGTTGGTATGACTGATTATACTTCTAATCTCCTGCCTGAGGGCAGAAGATTAAAGAGGTGCTGGCCAGGGTGTGAATTGTCCCTGAGAATTTTTCTTGCTCTCCTAAGGCATCGATCCCTTACGATGTCATTTAGCGGACTCAGGGGACAGCCCATGATATCATGTGCTGTGTTCACCACCCTCTGTAAAGACTTTCTGTCCGTGGCTTTCAAGCCAACGTACCACACTGTGATACAATATGAGAGGACACTTTCTATTGTGGACCGGTAGAAGGAGGTCATCAATTGTTGTTTAACATTGTTCTTTCGCAGGACCCTGAGTCTCTGTTGGGCCTTCCTAACCACCTGAGTTATACTGTTTTTCCAAGTGAGGTCTTCACTAAGGTAATTTAAAGGAAGTACTACTATGTTTCCTCTTTAAAATAAACATACCCAGTTCTTTCAGCTTTTTCTCAAAGTACTTGTTTTCCATGCCCTTGACAATATTCACTGCCCTCCTCTGAACACCTTGTTTTGCCTACATGCCTCTTAAAGTGCAGCATCCATATCTACACATAATGTTCCAGATAAGTAATACTGAGGAATGAAGTGGAACAGAAAATGTCTGTTGGAACTCTTGTGTTCCCAGATACACCTGCCTGGTATGATGTCAAGACTTGTTTCAATTCATGTCAACAGATTCTAGCAGAAATAATAATAATAATAATAATAATAATAATAATAATAATAATAATAATAATAATAAATTTATACCCTGCCCATCTGGCTGGGTTTTCCCCACTCCTTCTTCCTGTATCTTCATGTTACTTGGCCCACTTTGCCTTTCTTGTTCTATGTGCTACCCTAATGCAACTCCTTCTGTCAGTGGACAGTGTAGCCCTGACTCATTGATAGTGATGGTGTAAAGCTATCCATAAATAGCCCAGGCATTGGAAAGAAGGTATAAACATTGGAAACAATGGAAACGAAATAAACCAAGGAGATCAGGGGAAAACCAGGGGCACCAACTTGGGCCTTATGGGTGCCCCTGCAACTTGGGCCTTATGGCACCTGCGACATAATCTCGTGACAGGCAGGGCCTTGGCTGTTGCTTCTGAGGTCTGGTAGGGTCTTGGAGGCCATGTACGAGCCTTACGAGACCTCCAACGTTGCCTCGGAGGTTGCGTTGGAGCCCGTAGTGTGGGTGCCAAGCCCCCAATTATTATTTTTTTGTGGGTGCTAGGGCTCTGAAAGGGTCCTCTATGGTTGGCACCAGTAGTGAAAACTAACTCAGCCTCCTGAACACGAATCTTTCCTCCCTTCTGCCTTGCCAGTGTGTGAACTCAGGAGAGCACTGGAAAAGGTGGTTATTCCATCCATCACCCTCCCCTGACACAACTCTATGGATTGCTCTCTAAGGTTCTGTGGTAAAGAACGGTTTTCAAAATTACCAGAGCACCACTGCTGAGAAGAATCATGAAGACAATAAAAGTCTCAAACCAATTATGTTCTACTATTTTGTAGCAGGTCTTCCGAAGATTCCACCATAGTTTTCCTTTCCCGTCTTCTACGCTGACTTGGCAGCACTTGAACTTCCGAACGCAGCCTGGCAAAATGCAGCAGGAGGATGTGACAAATGAGAGTAGCATAGTAAGTTATTCTGAAGCTACAGTTAATTAACAACATTTTCTATGGTCAGTCTTGAGTAGAATATATTCTATACTAAAATACAGTCCTAAAATAATTTGTCCATTAAAATTAAAACTCATTCAAGTCGGCTCAGTTGTTCGGGGAGGGGGGAGGGGGAAGGAAGATAGGCCAGCTTAATCTATTTTGCATGCTGTGAAATCTCCAAGTGGATCCCATTTGGAACAGATCTACTTATTTCACTGTATACCAATACAATATGTACATTGTGTCCCAACACAATACAATTTTTGAGTGTGGGCTCTTATAGAAACAAAATGGCACCATTCACTCGCAAGAGTGAGGCATCACCAGGGTAGGGAGAAACCTAAAGTTTGCAGAACCCTACAGTCTGCAGAGGTACAATTTCTTTTAAGAAAAAGGACAGCCCAATGAGGAGGACTGAGCATACTCAAGTGGCTACAGAATACTGGCTGACAATTTGAGATTGAGAAATGCAACTGTGCATCCTGAAAGAAGGCATGACTGACTGACACTACAAACTGCAGCATTTCGTTTCTTGTGATGTATAAAGCAATTTGTGTTTCTGTTTGTGCTCTGTATAATAAGCCTGATTACGTTTGAATGAAACACACACAACTCTTCCTCATTAAGAATAAGCTAACCGTGTGTAGTTTAGAAGTAGCATCAGAGGATTAATTCTTCCCACAAAAATTTTGCCTCCACAGGACTCCTTAAGTGTGAAATTAAAAAACAAAAACACCCAAAGCATAAATATATATTAACTTGGATTACTTTTTTCTAGGAAATTTTTTTGTAAGCTGGATGTGAGAAATTTGTCAAATATTCATAGGGTTGCTGGGTCACAAGAAGCAATTCTGGGTAACAGACCAACAGTGTTTACCTTGGAAGCAAACGCTGGATCTGAAGTTGTGCACAATGTATATCATTGCTAGCATAACAGGGCAGGAATACAGATAAGCAAAAACAAAATGCTCCCCCAAACGAAGTAGTTTAAATTTTTTATATTCCTCACCTTCTGTAAAACAGGCTTCTGGTTCAAGAGATTCTTCTGGTTCGGCTTCAGGTTGCTCTCCAACTGGGGGGACTCCAACGTCAACCGTACTACCTTCAGATGAACTAGATGCATTTAGTTTCTGCAAATAAAAGCCCCATGTGAAACTGTTAATTACCATTCTATTTCTTATAGGACTGGGTTGCACTTAATGCATTCCAAAATGCTCTCTGTGTAATTAAGAGCTCTCAAATGAAGAGCAGAACTGTGGAGGCCAGTTTGCTTTCCTGTATGTGAGGCCATAAGTATTATTAACCACATCAAGCGGGGTTTTTTTCCCCCAATGATGGAAGGGTTTCGGTATATTCATAGAAGGAACCACCATTTTGAACCAATTTGCTAAGAAACTAAGCCACATACTGAACTGACAGTTCTGAAGTAACACTAATTGGTAAGACAGAGAGAGAGAGCACCATGAATTGCAGCATTTTCCCCAAGTTACGGCAAAAACTGAAGGAAGCATTTTCATGTCAGATGCAGGTACAGTATGCATATGATGCAAACTATGTTTAACCCTTTACTTCCTGTTGACATGAAAAGACAAATTATCAGTGTATAAGTACTTCTAAGTTTCTGAGGTTTCGGAAAGGAAAGCAGCGTATTAATTCCAGAGCGGGAGCCATTATTTCGCATTCTCTTTTGCCAATGCACTTGCACAGCTGAGTGTGCATTTTTTTAAACTACTTTTTATTCTTGCATGGTACACATATGTGTCCTCTTTAGTACTTAGATAATTGTGTGTATTTTTACGATCGCATTTAAAACACAATTTTTCAAAAATGCTATTTTTGGAGGGAAAGCGGTTGTGCCAATCATGAAAAGTTGACGTCATCTAAACTTCCAACTGGTTTCCTGATGTGATTAAGGAAAGCTAGCAGGCTGCTGCATTGGCAGCAGTAGACAGATATGAGTACCATAGTGAATAAAAGTAGAGCTGATAATCGCATTCTGTAGCATTCTACAATGTTATTACCATGGTAGTGTATAACATCAGTAAATGGCTGCATTGGTAAGTAACTATCTTTATGTGGGGAATGATGTAAGCAGATGGTGAATAACGCATACTGGTGTCAATGTACTATTATAAAAAGATCATTTTTTACATAATACTCCAAAACAAAGCTGTCGGCATTATTGATCGGAATCAAGCTTTTTCACAAACTCTTAACCAGCTAAAATATTAGTTTGATGAAGAAAGTACTTTACCAGTTTTGAGGTGTTCCAGTTTGAATTTTATTTAAGCAGCAGAAAGAATTGGTTACCATTCTGAATTTACTATTTTTTTAAAAAAGCCTCAGATTATCCTCAAGCTGTTTCTACCAATCAGCCCTTTCTAGTCTATTTTCTGGTGGTTTCACTAACTTCTGGATCAATAAAATTACTTTGCTTCAGAAGACTATTTGGCATTTCATGGGTTTTAAAAATCGATTTTTAGGAGGTATGAACAGGTTCTATTGATTGCATCAGAATATAATTTATAATCTGCTCTCTGTTTTGTTTTCATAAAAAGGCTGTGTAATGGTACTTGCAGGGAGAGGGGCAACAGAATTAGATTCAAGATAATCTTTTTGTTCATCTGAGTCCCTTGTTTTTATAGGAAACAAAAACTGTTGTTGTTAGTTTTACACTTCCAGAGGAAACACACATTCAATTTTCAATGCCCTTTAATATCAATAAACAAAATAAAGGTCAATGGGGAACGAATGCTATCCCCATGTACACTAGCTGTATAGAACCACATAAAACAACATAATATTCACACAAGTATAGTATAAGGGGACTGCAAGCATTCCACTCTTGTTCAATGACAAAAGGAAGTTTCTGATAATATAAAAATAGTAACCACACCATCCAAAATTGGAATAAGCTATCTCAGTACAGTACTTCCAACATACCTGTTTATCTCAGAACAATAAAACCTGGGATTAATCATTTATCAATAATAATCTTACTAATACTGACCAGTAAGCAGTTTCCTGATAGTACGATCTTAGCCACCTTTTAGCAAAATGCATATTGTGGTCTTTTATCAAGCCGGAGGTGAGGGATCAATGTTGGGAAAATCCAGCACACTCTTGAGTGCAGCTTCAAAGGATATATTTTGTACTTAGCAACAACTGATGTACAATATCATTTACAAAGTGCAAATGTATATAAATCATAACTCTTTGCTACAAAATAGAGAAAAAACAGTTGCAGGAAATTCACTGCAACAGTATCCCTTGATATGCAGCCTTCTATCCTAAATGGAGACTAGAAAAAGGCTTTGGCTAAGCACTGTTTTATAGAAATGGCCACAAATCATAAATTACACTATATTCTGCTCACAGATTGGTACAAAGTATATGCTCAGAAATGAAGTTCAACCAAAATCAAAGAGAATGGCTTCCAGGTAAAGATGTTCAGGCTCAGGTACTTACATAGTGCAGCTATGCATACCTAAATCCCAAGAAATCCAGTAGCATATAAGTACAGTGTATAATTTAATACATCAGATGCACAAATAGATTTTTGGTATGCACTGACTGCCCCGTTCATTCCAATTGATGGGCTTAGTCCATCTGTACATGGAACGCACATGCAGATCATGTTGCAATGAATTCTGATGTCGACGCACATGTGGAGCTTCTATACATAAATGGAGCTCCTGTGCTTATAAACCACCGATAGACTGAATCATAGACACCTATCATACGTAATCTATGCAATTCACGCTTAGTCAATAGATGTATATAGAACCATAACATCCTATTTTTTTAATAGTTTGAAATTGTAAAATATTTTGCTTGCATCATTCCAAACTGCAGGGGTGTGTGTGTGTTTTAGCATTAATGCTGCAGAATTAGCAGAGCCAAAAGCAAAAAAAGCAAACCAAAATCATGATGAGTCTATTCAGAAAATAAAGAGAAATCTTTAGGTTGGTTTTTCGTTGTTGTTTTTTGGAAGAAAAAAAATTGTTTAGTAACTTGTGAGCAGTGCTAAGTCCAAAGAATAAACAAGTACGAATCTCAGTCTTTTTTCAATCCTTGAAATTATGTGTAGTTCATTCATCAAATTAGTATATTAGACATTTCACATGCAAACACAATGATCAGGCAAAAGTCTAAGATACCATTATCTGAAACGCAAACAGCCACTTTACATTCATCTTGGTTGAGGTACAAGTCTACATTTCATGAATTGTAAATTAAACCTTTCAGGTTTCTTCTCAGTGAGAAATTGGCATGTTTCTTGCAACAGGCTGTAATAATAATAACAATCTTATTAGTTAACCGAGCCTGAAGTGGACACTGCGCAGCACCCAAGCAACTCAGAAAGAGAAAGCATCCCAGGTTTGCGAGATTTGTTCGCCTTATTCAAAGATATCATTTATCCTTAAAAACAGAGAATGCCATCTGCCCATATGATGAGGCAAGCCTGGGATTGTCGGGGGTCAGGATTGGGGGAGTGGGTGTTAAAAGTAAGAGAGGCACATTCAGAGATTTATACAGTGCACACTGGTTATGCTGGAAGCACTCTCTTTAAATCTGCCCATTTTGAATCTCCAGTACTTCAAAAGGAAAGTTTGTGATAAGGCGTTAAATACATTCAGTACATACTAACAGAGGCAAAAATTATAGGCAAGTCATTAAGAGTTTTCATTTCTGAGTTGCTCTGTATTGTGGCACCTTTGGCTATATAGAAATAATGGTTTATATAAAATCATCCCTTATTTATTTATTTGCTACCTTTCCTCCTAAAAAAGCTCAGCCAGCCCTTATGTAGCAATGTGACAGAGAGGAACTGCAACGGCACTTGTCTTTTGAGGAATATACACAGGGAATATCACACGGTTAATTTGCCAGTTTCTAAAAGGGGCATCTTCCAGATTTTAGGTAGAAGGGTCTGATTGACTGAACTTGAATTGAGAGTGTAATAGGGCACATAGTAGCACCTCTTGAAAGGAAATATACTATTTTGTGTTGGTGGTGCCCAAAGGGTCACAAGTGTTGAGTTGAGCTGTAGAATGAAATAAATCCAGTTTCACTAAAGGTACATCAGACCGGAAGGAATGGATGTTGTAATTGTTGTTCCCATTGCTTTTATGTACATTTGCCCATTTTCTGGGCAAGAAGCCCAGGAGGATGAACTCAGCAGGATATACTTCTGACTAAGCATGCACAGTACTTTTCTGCCCCATCTTTCTACCTTTGCAATACAGAATGTCAACCATAAACATCCTTGGAAAAACATAATGATAAAGCAAGATCTTCCCCCAAAACAATATGCTATGGAAAATATGCCACAATTTAAAGGATGGTTAATTTATTAGAGTTCAGATATTGTACAAACCTTAATATTCTGGGTATTTTTGGGGGGGGGGGGCATCTTAGATGCATCAAAAGGTACGCTGCTAACAGAAGAAATAAGCACAATCTAGAAACATTCTAAATTGGTTTTGGTTCTGAATACCTTCTGCCTTTAATGTACCAAACAAGATTTACAAATGCGAAGAGGTTTGGCAGTACTGTTATTCATGTACACACCTGATTTGCTGGTAGCTGTATCATGGTTTCATACAGTAATAATGCTATAACAAAATAGGTAGGGTGGGCAAATCCATACTGGCCCCTTCATAGTTGGGTAGAAGAGGGGATTTCAGAAGGTTGTCATGCAAGCCACACTGCTGAAATTCGCTCTTCTACACAATTCTTAAAGATACAGGCGTCTGGTCTCCATTTTCATCTGACCATGCTAAAGGGAAGTGCTTTTTTAATTATAAAATTGAAACTAAAATAAGAAATAAGTATGGTCAACGTGGAATTATTTTGGGATGCAACAAAAAAACCAAGACTATTTTATTATGCTCTTAATAAGAGTGTTTTAAACAATAACAACTGCGCATGAACCCCACATTTGCATCAATTTACATAACTTGCATGCTCCTTTGAAATGTAAGCATTTTTTGGGTGGGGGAATGGAAAACTACTAAGCAGAGCATCTGCAAATGATCTCAATATCTTATTTTAATTAAAACGGATTTTCGAAACCTGCCATGCTATGGGAATTAAATGAAAGAGGTGGAAGGAGCTATTAAAGGAATGGTAGGAGAAGACAAACACATACAAATTGATTTTAAATTATTTGGGCTTATCATATACCTACTGAAAAAAAATCCCCTTAAATTGAGGGAAGTTGTGATTTCTTAATTTGCAGCAAACCTTTTTGCATACAAGTGGCACAGACACCAATATCCGGCAACAGCAATCAGCGTCACACTTATGCATGTTGCTTCACTGTAGTAAATAAACACAGGGGAAGGAAAAACACTTCTGGGGGGCAATGCCTGTGGAAGAATCTGTGCCACCCCCTTGCATGCTTTTCAGGTTCTGTTTACATAGCTGCAAAGTAGTCCACCCATTTTCCCCAGTACTTATTATTCCCAAGACTGGGACATATGTTTAAAGGGCCAAACTATATGTTATGTGTAGTTTGGCATTTTGTAAATCATTAAAAATAATTAAAATGGCAGACATAGGACGGATCAATATCAGGACTATGGTGAAGTTTTCCGCTTTTTTAAAAAAACTTTTTTTAAAAAATTGCCCCTCTTCTGAAACTATTATTTCTGAACAGACTTCCCTCCAGATGAAAACAGCACCTGGTGGAGGGTATTTTATTTTTGTGCTTGCAGCTGCAGGGTGGGTGTTGTTTAACCTGCAGCGGTAGTGTTTTGCTAGTCGAATTTCCCCCGCATTTTGTTTTGCGTGACAAAGTTGCTGAAGTGTTATCTGTTTGTATTCGTTGTACAGCTTAATGGCAGGCTATAAGGTCACACAGCCGTTTTAGCTTGCGAAATAAAGCTAGTTATTTTCGTTATAAACTCAGAAATCATGCACACCACCCAACGACATTAATTGTAAGTGCAGTAGTATAAAAATACCCCTTGGCTTGATTAAGACAGGGGTGCGGAACCTCAGACCCGGGTGCAAATGCAGCCCTCTAGGATTTCCTTTTGGGCCCTTGGTCTTCTCCTAGGCTGTGCAGAAATGCCCACCCACCAGTGGCCTCTGTCTTCCAGCAAGTTTCCTTTGAGATAATGTGACCCGCAGGATGAAAAGGTTCTCCACCCTTGGATTAAGCAATTAATCCCTTTGCTTGCCCAACGTACTTCGTCTCCCAGTTACACCTAGTGAAACAAATGCTTTTCAGGTTGAACAAATTGCATGCATTTCTTCTTCCGCTTGCTATAAAATTGCATTATACTAAAGAGTGCAGCCTAACTGGAGTCTGAATGCCTACAAATGTTGGACTTGCCAATCCTGCCTGCCCATGCTGTGATGCGAGTCACCTGACTTGGCAGAGAGCAGCCGTGTAGCTTTCTAATATTGCAATGGATGGGGGGAGGAAGATGGCTGAGTAGCATGCAAGCCAATCCATATCCACTTAAAAGGTGATCATATATAGAGGTAGAACAACTTGCTTAAGTAACCTGTGTAAAATTGATGCTGCTCGTTGCTCTGCTTGGTAAAAACAAAAAGCACCAGAGCTGCATTCCTGAATGATCCAGCTTGATTTTAATCCTGCGAGAAGTAAGAATGGTAGGACATGAAGTTTATAAAACAGTATCTCCGCTTTTGATTTTGGATTATTATTACGTATGACTTGGCTTACAGGTATTAATTGCACGTCATCTAAAATAACACAGGGAAAAGGTGTATTCATTGCCTTAATAAAAATGTCCCTCAAAATCATGCACTGTTAAATGTTGCTAGAATTTGATTGCAATGTACAGAGGTAAATTAGAAGCTGGATCCTAAAACAGAGGAGATTCCTGCAGAAGCTGCACTGACTTGCTGGACTGGATTTTCAAATCACAAACCTGAAATTAGTTTCAAGGTCACACACAAGGCTGGAACATTCACAAGTACCTTTGGAATGGAACCCTCCTGTTTTCATTTAACAAAACTATGACATAGTTTTACCAAAGTTAATAAATAAATGTCTTCTAAAATTTCTTAATCTGAACAAATACATTATAACTCATCCGGATGCCTAGAATTCAATTTTTTTAAAAATCACCTTAAATGACACTGTGGAAAGCAACACTTCTTTTTGTTATTCATAAGTCCGAAGACCAATAAACCATGGACAACAGCTTATTTAGATAAAACTTTGTGCTGGTGCCACACTGCTTGATTGTTCCTGATTGCTCCCAGCAAGCCATGAAGCTTGGCTTGTCATTATGAATGGACTATGATTGTGGGCTGTTTCTTCCTAACAAGCCCAAATGAAGCCATGGTTTGTTGTTAGCTTGCTGATCATAGCTAACTATGGAACAACAAGCACAATCCCAGTTCAAATGTAATGACAAGCCAGAGCTTTAGGGAAGAAACAAAGTGGGAGTGATTGAGCAATGTGCACTAGATTGTGTATTGAGCTGCTCAATTCCAATAACTATACTTTATCATTTTGTGTGAACAAGGTCACAGAATGTGTGTGGGGGGGGGATCTTCTTTCCCAACCAGCTTTTCCTAAGGCAGACCTATTCACCAGTCAAACTCACCGTCTTGCTCCACCAATCAAACCAGGCTACATTGGGCCACATACACAAAGCATACAACAGATAGGGTTCCAGGTTTTTGCCCTGGGTGTTAATTGTCTGAAAGTAGGTGGCAGCTAAAGGGTTTTGAGGTATGCAAGCGTACAAATTCCATGCAGCTTGAGCAGATTGTGCTGGCACAGGAAATTATTCCCCTATTATTAGGTACAGTTGTGATGACCACAATTTCCCCCCTCTGTGGCTACTAGCAGCTATGCTCTTATTATTTGGATAGGGTTTGTGGTGTGTGAGCAAAGTCTCAAACATCACCCCCTCAGCGCCTTAGCCCAGATTTGCCTGGGCCAGGCTATGGCTATTTTATAAGAAAGGGGGGAAATGGGGAATAATGGAATTATAACAATGGAAGTCCCACATAATGGGTAGTTGGCTCAGACTGCGGCACCGTTGTAGCTTAGAGTTCGCTGTAATCTGTCCTGAGTGTCCTGACATTGTGTATGAATAGTAAAATATTTTAGCAAAATAATGGTTTGAGTTCCCCACAATGCCCTGTCTAACATTTCAAGGTTTTGTGCTGCCGGGGACCAGACAACCCTAAACACATAAGTGCTTAAAAAGCAACAACTCCAAGAATGTAATGCAAGAAGCATATCACATGTGAAAAAATTCCTCCCTTCCCTCTGCAACCGTGGGTCACTAATTTTATCTTTGTGCAGAGGGGATATCCCCAGTTCCAAATATAACAGCCAGGCAGACAATGAGCACAATTCCCAAAATAATTCTCTAGATGAAGTTTCACCAAAACATGTGGAGGATGCCATGTTGCTGAAGGCTAACCTAGTTTTTTCAAAACTAAATAAAATATGAGACTAGTCCATGCCACCCAGAATTCTACCTGCCATTGCTCAATCCCAAATATTATTGAGGAAAGTGCTAGAAAATCTATATAGAGGGAATGGGTGGCTGGGGGGTTATCCTCCTAACCCAAAATGTCTACATCTCAGGCATTTACTGTAGGTGGGAAAATTCCCCAACACATTCTAGCATCCAGTGTGTGTTGTTCACAATTTGAGGGAGGCTAAAGCTAACTTAACAAATTATTGTGTATACCGTATATCCAAAAATGGTTTTTCCCAAAGGTTATATATTTGTACTAAATATCCTGTCTTCTTTCAGCTTAGAATTCTAGGGCAGGTCAAGTTGACACCAAGAACTCAGTGAGGTAGAGGTCATGTTAGATAAATCAGATGATTAACTGTGGGCAATCTTCCCCATATGCCCTTTGAAATTGTACTGCGAATAAAGGAATTTAATTACAAGGCTACAAAACTATCACTGATTCTCATTTATTATATAGGTTTGATACAATAAAAAAGTGGGGAATATTAAACATATGAAGTTAATGTTAATCTTCAAAGAAGGAGTTAGAGTATTTCAACTGCCATAACGAACAACTGTGTTAATAAAAATCACTGTCTTCTACCTTTGCATTTGGAAACATGAAATATCAAGGTATATCACTTGTTCACACTGGTGGTAAAACACTAAAATGCCATGTTTTCAAATGGGAATTTCATGTATTTAAAAGGACTGCATTTTGAAGCAATATAGTGTTGTGTATTAAAACTAAACGTACCTCTTTGCTTTCTTCCAAATCTGACTCACTGCTAAACTCCTCCGTGTTCAGATTTTCGAAATCTGATTCTCCAACCGCAATGGGCACGGTCACAGTTACACTTGGGTTGTTTATGAACGACATGTAATCGCTTTCGTCAATTATGTATTTCTCCACACTGCTGCCGATGCCGCTGGTGGTTCCATTGCCATCTTTCAGATAGTTAAAGTCCTTGCCAATATCTACTATGGTATGGTTAGAAATGCAGCTGTCTTTCTTGTTGTTCAGATCTTCGAGTGGTTTGATTTCATCCAAAGCTTTCTGTTTCCTCACAAAGGCCTTTTGGACAAATTCATATGCTTTTCTTTTCACATAATCGACTCCCCTCTGAATCCTTGCCACAGCGATCTGGAGATTGTTCATTTCATTGTCGTCATCAGTAGCAGCAAGATTGTCTGAACTGAAAGAGCTCAGCAGTAAGGCTAGAAACAGGTTCAAAACCTATTAAGGCAAAAAGACAAGAGGTTCTGCATATTTTGCACAATTTAAATGACAATAATTCCTTTCTTGGTGTAACAATTTTGTATCCTAATTATTATCCTGCCAAGCCATCCTTACGTCATGCTTCCGAGTCTAGCTGCTGTTTGATTCCAGCTCCCGTCAGCTCCAGACAGCATGATGGAAGTTGTAGCCCATGTTCCCTACCCCTGCTCTAAGCTGAAGGTGTCCTAGGGTCTACTACCTGAAGATGAAGTTTCAGATTTGCAAAACATGACCTAAGGCCTCCTTCTTCGTGCGGAAAGAACATGCACTGGACATGTGGTAGAAAGCTTTTGTATGGAGAAGCCTCTTCATTGTTGAGGTGAAACTAACAAGGCATCTCAAACTGAGAATTAGGAGGGGAAAGAGTTTGTTCACCACTGCTCTCTTCATTCTTTATTGCACACACATTTCTAAGTTCCTGTAGCATTCATCCATTATTTTTTTCTACACACTTATTGCAACTTCTTATTACGGGCACTGGAAAGGAAACAGGGAAAGGAATTTCAGGAGCTTGAGGAAAGATTTATTTCAGGCCTGATGCATTTCAGATTGATCCTTTCCTGGGGACACATTTTATTTAGTTGTTTCTTTTAACCACCACAGTAATTCCTATACAGTCATACCTCGGGTTAAAGTAGCTTCAGGTTGAGCATTTTTGGGTTGCGCTCCGCGGCGACCCGGAAGTAACGGAACACATTACTTCCGGGTTTTGCCATTCGCGCATGCGCAGATGCTCAAAATGACATCAGGCGCGTGCACGGAAGCGGCGAATCGCGATCCGTGCAGACGCGAGTTGCGTTCGCTTCAGGATGCGAACAGGACTCCAGAACGGATCCCATTCGCATCCAGAGATACCACTGTATCCTGGAGGCATTGGGCTGCATACATAGCAGAGGTAAATGGGGATGGGCATCCTTTTCCCCACTGGGGGGAACTTCTTAAGGGGTCTTGAAGTGTTGCTTTGGGCCTCAACCCAAACCCAACTCAGGGAGTTGGCCCAGATGCCATACTCTTGAGTTGCACATTGGGGACACTGTATAGGTTTGCACCTTGGTGGACCCGGATTCCATAGAAGCCTTGCAATGTTATCCATACACTCAAGTTTGGATGGTGCTATCAGCCAACAGGTGGACTGTCTGATGACTGGATTCCTGCCTTATGCCATGTCAATCTTTGTGAGCTATAACCAATAAGAGCTGAGGTCATGTGAAACCTGCTAAAATTTGTGTGTTATTTGCTCTACACACTGAATCTTGCGTTGCAGACACAATATATATTTGTTGGATACATACCACTAGATTTCCAATTACCATGACCATCATGAAGACAGTAAGGCACATTGTTTGTCCAGCAACTTCCATACAATCCCACATAGTTTCTATCCATTCTCCACAAAGTACTCGGAATACAATCAAGAAAGAATGGAAAAAGTCATTCATGTGCCAGCGTGGAAGTTCACAGTCGTTCGAGATCTTGCAGACACATTCCTTGTAGCTTTTGCCAAACAACTGCATGCCAACCACAGCGAAAATGAAGACTATGATGGCCAACACCAAGGTCAGATTTCCTAAAGCACCCACTGAGTTGCCAATAATCTTTATCAACATATTTAATGTTGGCCAAGATTTGGCTAATTTGAAAACTCGAAGCTGAAAAAGGAAGAGTAAGTAGGCATCACTATTAGTGTTCATTATCTTTACATTTCAGTTAATATAAGAGCTGTCTTCTGGAGGAAGTAGGTTGCTGAAAGCTGACAGTGTATATATTTTTATTTATAGGTAATTGAGCCTAAAATATTTAATCAAATACTTGCATTGCAGATTAAGTAATTTTGGCTTACACATATGCAAGACTTCTCCTAGTGACTAAATCTGATTAGTAGAGCACATTTTCCTAGTAGCAAAATTAGGGTGCTGCATTTCTTTAAAAGCCAGTTTCTAATATGGAAAACATTAGACACAATGGGTAGAATTGAATGTTGTGCTGAAACAAACATTTGATCAATATAAGCATTGTTGTTTGCCTGACAGAAGGACCTCCCTCTTCTGCTCCAGTGCTGTGTTCTGGAGGTTCTCAGGTGCATCAGAGCCCAAAAAATATTGAGGGGAGGGCACAAAGGGCATGCAGTGAAAAGAGAGGAAGGGATGCCCCATTGTGCTAGCATGAGCTCCTGTGCTGTCTCCCACTAGCAGAACTGCTTAGTTGATTTCTGGCCAGTGATTTTGTTTTTTACTCCTCTTGCATTAAGGGAACAAAGCAGATAGGTCTCAGTGACTTGAATGATTAATAGCTGTAGGCTGCAATCTTATATACACTTACTTTGGAATGAGTAACACTTAAACTTCTAAGGAAACATGCTTGGGGGTGCGCTATTAGAATATTACACTATTACCTGCTGATTTGTTCCTCAGCGAATTTTCAAAAAATCATGCACACGTAGTAAAATGTATAGTATGTACATTCGTAATTTATATTCTGCATGGTTCCGGGGGAAATGGATAACAGAACTGAGCCTCGGTCCACTGGAATAATATCCAGTACTACAGCAAAATATTCTTCAAAAACTTTCTGCCAAAATGATTGTAGGTTAGGGTGGTTGTCAAGAGTGGGGCAGGTATTTCCATATGTGGTGGGCCTGCCCTGTTGTACACCGATCAAATTATGAATCTGTATATATAATATGATCAAAAGTTGTTTTGAAACCTCACTGATGTACTTACCAGCCTGAAGGATCTTAGGACCGATAACCCTTCCACATTTGCAAGACCCAGCTCCATCAAACTCAGGCTGACAATGATGCCATCAAAAATATTCCAGCCTTCTTGGAAATAGTAATAAGGATCCATAGCTATTATCTTGAGAAACATTTCTGCTGTGAAGATGCCAGTAAACACCTACACAAAAAAACATTATTAGTCATCCACCTCAGATAACAATGATCACATTCATCAAATGTTTGCCGAGCAGAGACGAAGAGCTACAGCATAAAAAAAATAAAATTGTTTTATTAAGGAAAAAAAAACCCACCAGAAGTGAACCACTTGATCAGGCTTAAATCCTCATACAGGCCCAATCTTTTTTCTCATACAAGTTCTGGTGCTTGGTTTTACTTTTTCAAAACTGCTGACACCACTTCAAGCAGCAAATTTAAAGTAATTTGTAATTAGGCTTTTAATCCTGACCCAATCCAACCCAAGCAATTTCATAATTATTTCAGTGGGTGATATCTAACTAAGTCCAACAGAGTAAAGCAAGTGAAATAAATTGGCTCTTTTTTTTCTTTGCTTTCTGTTATTTATTATACTATGAAGGACTTACCAAATTTCCAACAGACAGCACATGGTTAAACTGAGGAGTCATTGGATAATGCTCCATGGCCATAAACAAGGTGTTCAAAACAATGCAGATGGTGATAGCAAGGTCAACAAATGGATCCATCACTACCAGATTAACAACATGCTTTATTTTTAACCACGGTGGCCAGCAATCCCAGATTAAGCACATGTTAGCAAATTTGTACCAGCAGGGAGGGCATTTCTGTCTGGACTCCTCAAGTTCTAGAAGAGAGAAAAAAGAAATAATCGACTTTATATATTCAACTCATAATTATGTGGTACAGATTTTTTCCCCTACAAGGCGTGTTTTGTGAGATGATTCATTAAGGTGATGGCATTCTGAGCCCAGTTTAACCTTCACCAAACCAGGATATCAAACCAAAGCTGTATGCTGGTTTGCAAACCAGTTTGGGTTTAGTGGGTTGCTGTTATATCTGAAACCACAAGCCACAGACAAATCCCAGATAGGGTCACTGCAGTCTCAAGAAGCCGCTGTACCATGGAGATGGGAGTGAATATGTGGAAAATGAAAGCACTCTAAACCACTGTTTCCCTGTTGTGTGTCTGGAAGCTCAAACTATGGTGTGGGTACCTAACTATGCATAGCAGAAACCATGGTTTGATGTGATATTTCAACTGAGCCAATTAAAATCCCCCTTTACTTCCTCAGCTCTCAATATCACCAGGACAAAGCTTTAGCTGTCTAAACAATTGGCAGTGCCTAAGAAGAAGCTGAAAAATATTTGAAACTCTTAGATGCTACCCTCAGATTCCTAGATACAAATATCAAATTGCCCAGAAACTGGGCACCTAGCTATCAATATGATATTTAACCTAGAGAACATTCCTAGGAAATCTCCTTTGTAGGAATGAGGGGGTTAAGTCTTTGACACTTGTCTGTCCTTAAGGCTGCAACCTTATGCATATTTACCTACTGAACAAAGTGGGGCTTACTTCAGAGTAGGCATGCATATGATTGTAATGTAACTCTGTTGTTGAAATCAATGTGACTCAACACTGCTCAACTTTGCTCAGCAGAGACTTAGCAGCTCAGTGGCTCTGGCCCACAGGAGTAACCTGTTGCACCATGTTTGTCAATCATAATTTGTGTATTATAACTGTATTTACATTTACTAAAATTGGTAAAACAAGCGCTTCTTCCCTCCTAGATTTAGAATGGCTGTGGGAACAAAAGTCAATGGCCATAACATAATGGTGTATAACTACCAGAAGAGTAAAATAATGGTTGTGGATACAGAGAACATAACAGGCAGCCAAACAGAAGCAGATAACTGTAAGCGGACATTTTGTTATTTGTTTTCTAAATGGTAATCTCAGTTTTCGTCCACTGGATTTTGGAAAGATTCTACATACCTTCCATTGTGTTGGTAAGTATGCTGGCTATACTCATTGCTCTTTGTCTTGCAGTAGGATCAGACAGAAAATCCATAGACATATGGTAAGAACTGGAGCGTCTTTTTCTTAGTTCTGTTTCTGTAGTGGTGCCCTGAAAACAAAATACTTAGGAATGTTAACATTTCTCATCTCTTTGGTCCCGTAAGAATACCCACAAACTGAAGATGAGGATACCCAAATCTCCTTTAGGCTGCAAGTCATAAATATTACTTGGCGGTAAGTCCCATTGATGCTATCCAGCAGGGGCAACCATTGTGGTGGAAAAGTGCTACACTACTACCCTCCTGGAAGGGTGGTGGCAAGGTGGGAGCTGCAGAGACACATTTGCACTCCCAATGGTACCGCCGGGCAGCCCCACCTTGCCCCCACTGGCAGAGGAAGAGGAGTGCGGGGGGAGCGCACCACCCCGGCAGCGTGATCCTGGTGGGGTGCCATCGTGGCTGCTCCCCCGCCCACGCTGGGTGCCACCCCCCGCAGGCAGCATGCCATGCCCCAGGACATGCCTGCTCTCCACCCCCCCACCCCCCAGTGCCAGAGCATGAAGTTCTGCCACTGCTTGCCCCCCCATGTAGGGCGCATTGCAATCGTCCAAGCAAACTTCATTCCACAGAAAGGAATGAAGTTCCTTGGCCGAATGACTGCACAGTTTCAAATTGGTAGCTGCTTTATCTGTTATTACCTCAGGCAGAAGCTGCCCAGTGGGTGACATCAGACCTGGAGGCCCACCAACTAAGGAGACCACCCCATTGCAGTCCACGGTGCTGTGCATCTTCCCGTTTGCTGGAAGCACAGGTACCATCCTGGATGATCGACTGGCCTGGCTGATGTTACTGTTGCGCCTCTCACTATGTCTGTGAGGGACAAAGAGAGAGTCCCTTCTGCTCTCGTTGTCTTCGAATGTGCTGTGCTCGTCGTCGGCAAAGTCGTTCTCCGACCCGATGTCCTTTGCTCGGCCTCTGAAGCTGAAAAGGCTCGCTTTGCTGCTGCGCCTTGGGGAGAACAAGGAGCCACGGATGCTCAGCAGAGACTGTGAGGGAAAATGAGGGAGCAACCCCAAATCAGAAACTCCTGAAAGCCACGTGCAAGGCCAAGACATCGTGGGCATAGTGAAATGCCTCTGATCGACATGTACATTGAAATCCAATGTTTACAACACTGTAAGACGCCACTGGAACATGATTAAGAAGAAAATAACAATTCATATTACAAAGCAGTTGTAAAATACCCAGAAAGAAACATCACTTAAATATCATGGAAACAACACTAAGAACATCACAGAAAGAAGGGAGGAAGGAATCATAATCATTAACCTTACAGATAACATTATCCGAAAAATTAAAAAAATCTGAAAATAAATTGTAGGAAAATCAAAAGAACCATTGTAGCTGCATCAATAGGCTACCATTAAAATCACCACATGTAATCACCAAACCCAATTACCTAGAAATTATTACCAATGAAATGACTGTGTTGAAAAACTCTTTCCCTCCCTCCACTGATTTACAGAGGAATGATTGAAACACAGATGCTTTTTAGGGACTTGCCCCAGAGCACCTGAGCGATCTGTATCAATGTTAACACAGGAAAATATTAAATGAATATTTATTAGGCAGTTCTACTTGATTACAGTGAACGTCTCTGCCTAGTGGAACTGTTTCTCATCACCCTCCATTCTTTAGAAGGGAAACAATAAATGGACAAAATCCCAGCTAACCATGGCTTGCTCCCAGGATGGTGTCAGTGAACCGGCATTGCTGCTCACCTGCTAAAGCCCTTGCCTCAGCAAAGGGGTCACTGTTGACCACTGGAGCCCTCTGCCACCGATGCTCCTGCTCCTTGCTATTGCTGCCTTGTTTCCTCACCCTCTCAGAGCAAGCAAGCACTGAGATGGGTGGCCATCTGCATGCCTCATTCTCTGGGCACAATTAAGCCCAGAGGGAAAAGTCAGTGGATGGGACAGCAGCAAAGGTCATGAGGAGGATGAAGTGAGTGCACTCAGGAAGGGAGTGTCTTGCTGAAATAGGGTTGCCATACATCCAGAATTTCCCAGAAGTAGCCGGAATACTGCAGTCAGAAGCAGTGTCTGGGTGGAAATGTCAAATGACAACCCATATCGGCAAAAAGGCTAATTGGACAGCGTCTGAAGGACTTAGAGCAACAGAACAATCTGGCCATTATAAAGAAACTCTGTCCTTCGTATGCCTCCCCGCCCCCCTTCCCAGTTTGATTCCCTAACACCATATTTGTATAAATTAACTATCCCAAAATACAGATGTGCCTTCACACTGGCCAGATTGGATGTGATGCCCTCTGCTGTACTTGAGGGCAGATACCAAAAGATTCCAACTGAGAAACGACTCTGCCCATGTGGAGATGGCAATTTGGAAACAGTGGGTCATGTTCTCCTGTCCTGTCCTCTTTATAAAGATCTGAGGAATGAGATCATCACCCCACTCTTACTTACCATCCCAGGCCGCCCATCTGCGGCCACATTGTTCTTTCTTTTATCAGATCAAAATTATCAGACAACAGCAAAGGTTGCCCGGTTTATCGAGGGTGCAATGAGATTAAGGGCCACTATCTGAACGATAATCTTGGTCATCTGATTGTCCTTTTTACCCATTGTTGTCCTTTTAATTGTATATATTGCTTGTTTTATGTTGCTGTGGCTGTTGGCTAATGCAAATAAAGTTAAAAAACAACAACACCATATTGGCAGTGTCGTTTTTGCTGATTTTCCTTAAAAATAGCTCAAAAACATGTCCAGAAGATCCATAATTCCATGGCACCAAAGACTGGAAAGAATCATTGGACCTTTGGGGTCAAAATCCCCCTTAATATATATATATGAGGAAGGCTGAGCAATTTCCACCTGGCCCAATATTAGTTGGTACACACAGGCCAGGATACTTTCTCCCTACCTGGTGTGGGGAAGAGAATCTTTTCTCATAAGTCAGTCGGTTCCCTTCAATAGAGAATCGGAAGCCCTTCCTTCGGATGCTGTCCTCTGATTCAGATTTGTGAAATTCATCCTCATCTTTTTCGTCTCCTTCGGATTGTTCTCTCTGCTTCCTCTTTTTCCGCCTGTTCCTTCTCTCTTTAGCACTCTTTGAACTCAGCTTTGACGTCACTGAAGAGCTCTCCGAGAACCCGCCGACACCACCAACTTCACTGAACTCTCTAGATTCACCTGTGGCGGCGGCTAAAGCAGCTGCCTGTTGAGTAACCAAAGTTAAACACATTTAAGGCACACAATACTAATCCGTTAATACTACTGTATTCCCAGGGTTTCTATTTGTAAAAAAGCAGATGAGTTTGATGTTCCTCACACTAATCCCATGTACTACATAAGAAGAAGCATCTCAACAAGGCAATATAGCAAATTTCAAATTCCAAAAGGCCTTCCAGGACCTCGCCAAATTTACCTCAGAAAGTCTGGTGCTGGCATGTTTCTGCCTGAAGCGAGGGGCACCCCTTCTCCCAGGCTCTGGCCAACACTTTAAAAAGTATTGTGCAACATTTAGACACCAGTTCCTGCCTTCATCTATCCCCCCCCCCCTCATGGCGCCACCTGAAACAGGCTATGCCACCCTGCCACATGGCGGAGCTTGCCCTCACCAGGTACACCCTAACATGGCTGAATTTCACTTGAGGAATCTTTCCTTATGGGTAAGGGATGAAGAGGCCTTAGTCACTGTCCCAGGCACCAGGACTTAAACCCAGCAGGCTAGAATCACTGCAAACACCTCATTCCTTGAAAGCTGCTCACAAGAGGAAGTGTGGTGCCTAATTCTCAGCATGACTGTCTTGCCCTACAAGAGAAGAAAAATACACTCCAGAGCAACGGTGTGCACCTTCCTTCCTCTTGTGAACATAACTCCCCATGGAATAAGAGTGTAAAAGAGTATTGAACCTGGCCCCAAAACATGTGGGAGACACAAGTCCTTTGCAGCAGGAAAAAGAAATTGCCACGGCTATTCTTGTTTCTTAGCCTAGGCTTCACAATCTGTTCTTTTCTTCTTCTTATTTTTCTTTTTTAACAGAAGGGCAACATGGGTAAAACAAAATAAACGAAACCAAATTAGATTCCAGCTTTACTGCCGTATAGAAAACATACTTCATGTTTCCTAGCCACCTTTTATTTTCCTGGGGGAGGAATCGTTCAATCATTTTGTGACTGAGCGAGGGAAGGCCTAGAACCATTGACTCATCCTGATAAGTGTGGTGCATGTGGGAACCCTGCTGCTCCTATGAAAATCTCATTTGGTGCCCTCAGTGCCCTTAGCCCTTACTGAGTTTTCTGGTTTGAGGGCAGGCAATTGAAGCTGTTTTTTAAAAAATAAAGAAAGCATTTGGAAGCAGCTGTAGCTTCCAGCAACAGTCGTTTCAATATTTTTTCCCCCTGGGATGCTTCTGGGTCCATGTGGGCCCAGATACATTCTTAACATAGGAAAAAAAGTGTAGGCAGCTGGAGCTGGTACTTTGCTTTTAAGCCTACTCAGCTAAGCTGCCTGTTTGTTGATTTTCAGAAAATGGGAAGTGGGGAATAGTGGCAAACTGGTAAGCTTCAGGGCACAGAGAAGCATCAGGGTAGATAGGGACGGTGATAGCGGGCATTATTGCCTGTTTCAATTTTGTGAGGTGGGTGGATGTGCTGTGTTGCCTGGGGGTGTTTGTATGGAGTTTGGTTTTGAGAGCGGGGCATGTTGCCTGGTTGGTTTTGTGTGGGTGGTTTTGTGCTTTGAGGAGAGGGAACGTTGCCTGGGTAGGCCTGTGTGGGTGCATCTGGTTTTCTCCAGAGTGAAGTGGATATGCCTACAATAGTGTCTCCACTTCTGAAATGAGATCCATGGGCTTTAAAAGGTTGCTGACCCCTACCCTAAAGGTTTACTTGTCATAATCTAATTTACTTGTCATAATGTATGAGTAAATGCCTACTACCCAGCCGCCATCTTGAAATGCTTCAAGCTCACATGCAGGTGGTGTTAACTAGCTAAAAGCACCTTCACAGATTTTACATGCCATCCTGTATGAGAATAAGCCAAAAACAAAACAAAAGTTATTTTTAATCAAATATGGATAAAAATAACAGGTAGCTTTCTCCTCAAAATATCTTCTGAGAAGCTGGTTGAAATGGAGATTACAGCTTTAAAGCAGCGGCTGCTTTCTATGATTAGCTAGAACCTTAAAGCTATGCTAAACTGTCCAAACATTTTCCATCGGAAATGTACCTAAGCTTTTTGTTCCTGTGCTGAATAGTCAATAAAAATGATCGTTAAAAAAGAAAGAACGATACCTGGGCTTCTTCCTGTTGCTTTTTCAGCTGTTCCAGCATCTGCTGGAACTCGGCCTCCTTCTGCTCTGCTTCTTCCATGGTGGCTTGGTTCTGCTCTTCATAGGCCATGGCAACAACAGCCAGGATCAGGTTGATCAGGTAGAAAGAGCCCAGGAAAATCACCAGGACAAAAAAGATCATGTACGTTTTGCCAGCAGCTCTCAATGTCTGTAAAAAGAAAGAAAGGAAAGAATAAAACAGTTCATAACATTCCTATAAAATGTAATGGCCTCTTTATTATACCGTAGTGACAAGGAACATGTTCAAAATGTGTATAAGTTAAATGGTTAAGAAACTTAGTGTACCGGTACATGCTGGTCTTATGTACATGAGCTATATGTACAAGTTCACATGTCAAACTATGTTGTAAATAAGAGGCTGTAATAACAACCGCTGCATTCCTTTTTTACAAGTGGATATACACACCAGTTAGTACAGTTAGACCTCACCTCTTATTCATGCTTAATACAAGATGTGCTTCCTCTATGTGAAAGGGAGAGGAACAGCTGCCATAGTTGACTTCTGACCACAGAACTGGCCCCCTGCATATTTTTCATATGCCAGCTGCCTGAATGGGAATTCAAGGTCCTGTACAGTCATTTTGTATAAGCCATTCTGTATGCAGCCGATTTGCTTTGCAGCAGCCATATTGCTGGTTGGGGGTGGGGGGAGGCAAAGTACTAACACTGAAATGTTCTTTATGCAACACTGCGACTCACTTCAGCGGAGACATTTTGTAAAGCACCCGAGTCACCTTTCCCCCTGTTGCTCACTGGAATAGCCAGTTCTGTCAGCCGGAGTCATGGCCGCACATCGAAACAACTTGTATGGTTTGAAAACCATTAGGTTTTGTGGACGGTCTTAACCTTGCGCCAGTTATTATTCCTCCTGTTGTGCTATTACAGCTTCCCTGTTCCTGAGCATGAATGCAACAAATCCCAATGGACTGTACCATTTGTGGCAAGATGGCAAACTATGCCCTTGACTTGAAACATGCAATTTTATGCTGCTGAGATTGATTGTTCTATCTGTGACATGGTAACACAGACCATGAGCCAGTGTGGTGGACTCATAATCTGGTGAACCGGGTTCACTTCCCCGCTCCTCCACATGTAGCTGCTGGGTGACCTTGGGCTAGTCACACTTCTCTGAAGTCTCTCAGCCCCACTGACCTCACAGAGTGTTTGTTGTGGGGGAGGAAGGGAAAGGAGAATGTTAGCCG
This sequence comes from Podarcis erhardii, assembly GCF_964252035.2. Classification (NCBI taxonomy): domain Eukaryota; kingdom Metazoa; phylum Chordata; class Lepidosauria; order Squamata; family Lacertidae; genus Podarcis; species Podarcis erhardii. The sequence continues at coordinate 111,075,944 of NC_138497.1, read as the reverse complement.
CTTTGAGACTCCTTCGGGTAGTGATAAAGCGGGATATCAAATCCAAACTCCTCTTCTTCTTCATCTACCTTTGAAATACACTGAAGTATTCATAGTAATACATTGCTCTTATTATTACTATGGTAATAGTAATAAGGGGTACTCAATGTGGTGCCTGCCAGACATTATGAGACTACAATTTCCATCATCCCTGATCATTGGCCATGTTGTCTACTGCTGATTGGAATTTGAGTGCAATCATATCTGGAGGGCGCCTTGTTGGCTGCCCCTGTTTATATAATCAACCTCTGTAGTATTACTAATACTCCTGGCATATAAAGTCTCTCACCAGTTGGTAAAGGTTTTCCCAGAAGTCCTGAGTCATCAGCCGAAAGAGCGACAAGAAGGCCCAGCTGAAGGTATCAAAACTTGTGTAGCCATAGTTGGGGTTTCGACCAGCTTTTACACACATATATCCTTCCGGACATTGACTAGAAAAAAGTGGGGGGGAAGACATTTTCAAAACATCATCTCAATCAATGTGTTTTCTTGAGCAAATAGTCTGCCAGTTGTCAGTAGAATGAAAATGCTTTTCAACTGTGATTTTACTCTATGGAACAATTCAAGAAAGCCAACTTCAGACAAAGGTCTACAGCAGAGATCAGAAGCCTTCTTCCTATGATGGACCATTGACCTATGGGAAAGGTCAACTGGGGCTGCAGCCAATAGTGGTTAGAGCCAGATCTGATGGTGGGTGGGGCTTCATGATCTCTTGTCTGCCTCTTGCACACACACATCAAGTGAAAGAGAAAGAGATTCCCAGAGAGGAGAGTTGGAGAGCAAGAGCTAACCTACAGTGTCCAGAGAGCTGAACGATAAGGAGGGACGCATGGAATTAAACTAAGGGTCCCATGTGATCCTTGAAATGAGGGGTTTTAGGGTAGCACAACTGGTGCAGCCACCTTGGGCATCACCCTGCAGGAGGCACCAAAACAATGATGTTGAACCGAGCGTAAGACGCAACCCCCCCCCCGAATTTTAGCATCACACAGGGTCCAAAGTCCACCACTGCCTTGAACTGCAGGTTCTTTACTTAGGTCTACAGCAGCGGTTCTCAACCTGTGGGTCCCCAGATGTTGTTGGACTACAACTCCCATCATCCCTGAGCTCTGGCCTTGCTAGCTAGGAGTGATGGGAGTTGTAGTTCCATAACATCTGGGGACCCACAGGTTGAGAAAGGCTGGTCTACAGGGTCAATGCCTTTTCAACATTACCTAGGGAAAACTAGCCATTGTCTTGCCCAAATCCTTAACATACCACCATAAAGTGTTACCATTTAAATTTATCATGCTTTAGTGTAACACTTAGGGGACGCGGGTGGCGCTGTGGGTAAAACCTCAGCGCCTAGGACTTGCCGATCGTATGGTCGGCGGTTCGAATCCCCACGGTGGGGTGAGCTCCCGTCGTTCGGTCCCAGCTCCTGCCCACCTAGCAGTTCGAAAGCACCCTTAAGTGCAAGTAGATAAATTGGTACCGCTTTATAGCGGGAAGGTAAACGGCGTTTCCGTGTGCTGCGCTGGTGCTGGCTCGCCAGAGCAGCTTTGTCACGCTGGCCACGTGACCCGGAAGTGTCTTCGGACAGCGCTGGCCCCCGGCCTCTTAAGCGAGATGGGTGCGCAACCCCAGAGTCGGTCACGATTGGCCCGTAAGGGCAGGGGTACCTTTACCTTTACCTAGTGTAACACTTAAGAGAGGTACTGAAAGTGAGGGAGATGCCTCTCATTGATCTTAGGAGTGTTTTCAAAGTGTGTAAAAAGAACATTGAAAGATTGGGTGGATGGGGGAGTTGTTAGTGAAAGACATGTTCTCCATATCAAAGATCGCCCTCTCTTTCATATCCCCATAAATGTAGATGCTGACATCCAGACAGTAGGCTTCTGAGGCCAAAATGCTAGCGATCTGAAATGCTGTGGATATTAAAGGCAACCCACTCTCTTGAATAAAGTGTACTGGACCATTCTCTCACCCGGCATCTGAGCTGTTGCCACACAGCAAAGCATCATTTTGTCCTTCCAAGAAGTAAAAGTGATCTGTTTGGAAACAGAAATGGATAACATTTAATTGCACTGAAAATAACTTGAGAGTCCCATGGCAATTCAGGTTTGGATCCTAACTAGGCATTTATGAACAGGCTCATGGATGGAACTGAGATGATCCAGTGGGAATTCCCACTAGTGGAAAGCAGATAAAGTAATTTTTGCCAATTCCTTCTTTCCCCATGTAGCTCCCAGTTCTGCCTGCGAAAGTCACCGCTTCCCTTCTGACAGAAGCATCCCATGAATGCATCTCCACTCAGAGGGTACACCCACCAAAAGAATATTTGGCACGATATACATCATCCAATAGATTTATTGTGGCACAAGCCCCTCAACTTAGTTATGAAACAGTATTGGTAGTCCCCCCTGGACCAAAAGCACAAAAGACATCAACAAGGAATCATGTCTTCAGTGTAGTGAGCCCTACTCTATGGGTCTCTCTCCTAGCAGAAATCAATCACTGTCCCTGTTAGGTTTCAGGTGTTTGGTTAAAACTGTTTTATTCCAGGAGGTCTTTGCATCATGAACACTGCTTTGATAGTTTAATCTCTGATGTTTTGATCTCTAATGTTAAATCCATACTTTATATATATATATATATATATATATATATATATATATATATATATATATATAAAATATGTTTTTATTTTTAAAAAACTGTTTTGGGACCCAGTTAGTGAAAGGAATATGTATGTATGTATGTATGTAAGTAAGTAAGTAAGTAAATAAATAAATAAATAAATAAATAAATATTACTAACTAAGGTAAATTATAAACTGGGGTGCTTACTCCAGTGACCTGTTCGGAATCTAAGTTGCACTATACTGAGCACCAGATTGCATGTAATGTCTGTGCATGGTGTGCCAACACAGCAGTCCTATAGATACTGTGAATTATTATTACTATCATTATTACTATGCGCTTTAAAAGGGCCTGAATTTTTCAAAGTGCTGTACAGATCTAGATATACAGATATATAGATCTGGCATGGCCAAACTCGGCCCTCCAGATGTTTTGGGACTACAATTCCCATCATCCCTGACCACTGGTCCTTGTTAGCTAGGGATAATGGGAGTTGTACTCCCAAAACAGCTGGAGGGCCGAGTTTGGCCATGCCTGATATAGATGATATAGATATGTTCCCGCCTGCAGTCTTGCAATCTGCTAGACATAATACAAAAGGAAAAGGGGGAGAGAAGATGAAAGCAAGGTATGAAAGCTGCAAAATAGTTTGTGCTAAAATAAGTACAGTGTCCAATCAGTGAGACCGATTCATTTCTGTCATACCGCTTGAAACCCCATTATAAGAGGTCACAGGAAAACAAGAAGCGCGCTGGGCTGCACCAGTGTACCTCATGACAGAAATGGCCTTGGGATGATGCACTGGTGATTCATACCTCTCGTGTGTAAAGCTTGTACAACCCACAACGCACTAGACTCAGCTGTGTGGGTAAATACATAGGCAAACTCAAGGACGTTAAAATGACTACACATTTAAAGTTAAGTGATTTATCTTCATTTAGTAATGCCAGCACAAAGCCTTGCAGTTTTCTTTGTCAGCATAGGTAAAGCACACCCTCCACGTGTCCCGATTTTCCAGGGCCAGTCCTGGAATTACGAAAGCCATCCCAGTTTCTGATTTGATCCCAGAACGTCCCTGTTTCCCCTGCCACTGAGCTCACAGAGGAGGATGAGCCAGCACTTGTCCTGAAAGGTGGTGGTGAGGGAGCATCCTGTTGCCTCTCCATGGCTGCTGCTGCTGCTACTGCTGGCCTCCTCCCTTGGGCAGCTGGTAGTGGCTGCTGGGAAGAGGGCAAGGAGAAGAAGAGACTGCTGCCACTGAGGTCCAGCCTCGTGTGACATGGCGGCTCTGAGGGGCAGTCGGAGGGTAGGACTGCCCTGGGCAGGAAGAAAGGGGGAGTGGAGCAGTGTGCAAGGAGTCTTTTTAAAAAAATGCTTTGTGTGTTCTAAAATTTATTTATTGGTGTGTGTTTTTCTTTTCGCCATTCAGCTCATCATCAGTGCCTGCAAACCCAGGACTCAGTTTCAGCACTATAGGCTAGGCTGTGCTGCATAATTTTAGTGCCTATTGACAACAATCCAGCTGCGATCAGCAAAACATTAAGATCCATATATATATGAATCAATGAAAAAGTAATAATGTGTCACCAGGCCTTACTGTCATCACTGACGTAGTCATCCCAGTTAAACGTAGTCACAGTTCTATTAACAAAGGTACCATTATCGCCCATTGTGCTATCGAAATAGGAAGTTATGTTGATTTCAAAAGTAGAATTGTCTGGCGGCCAAATCAGGCATTTATGCCTCAAGTTCCCCATGAAAAGCTGGAGCCCTATTAATGCAAATACACTCAGACAAAACACAGTCAGGATCATGACATCCGAGAGCTTCTTCACTGACTGAATTAGGGCTCCCACAATGGTCTTCAGGCCTGCAAACAGAAAGGGAAATTCATTGCAATGTTGCACGCTCAATATACTGTATGTCACGTGAATGTGCTTGACTTAGTTAATGTTTCATGCAGAATGACAACAAAATGGTTTTTATATTTGTGACAGTTTAATGAAAAAGCCTGATTGCCTGTGAACATGAATGAAAAGCTGTTAGGTTTATGCTGATTTGAAACTGTGTATGAAAATAAAACAGATATATTGAGGTATCAGTGGTACATAATCAGAGAAACACTTTGCCTAAGCAAAAACGCAATTTTGCGATCCATGCTGTATCTCAGCCCTGTGTAGAAAAGTATATTGTTTTATTTTGCTTGTGTCTCTTGCCCAAACCATTATTGTGGAGTCGGTTTTTGAACTGTTCAACAACACAAATAAGGTGTTTTTATTTAATTAGTTATTTCAATTATCCCATGTTCAGTTTTATGGAATAAAAATGGGTGATGGTTTGGAGAAGAAGGACATCTTTTTAGAAAATTCCCATGCATAGAAAAAAGCCCATGCTAACTTTCACATTTTGCATCTATTTATGCATAATTTTTAAAAATAAATAAATAAAAACCCAAACACAACTGATAGCAAGTTTTGGTTCGGAGTGCCTGCAACAAATGGTAAAATTTGCATCAGTATGAAAGCCTTAATCTTGACTCTTAATTTAAAAGCGGAAAGCTTGATGTCATAAGATGCAAATCATATAGCCACTTACTGCAAATGTCTCATGCAAGAATTTGTTAAACGCAAAGGCTGATTTGGAAAATAATAATAATAATCAAGCTGCCATAGTTAAAAAGCAAAGAATCGCTGAAAACAAAAGTTTTTGATTCTTGCTTTTTTTTCTTTTTCTTTTTGCTTATACAGTGCAGCAAGCAACACGGCTTATGCTTAAAAGTGTGGTTTCATCTTTAATGGAGCTTTGAAAGGTCAGCCTCCGTGTTTAACCTAGCTCTCACCTGGAATGACTGATATTGTTTTCAATGCCCGGAGAACTCTGAATGTTCTCAACGCTGAGACATTGCCCAGGTCCACAAACTCTGTCACATATCTGCAATAGGGGAGTTCACACACAAACACAATGACAGCACACAAAAAACAGTTGGAGATACAAGGGGCCTGACACTTCATCATTCCACTCACTTCTTACCTGGGATTACAGAAATAGTTTTCAAAGCTCTCAATACTCTGAAAGTTCGAAGAGCTGAAACATTGCCTAGGTTTACAAATTCTGTTACATACCTGTAGAATCAAATCACAGTTATTCAGAATTGAGGCAGACTTTATGTTACTTGCTTGGGGGGGCCTTTTCTCAGATTAAATTAAAATGTCAACGAACAAATCACACTGCTTTATTATAAACTAATTTGGGAACTTGAGAGGTAGCTTCCATTCCAGTGAACAGAAAAGAAGACAAGATATGAAACAAGCTTATTTTAAGAGGGCTAAGCCAGAGTTAGTTACAATACAAATGGCAGGAATTCTAATATGGTTCTGCAGCACATTCTCCATTCTGGGATGCTAAAAATCAACAATACTGTATATCTCTTTCTCTAAAGGTTCTCCCTGTCTCAACTTGAGGTTACCAGTGACTAACAACCCCCCCCCCTTTAAATACTGCAAACATATACTTACGCAAATGTAATGACAGTGAAGTCAAGCCAGTTCCAAGGATCCCGGAGAAAAGTGAAATCTTCTAAACAGAAGCCCCTTGCAAGAATTTTTATTAGTGATTCAAAGGTATAAATTCCCGTGAATGTGTATCTGAAGAAAATATCAGTGCAACAGTTAACAGAAAACAAGTATTAATGATTTCAACAAAACATTCCCAACAGAAAACGGACAATTATAATATCGGGTGGCAGGGGGAGGGGGAGATGTCAGAAGTCTAAAGTGGAATAGCAAGAATTGTTTTCCAAAGGGAAAGCTATGAACTCTGTCTCTGGATGACAACCCAGGTGCACAAAGCAGGTATGAGGCAGAGCTGATTTATATGCAATGCTCACAGTGTCAGGATTCCTAACACTTCCCCTCGCCACCACCACTAGTAGCAGAAAGCTGGGAGAGATCAAAGTCACATAGGCAAGGAGGGAGAAGACTGACTGGTTGGCTTCTACTGTTTACGCGTCTTCTTACTGGTTAATTTCACTTCTTCCTCAGCTACTAAGAAGATGCAAAAACAGAGTAAACTAGGTGTGCAGAAGAGAGGGAAGTTGAGGGGAAGGTAAATTAGATGTGTAAAGACTTTGTTTTTTCTGGCTAAAATGTTTGTAAAAGTTGAAAATGAAAAATAAAATTATATTTTTACAAACAGGACTTTGTATTGGGTCAGAAACTAATTGGCAGCCAGTTCAGTCAGCCCAAGATTGGCTTTATATGCTCCAACCGTCTTAGGACAGGCCAGGGAATTATATTGTTGAATGATTTGCAGTGGGGCTGGATGTCCTCCCTGGACCCTTTCCAAGGCTGTGATTCTATACTTGGGGTCCGAAATAGAGGAGGACTGCCAGAAGGATAAAATCACTTTCTGCTGTTTTGTTGGGGGTAGATGTCGCCATGATGGTTCAGCAGAAGAACAGGTAATGCTGGACTTTGGGGCCATTTCCTATCTTTTTGTTACTGCACATCCAATTCAAATATATTTATAAATTTCCCCTTTTCCTCCCCTTATCTCTTACTGAATGTATTTATATCAATCCCGCTAATGTTCTGATTTGTTTACAATGTGTCCTCAAGTAACCAATAAATTTCCCCCATTCTATTTTAATAGAAAAGAAGAAAAGAAAAAGGAAACCAGTGTGCAAAGAAGGGCAGGTGGCTCGTCCTCCTTCCTAGAGTGTTCAACTTTGATCTCCCCTCTAGCCTGGAGCTTTTCCTCACTTGCCAATTTCAGTGGCATAGTTTCTGCTTGATCTGACATTTCGAAGAGTGAATTTGTAGCTGATTGTCTGCAACCTTTGGTCACATGCCATTGTTATCAGACAGCAAGTGTGGGGTTTACCTTCCCACCCACATTGGGTTGTGTCCAAATTGAAAGAAGTCACATGACTGTTGTTACATCCCTGGGTACCATATTACAAATCTGATTCTATCACCATCATGCATTTTAATTGCCTTTTGAATTGGGAAATAGCAAGAGGCAGAGGGAAGCAAAGATCAGTTCTTGAGCACAGAAAATGGTCCAGTCAGGCATTATCCTTGAGTTCTGTTTTAGCTTAAAAGTGTAAAATGTGAACAAGTCGGGGGTCAATCTTGGGCACAAATGCATGCTTGCATAATGTGGGAACCCATGTAACAAGAACCAGCATTGTTGGTTTCTTGCCAACAGAACTGCCCCTTGGATGACTTTATATACATACATACATACATATATATATATATATATATATATATATATATATACACATGCATCATATATTCATTAACACATTGAATAGTGATTAGATTCAACTTACTCTACATTCTTTGTCCAGTCCGGAGGGTTACTCATGGTCATAAATACACAGTTGGTCAAAATAGTGCACATAATAAGCATGCTGAATAATGTATGTTATTGTTAAGGAACATATTCTTGAGAACTCATCATAAGAAAAATTGATTACATCAACAGTACATTCTGGTTCACTTCCAATCTTTCCTGTGGTTTTTATGATGCTCGGGGAACATCGCATAACCTCCTCACATAGCGCTCCATATTTAAAAGAAAATAGGTGGATTGATGGACATTCTAATAGCCTTTCTGAAATATTAAATTGTTGCTGTTGTTTTTCAGGGAAGGACAGATAAAGCCATTTTACTTCTGGATCAGAAGTAGAAACAAGTGGTTTGAGTCGGATGTGGGTGGCCGGTATAATATTAAGATGCAAATGTAAGTCTAAACGGTGATGACACCGCTAAACATTATTGTGCTCAGCAAAGTGGCAGGCAACTTCAAAATGATGTTTCAGAATATGGAACATTAGGCTGAAAATGATGAGGTCAGATGAAGGCTTTCTGAACTCTGTCTATGTGTATGCTGTAGGTTACCATTTGCCACCTGACAATTAGTTTCAAATGTGAATCAAAAGTTTATCTCATCTAAGGTAGATTTTTTAGTATGTTCAAAACATGGCAAGATTCCATAATAAGGTAGGGTTTTATGTTCTTGCTGTTGTTTGTGAAAACAATGGAAAAGCCAACAGGGAAGCAGCTGCAAAAGGGCCCAAATTCAATCCCAGCGTCTCCAGGTACAACTGGAAAAGACTCTGGAGAGTTGCTGCCACTCAGTATGAGCAAAATGGACCAGTGCCCTGGTAGCTTCCTATGTCCATATATATATATACATTATTCTAGATACTCCAGGTGTGATTGCTTGATTAAGCCAACAATTGCTGCCTCTTTAGGGAGACAGCACTAAATGTTTTGCTGGCTTTAGCCCATCTCGACTGCTGTCAATGGATCACCAGGGAAGCTGCCGTATGGGAAACTGGGCTTCCACTCATGGGAGGGAAACCTGCCCACCTGGGGGATGGGGAAAAGGCTAAGCAAGAGCCCCACTCAGAATGATCCGGGGTTTACATCACTACGAACACTGGACATAACTTGTTCTCTTCACCTTCGCAATAGAAATTATTTCCTCTGTCATTCAAAGGCTCAGTAACTTAAGGGAACATCCCCACACAAATGCATACTGTTTAATTACCTAGACATGATAGGCTCTCAATGGCCACAGGATGGCACCATAAACTAAGGAATGTGTAGAGCTCTTTTATTTTACGGAAGACGTCTACATGCATATTCAGATGTTCATTTATTACATTTGCATCATGCCCTTCCTCAGAGTAGTGCGCAAGGGATTCCCAGGACATGCTTCAGATCTCCTTAGCTTTCGACTCAGAAATACTTCAGCCCTTCTCTTTAACAGCTGTTTTTGGCTTGACGGTTCTAAAGAACAAAGAAGCAGTCAGTGCTTCTGCCAAGCCATGCGAGTTTAAGGATGTTAGGTCTCCTCTGGTTACCTGCAAACTGGGAATTAAAAAATGGAACTGGAATCCCCTCCAGCGCTGGAATTTGTCACTCGTGAGATGCTTCTGTTTGCCTCCCTGCAATCCTGCTCCCTTCTCCACACAGGTATAGCTTTGCTCATTAAGAATTTTCTTGGATTAGCCAACGAAAGCAAGTATACCCAAAGGTGCATTTGACACTTAGAGCAAAATGGAAAGGTAGAGGTTGCATTCTTGGCATTCCAAAAGTAAATTCAACAGCAAGCCAACACTTCTTGCCACACTTGATTCCCTTCTGTTCCCCTGCTTGCCAGGGCCACCTTACCATCATAAAGAACAAGGCAGCTGCTTGGGGCATGTTGTGATTATATGGGCTCCCTGGGACCAAATGCCTGGAAAGAACCATAGCACTGAAAAACAGAGTAGCACCGTTTCACTGGTTGTGAAGTAACCACTTGAAAAGGATATGAATGTACCAAAATTTTAATAGCTATTTTTCTAAGAGGGTTGAATGGAGTTAACATATACACGGCAGAAGTGGCACTGAATCGGAAGATCGCCTTCCCTTTATTCAATACTATAAATGTCTGGAAGAAAAAGGGACAGAGAGAATGGGGAAAGAATTGATTCGCAGCATGTAACATTGACCTGTGTAACATTGACTCAGGGACTGAAACACAGAGACACAGAAGCTTGGTTAGAGAACAGTATACACAAAAGAAAACCTTCCCTATCTAATTCAGTTAATACCATGATTTCCATAAGGCTACTCAACCAATCAGGTTCAGGATTCAGTCTCAAGGCACAGCCAGACATACAAGGCAGGCATCAGCTCTTCCCAACCAATACTAGGAATTAGATTTTGGCTAGCTGGTCCGTAACAGAAATTTGCATAAAATTTGCATATGCTAATTAGGGCTCTGAGAAATTAAGGTGGTGGGTGGCTTCCCAGCACTGCACTTTGCAGTGCGCCCAGCTGCCATATAAACTTTGTTTTAAAAACGTTTTTTAAAAGGGGAAGGAGATTTGGGGCACACCACACGAAGCCCAGGCCCTCAGGCCATTGTGGAGAAGTGTATTTTGCTTCCTCCTACCATTATGACTGCAGACCAGTTTCTTGCGAAGATAGAACCAGAAGTGTGTTGCAGGCAGGTAACAGCCTCAGCCATTCAGCTGTTCCTCCCCAACAGCCTGGTCCTACTCAGAGTCAGGCACAGGTAAGTTGACTGAGATCAATGGGCAGGCCTGGCTCTGTGGAGCACTGCAACCAAACAGCTCCACCCGGCCAGATAGAAAGGTTACAACATCAACTTTTAGAAGATTAGGCTCTCAACAGCTAGGAAGCTCAAGTTCAAATGTGTCAAAAAAGTGAATGTGTCAAAAAAAAAAAAAAAGAATGGGGTGTGTGTGTTCTAATGTGTAGGTTCAAACGTGCCAAAAAAGTTTTGAACATCTGAACCTACAGGTTGCCTGTTCTGGTTGTACTCCAAACTGAATGAAGGAAGGCTTGGTGCAGGAAAAGGGTATAATTCTGCTGCAATATCCAGGGCCTCAGGGCCACTTTTGGGAAACCGCTGGGTGTCTCCTCAGCTGATATTCACACAATTCATTTTCCCAGAAAGGAACGGACAGGAGGGGTCACACTGAAGTCATTCACCTGTGTTAATTTGCCCTACAGGCAATTCAAGTGGCTGCTTTGCTGAAGCAACTGATGTGGTACAGCGACTTTTGGAGCAGTGCATGCGCATATGCGAGAGATGCCTGGCCTCTTGAACACATACAGATTTCTTAAAATTCCCAAGCAGCATTAACACCTAATCTTGCCTGTTATCTACTGGATTCAAATGACCGGTCCTCACTCTGTGATGGCTTCTTTGGTATACCAGATATCAAGTCAGACTGGTTGCCTAAGCAACCTCCTGTCTTGTGGATTAGAAGAAACACTTCTCACAGCATCCGGGTTAATTAAGCATTAAGCTATATAGCACGTTAAGGGGCTTTTGCTGTAAAATAATGTTTGGGGAGTGTTTTGTTATGAACACTCTCCTGGACCCTGCTGTGGGTTCCTTTAGAAATATTCAAGGACTCAGGATATGAGTTCTGTTTCCTTATCACATAACTGGGTGAGCTCCAGTCACGTTCCCTCTTAAGATGAAATTTTAAAATGCTGGCAACGTACACAGAATGGAGAACAGAAGGCGGCTTATGTCTGCTATCTACTACATAGAATTATCAGGATGGCTGAGATCTGCTACTTGATGAGCGTAAATGACCATTTATAAGCTGGCCACTTTCACAAAGCTGCCAAGCGGTGTGGCGAACATTTTAACACTTGATCTGAGGTGAATTCAGCTATTCAATCATACACCAACTGTATAAAACTACCTGGACAGCAGATGCTTTTTTTTCTGCCCGACGTACAAGAACGTTATGACTTCTCTGCTTCAGAGGCCTTCCCTTCCTGAGAGTGGGAGCACTGATATCATCTGCCACCGCAGCACCAAGTTAACTACCCTCCTTGCTCTGGTCCATGAATGGGGGTACACTAATGAGGCTTGTGACAGATTGGAACACTGAGAGCAAATACAAATGAGAAAAATAACCAAGCAGAGGACGGATATTATTTTCTTTGCTGGGGTTTCAACTTCATGTGGGCAGTTTAAACGGTAGCACTTTCTTGCAGCAGCAGCACATGAGGGGGGAACAGTGGCAGCAATGCTCCCAGTAGCGCTAGTATGGGGAGGGCTGCATTTACCTGTGGGCCAATCACAGCAACCCAGGGTTCCTCCAACCTCACTGCCACCTCAGCCCATCCATCCTCACCAGGGGGTATCACCACTGCAGGAGGGTTCCACTGCCTGTCCTCATGTGACGCTGCTGCTTCCTTGACTACGGAGGCTGTCATGATGAGCTCCTGAACTTCATGATTTAGCACTGCACTACTATTCTCCACTCCTTCATGGATCACTGCCTCGTCGTGGCGAAGGGGCTTGAATAACTCAGAGAAGCTATGAGCTATCCCGTGCAGGGCCACCCAAGACGGACAGGTCATAGCCGAGAGCTTAGACTAAATGTGATCCACCTGGAGAAGGAACTGGCAAACCACTCCAGTATTTTGCCAAGAAAACTCCATGGCCATAAAAAAGGAGAAGCTTTGAGAAGAAAGTGAGAGCTTCCAAAGCATGCTCTGGTTCATGGGGTCATGGAGACTCGAACATGACTAAGATGACTAAACAACAAAACTATTCTCCAGACTTCTGGTCACATGTAGACGGAGAATACTCTCTCCTCAAAGTTCACGTGGCTTTAACTCTGCAAATCTTGGTGAATTTTAAAAAAACCCTATTTATTTCAGACTCCGTTGCCCCCCCCCCCCACTGGATGGGGCCTTATATATATAGGCCAACTTAGGCCTATATATTTTTTAACCTAAAGACCTTTTTTTTTTTTAGAATGCATACTTTTTTAGCTGCTAGAATCCACACTGCCGTTTTATTTTGTTTTCTAAAGTGGCCTATATTTTAAAACAATTTTGTACCGCTGCCATTTAAAACACCTAGTTTTTGTTTTCAGATGCATTGTGTTTTTATGCGTGGGCCTAAAAAGGCAGCCTAAAAATAAGTTTACAAATATAAATGTAATATTGCTGTTCTCCTTCGCGACACCTGGTATGGAAAACAATGCAAGGTGACTTTTAAGCATCCTGGGCTGCAGCCCAAAAGTCATAGTCAGAGTTAGATCAGTTGAAAACGATGGATTTACGTTAGTCACGACTAACTTAATACTTAAGGAGGGACTCCATCACACAGTGTATAGTGAAATTATGAACTCTGCTTTCACAACACTTAGTGATTGACACCAAGTTGGTTTTAAAATGGGATTAGAGAAATCTGTGGAGGGTAAGGCCATCAATGGCTATATTACCTCCCGTGTCAGCAGCAAACTGCTTCTGCATACTGGTTGCTGGGAATCGCATAGGCATCTAGTTGGCCACGGTAAGAAAAGGATGCTGCTCTAGATGGGCCATTGGCCTGATCCAGTGGGGCTCTTCTGTTTTTATATTCTTATGTAACCCTCTGTGGCAACTGGCTGCACGGCACTGCATTTAACTTCCAGCCAGGACCTGAAAGATCACTGTGTGTGAATTTTAAAGATGGAGCCTCCACCTGAGAACTGGATTTGGGTTTTACCGGCTCTGTCCTTGCAGTTGTTTTCAAGACAGCTGTTGTTGTTTTTTAAAAAGGATTAGTCTGCATGCAGGTAGAGCAGTGCAGCATTTGGTCAGAACAGCATGAGGATTCAGAATAGATACAGCTTGTTATTACGGCCCCCTCATCCCTATTACCTCATCGGCCCTGATGATGCTTAGAAATGGCTTCCTACAATTGCACAGTGGTAGCTTGGCAGTGGGTGACCATCTGCTTGGCACACAAAATGTTCCAGGTTCAATCCCTGGCATCCTCCAGGACAGGGCTAGGAATGTCTCCTGTCTGAAATCCTGGAGAGTCACTGGCAAGTCAGGGTAGACAACACTGAGCTGCACAGACCAGTGCTCTGACTCAGTAAAAGTCAGTTCCCTGTGTTCCTAAGCAACAACTTCAGGCCTGCAGTTTTGCAACGTCAGTTTTATGTGTTTTAACAACATAATCCGCCTGCAGGTTTACTCAGAAGTTTGCTGAACTCTGTGAGGCTTACAGCCCAGTAAGTGTGCTTAGGAGTGAACCCTACACTCACTTCCCAGGGAGTAAGTCTCATTGAACGCAATGGGGTTTACTTCTGAGTATACCTGTTTAGGATTCCACTGTAAGGTCCCACCGCCTTTGAAGCAAAGTCATATCTGACTGCATTAGGGTGCAAGTGCTTAGCTTATTTATCTAACTGCATTTAAAACCTTCAGTCCTTGTTTTGTTCAAAAAAGAGAGGGAATGAACTGGTAAGCTGTCCCTCAAACCTTCAGTGACATCTGCTTTGCTGCAGTAATACATTCAAATATGAATAGTTTAGAATAATTGCTTGCACGTGTTCAAGTCTAACATACCTCACAAACTCAGGCCACAAGGGCTGGTTTGCTTTTACCATCAGATGCTATAGGAAGCACTTGAGATATTTGTCTTTCCCCCGACAAGAGAGTAGACACTTGCATAACTACAATGGCTGTTTTCCTTCATGCCTGCCAAGATTGCAAGTTTTGTTTCTCTGCCAGGTTTTCGCCGCCGCTAATACATTTATTCCTCCTATTTCATTCTTTTTATGAATTGCTTGTGCTCTCATGTCTACATTTAGCCATCAACAGCAATCAAGTAACCATTTATATTTTATTCACAATCCTCCTATAACAGCTCCATCACATTTTTTAAAAAATAAAAAAATGCCTTCTCATTTAGAAACAGCAAAGGGGTGGGTGGGAAATCTGCAGTTAAAACTTTACACCAAATTTATGCTCGAGAAGCTTTGCCTTTTGATTTCAGCAAGTGATAATTCCCTGAATTCCAAGGGACATCTAGGTTTGATCCTGAATACACATATATGGGGTGAGGTAGAACTAGGGCTTCCTCTCTGCTCAGGGACAGGGTGAGGTGAAAGGAGTGCCCTTCCCTCTTGTTCTGAAGACAGCCATGATGTGACCAGGAGCCCTGCACATCCCTGAGGAAGCGTAAGCAGGCAAGCTGGACCCATTCACTTAAAACAGGAGGGCCAAAGGATTAGCAAGTAGGTGGCCTAATCTGAATCCTTGGAAGCATAAATGACTCTTTCTGTAGCAACAAGAAGTTGCTCCTTTTGATCATCTCTGAGCCCCGAATGTTTGCACTTAATTTTTCACAATGTCTTTCCCTCTCGCAGGTGTTTTATTCTTCAAGCCTCATTCACTTTCTCCCCATCTTTCCTCATAAAACGTTTCTAGAAGAAAACAGCTTCAGCTCCTGGTTTGGGGGAGCTACAAAAGGTGAGGCTGCTGAAGACCATCTAAGTTCCCAAGTGTAGAACTTTACACTTGTCCCTACTGAAATTCATTTTGTTAGTTTGTGGCCTGTTCTCCAATCTGTTAAAGTCATCTTTAATCCCAATTCTGTCTTCCGCGGCATTCGTGACCCCTCCCAGTTTGGTGTCATCTGCAAATTTGATGAGCATCCCCTCAATTCCTTCATCCAAGTCATTTATAAAGATGTTGAACAATGATGTCCTAGGACAGAACCCTGCAGCACCCAACTTGTCACTTTTTCCCCAGGATGATGAGGATCCATTAGCGCAGGCATGGCCAAACTGGCCCTCCAGCTGTTTTTGGGACTACAACTCCCATCATCCCTAGCTAACAGGACCAGTGGTCAGGGATGATGGGAATTGTAGTCCCAAAAATATCTGAAGGGCCAAGTCTGGCCATGCCTGCATTAGTGAGTACTCTTTGCATTTGGTCAGTCAACCATCTACAAATCCACCAAACAGTTACCTCATCCAGCCCACATTTTACCAGCTTCTCCACAGTAATATCATGGGAGACATTTTTAAAAGGCTTACTGAAATCAAGATACACTACATCAACAGCATTCCCCTGATCCACCAAGCTTGTAACAATCAAGCTGCTTTGTTTGCAATAGGTGCATGTCTCATAATTTCCTGCTAAATTCCTATAACTTTTCATACCACATATATTCTGAGTTTCTATTGTCCTATTTTCGTTGTGCTATAGAACAAGAGTGCCCCTCCATATGGCAATAATGCAGAAATACTGCAGAACAATTATGAAAGCAAAATGGCAAATGGATGGTGCAGTATACATCCAATACTAACACACCATTTTTGTGTCGATGACATGTTGCATAAATTACCTGCAAAAAAAACATACAAGCCAACAAGCAACAACCATCCTAAGTGGGGCTGCCATTGTTCTTTTTTCCCAGCTTCTGTATTGTTGAACAAATAATTCAACAGCCTAATTAGTTTCCAAAGGGTTACTCTTTAACAAAGGAGATACACACCTTCTTCATACAATGTAAACTTCAAAATTCATTGCTATATATAGCCACTTTAAAAGAGAATCAGAGCAGATAGGCCTATCAATGGCAATGAGTCTTGAGAACTTAGTGGAACCTCCACATACAGAGGCACGCCACCTGAAATTAAGGAATACTAGGGACAAACAACAAAAGGAGACCTACACATTTGTGAGCTCTGAAAGATATCTGTCTTTGCAAAATGCTGGACTTGGTCTGATGTTTCACTTCCAGTCTGATTGTTTCATACACTTTTTTAAAAGAAGTCTTTCCTAATATAGTGTTTTCTGTTGAGATGCCATGTCTGAGGGCTGTTTTATGCTCAAAACAGGAAGATCTGGGTTCATGGGAGAAATCACAGAAATTATCCATGCATCTGCCCATGTATAGCTAAGCAGAGTTAAGTGAAAGCGTCACCTCTCTGTTTCTAATGAAATGGTACATCTACGTCTAATCAAATCAATGACATTTCCAGCCAAGATTAAAATCCTCATGGTTGAGTTGCCTTTTACTTTGTGGGAGAGGGCCAGGCAGAGGGTAAGCAAGGAACCTTATCTACCTTTCAACTGCAACCTACCATTTGTTCCCCACAGTAAAACAACTCGATTCAGAATAAGTCATCTGAAAGACATAACCTTTGAAAGTTAACAATTCTTCACTGAGCGGGGCTTAATATACAGATTGCATAGGAGGGAGAAGTACAGTTCTGCCCTTAAACATTTTCAAAGCGGAAATTAATGGGTAAAATTATGCCCTGCTCCTATGGAATAACACCCAGAGGCAAGGACGTAATACGTGGAATAAGTAACGGCTTTGCACTGCTTCATGGGAAGGCCAGTCCTGATTGTTCTGAATATGGAAGCAAGGAAATGCTGCCATCTATGGAATCGACTGCCTTACACAACAGTTTCACACTGCATCATGGAAAAGCTGCCTTAGTCCTTCTAAGAGTACTGTTCTGCAGCTACTGCTATGCTATTTACCACAATGATATTATTAGTTTTTCTTAATGTTGGAGGTACAGAATTATTTTGCAAATAAATAAATAAAATCAAACCTTGCTGAAGACTGGACAGCTCAGAAACAAAATATGTGGTGTAAAAACCCTTGTTGCAGAGAAATGACATAAAGGAGCCAAAGGGCAATTGCAGAATGTATTTAATAATTTAAAAAAATATTACTAAAGGAAGATGTGCTGCTAGCAACGAAATTAATAAAACCTCTGTTCATTCATTTTTCAAGCCCTTCCCTAGGTGTAAGATAATGTAAGCAACAATTGCCAAGCATCATATAATAAAATTGCTTCACTGTATGCAAATGTAGAGGAGGGGAATATTATAAACACTAATATGTAGCACTTATTTATGGGCAGCGTCAGTGAAGTCAACTAAGAAAAACAGAACATATTGGATAATAAGCGTCAGTAAGTTGCACGGGCTAAAAAGAATTCAGCTGAAAGGTTGCAGGGTTTCCATCCCATCATATTCCGGTGGGACTTGCACTAAACTCACAGCAAAGACTCACTTTTTTGTTAAGGTAGTATGGGTCGAGATCCTCCAAGGGCTCCGACACCATTCCCGGAGGTATGTCTCCATAGATAAAGGGCAGTGATTTGCCAGCCTCCAAGTCACTATTGGGTTTTGGTTTGTTTTCATCGTCGTCGATGTCTTTGCGCTCTTGTTTGGGCTTCTTCGCTTTTTCCTCAGCGATGCGTTGTTCAATAGCTGCCAGCGATTCTTTCGTGAAAAAGCGGAAGCTGTCAGGTCCTGGTGGTACCAGCACTGATTGCGCCATCTTTTCATCCTGCACTTCTTAATTACAGTTGTGTCCCATGTATAAAAAAGTGCTAGGAGACACAAAACATAGGGGTTAGAGAGAGAGAGAGAGAGAGAGAGACTGGATTTAAATCCCACCCTTCCTCCCAAAGGAGTCCAGGATGGCAAACACAACCCCAATTTATTTCAAAAAGCATTTTAAAAACAGTCAAGACAGTCTAAAAACAGTTATGGTTAAAAACATTGCTTTATCCAGTAATCTCAGGGTTGCCATGAGCCACCAATGGCCTGGGTAAACATGAATGTTTTCCAATTGCTGGAAGTTAATAATGGTGGCAACAAACTCACCAAAGAGGGCTTTCCACAAATGGAGAGCCACCACTGAGAAGGCTCTGTCATTGGTCAACACCAACTGAGCAGGCCCCAATGGCTGCATCACCAACAAGGCCTCATCTACAAATTATAGGGTCCAATATGATTTATATCAGGAAAGGCACACACAAGCCATTTAGAGATTTATATGTGACAATGAACACGCTAAATTGGGCCTGATAGCTCACTGGCTGTCACACTGGTTGTTTTGATTGATTGATTGCTTGATTGAATTTGTATACAGTTGTACTTCGGAAGGTGAACAGAATCTCTTCAGGAAGCTCCTGCAGCCAATCGGAAGCCGCGTCTCACGTTCGGGTTCCAAAGAACATTCACAAACTGGAACACTCACTTCCAGGTTTGCAGTGTTCGGGAGCCAAAACGTTTGACTCGCAAGGCGTTCAGCATCCAAGGCATGACTGTACTGCCCTTCATCCAAAGATCACAGGGCGGTTCACAACATAAAATATAAAATGAGAACACAAAATACATAATAAAAATAATAACAAAACAAAACCAATACTCTCCCCTCCCCCCCCAAAAAAACCAACCCACATTTAAAAGGACATAGAATGTTAATCAGCCAAAGGCCTGGTTGAAGAAGAACCTTTGCCTGGTTTCTAAAAACTTATCAAACAGCTTGTTAGCTAGGCAGGTGGATGTTTTCCTTTGCTGTAGTCCTCGCCTGTAAAATGAGGCGTAATCAGCTATATCACAAGGATTTTAAGGGAATAAAAATAACATTCCTAATAAGTGCTATTTTATTCTTCCCATTACAGATTAGAAATCAATACAGTTTGCAAAATTCACTCAAGCACAACAACTCTATGCTAATAACACAGTAGCACATGGTCTCATCAAGCTGCCCATTCACTAACCTAGCAGCATTCTGCAGCCGCTGGACTGTCTTCAAGGGCAGTCCCACGTGGAGCACACTACCGTAGTCCAAGCAGGTCACTAGAGAACGGACAACTGAGGCCAGGCTATCCCAGCCCAGGAACAAAAGTTAGCTGGAAAACCAGTCTAATCTGGACATACACATTCCTAGCCACAGAATCCTCTTGAGACATCACTGACAAAGTGGGATACAGGAATAATCCCAGATTATGAACCCAATTTTTTCTGTGGGGAGTATAACTCCGCCCAGAACAAGTCATACGTCCTAGTTCCAGGATATGGGAACCACCCACCTTCCCACAGCAGTTTTTTCTTATTGGGATTCAGCCTCATTTGATGGGCTCCCATCCAGTCCAGAGCCGGATTTAGGGGACCGGAACTGATTTGGTCACACTGGGTGTGGAGCCTCAGGGGCACCACAACTATGATTTGGAATGGAGCGAGAGGCAGCACACCGAGTTTGGGCTCTGCACAGGTCTCCACTGACATTTGAGACCCCGAGGTCCACTACTGAGTAAAAGGCTGAATTCTGGAATCAGCAAAATAATAACTGAGTATCTTCTCATACTGAATGCAGTGCACAGGATCAAACTTGTCTTTCTGCCTGCTACAGAAGTGCATAGCATATATGCATATACCCTCCAACATTTCTCTGATGAAAATAGGGATGTCCTATTCTATTATTAGGGACGCGGGTAGCGCTATGGGTTAAACCACAGAGCCTAGGGCTTGTCGATCAGAAGGTCGGCAGTTGGAATCCCTGCAATGGGGTGAGCTCCCGTTGCTCAGTCCCTGCTCCTGCCAACCTAGCAGTTCGAAAGCACGAAGTTCAAGTAGATAAATAGGAACCACTCCGGCGGGAAAGTAGACGTTTCCGGGCGCTGCTCTGGTTCACCAGAAGCGGCTTAGTCATGTTGGCCACATGACCCGGAAGCTGTACGCCGGCTCCCTCGGCCAATAAAGCGAGATGAGCGCCACAACCCCAAAGTCGTCCACGACTGGACCTAATGGTCAGGGGTAACTTTACCTTTACCTTTATTCTATTATTAATAATAATAATAATAATATCATCATCATCATCATCATCATCATCATCATTTTATTTATACCCCGCCCATCTGACTTGGTTGCCCCAGCCACTCTGGCTGGTTTCCAACACATATACAGTGGTACCTCAGATTAAGTACTTAATTCATTCCGGAGGTCCATACTTAACCTGAAACTGTTCTTAACCTGAAGCACCATTTTAGCTAATGGGGCCTCCTGCTGCTGCCGCGCCGCCAGAGCATGTTTTCTGTTCTCATCCTGAAACAAAGTTCTTAACCTGGGTTAGCGGAGTCTGTTACCTGAAGTGTCTGTAAACTGAAGCGTATGTAACCCGAGGTACCACTATAAAAAACATAACAAAACATTAAACATTAGAAACTTCCCTATACAGAGCTGCCTTCAGATGTCTTCTAAAGGTTGCATAGTTACTTTTCTCCTTGGCTTGGAGGTTGCTTAACTCCATACCCTCTGATGAAAAGGGATGTCCTAAGGAAAAGTGGGACATTCTGGGGTCAAATCAGAAACCAGGACAAATTCTGTAAATCTGGGACTGTCCCTGGAAAATAGGGACACTTGGAGGGGCTGTAAGTAATACCCCCTCAACCACCAGGTCAAGCAGTTTTTGTCCTAGGAAAATAGCTGTCAGACATAAGTGCCCTGAGGTGAGGGGATTTTCTACATGTAGTGATGGGGGCAACAGCTGCCTATGGTGACAAAAGGTGACCCCAATAAATCTGGCAAATAGTCTTGCAGCTACCTTTGCTGGTATGCTGAGTCAGCTAAGTTAGGAAGTGTTTTAAAAAGAAGCATTTCCATATTATTAGAGAGCTGGAGGGGTGGGATTTGCATCATTTCCTGTTCACTGCCACTACAGAGAGGCCATTACTGTCACCTAAAAGATTCAGTAGGGACGCGGGTGGCGCTGTGGGTTAAACCACAGAGCCTAGGACTTGCCGATCAGAAGGTTAGCGGTTCAAATCCCCGCGACGGGGTGAGCTCCTGTTGCTCAGTCCCAGCTCCTGCCCACCTAGCAGTTCAAAAGCATGTCAAAGTGCAAGTAGATAAATAGGTATCGCTCCGGCAGGAAGGTAAACGGCGTTTCCGTGTGCTGCTCTGGTTCGCCAAAAGCGACTTAGTCATGCTGGCCACATGACCCGGAAGCTGTATGCCGGCTCCCTCGGCCAATAAAGCGAGATGAGCGCCGCAACCCCAGAGTCGTCCGCGACTGGACCTAATGGTCAGGGGTCCCCTTTACCTAAAAGATTCAGTGGTATGGCACTCCTGCTGCGCCCTGAGGAATGTGATATATATGCATATATTCACAAAGAGCAAGGAATAAGGCTTGGACACTTGAATACAGCACCGTCCCGCCGAAAAACTTTACAGTACATAGATTTAGGGATGGGAGGAATCCTTAATTGAATTATGGGCTTCCTATAATAACAACAGTCAAACCCTATTCTTAAAAATTAAGCCTATTACTTTCAAATGTAAGCATTTAATTTTTTTCCTCCCAGAACTGAGAATGGAAATCTTTTCAACGCATATGTCGCTGAAAAATAAAAATAATCCGATGAAAAAGATGCTTAAAGCTTAAATCCAAAGCGTAATCTGTGCCACATCCTATTTTTGTTTTTATATACATATATATATATAAACCAACCCAACCACCCTGAATAAGCAAAGCACATTATCCAAACAATTAAATAGTAACAGCAACAGAAGATCAACAGCTTGAGTGCCAGATGACCTATCGAAATAGCAATGATAAGATGAATATGGCACGCGGCGAAGGAGTCTGCAGCCTAAAAAATTATCTCCCGCCCCCAAGGTATATACAAAACAAGTGTCCATCGGCTTCGCGCCTCGGAGTTCTCCTCTTTGGGGATTAGCTGCAGCCTCTCTCTCCTCCCTCTCAGTCTCCAGTAACACAGACAAACACACCACACTCCTGCAGGTGTGCACCAGGAAAACAGGTTTTGGGGCTGCGGACGAAGCGCACCTGCGGCGCCTCCGATGTGCAAAGGTTCTCTGTCACAGGCAAAACATGCGCGGTCCAAAAAGGCGGCGACGGGAACGTTAGCAATAAAAATGGGAAAGTGGGTAAAAAACCATGTCTAGGAAACAGCGCGCGCGCACACACACACACACACACACACACACGGTCCTTTTGTCAAGACTGCAGATGCATAAGTCATGCATTATTACCCTTATTATAGGATCGTTCACTTATGGGGGTTTGGCATCCTCGTGAAGATGCAGCAAAAACGTCACCATCCCCTTTTTCTTCTTCTTTATTTTGTGCGCGGGGGGGGGGTGATGGGGTGGGGCGAGTAGTGATGTTGCTTTTTTTTTTTTTTTAATGTGATTCTCCTTCAACAGACCACACCTAACTTCCTGCTTAAAGGATCTTGGTTACTGAAGTAAAAACGAGCATTTCCTGTGCAAAAAAAAGGGGCCACTCGGCGCTAGAAACTCCACACGGTGGCGCGCGCACGCGACCGCAAGGCGTTGGGCGAGACCTCTTTGCGGGGGACGCTGGAAGAAGCCTCCCAGATCTGAGTGTTTTTCAAGCCCTGAGGCTTTTGGGTTTCAAAGGAAGGGTTTTAAGGGGGAGGCGTTTTCTTACGCTCCCCAAAAAAGCTCCTAAACGATGCACCGTGGTTCACCAGAAACAAACAAGAAAGATGTACGTGAAGCTGATTAAGCAGACGTGGGTGGACGGAGCGGGTAGTTTGCAGTTTGAGGATCAGTCGGAATTAATGTGGAATATGGCACGGTGTTTGGAGGGCTTTCCAGTTCGAATGGTGCATGGGGAAGAAAGAGAAATGAGGCTCAATCTCAAGGTCGTGGGTTCGAGCCCCACGTTGGGCAGAAAAAGATTCCAGCTTTTTAGGGGGTGGACTAGATGACCCTCGTGGTCCCTTCCAACTCTACAATTCTGTGGTTCTGTGATTCATATTAAGATGCTCCAACGTGTTGCCACCCACATCACACAGGGGAGAAAAAAACTCTTTACTTCTTTAACGCTATGTATAATGAAGTATGGGATTCGCTGCCACAAGCTGTGATGATGGCCTCTCCTCCTGCTGCCTGCAGGAAAAGTCACTGAAATTTGTAGTAGCGCTGAAACTTATGCCTAATCTTTATCTTCCCGTTGCTTTTACATATAGATTGGAATACACGCTGTAAGCCATCCTTCCGTTTGCAAGGTGCAACTGCACACAGGAGCATCTATTTTTGTGGAGACTTAAGTTGTGCTTCTTCATTTTCTTGGGGAAAAAATAAAAATGAATGAAAGCTTTCCCCCATCAGAAACCTCCTGTGCACTCATGGATTTCATTGCATGAGGAGAAAAACAAACCCCTGTTAACAGGGAATCTAAAAAGCATCCCTTGCCATAAATGATGGAGTAGTGACTTTCTAGAGTCTGTCTGACTGCACTGCGTACTCATCATCAGGCTCCAGAGACCAGGAATAATAGTACAGTGCAGCTGGCTCTTTGTGCTGTTGTGTGCTCCACATCACAATAGGTGGTGGTGGGTGTGGGTGCCTGGACTGTTGCTGCACTCTGGCGAGAGAAGCCAGCCTTGCCCACCTATTGGCTGTTCCTTCCAATTCATGCTGAGTGGTGACATTTTGATGATGCTCGATATGGCACTACATAGCCTTTTTGATTTGTCTGGAGATAGTGGCGATGTTGGAGAGGGTTGTGTACAGGTGCCACCGCGATACACTTTACATAGCGGAGCCCTTGATTAACACAGTGGAAAACTCGCAGATGTCCAGATATTGATCATTGGCTCTGCTGGCTGGAAGCTGATGCAGGTTAAATGTCCAGTGACATCTGCAAGGCCACAAGTTCCCCACCGCTGGCCTAGAAGTTTCATCAGCTGCTGATTGTGATAGTCCACTTTTTGATGGAACAACTGCTCCAGTCAGTGTATGCAACAGCTTTAAATGGCATGGGGCAGGCATCCATGTCTGGCAGAAATCAGAGATCATGAGAGACTTCTTAACAATATCTCCCATGCACAATGTTCTGCCCCCCCCCCCTCTCTCTCTGTCTCTTGACATCAAGGAAATGTATAAAACTATGGAATTTCCTCTCCAGGGAGCTCCAACAACCTGTGTGTGTCCCCAAGGAGTGTTTACAAGCAATGTCTTGTGGTTCTTTCTGGGCTGGCTTTGGGAACTATGGTTATAAGATATGTAGATGCTTATTGTATTGTATTTTTGTTCTGGTTTTGTGGTTTTCTTTCTTTCTTCTCTAATAAATTTGCAATAAACATCAATTTAAAAAGATACAGAGGAAATGTGTGGGTTTTAAATGCTTCTTGCATTTCTAGCTATTTAATGTTCTGCCCTGGTAATGGACTGGACGAGAGCCAACAAACTGAAGCTCAGTGCAGATTAATTCATTACATGTCTTTAGGTGCCAGGCAAAAACGTTTCTCTTTAACCAGGCCTTTGGCTGATTAACATTCTGTGGCCTTTTAAATGTGGTTGGGGGGGGGGTATTGATTTTGTTTTGTTTTTGTTATTTTTTGTGTTCTCATTTTTTATTTTTATGTTGCGAACCACCCTGTGATCTTTGGATGAAGGGCTGTATACAGGTTTTATCTTTACAGTATTACTAACAACAACAACAACAATAATGGAATACAAAAGGGTATTTGTACATTTCTCTTTCTAGTATACTGGCTGTCCCAGATCTTCAGGATATTGTGGGATATACACTGAGAGAAGTGCATAAGAATGAATGGAGCCCTCTCTCCTGAAGGAGCCTACCTGCTTGTTCCTTCATACAAAATAAGAAATCCATCAGTATGTGGGTGCTCTTTAGATGTTTAATAGCCTATCTCCTGATATGTCACTGAGACTTGGTTAGTCAGGTTAGAAGAATAAAATCTAACTTGTTTAAAGTTCAGTCTTAATTGCACTTCACAGTTAAAGGCAGGAAGTAGATAGGAGAGCTATTATATGCTTTCTGGGTATGCCAATGACAAGGCAGGTTTTCTTATTGATTCTTGCCTGCCTTCACTTCAGCTTCTGGTTGGTTAAGGGACTTAAACTAGCAATTTTGTCTGTCTCCATAGCTCTATGTCCTGTTGCTTTGACAACAAAGCAAGATGGATAGAGAGTAGTGGGAAGAGGACTGGTGGACAGCTAAGAGAAAAGAGAACAGGAACTAAACCAGGATCATGTTTTTAAATAGGGGAAAAAAGGAGGATAGTCTTGTTGCAGAAACCACTGTCTCTCTGCAGAAAGCACTTTTAGGGCTGTCCAATAGGCATGATGAAATACAGAACTGCTTATCCCCGAGGTAGTTAATTTTCAAGAGTTACGTAAGGAAAGCTGAGTGATTATTAATGTATGGACCTGCATTTCTGTGGGAGTTAAAACCAAATCTCTTCGTGTGTGTTATTTTCTGCATGGATAATCTTAAGAGTCTTAACAACCGTGCTTTTGCACATAGGTAACTTGGAACTCTCTGTTTCTCCCACCCCCACCCACCCCCAAAATGGGGAAAGCCACATGACCCTTCTGAGAGTAAAGTCTGGTCTTAATTTTTGAGCAAAATAAATAAGACAGATGGTGGCAATTTAAACTCAAATGGCAGGAAGTGCACTCTGGAGTGTGAGAGATATAGTGGATATAGAATACAAGAATCGAAAAATTTGCATTGCTTAGGTAGAATGTGGCGATTATACCGTTTGGGTGAGCAAGTCCTGCAATATGTTTTAAAATCCATTTTAAAACAATCCAGCAGCCTACAGTGAAGGAGATGTTGCTGTCTAAAGATTATCTGGATTTTCGGCCTGCTTCTTCTGTATATCATCCACAATCCATGCACACTCCTGGGTTGCAACATCCAAACATCTGTGAGCGCAGAGGCCTTTCACTTTATCTGAGCCGAAAAACAGAGGAAGCGCCTTTTGTCTTCCATGTGCTGGCAGAACTTTGTATTCTGTAGCAAGCAGTTGGTGAGGGTAGCAGCTTGTGTATGGAAAGAGTGAGCAGATTCTTCAGAAATCTGAAGATGGTAAAAGCCATTTCACAGTAGCTTTTTTTTTTAGGCCATAGCAATCAATATTAGCTAGGGCTGGAACAAAACTGCAGACCTATGATATATTTAAGAGTAATCCACAATTTGCAATGTGAATGCGGAAATTGTTCAAAAATATCTACAACCACATGTGTGCTAGTGGATAATATTACACCTGCTTGTTATCAGAATGGGCATTCACATCAATGGGAGGGGACCTCTTTTATTTCCTCTGTTCCAGAATACATCACTAACAAGTACAGAGCAGGAGCCTAAAGCCAATCATGCAAACAACTGACATTTATCAAGGAGCTAGTGTGATTGTGTATCTCAGAAATCAGCCCAGAGAAACACTCTAGAGATCCATTCCTAATTTGGGCCACATGCTGCTATCAATGTCTCTTCCTTCCTTCCTTCCTTCCTTCCTTCCTTCCTTCTTTTTCTTTTACAAAAGGTCTTTAAAATGTAACTTTCATGTTCATTGCCCCTGTGTGTTCAGGATGGAAGTTAGGATGGCTTTATGGAATGAACATGAATGCTGTGGGTACAAGCAAACAAATGGGTGGCTGATAAATCTTCATACCTGCATCTTGAGCACAGATATATAAAATAGCGTCTATTATGCACTCACTGGGAGAAATGGCAATGTGGAGCCCCTGCAAATGCTTTAAGTGGGATGCAGGTTGTGCTCTGCTCAGGGACTTGTTGGAAGGTTTGTGTTGTGTATCTCATGGCTTTTCGGTTCCTTGAGAATAGCTACCAGCTGAGGCATATACACCAGCCATCTGCAGCAGGGATGAAGAACTCGTGCCTCTTCAGACGTTGTTAGGCTCCAACTCCCATCAGCTCCAGCTGGCCTAGCCTATGTTCAAGGAGGATGGGAGTTGTGGTCCCAACAACACATGGAGGGCCACAGGTTTCCTACTCATAATCTACACAGGAACAAACCACGCGTTGTGCACGTAGAAGGTTCCAGGTTCAATGTTGAGCATCCCCAGTTTTAAAGACCTTAGAGAGATACTGACAGAGTAGGTCTTGCTAGGCTAAACAAGCAAATAGCATATGCTTCAATATGTTGAGTCCCAAAACTGGGATGCATGCCTTCCCAGCAGTGTTCCTGCAGGAGTCATGTGATGTGCAGGAGATCACAGAACCCAAAAGACACACTTTTTTGGAAGGGTCAATGCTCTTGCATGAGAGTACGGCACCAAAAAAATGTATGTTTTGGGGCACCGTGCAAGATTGCAGCCTGGAAAAGTGCTTTATTTGAGGGAAGATCTCAGTATGGAATTGCGCAAGATCACGGTGCTCTCACCGCTGTGCTCTCGTGGGCCAAAACGGGATGTCTTCTGTTTTCTTTCAAAGACACTTGTGGAATATGAACTAGTCTGACCTGGTATAAGTATTGGTTTGGATTTTGTGATCCTCTCCACTATCTCACCTGATGAGTTACTGATTTTGCATTTTTAATTGTACTTGCATTTAGAAAGCAAAACTTTAAAAAGATACAAATTTTACAAGCTGTAGTATAGTGAGACATGTGGAAAAGTCCCCCTGCCCCAGCCGTCAAAAGTTGTTGAACTGAACTATATGGGGCAGGGGTGGAACCCGTAAAATGCACAGGCTACAATCCTAAACATACCTTCTTGAGCACAGTGAGAGTAAACATGCATAGGATTTGAACCACACTGTTAATGTGGTTGAAGCATTATGGCCAAAGGAATCCAAAGCTTTGCCTTAGGAACTTATTTATTTATTGGTATGCTTGTAAATATTTTAAAAATACGACAACTCCGTAGCATGCATTTCCTCCACATTAGATTTTTAGGGTTGTATCCAGCACTGTACACCAACACTCTAGCAGATTTTGAGGGTGCACAGAGAATAGAAAGGGAAGGTTACAGGGCATGAGCAGACGTCTGCAGCACTGGCAGAACAACAGCATTGCATGCCACCTTTACGCCCAAATGAAGGCACTGGAAATAGTCATCATATTAATTGTAACATGACTATGAAGAGCCGCATGCATAAGTAGATGTGCTTCCTAGGTATAGGTAAAGGTAAAGGGACCCCTGACAGTTAAGTCCAGTTGCGAACGACTCTGGGGTTGCGGCGCTCATCTCACTTTACTGGCCATGAGAGCCGGCGTTTTTCCACAGACAGCTTTCTGGGTCATGTGGCTAGCATGACTAAGCCGCTTCTGGCGAAACCAGAGCAGTGCACAGAAACGCCGTTTACCTTCCCGACGGAGTGGTACCTATTTATCTCCTTGCACTTTGACATGCTTTCAAACTGCTAGGTTGGCAGGAGCTGGGACTGAGCAACGAGATCCCACCCCATTGCGGGGATTTGAACCGCCAACCTTCTGATCGGCAAGCCCAAGAGGCTCAGTGGTTTAGACCACAGCGCCACCCACGTCCTGCTTCCTAGGTATAGCAACCTTGAAAAAGTTAATTGCAACTTTTATTTTAGATTTGACTGGTATTATATCTATCCTGGTTGCCCAACCTGGCATTCTGTTTTGCTCGTTTGTTGCGCTGCTAGTTAATTTTATGAAAAATTGACCTCATTTCCACATCACCTTCATCTGTAGTTGCACAAAACTATGGTTTAAATGTGAACAGGCAGCATGGCTGATGCAGACTGTGGAAATTGTACATGCTTTGCTCCCCACCTTCTGCTGTTCTTCGCCTAGGAGTAAGTCATGGTCTAGCTTAGTGTTACGAGTAAACCTGCGCTTGGTGTTTGTGTCTCTTCAGACTAGCCACAAGATTTCTTCTTGTTTACCACTCATGGTTTATTTGTGGGAAACAAACCACAAGCCCGGGGTTCAGAAGGAATGCTAAGCTAAAGCATGCTCCAATCCTAGCAGGAGCAAAGTCTACATGATTTCACCAGTGTGTACTTGTACTAGCACACTGCATGTACATATTTAAACTTTAGTTCAGTTTTCATTGTGGTTTAAAGTGATGTGCAAATGAGGCCAATGACTTTCTAAAACCAGGACATTTTCTGCAGAAAAATGGAGTCAAGGGAAATTTTCCAGCCCACCTCCCTGGTAAGAATTGTTAGACAGTGGGAGCGACTCTCTCGGGAGGTGGTGGACTCTCCTTCCTTGGAGGTTTTTAAGCAGAGGTTGGATGGTCATCTGCCACGAATGCTTTAGCTGATATTCCTGCATTGCAGGACTAGATGATCCTTGGGATCCCTTCCAATTCTACAGTTCTTTTATTCTAACCCTGCACTGATGGCAGAAGTGTGTAAGGGGCAGCTTAGGCAAGATTGCTATGGTTTAGCGCAGCAAACCTAAATGGCTCAAGCAAATGAACCTAAAAATGGATAAGAAAAGGGGAAAAGTCATTAGAGTTGACCTCCGCTGCTGATAATGCTAACATCAGCTTCCCTCAGAGCTCCAGAGGAAAGCTAAAAGAGGTAGAAAACGACAGCTGCACATATGGTCTCAATGTTACTGGGTTAGGCAATTGCCTCTTATTATTCATTATTGGTAATTCTAACATTTATTTGGCACAACCAGCTAACCAGGAAGGCTTAAACAAATGCAATAATGGTAAAGGTAAAGGTACCCCTGCCCATACGGGCCAGTCTTGCCAGACTCTAGGGTTGTGCGCTCATCTCATTCTATAGGCCGGGAGCCAGCGCTGTCTGCAGACACTTCCGGGTCACGTGGCCAGCGTGACGAAGCTGCATCTGGCGAGCCAGCGCAGCACACGGAACGCCGTTTACCTTCCCGCTGGTAAGCGGTCCCTATTTATCTACTTGCACTTAAGGGTGCTTTTGAACTGCTAGGTTGGCAGGCGCTGGGACTGAACGACGGGAGCGCACCCCGCCGCGGGGATTCGAACCGCCGACCACGCGATCGGCAAGTCCTAGGCGCTGAGGTTTTACCCACAGCAAACAAATGCAATAGCAGCAGCTGAATATGCAAGTCATCCTTCCCTTCCCTGTATTGCAGTAAACAGACCCCCCCCCTTTTTTTAAATTGGGGCACTTGGCAGGATTCAGACTTGTCATTTTCAAACATGATAAATAGTCATTCTGTTTAGGTGGCTCTTGCATGCAGTCATACATGGAAGGCTGCTGGTCTCCATCTCCTTGGATTCAACAAAGACTCCAAAACAATGTGAAGCATGACTTCAAACAAGATTTAAAAAAACACAGCATCCAACCATTGAAGCAGTTCAGCGGCATGCATAAAAATATATCCATCTAGGCTCGCACCAAATGCCTACGTGAAAATATGTTTTCAGCTGATGTTGAAAAATCACCAGGGGTGGGGGGCACCGCAGAGAAGACCCTAAGGCAATTTACCATACAACAGGCTACACTTGTTGACGGGACCATGAGAAGATCCTCCTTGCCTGATTGCCAGGCAGGTAAGCAGCCTTCATTGTGAGTACCACTTGCTGGATTAAGGGCAGCAGGCCTAAATCAGGTGTGTGCTTCAGTAGGGATGCTGCCTATCCACAATGCATGCACTTGGATATAGATTCAAATGTCGATCTTGATGTAGATGGTAACTTGTGCATTCAGTTGAAAACCATACAGAACAGGTAGATCAGCATTTGCACTCAGATATACACATATCCATTTACCCCCATGGTCCTTAAACCTATGAAACCACATTCTTCTTCACATTTACAGTGTTTCTCAAACTTGAGTCTCCAACTGTTGTTGGACTACAACTCCCATCATCCCTAGCTAGCAGGACCAGGGGTCCAGGGATGACGGGAACTGCAGTCCAACCACAGCTGGAGACCCACATTTGAGAAATACTCTGGAGGAGGAGTGTGGGTGAACCAAGCTTAGTTCTGTACCCTTCACCCAAAATCCCTTGAATTGAGACGGGCAATTTATTCCTCACCGCGAATTGTTAAATGATGAAGATGCAATCCCTTTGGTAGCTTAAAGGTTCTTTTGGGGAACAGTGGAATGGGGCTTAGAGAATGTACACTTTGTATGGTGTGCATCAGATTCTTATTTCCCCCTTTGCAGCCACAGGATGAAGAGATGTTGCCTGTGAGAGCAGCACATCTGCAGTCCAGGCAGGACCCTGGAGCAGATATCAAGGGTACCACTCTGCAGAAGAAGCAGGAGTACTTCCAAATGTAGTAGGTAAGTAATACCACTTAGTGTCTAAAGAGCCCTGCTTCCCATAAAACCATTAAGGGTTTGAAATTGCCTAACTGTGCAGCCTCCC